>NC_064627.1:1044588065-1045224851 GCF_023864275.1 Schistocerca cancellata | reverse complement strand
TTAACAATAGTTAACAATAATGAACGAAACTTTTTTGTGGTGGGCGTAAAATAACCTCTCCCCCCCCCCCCCCCACCTTCCTAGGTAGTACACGTTATGGAAAATACATTGGTATTGTGAGGGTTAAACTGACTGATATTGCCGTGGATTAAGTATTGCGGATGCGATGAACACGTAACTAATGAAGCTCATGAATGGTTGGGATATAGCCGGCCGAAGTGGCCTTGCGGTTCTAGGCGCTTCAGTCTGGAACCGCGCGACCGCTACGGTAGCAGGTTCGAAACCTGCCTCGGGCATGGATGTGTGTGATGTGCTTAGGTTAGTTAGGTTTAAGTAGTTCTAAGTTCTAGGGGACTGATGACCTCAGATGTTAAGTCCCATAGTGCTCGGAGCCATTTGAATCACTGGTTGGGATACAAAATTGGGTGCAAATGTCCACTTAGGGGTACTTGAAGAAGTGAGCAACATTGCCACATTTTAGCGACAGGTGTGATGATCTCCATAAATTAAAAATCATTTAGTCAATCATTTATAGATGTGCCAGGTAAATATAATGAGCTACCCATCTACAAATCACACCCATGCGCACACCCTGCTTACATCTCACTGCCTGTAAAAAGTAGCTCATATACTAGTCACAATCGCACGTTGGTACTTCAATTTCACAGTTAACTCTAACTTTACCCAAAACTGTAAAGTCTGTGACCGAGTTCACACGCTTCTGCACCACTGAAAATGCCACTCCGCGCATTCATTTCTTAGCGGGAGCAGTTGATCTTTTATGTTGTTAAGTCACGTCCCGAGAACCATGGACCTCGCCCTTGGTAGGTTGGCTTGCGTGCCTCAGCGATACAGATAGCCGTACTGTAAGTGCAACAGCAACGAAGGGGTATCTGTTGAGAGGCCAGACAACTTTGTGGTTCCTGAAGAGGGGCAGCTGTCTTTTCTGTAGCTGCAGGGGCAACAGTCTGGATGATTAACTGATCTGGCCTTATACCAGGTGATCAAAAAGTCAGTATAAATTTTGTAAGTAGGCTGTTTGTGTTTTCTTATTGGCAACGTTACGTAGCGCTCTGTATGAAAATCACTGGCTGTGCTGTGTGCAGTCTGTGGCTAGTTTGCATTGTTGTCTGCCATTGTGGTGTTGGGCAGCGGCAGCTGGATGTGAACAGCGCGTAGCGTTGCGCAGTTGGAGGTGAGCCGCCAGCAGTGGTGGATGTGGGGAGAGAAATGGCGGAGTTTTGAAATTTGTAAAAATGGATGTCATGAACTGCTGTATATATTATGACTTTTGATGACTATTAAGGTATATACATTGTTTGTTCTCTATTAAAATCTTTCATTTGCTAACTATGCCTATCAGTAGTTAGTGCCTTCAGTAGTTTGAATCTTTTATTTAGCTGGCAGTAGTGGCGCTCGCTGTATTGCAGTAGTTCGAGTAACGAAGATTTTTGGTGAGGTAAGTGATTTGTGAAAGGTACAGGTTAATGTTAGTCAGGTCCATTCCTTTGTAGGGATTTCTGAAAGTCAGATTGCGTTGCGCTAAAAAATATTGTGTGTCAGTTTAAGCACAGTCTTGTATAATTTTTCAAAGGGGACGTTTCAATTTGAAAACTGAATAAATCACGGAATAATGTAGATGGAGAGGTACAAGTTGACACACATGCTTGGAATGACATGGGGTTTTATAAGAACTAAAAAAATACAGAAGCTCAAAAAATGTCAAACAGATGGCGCTTCATCTTATCAGAATAGCAATAATTATCATAACAAAGTAAGACAAAGCAAAGATGATGTTCGTTACAGGAAATGCTCAATATGTCCACCATCATTCCTCAACAATAGCTATAGTCGAGGAATAATGTTGTGAACAGCACTGTAAAGCATGTCCGGAGTTATCGTGAGGCACTGGCGTCGGATGTTGTCTTTCAGCATCCCTAGAGATGTCGGTCGATCACGATCAACTTGTGACTTCAGGTAACCCCAAAGCCAACAATCGCACGGACTGTCTGGGGGCCTGGGAGGCCAAGCATGACGAAAGTGTCGGCTGAGCACACGATCATCACCAAACGACGCGCGCAAGAGGTCTTCCACACGTCTAGCAATACTTTTTTGTTCTAATAAAACCCCATGTTATTCCAAGCATGTGTGTCAATTTTTACCTCTCTATCTACATTATTCCGTGGTTTATTAAGTTTTCAAATTTATACTGACTTTTTGATCACCCGGTAAATCGACCGGAAAGCCCTTCCTGTGCTGATACTGCGGAAGGCTGAAAGTAAGGGTAAACCACAGCCGTAACATTTCCCGAAGACATGCAGGTCTACTATATGATTAAATGATGATGACACCCTCTTGCGTAAAATACAACCGCGCCGTTAGCATCGTGTCACGTCGGCACACTTCACAAGAAAGTATAACAGAAACGCTGAGGGAACTTAAACTAGAATCCTTGCAAGAAAGACGAAGTAGTCCTCGAGAAAACTTGGCGGGGAACTTCTGAGAACCTGTATTGAATGAAGAGTATGTGAAATATCTACTGTCGTCCTTTCACATCTCGCTTACGATTGTTGAGAGTAAGATGAGCGAATAGGCCATGCATAGAGGTAAAAAGACAGTGATTCTTCCCTCTTTCATTTCGATAACGGAACAGGACAGAAACTCGATAACAATGGTCGAAGTAGCCTCCATCAAGCACTTTTCCTAGCTCACAGCGCCTCCCTCCACTTCCTCTACCAAGTGGATCCCAAAGAAGTTGACTCTGTTCTATGTCCCTGAAAAGCATCTGACACGACCCTACACACAGATGTGAATCAGTAATTGATCGATTAAACAATAATAACAACGAGAGTGGACACAGAATTGCCTCTGTAGCCGAGTTCGCAGTCTGTCTTCGGCAGTGAAGCATCTCGGATGTACTGTCCATATCCTTGCTGCGCATGCTCACAGTCGTCAAGGTTGTGTTTACTCCAGCTGGCTTTGAGTGTGTAAATTTTTATAGACGATAACTATGGTATACTCTTTCAGAAAGGCCATACTCAAATTCACATTCTCTAACGAGTATGTGAGACCTAAGACTCATAAAATCGAACGCTTTCTGAAAGATGAAATGCACATTAGTTACAAAGACCTCAGTCAATTTATCAATCGTAAGCAGTATCGCCTACGTCAAGATGGTCACAGATGAGGCATGTGATAAGATACTGAACGTTGTCAAGCGGCGACTAAAATTTCGACACTCAGATGCATTACAACAATATGGTATGGTCATCAGCCACACCGCCGAAAACTGTGTTAGTTTCACAACTTATCCAGTACTTAACAGTTTCTGAAAGGCGCGCATTGAGTTCACGAAACCTATGCCCTCACATTTGTACATCGGGGGCAGCAAAGCCATGGCGATACATGACAGACACTGATGGACTTGTTCCACATGCGACAGTGAGGGTCCTTTTGGTCTGAATACCTCTAAAGAGTATTAATTCAGTTACCTTGAGGCGACCAAGAAGTTACAGGTGCGACCACGTATCTTCCGTTGCCATACGTGGCGACATATCGGAACACTCCGCCACCGACGCCGAAGTCTTCTGCCGATCCGCCGACTCAGGAAGTGGCAGCAGTATCGTTGCGTACGGTCGACAAAATACCGTCGCACTTAAGCACGACACACTACCGCCAGTGTCAGAGGCGACCGAAGTAAGACTGGAGCAGAACGTGGATGTGGAGATACATGACGTTACACGCAACGAAGTGGAGGATGCACATCAGGATGAGCCACTCACTACGGACGTTGACGTACGCACCTGTACAGCGTTCTTCGAAACGACACAAAATACGCTGACTCAATCAAGACGACGTCCGTTCAATGCCATTTGAAATCAGTGGTAATTACAACTCCTTCGAGAATTCGTCACGAGAACTGTAACACCATGATGACGCAGACTGTGTACTTTCAGATCGTGAGAGGATGTCATTCTTCCCTACGGATCCTGTACACACTTCCAGGTTCCAACAGGATGCGACTGAGGCGCCGCTAGTACTACCTAACAATAAGGATCAGAAAGTACTATGGCTCCTGACATCCTCGACTTGGCGACCACGAAGACGACGCCGAAGGGGCTAAAACACGGTTTGTTAGGTACGCGATGGTGGCGCCCACCTACTCCGATGGTGGATAACGTTGGACAGCTGTAGGAAGGTAGCTCCATCGTGGAAATTGCGAGAGTCCACGCTGCGGATACACACCTTACACCACTTCGACTTGGTATGATGGACACCGAAACGCAGTCCTATAAAACTAGGGCTATAAATATCCGCAACATTGGTTCGACAGTGACGTTATAACTCTTTCACGATATGTTGTACACTTTTGACGTTTATGCCTGTTCGTGCAATAAGAACGGCTCAACGCATTCCATGAGAAACCTGGTTACTTCAGGCAAAAATCAGCTTACTCGGACAGAAAAAATGGCACGACGACCTTGATATGAGAAGAAAAATCGGCAACGCATCCCTCTTTTCCACCATCTGTATGGGATCTAGCTTCAGTTCATGGTACCCTCATCATCAACATCTACACTCCACCTGACACTGATCGGCGAATGAGAGAGCACAGTTTTACTCTGCAGTTGTTTACCTCGTTTTGCCGGCAGGTACGACCACTTTTCCGTCGGCGGCGACTTCAACTGCTTCCTACTTCTGAAGGATCAAACTTCCAATTTTAATACCTGCAAGGAAGTACAAGTGATATGATGGAACATGAACCTATGTGTCATATGGAAACTTATCCACTGCAAAAGGGAGAGTTTCACATTTTTCACTAGATGAGCCATATTGACTGTGTTTATGTCTCCACTGGAGTGCAGGAAGTGACATTGCTGCTGAAATATGGCCTACGCTTTTTACTGTTCATCTAGCACACTTGAGCACCATAAAACTTCTACGACAGTGTGTGTGGCGCAACCGAGGACCTTGGAAATCGATTGTTTCCCTTCTGTCACATCGAGAGTGTCAAGAGTGAATTGATAACGTGTGCGACACATGTGATCGGCGACTCGCAACATACACAACGGTGACACAATAATGGGTGGGATGTACGAAGCCGGTCTTACGTCGCTCTCTTTTTACATACAAAAATGCAGTAGCACCGGGGCACTATGGAGTATTATGCTTCATGAGCTGTGACTCCAAGCCCCCATCTGTCAGACCGAAGTCAACCGTGTAAGAGCGTGCATTATCACGCTCACAAGACGAGTGATAGAGGCCTTCCTATAGGGGCCAGATTCTTGCACTGTATTGCTGGGGAACCTTCATCAATGCATAATGTGATGTGCGAAAAACGATTTCGTCGAACGCTAGTTGACACTTTTCAGACAGTGAATGGTCGCCATATGAAGTCTCAAAGGGACATAGATTCAATATTTTTGTATGTATTTCGTCGGTTTTTCACTGTTTGGGGAGGAGATCTTGCGACCAATACAGGCGAGACGGAACCAGATGGATAAGGAAGTGCTCCTGGAAAATGAAATGTTGGAAGCACTCAAAAAGAGGCAGCGAACAAATCACCTGGACCTTACAGATTACACCTAGAATTTTTTAGATACTGTACAGGACTTTTGACTATGTGTAATGACCTCATGCAGCCTTACACGTATGCGCCGCTGGTTTTCGTTTAAGGATACCTTCTCCCGATACCAGAAAAGGCTAGAGGTCACAGTGTGGATTACTTCCGACCGCTCACCAAGCTGAATCATGATTACAAAATCTTTGCCCAACTGATGGTGACGTGGCTCAAGACAGTATTCTTACACAATAGTTCCTCAGTTTAAACGTGTCTTTGAATACATAGCAACATACAACAGGCGCTCAGTGACTATAGAGACGTGATCGCACTGGCCACCATCTGTCGGATTAGAGCAACTGTGGTCTCTGCTGACTTTGATCAAGTTTTTCCTTAGATTAATTATGACTTCCTAACATCGTCAAGCGCTGCATGACGTTTCCATACTTTTTATTAAGAACATCACGCCTTCTCTTGCGGGGTGTCATCTCCAGAGTTGTACTGAATAGCCGAGATGCGAGTCCTGTACCGATTTGAGCTCGGTAAGACAAGCCTGTCCGATATCAGTGGTCCTTTTGGGCCGAAGCTCACTGCCATGGAGTTGAGAGGCAACACCATCTGTCGAGCGTATGCGGACGACCTACTGTTCCTCGTGCGACCGGCAGAGAAGATGTAAAGGTCCCTCGACTGGTTCGCACGGTATGGAGCTGTGGCTGGCAGTGTTCTGAATATGGTAAAACCGCGAATAATACCCATTGGACGAGGACAGGATGGGGACCTCAGCCCATTACGAGGGGTGGAAACGATGAGATGCCTGAGGATTCCTTCGACCCCTGATCTGCGAATGACAGCTACAGAGAGTTGTAGGCACCTGCTCCGGATGATTCGTATTCGGTGCAAGATAATTCCTTGGAGTCTTAGACACGATATGACGTGTGCAATATGTGAACGCATACCTTGCGTCGCCACTGACATAAAACAGATGTTTCCACTGCCGAAGGAAACCACGGATCACCTGCTGACGACCTTCGGATATTTTGTCAGCCACGGAATGATACTCAAGATTCGTTATGCCGCTCTGACTCTCGGCACCTGGAACAGTGGCCTTGCCCTTACGAACATCCGCCTTAAGTCTTCAGCCCTGCTCATGTGGGCGATGCTCAGAATACTGGATGGTCGAACGCATAGAAAATATATCGGCACTGACTGACGAACAGATGCTATGCTCTTATGTGCCTCATGTTCCAGTCGGCAACATCTCGCCGATGCATTACAATGTTTCTTGTAAGCTACAGCTATGTCTGCCATGAGCTTCCGTGGCGTAGAGACTCGACGATGCGGGATATTTATCGTCTCTTAATGCGGTATCATTACAGGAATGTGATGGAATAGAGACCGTGAATCATCCTATGGCTTAACGTGCAGCTCCCCTCTCCCCCCCCCCCCACCCCTCCCGTCACGAGGGGATCGATCGTCATGGTAAGTTCCTGTTAACCACAAGTACATAACATGGGACAGGCTGCACCAAATAAAAGTGGTTGATTCGCCCCTTCCATATGTGCGGCCTGGTGAACACGGACGTACACCACTTAGTGCGTGGAAAGACGATAAAAGTGTGGACTCTGTCACGTCATATGATAGTCTTTCTTAGCCATACCACATTACCACATACCACATGGTCCATTGATCGTGACAGGGCCAAATATCTCACGAAATAAGCTTCAAACGAAAAAACTACAAAGAACGAAACTTGTCTAGCTTGAAGGGGGAAACCAGACGGCGCTATGCTTGGCCCGCCAGATGGCACTGCCATAGGTCAAACGGATATCAACTGCGTTTTTTTTTAAAATAGGAACCCCCATTTTTTATAACATATTCGTGTAGTACTTTAAGAAATATGAATGTTTTAGTTGGACCACTTTTTTCGCTTTGTGATAGATGGTGCTGTAATAGTCACAAACATACGGCTCACAATTTTAGACGAACAGTTGGTAACAAGTAGGTTTTTTTAAATTAAAATACAGAACGTAGGTACGTTTGAACATTTTATTTCGTTTGTTCCAATGTGATACATGTACCTTTGTGAATTTGTCATTTCTGAGAACGCATGCTGTTACACCGTGATTATCTGTAAACACGGCACTAATGCAATAAATGGTCAAAATGATGTCCGTCAACCTCAATGCATTTGGCAATACGTGTAACGACATTCCTCTCAACAGCGAGTAGTTCGCCTTCCGTAATGCTCGCACATGCATTGACAATGCGCTGACGCATGTTGTCAGGCGTTGTCTGTGGATCACGACGGCAAATATCCTTCAACTACCCCACAGAAAGAAAAATCCGGTGAACGTGCGGGCCATGGTATGGTGCTTCGACGACCAATCCACCTGTCATGAAATATGCTATTCAATACCGCTTCAACCGCACGCGAGCTATGTGCCGGACATCCATCATGTTGAAAGTACATCGCCATTCTGTCATGCAGTGAAACATCTTGTAGTAACATCGGTAGAACATTACGTAGGAAATCAGCATACATTGCACCAGTTAGATTGCCATCGATAAAATGGGGCCCAATTATCCTTCCTCCCATAATACCGCACCATACATTAATCCGTCAAGGTCGCTGATGCTCCAATTGTCGCAGCCATCGTAGATTTTCCGTTGCCCGGTAGTGCAAATTTGGTGAATGATGCTTCGTCGCTAAATAGAAAGCGTGCAAAAAATCTGTCATCGCCCCGCAATTTCTATTGTGCCCAGTGGCAGAACTGAACACGACGTTCAAAGTCGTCGCCATGGAATTCCTGGTGCATAGAAATATCTTACGGGTGCAATCGATGTAGTTGTAGCATTCTCAACACCGACGTTTCTGAGATTGCCGACTCTCGCACAATTTGTCTGCTACCGATGTGCGGATTAGCCATCATCATTTGTTGCAGGTCGTGGCTGACGTTTCACATGTGGCTGAACACTTCCTGTTTCCTTAAATAACGTAACTATCCGGCGAACGGTCCGGACACTTGGATGATGTCGTCCAGGATACCGAGCAGCATACGTAGCATACGCGCGTTGGACATTTTGATCACAATAGCCATACATTAACACGATATCGACCTTATCCGCAATGGGTAAACGGTTCATTTTTACACGGGCAATGTATCACGAAGCAAATACCGTCCGCACAGACCGAATGTTTCGTGATACCACGTACTTATACGTTTGTGACAATTACAGCGCCATCTATCACAAAGCGAAAAAGTGCTCCAACTAAAACATTCATCTTTCTTTTCGTACTACACGAATATGTAATAAAAAGTAGGGGTTCCTTTTTTAAAAAACGCAGTTGATATCCGTTTGACCTATAGCAGCGCCATGTAGCGGGCCAAACATAGCGCCAACTGGTTCCCTTTTCAAGCTAGATGAGGTTCGTTCTTTGTAGTTATTTCGTTTGATGCTTATTTCGTGAGATATTTGGCCCGGTCACTATCAATGGACCACGCTGTACAGAGATCACATACTTCCTCCGACAAGAAACAAGTGTGATAAATTGGATCGCCTCTCAGTTTAGGCTAATGTTTTTACGTCCACCTGCTCTTTCACATGTACTTGGAGGTACTAATAAATCTAAAAACGTACGACTTCTAACACGTATAATTATTAATCTGCAAATGACGTAAATGCTGATGTAATGTTGGTCAGTATACCGTCGTCAGTAACTAATAGAAACATCTGCACTTACAGGGTGTTTCAAAAATGACCGGTATATTTGAAACGGCAATAAAAACTAAACGAGCAGCGATAGAAATACACCGTTTGTTGCAATATGCTTGGGACAACAGTACATTTTCAGGCGGACATACTTTCGAAATTACAGTAGTTACAATTTTCAACAACAGATGGCGCTGCAAGTGATGTGAAAGATATAGAAGACAACGCAGTCTGTGGGTGCGCCATTCTGTACGTCGTCTTTCTGCTGTAAGCGTGTGCTGTTCACAACGTGCAAGTGTGCTGTGGACAACATGGTTTATTCCTTAGAAGAGAGGATTGTTCTGGTGTTGGAATTCCACCGCCTAGAACACAGTGTTGTTGCAACAAGACGAAGTTTTCAACGGAGGTTTAATGTAACCAAAGGACCGAAAAGCGATACAATAAAGGATCTGTTTGACAAATTTCAACGGACTGGGAACGTGACGGATGAACGTGCTGGAAAGGTAGGGCGACCGCGTACAGCAACCACAGAGGGCAACGCGCAGCTAGTGCAGCAGGTGGTCCAACAGCGGCCTCGGGTTTCCGTTCGCCGTGTTGCAGCTGCGGTCCAAATGACGCCAACGTCCACGTATCGTCTCATGCGTCAGAGTTTAGACCTCTATCCATACAAAATTCAAACGCGGCAACCCCTCAGCGCCGCTACCATTGCTGCACGAGAGACATTCGCTAACGATATAGTGCACAGGATTGATGACGGCGATATGCATGTGGGCAGCATTTGGTTTACTGACGAAGCTTATTTTTACCTGGACGGCTTCGTCAATAAACAGAACTGGCGCATATGGGGAACCGAAAAGCCCCATGTTGCAGTCCCATCGTCCCTGCATCCTCAAAAAGTACTGGTCTGGGCCGCCATTTCTTCCAAAGGAATCATTGGCCCATTTTTCAGATCCGAAACGATTACTGCATCACGCTATCTGGACATTCTTCGTGAATTTGTGGCGGTACAAATTGCCTTAGACGACACTGCGAACACCTCATGGTTTATGCAAGATAGTGCCCGGCCACATCGCACGGCCGACGTATTTAATTTCCTGAATGAATATTTCGATGATCGTGTGATTGCTTTGGGCTATCCGAAACATACAGGAGGCGGCGTGTATTGGCCTCCCTATTCGCCAGACATGAACCCCTGTGACTTCTTTCTGTGGGGACACTTGCAAGACCAGGTGTACCGCCAGAATCCAGAAACAATTGAACAGGTGAAGCAGTACATCTCATCTGCATGTGAAGCCATTCCGCCAGGCACGTTGTCAAATGTTTCGGGTAATTTCATTCAGAGACTACGCCATATTATTGCTACGCATGGTGGATATGTGGAAAATATCGTACTACAGAGTTTCCCAGACCGCAGCGCCATCTGTTGTTGACAATTGTAACTACTGTAATTTCGAAAGTTTGTCTGCCTGAAAATGTACTGTTGTCCCAAGCATATTGCAACAAACGGTGTATTTCTATCGCTGCTCGTTTAGTTTGTATTGCCGTTTCAAATATACCGGTCATTTTTGAAACACCCTGTATATCCGTTACATATGCGCAATCGGGAGTAGATACGGGCAAGAAGCTAATCACGTAATAAAATGAATGCAGTATCAGCCACTGCACAGTGGTGTACGACACGCCTGCACAGACGCAGATGTGTGTAGAGAGCAGACGGCGGACCAGGGCAGCCCCGGCCGCCGGTCACAGCGTGTCCCGCGTGGTGCCGGCCCCGGCGCCGCCCCCGTGGGACGCGGCGTGGCGGCTAGGCGTGGCCACAGCACGGCCGCAGCGCGTCCCTGCCGCCCCACCCTAGCCCCGAGTGCGGCCGGTAATTAATCGATCCCCGGCTGCGGGTTACTGTTCCGGCGGGCCCACCCGGCACTGGGCCCTTTAAAGCGGACGAGGAGCGGTCGACAGCTCGCGCGTGTTCGCGACCTACTGCCCCGCACCAACATGTATTTACATCCTCCACAAGCCGCTGTTTAGTGCGTAACGAAAAATACAGAGAGCAGAAAAGTTCATTAACATTTGAAAATTCATTACTTCACGGAATAATGTGGGTAGATAGGTAAAATTTGTCACATAGTCTTGAAATGACATGAGGTTTTATTGAAACAAAAAAGTGCACAAAATGGCCAACAGATGGCGCTTCATACGATGCAAAAGCCGTAATTAATATAACAATTGACTTTTAGCAAAGACTATGTTCTTTGTAATAAATTCTCAACACGTAAGCCGTCGTTCATCAAAAATGGTTCAAATGGCTCTGAGCACTATGGGACTTAACATCTGAGGTCATCAGTCCCCTAGAACTTAGAACTACTTAAACCTAACTAACCTAAGGACATCACACACATCCATGCCCGAGGCAGGATTCGAACCTGCGACCGTAGCAGTCGCGCGGTTCCGGACTGCGCGCCTAGAACCGCTAGACCACCGCGAACGGCCGTCGTTCATCGTCATTACCTGTAGTCCATGCACAAAAAAAAAATGGTTCAAATGGCTCAGAGCACTATGGGACTTAACATCTGAGGTCATCAGTTCCCTAGAACTTAGAACTAATTAAAGCTAACTAACCTAAGGACATCACACACATTCATGCCCGAAGCAGGATTCGAACCTGCGACCGTAGCAGCAGCGCGGACCCAGACTGAAGCGCCTAGAACCGCTCGGCCACAACGGCCGGCCAGTCCAGGCACAAAGGTGCGGACAGCACGGTTCAACTTATCAGTTAGTATGGCGAGAAACTGCCGTCTGAAGCTCTTTTTCAACATACCTAATGAGGTTGGACGATCCCGGTAGATTTGCGACTTCACGTAGCGCTACAACCAATAAGACTACGTAAATATTCCAAAGCTCGAATCAAGAACCGCTGCCAATACGAGTAACTTGGAAGTAGATATTGTTGTGGTTCGCCAGGAGAGCCAACACCGTTTTACTAAAGGGGGCCGAAATGCACGCGTTTTAGCTCCCGCAGGCTGGCGTGAGGTCTGGAACATGACAAGGAAATTAGAATTTAGAAAAACGGACGTAGCTGCTGGAATACTTAACGTTAATCCATTAATGATGAACGTCGGTTTTGACAGTACATGATTCACAATATCAATAGTAACTGATAATGGCGCCTTGCTAGGTCGTAGCAAAGGACGTAGCTGAAGGCTATGCTAAACTATCGTCTCGGCAAATGAGAGCGTATTTTGTCAGTGAAGCATCGCTCGCAAAGTCGGTTGTACAACTGGGGCGAGTGCTAGGAAGTCTCTCTAGACCTACCGTGTGGCGGCGCTCGGTCTGCAATCACTGATAGTGGCGACACGTGGGTCTGACGTATACGACCGGACCGCGGCCGATTTAAAGGCTACCACGTAGCAAGTGTGGTGTCTGGCGGTGACACCACAGATATCCTCGGACTAGTGAGGCAATTTAGATCACTTAATAAGCCTGTATGCCAATTAGGTTCCTTTCAGATATGCTAATGCAATAGCTCCATAGTTAACAATCATGCACAACCGCTCGCTTGACGAAAGATCCGTACCCAAAGACTGGAAAGATGCACAGGTCACACCAGTATTCAAGAAAGGTAGTGGGAGTAACCCACTAAATTACAGGCCCATTTCATAAACGTCGATATGGAGCAGGATTTTGGAACATAATTTGTGTTCGAACATTATGAATTACCTCGAAGAGAACGGTCTATTGACACACAGTCAACACGTATTTAGAAAATATCGTTCCCGTGAAACTCAATTAGCTCTTTAATCACACGAAGTGTTTAGTGCTACTGACAAGGGATTCCAAATTTATTCCATATTTCTAAATTTCCAGAAGGCTTTTCACACTGTATCACACAAGCCGCTTGTTGTGTAACTGCGTGCTTATGGCATATCGTCTCAGTTATGTGACTGAATTTATGGATTACTGTCAGTGACGTCACAGTTAGTACTAATTGACGGAAAGTTATCGAGAACAGCAAAAGTGATTTCTGGCGTTCCCCAAGGTTGTGTTATGGACTACGGCAGGGACGATACTTCTCCGTCGTTTCTATGTCTCCAGTTCAATACATACATACATACAAATTTAAATATGTTGGTGAAATAATACAACCAAATACTTTGGACTCAGAAGGTACCTTATCAAGGGTAAGAAAACTGAAAAAAATGGTTCAAATCTCTCTAAGCACTATGGGACTTAACATCTGAGATCATCAGTCCCCTAGACTTAGAACCACTTAAACCTAACTAACCTAAGAACGGCACACACATCCATGCAGGATTCGAACCTGCGACCGTAGCAGCAGCGCGGACCCAGACTGAAGCGCCTAGAACCGCTCGGCAAGAAAAGTGAAAGTACCTTTACAGTTAACAAAAAGCTTATATCATAAGAAATCTATTTTCAGTGAAGAAAAACTCGGACGCTACAACATCGATTCGACCCGAATGCCTTTACGCTTCAGAATGCCTCTCGTTCAATACAGCTGAACAGCTAGGTGAAACAAGAAAGACTGAAAAGGAAATAATCAGGAAAATCTTGGGATCAAAATTTGACAATAGTAAATGGAAATTAAGAAGCAGTAAAGAAATTTATGGAAAAATAGAACGAATATTAGTCACAATCAAGTGGAAAAGAGTTGTACTCCATGAATACCTAAAAAGGAGGGATGAAAAAAGAATTGAAAAAAGAATTTTTGACTTTTTTGATAGAAACACAAAAACGTGAATGAAGTGGATAAAATAAGCTAGACCTGAGGGAAATGGAAATATCGGAGGAAGAAATAGGTGAAAGGAAAAATTTCAGACAAAAAATAAAAAGTTTCATGGGCTCCCAGGAGAAAACAAAGAAAAACGCACGTGCAATATGGGCAGAAGAAAGAAGAGAAAAATGTCGGAAAAGAATGAAAAACTAGTAGAAAGAAAGAAGGGAGAAAAGAAAGAAGATGTGTTATTTCATATGGTCCTTAGTAGGCAAAACAAATATAAGGCTTTGAGCGGGCTATTCTGGTCTCCCGCAGTGGCTTTAGTGGGGTACGGCATGCATGAACAAACTAGTGGACACTCCTCCTCGCTCACTGAGACCATTATCAAGGGGAGAGGCGGTGTCACACGGTGTCAGCGTGATGTCTCGTGGGAGTGACTAATTTTCCGTCCGATCTGGTCGTATAGGACATGCCGAGGAGTAGTTTACGCGGTGTAAATATGTACCGTGGCGTGCGGCACGCCGGCCACAGGGGCCGGCCGCCGTCAGCTGGCTGGCGTCGCGGCGTCGCGGACCGCGTGTATTGATCGACGCCGGCGGAGCGGGGCGCCGGCAGCAGCGGCGGCGGCGGCGGAGGTGGAGGACAACAGGTGCGTCCGCCCCGCATCTGGCGTCCGTCAGCGGGCCGTGGCGCGCGGTCGGGCGGCTGGGTGCGAAGTGGGACGCTGGTCAGACGCTGACACGGCCGTGGGGAGACGAAGGAGGAGATGAATGGCCGGAGAAAAAGGAGACTTTAATTCCCTCAGAATTGGGGACAACTGAATAAGTAACGGGTAGAAATAGTTTCTGCGTCAGTCATTGCGTATTTTGTCACTATGCGTTTCGATACTTCATATCATCATCTTCAGGTGGAGAATTATTTATTTACATAGCTGTTGTTGGTGAATGCAGACGTCTTTGCACAGTAGGAAAGTGGTGCAGGTTATTTTGAGTCTTTTACTAATGATGAAAATTCTTTATTCCGAAAAGGCACTCTTGAGGTAGTTGTTGTTGTGGTCTTCAGTCCTGAGACTGGTTTGATGCAGTGATGTACTCTTTCTGCGGGGTCAAACTATTCTCCCAACCAGTTTCAATAACGAGCGACCAACAATCAGTTATCTTTAACGGTACTGATAAGGGAAAGGATTAATTCGCCCCAACGCTTCACTTTAGATTTTGCATTTATTGTCACACCCTTCAGTGTAAACCACAGAACAAGCAAGTGTAAGAATGAGAGAATATTTGTACACGTGATATTTGCTATATAACTTAAGAATTACTTAATAAATAATATGAATCTGAAACTAGTCCTTTTTAACAAACATTTTTAAGACCATAAACAATAAAGATCAACGGTTAATAAAGTCCCATAACTTTGAGCAAAGATCACATTTTAAGTCTCTGAATAAGTTCAGTGGGTTACATAGGGGACAATCAGACGTACATTAAATGTTACACCATTAAGGACAATCACTCATCAAGAATTATAACCACAAGTTAAAGAAGATTCATTTAAAGCAATTAACATCAATAGCAAATAATAAAGTCACGTCTCAGCAAATTTATCAAAACCAAATCTTTCAGTTCAATAACAATGTTGGATCGTGGAATACGCCGAATTACCGACACACAAGGCTAAATTTTAGCAAACAGCAATTTCTCCAAGCCTAGAACTATCTTAATAGTGTACATTAGTTATTTCATTCTCCTGGAACATTGAGTGGCAATAGACACTCGGGAAACTTTCACCCCAGTGTGGCTCGGGAAAGAGAATGTCTCCACCAGGAGGAAACGTTTACCCGAACTGGAAAGGGAACTCGTCTAACACGAGCCACTGCTTTGGACGAAGACCAGTTGGCGATTGTTAATCATGAACCAAAGCTTGCTGGCCAGCGGCCGAAAATTACAGAGGCAAAGGTAGCTTCATTTGTGCTCACAAGAATTGATAACTTCTACAAATGAGATTCCAGCAGAACTACCGCCGTAGTGTCAATACGGGACTTCGGAGCTGAGGAGAGCAAGTCAACAACGGTCTCTACCCAACAGGCCCAACATTTCAGACAGACCGAGGAACCGCCATCAGTCGTGGCTAGGCGGATTACCAAATAGAAACTCTAGCACTACCTTAAATATGATTAAATAGAGCACTTAAATGTCACGGGGACTAAACTCCTTAACACAAGAATATATACACAATAACGACTAAAGTTAAATATGCCTACGTACTAAAAACCAAGGCATATTGAAGAAACATAATAATCTCGCATTTCAGACATCCATAAAATTGATTGGCTCTATCTCTCCGCCAGACAGTACAAGGTTATTTAACATTTTCCAACGTGCTTATCCAAACAGTGACCTACGCCGTCCATGAGAAAACAACGTTTTGCAGAAGGTCCACAGCCAAAATAGTTTCGTTTCTTTACGACGCGCGCCTTAAGTCAGTATGGCGTAAAAATGCACGATCATGTAAGGGGCAGTAACATACACGCAAGGCAATTTCCGATCACAAACTCAAAGCAGAGAAACGTTGCCACACAGTTATTAATAGCTCCCACAACACCGGGAGATTGGCCCCGCCAGACGACGGCCGTTGCGCTAACTAGATTAAAAATCTTACATTCAGTGACGACGCCACATTCCGGAGGTTATTGGCAGCCGCAGAAGGGCTTCATAGCTTTCCCCTCTAGGAAATCGCGGAAACTCCAAACAGGAGTAAAACAAGGGGAAAACAGGAAGCGTGCCAAACAACATGGTTCATGCAGATCTCCATGCTACTCTATTCTGTGTAAGCCTCTTCATCTCCGAATAACTACTGGAATCTACATCCTCCTAAATCTGCTTAATATATTTGTCTCTTCCTCTACGATTTTTACCATCCATGCTTCCCTCCAATGCTAAATTGGTGATGCCTCAGAACGTGTCCTACCAAATGATCCCTTTCTCTAGTCAAGTTGTGCCACAAATTCCTCTTCTCCCCAATTCTATTCAGTGTATGTATGAAATCTTATGGGACTTAACTGCTAAGGTCATCAGTCCCTAAGCTTACACACTACTTCACCTAAACTATCCTAAGGGCAAACACACACACCCATGCCCGAGGGAGGACTCGAACCTCCGCCGAGACCAGCCGCACAGTCCATGACTGCAGCGCCTTTGACCGCTCGACTCATCCCGCGCGGCTTTTATTCAGTACCTCGTCATTACTTACGCGATCTACCCATCTAATCTTCAACATTCTTTTGTAGCACCACATTTCGAAAGCTTCTATTCTCTTCTGGCCTACACTTTTTATCGTCCATGTTTCACTTCCGTACATGGCTACATTCCATACACATGCTTACATACTTTCAGAAAAGAGTTCCTGACACTTAAAGCTATACTCTATGTTAACAAATTTCACTTCTTCAGAAACGCTTTCATTGCCATAGCCAATCTACATTATATATTCTCTCTACTTCGACCATCATCAGTTACTTTGCTCCCCAAATAGCAAAACTCCTCTAGTACTTTAGATTAAGAAACGTGACTTTCTGACTGTGAACTGTACTTATTTGGCTTCGTATGTGCCCAGCTGAGCATATAGGCCAAACAGGCTGTAAGTTCCACACCAGATTCAAAGAACACATCTGCACCTTCCAGTTAATCACACCACACAAATCTCCAGTAGCCTCCCATGTAAAAGACACAGGATATCCACTTGACAATGTAGAAAAGAAACTTTGAAATACTACATACACTGAACAAAGGACACAGACTGCCACTGTACGAAGAACTAGAACTCTATACCCACAGAAAGAAAATGTCGAACCCCTACTCAAGACCAATAGCGAAAGAGGCTAAACCAACTCTTTCAAAGGCTTTGACAAAGTAGTTAAAGTATTTTCATAATTTACAGTCGCTGCCATTCATCTCTTAATAAATTCAGCCTATGTTACATATGCATTATCTGTTATAATCTATTTACATATAAGAAATTAACATAATAATCGAATTGTGCGCGTGTTCATACTTTGGTGCAGCGCATTATTAAAAAATACAAGAAAAACACATTTACGTATATATAAGCATCTAATGTAATAGCTGAACTGTGCACATGTCCAGATTCTGGTGCAGCCCGTTCATATTTTTTAAATGATGGTTAGTGGTTGAATGGTTATCTGGAAAGAGACTTGCAAACAGAAATTCGGGATGTTAGTCAATCTGGAACTCTACAGTCTACAGTAAGGTTAGTGTGCCGTAAAATTTCGCTGGGACGCCACCCAATGTAATGAAAATTGCGAAAATTTAATATAAGAACAGAATTAATCACTGAATTGGTAAGCATAGCTAACGTGTTGATATTAATAAAAAGATCCTAATGGAAATGCGGAATGAGCTTGTGGGAACAATTTCAGTACAAACGTTAAATCAAATAATTTAGAGCAATCAGGAGCTTAAGCCCTAACAAAAAGAATAAGATTATCAGACAAAAGACTACAAATATAAGGCCTGCCTCCTGTGCTTCTGAAACTACAGGTGGGATGTATTAAAAATAATCCTACAAAAATGGTAGGGTTTGTCTGAGAAACAGTCATCATAGTTTAACATAATTTATTACAATAAAACTTCTTATTAAAAATTATAAACCATGATCTGTCGTTGCCTGTTGTTTAATTAATAAATTCACTTATATCATTATTATATTGAGCGCTGAGGTACGTTGCGCTGGTAAATGGAAAGGAAATCTTAGGCACCCAAATGAAAAGTTCACACAAACATACACAATTCACACAGACAAGAATAGAGATAAAAAGAATTTTGCCCATCACAGTAAGTCAGAGGCTCAGAGGTTCAACCCTGTTGCTATGATTGAATTATTGTGAAAAAGAATACTATGGAACACTAAAAGAACACAAGGAAATTTATCTCCATCACCTTGCCCGTCAAACTAAGCCACGTTGGCGTAAAACACCTGCAAATGCCATGAATATTCTTCAACAAGACAAAATTATTAAGACGCGCGAATACTTCAAACATACAAATATAAACCGTATTCACTGAAATTGCTATTAAATATCACGCGGAATTAAGAATAAAACTTATTCAAGATATCACTGAAATTACACACGGTGGAATTATCACCACATTTTGAAACTGAAACGAAATGAAAAGTAGAAGAAATAAAACACATACGCACGAGGAAAGTTCACACATACATGAGAGTTAAAAGAAAAGTCAGACAACTGGATTTTAAATCTGTGCTGGAGTAACGAACATCCTACACCACGTGTTCTGTTTACACAGAGCAAGGATCGGAGAAGCTTACTAAACACAGAAAATATACGCTTAACTACACTCTGAAAAATATATGAATACGATTACCAAACTTGAAAATTAATAAGCAGATCAGACGTGTACATAAGTTACAATAGCTACATACCATCACGCGTTAATACAGTCCCCAGCCCCACGTCGCTCGTAAGATCACCATCTTCACTCACCAAAGGTCCAGTCCCGAGTGACGAGACAACACTCTCCTTGCAACGACCTTCCCCCAGGTAGCCGTAAGGGACCAGAGGGGTCCTTTCCACTACCAAGGTAATTACTGTCGAATGGCTGTCGAAAGAGTACAAATCACTTTGCCTTGACTTAGAAAGCTACGTCGGCTACACGGAGCTACCACAGCAGACAGCCAGATGGTGTCCTGCTACCACATGTAAGACAAATTCAACATACGCACTCACCCACTCCACTTATTCACGCAGACGATAAAGAGAGAAAGGAAACGAGAACATGAACTGTAGGTAATTTACATAGGATTAGATTCTTACTAGAAGAACTGATACTTTAACGTAATTGTATACCGCTGAATGGGGACAAACACGAAGTACAAAATTAAATTACAAATAACTGAGTGTGACAGCACGAAATACAACATAAATAGCATGAAACGAATCTCACAGAGACGTTTCAGTATTTATGTGGAAACGGTTTAATCTTCCATCTTTATATCCAATGTAAACAAACATATTAGTAACACAGATAACATATTTGAAGGGACGGTGTAAACTGTATTGTCGCCTGGGACCAGAAAAAGTGCTAAATAAATATTTTCTTGTGTATGAAAGGATACGAAGAGACAAAAGCACAAAATCCAATAAACTGAGCTAATAGTATATATGATACAGCAAATCAAAGAAATTACAACGTTCATTGTGAACACTATGCCGTCCGGTGACACCACAGTAGTGTAGTGAGCATAGTATCGCGCAGTGTCTGATTCGTGGATAAGAGATCGTGTCCCTGCTTCTAAGTAAAACTTGGAGGTTGCCACTACATCGCGTACGTCTCATCATGTTCCGTTTGACAGACTTTCTGG
This sequence comes from Schistocerca cancellata, assembly GCF_023864275.1. Classification (NCBI taxonomy): domain Eukaryota; kingdom Metazoa; phylum Arthropoda; class Insecta; order Orthoptera; family Acrididae; genus Schistocerca; species Schistocerca cancellata. The sequence continues at coordinate 1,045,204,449 of NC_064627.1, read as the reverse complement.
TCACATAAACCAACTCAACTAATACTTATTTCCGAAACAAATAAACGAAAACGGAGAAACTGCCATGTATGTTCCAAAAACAAAAGAGAAGGAAAACAAACTTAATATGTAAGTCTTTTGGAGTTGCGTTACATCTTGGAAACTGTTTTGCTGCATATCATGTGAAAGAGAAATACTAAGTACCAAATACAATGCAAACAAACAAATAAATGAAACAAACAAGTTTTGTATTTATTTACATTCGTATATCTTCGACATTTCATGAAAGTAGGGGAAGAGCGTTGAGAACGTACGAGAACTAACGATGAGGTTAGTAAAACTTAACAATTTATAATCTCCTGATAATGTCAAGAATGGCCACCGACAAGCCAAGTAATCCGAATTAGATCTGCTGGTGCCAAGCGAATACATTTGTACGAGACGTACCGACGGCAAAGTGTTAACACTAATTGTGTGAAGACTGTGACACTATCAACACTCACTTCTGTTCGGGTCCTTGGAAGAACAAGACCCAAACTTGTACAGTGACATTTTATTATGTGGATGGAAGGGTATGTGACGTAACAATTATCTCAGAATATAACTGTTGTTCGTTAATACAAAATGACTGATTTTGCTTAATGTTCGTATTGTGTAGACCACCTAACCCCCGAGTTATTGCCATTTTCAGTGTAGCAGATGTACGTTAATTGTTGGCAGGCACATCCGCAAAATTCTCCAAATTCGCCGACGGCTGGCTTTATTAATCAAGTGAAGTAAGGTCAAGCAGTACATATGGTCAAAATTGTAAATTATTTCAGGTACACCGAGACGCAGCCAGCCACATACGTTAAACAACGATGCAGCTCTTTTCTTTTACTATTTTCAGCTCCTTATAAATTGTTTTCTAGGTCATCAGCAGTCGTACATGCAGAAACCACATATAGCCGGAAAATAGGATAGCCCATGATCTGCTACTTAGACTTAAATTTATGGGTTGAGTTTCATTGAAAAATTTAAATCACTTATAAAATCCTTTAGAATATTTCACCAAAAACGATAAATATTTTTTTTTAAATTTTAAAATATTAAGTACCAGACTAGGCTACAATATTATTGATGAAGTTAGCACAAACTCCGCCAAGCCCCCCCCCCCCCCCCCCCCACCTACCCACGATACTGTCAGTGCACATAGAACGCAACTTCTGAAATGAAATGCCCACCTTTCCTCCTGCCAGCACTGAAAACACTGAATATCGCATAGTTTTCTTATTTTGTGTTAGTGCGTGTGTGTGTGTGTGTGTGTGTGTGTGTGTGTGTGTGTGTGTGTGTGTGTGTTTAATAACTTGGTGCTACACAACGGAACACCGTGCTGCCATAGCGAAGACTTATCAAATGTAATGAGTGTTCTACACAGACTGTCTGTAAGCTCCATAGAATATTTGGTCAACGTAATCCAATCAACGTAATCCAACGAGTAAGTCGGATGTGTTGAGAGTGATTGGTCTTTCTGTGGAGACTTTCACCATCTTGAGTGAGAATGTTAGTCTTAAGTCCGGCGAAGTCTATTCCTCGACGTTCACAGCACTGGATATTCCCAGAATGAGCATGCAACTAATTCTGAACAAATCAGCAATTTAGGGCCTACAAAATCCAACTGATGTATAAGAACTACAGCAAAACGATCTCAAAAAGTTTAGAGCGTTTGCCCATCGAGTTTGTGAAAGAAAGAGATCACAACAGTTTCATCAAGGAAGTAGCGTTCTCTGGTGACGTGTACTTTCCGTTCAGTTGTTTCGCGAACAAACAAAATTGCAGGATCCTAGGGACACAAAAAGCCCTCAAATAGTTATGGAGAAGGCATTACATTCACAACGAGTAACATTGTGGGGCCGGATTTGGTTTGAGGCATAACTCGACTGCACTTCTTCGAGGATAGCCCATGGAATGTAGTAACAGCGGACGGCGAACACTGCCACAGTATGTTAAGAAGTTATTGTGGTCTGAACTGGATGGTGAAGATGTGTGGTGTCAATAAAATGGCACAGCCTATCACACGTCGATCGCAACGACAGACTTTCACGAGATAGGTCCCTTGGCCGGGTGATTTCTCACGACCGCCACCAAGATCTTGTGATTTCACATCATTTGATTTATATTTGGAGGATGTATGGAATGTCGTATGTACACCAACGAAACACGATGGTTTCTATAGCTCAAGGCTGCGGTTCAGCGTGTAGTTTCAGAACTAGCAAGCTGAAAAGTTATGGGAAACGAGACCTTGTCTACAGAGTCGTGTCGGGCATTGGAAAAAGATGATATTTAATACAGAAACACAGTTAGCATAAACTTTATTAATATGTAAATTACCTAATTACATCAGTACAGTTGTACCTTATTATGCACTTAGCCGGCCGGTGTCGCCGAGCGGTTCTAGCCGCTTCAATCCGGAACCGCGCTGCTACTACTGTCGCAGGTTCGACTCCTGCCTCGGGCATGGATGCATGTGATGTCCTTAGGTTAGTTAGGTTTAAGTAGTTCTAAGTCTAGGGAACTGATGGCCGCAGGATGTTAAGTCCCATAGTGCTTAGAGCCATTTGACCCATTTTTATGCACTTACAGGTTGCGTTCCGTATGGGCCACTCTTTATTACGGAAATACTGGGTCTCGTAATTGAAGATGTAAAGTCCACAGGACACATTGACCATTTCCACTGTACAGACGAACACAGTGCACGACACTTCCATATTTTATTGATTAAATGTTTTTGACAGTTTGTCGGTCATTTTTACATACATTAGCTACTAAAACTAGTAGATAAGGCAATACAACTTGTTAAAATAGTCGTGAATTGACTTATAAATAGTCGTATTGGCAGTACGCAAAATAAAAATAAGACCACATAAAAGACACCGCTATACCGCTATGCCAAGGTCACCAGTTGGCAAACATTTAGCTAGCATTGCTGAAGTTATGGAACACGAACAAACACAGGAAGATACGTATTGTCATGTGGCTGTTAACATACTTCAGCCACTGTCATAACATTTCAGAACAAACACTAAGCAAAATAAAGATCAAAACTCAGGGTCTTTCAACAAAAGTTTCCTTTAATTTACGTCTATGGTCACAATCTTTTTGTTTAACAGATTACCGGTTTCGGGCTTTAATGACCATCATCAGATCTGTTTCATAAAAACAAAGTCCTAATGAACTGCAGCCATAGTGGCATTGTCAAATGTTAAATGTGGAATCAGAACCAGCGTCGTCAAATACATATAAACCACTTCACATGCATGATCATGTTGTCAGTAATACTACTGTAGTAATACACAGTAATACTACCGTGGCAGTGCCATCTAGCGGGCCAACCGTAGCGCCATCTGGTTTCCCCTTCAAGCTAGACAAGTTTCGTTCTTTGTAGTTTTTTCGTTTGACGCATATTTCGTGAGATATTTGGCCCGGTCACGATCAATGGACCACCATGTATAAGGAAGCTTTTTCATCACAGTTCTGAATAATATACGTGCGCTACAAATCCGAAAACCTTTCACACACAGTTTTCAGAACAGGCATAAATATTTTTCTGTTTCAACTGAAAGTCCAAATCAAACTTGGCATTGCCATGCATTACTTGTGAATGAAGACAATAATCCGTAGTTTAATATTGGTTTCGTTTCACAATTTGAGATAACACACACAAGTTGGATAGGGCTGGCAAAAAAACCTAACATACACACATATATCTAATTTTTATTTGAGAATATAGCATCATTAATCAGATAAAATAAATATGAGCCCTTGTGTTATTTTTGTTGCTGACCAGAAACAACACTGTCCCAGAAATTCTAACTAACGACTTTGGACTCTTGCATTGCACCTTCACGTGACACAGAACTTCACGTTTCGCCATTAATTAGTAATTAAACCTGTTCGTGCGGGTACTACTGCGCTGAGCCCCTATTACGCAAATTAAAGCAGTGGTAATGGTGAATCTGAAAACGAGCGACTGCCAGCTTCTTTAGCGAATATCAAAATACAAGCGTTTAAAAACCGCCATACAACGGAGCTGGTCCGTTAAAAAGTGCGCATAATTTCATTTGAATTTCAGAACGCCTTTCCATCGATATGTGTGTGTTTTTACATGGTAATGGCAGCTCTGTTTTTTCTGGAAAGTGCAACGTTGTTTCGATCACATGATCATATACTTGCGGCTAGTGCCTATCCACTGTATGTCCTTGCAAAACATTGACGCCCGAACTTTGTAAAAAGCAGACGTGTGCTTGTCATACCAGGATCTGCAGTCCTGGTAACTAAATAATTCTTAGTGGATGTCTTTTCAATTTAAAGACTGCTCTTCCACATTTCTTTTCGTCGTCAGCGTTTTGACTAAATTCATATCTTGTGCCAACCTATTCATTTCAGGCAGGCAGTTTATTTACTGTATGATGACAGAGAAATATAGGCAACTATTTACAACAAAAATAAAGATTTTTATACTGATACACACAATCTCGAGTTCGTAATGAGTTCATAGCTCTAAGTTCAGATTGAAAATACAGTCAGAACCTCCTGCAGACAAATTGTGAAGATCTTCAATTGTCCCTTTTAATGCTTTGAGGTAAAAATTCAAGTGTTTTGTGGTGTAACTGTTTGCTGCTCTTCACGGCAGTCACATTCAGACGAGATCTTCATCCCCATTGGCACACCAATGCTCCCGATGTGCCCCAATCATTTCTGGTGCGTTGCAGTATACACGAGTTTAGTCGGCAAATGAAAACCTGCTGAACGATCCAAGGGAGTTTTAATTGTTGATGCTTCACGGAAGACTGAGCCTGCCATTTATTGTTCCAGGCATCTTAGATGTTGAAGATACTGTCCTGCCGGGTGATTTACGTGCGCAACGATGGTTTTCTAGGCCTCGGTTGCTGGGTTTCTGCAGATGAAACTTCTGAATGAGTAGGTAATTGTGGGTTGTTTCTTATTCTTGTCCACACGTTCAGCAATGACTGTGATTTTCTTACGGATGGTGGTGGTATGTTGTTAAGTACCGGTTGCCAGTGCGTGTTTGTGGCATAAATATACCCTGTGATGAGACGAATTGCTTGATTGCCTGTTATTTTAGTGCGACCACTGTTTAGCTAGGTGGAACAGTACTATTCTGCGACTATTTATAAGAGAGCTAGATCTGATAACTGAGGACTGTTCGTATTGGTACCCCAGGAGGTTTCGGTTAACGTCTGGACTATATTGTTCCGAGTTTTATTTGAGCTGCCACAATACGGAGATGGATTTTGTATGTCAAAGATCTGCCTACGCTCATGCTAGATATTCTGGAGTGTTGCAGTATTGGAAAGTCTGTTGTCAGATGTTATGGTAGAGTTATGGTTTTCTTGTTTATTACGTAGGTGGAAAGTTTATATAATGCTCTTTTGAGGATTTGTTTGAGAGAGTTATCTTTGAAGTATGCATCCAACGTCTTCAGGTCTGATGTTAGTGTTTCTTCAGTTTCCCTAAAGCCTATCCTGAGCGATTAGATCAATATCAACAGCACAAACGACTTTTGTGGATTTCGTTTCTGGAAGATCGTTTTTATACAAATTAAGATGGAGTGGAGCCAAAGCAGAACCTTTTGGGATACAATCATTTAATTTGTTGCTTCTATTTTTGGAGTTCTCTGAGAACATCTGGAAGTATATATTGTTCAGCATGTTGCCGATTGAAGTGGTTAGTTTCTGACACGGAATGTCTGTAATGAATCTGAGCAGGAGTTTGTCACGCCAGACGGTACCATAGGCTGCAGTTAGGTCTAAGAAAACCCCCACATTGATCTTCTGCTTATCAAAGGCCGTTTTCGATATATTTGCTATTGCGAGCACCTGTCTCTCACATCCTGTTCCTGGTCTAAACCCAACTTACTCTGCTAGGGTGTCTTTGTTAGTGGCTGGACAGACTCTGTAATGAATGAGCATCTCCCGGAGCTTGCAAATGAGACTAAGGAGAGTATTGAGGCCTTATTTCTCCACTCTGGTTGGATCTTTGTTTGGCTAAAGTACATCAATGATCGCATTTTTCTTCAAGAGAGGCGGCAGACAATGGCAAGACCACAGTGCAGCAGACACTCAGGGTAAATACCAAGGTTTCATGTTCTTTATAGCTTCTACGGTCTCTAGTGTCTATGGTATGCTATGCTGGGGGTGGGTTGGGTGGGTGGGGGGTGGGAAGCAGCTGCACACAACGTCTTCAGTTACTTATAGGATGTATTCCGAACTCTGTCAACCCCAAACGTTTTTACCATCTACAGCCCCCTCTATATGGACATTATTCCGCGGCGTATTAGGGCATTTACTACCTTTCCGTCGCTTCTCCTTTTTAAAGTTTTGCGCACGTTGAAACATTCAACAGCCCACATCGTATAAATATTTCTTTAAGACAACCGGTTTCGACAGATTTTGATGTCATCTTAAAGTCTTAAAAATCTTTTTGTTGTGAAAAGTGTCAATTTGACGTTAGACTTCACGCCAGGTGCACATTATAATTGGTAAAGTCGACACGTTTCACAAAAACAAAAAAACAAAAAAAAAACATTTTAAAGGTGACAGCAAACTCTGTCGAAACCGATTGTCTTAGGTAACGAAATACTCATGCGATTTCGGCTTTTGAATGTTTAGCAAGTAAAAGAGATCGCTCCTTTAATTGTCTCAAAATGAGAAAATTCAATCATTTTGGCCATGTTCCACCTCGCCGATTCTGCGGACAAACTGTTCATTTCTTATGGCTCCATCTACTTTCCAACATTCCTCTAAAGCACCTAGATTCTCTTCTTTTAGGGTTTTTCGCAGACCACGATTCATTATCGCACAATGCCTAGCTCCAGACGTACATTCTCATAAACTTCTTCCTCATACTAAGGCCGATGTTAAATACGAGAGGACTTCTTTTGGCCAGAAAAGCCTTCTTCGCCTGTGCTAGTCTGCTTTTGGTGTCGTCCTTGTTTTGTTCTTCGTGAGTTATTTTGCTTTCGAGGCAGCAATACGCCCTTACCTGGTCTATGTCTTAGTACCCAGTTTTGATGTAAAGTTTATCGCTGATCTGGTTTCTGCTACTCCTCATTATTTTCGTCTTTCCTTTTTTTTTCTCTGAGCCCAATTTTTGTGCTTATTATACAGATCATTCCATTTAAGAGGTCCTGCAATTCGTCCTCACTTGTACTGAGGGTGACCACTTCTTCGGCTTATCGTATCATTGATACGCTTTCACCCTGAATTTTAATCCCTGTTCAGAATCTTCCTCTTACTTCCGCCTTTGCTTCTTCCGTGATAGGTTGAATAGCAAGGGTGAGAGACTGCATCCCTGTCTTTCACCCTTTTTAATTCCTGCCCTTCGTTCTTTGGTCTTCAGTTCCCGTTCTTCCATATTGGTTTTTGTTCATATTGTGTATCATTCGTCTTTTTCTATAGTCTGCATCTGTTTTCCTGAGATTTACAAACGTCTTACAACATTTTAAACTGAACTGTTTTTCTTTCTCGACCAATCCTATTACCTTGTCTTGCTTTCACTATCAACAATAAATCTTATAAAGTGTCTCTTGACTCACAGGAAGTAAGCTGCAAAGGAAGCGAACAGACTATAATCGCGAGTCTGTTGAATTAAAGGAGAAACTGACGACGGTAGGAAATACCAGACACACAACGACCTTATTGTTATATCCAATCGACAGAGAGTTCCCTATGGAAACGTCAAAACTTCGCAGCAACGCCGAATAAAATTTTCGGGACTATTATTTAAGCAACACTGCAGCTACGACGGTAAAGCAGGCATGGATCCAAGTGAGTGCAAATTTTGTACCCACCTTCAAAGATAACTGAATGCACATTTATATTACGTAGTAGGAAAACTTTGACATCAGTTGCCGTTTTCAGCTGGAATCTTGCTGCCACTTTAGGAGTGGCCACTATAGTGAAACTTCCTAACGAAGAAAAACGGTACGCCGCCATAGACTCGAAATCAAACTGTTGCACCTTACTTTCTAGGCTATGGAGGTAGAACATAAAACATTAAGCCTGCTTCACAGCTCCGATTTTTCTTCATCTGAGAAATACTAATTTAGCACAGTGCGCAAGACTACTTCTCAGAATTTTCAGAGTAAGAGCTGAGCGTCATAGAAACCTCCCATACCGAGTCTGTGAGCGAAATTAGCGCTACCACTACGGGACAAGATCTTCACCAGATCTCACTAAGGAACAACAGAAGAAGCTACTTGCCATTCTTCAAGAATGCTTCAGTCCACAGGTGAAGAGCAAATTAGACAAATCTACGGTGCCGGCCGCTGTGGCCGAGCGGTTCTCTGGGCTTCAGTCCGGAACCGCGCTGTTGCTACGGTCGCAGTTTCGAATCCTGCATCGGGCATGACTGTATGTGATGTCCTTACGTTAGTTAGGTTTAAGTAGTTCTAAGTCTAGGGGACTGATGACCTCAGACGTTAAGACCCATAGTGCTCAGAGCCATTTGAACCATTTTTGAAATCGACGGTGAAGCACCAGATTAGCACTGGAGACCATTAACCAAGAAGCCAGAGAGCATACCGTGTGTCAGCAACGGAACGTCGAATAATTCGCGACGAGGTAGAGAAAATGATGAAGATTGACATCATTCGGCGTTCGCAGTGCCCATGGTCGTCATCAGTGGTTCTCGTCAGGAAGAAGGACGGCAGTTGGTGCTTTTGTGTTGATTACAGGAAGCTTAATAAGATAACTAAAAAGGACGTTTACCCCCTTCCACGAACTGACGATACGCTAGAGAGCCTGAAGGGGACTAAGTTTTCCTCAACCATGGACATGTACTCGGGATACTGGCAAATCGAAGTAGATGAGGCTGATCGTGAGAAAACTGCATCCACCACCCCTGAGGGTCTGTATGAGTTTAAGGTAATGCCGTTTGGTCTGTGTAATGCACCAGGAACTTTTGAACGCATGTCACCTGAAGTGGACGATGTGTCTTTGTTATTTAGATGATATTATAATGTTCTCAGAGACATTCGATGAACTCGTAAAAAGACTTAGGGCCGTTCTTAAGTGTCTTCAAAAAGCCGGACGCGAAACTTAATCTAAGAAAGAGTCTCTTTGGAGCAAAAGAAATCGAAATACTTGGACACGATGTGTCAGACGAAGGTGTTCGGCCAGACCCAGAAAAGGTGAGATCTATAACGGAATTTCCTATTCCTAAAAGTATTAGAGATATGAGAAGATTCCTCGGATTATGTTCTTATTAGCGTCGTTTCATCAAAGACTTTTGTATCAAAGCCAGGCCACTCCAAGAGTTGTTAAAAGATGATGCTAAATTTATCTTGGGTGATGGTCAACAAGATTCTTTCGATGTGCTGCGAAAAGCTCTGACGACTGACCCTGTACTTGGTCTGTATGACGAGAAAGCACCTACAGAAGTACACACACATGACAGTGGGTATGGGATCGGTGAAGTTCTGGTGCAGATTTCGGATGGAAGAGAGAAGGCTATAGCCTATGCTTCTAGGACACTTACAAAAGCCGAGAGAAACTACTCAACTACAGAAAAAGAATGTCTTGCCGTGATCTGGGCCATGTGCACATATCGACAGTATCTCTATGAAGGCCATTCAGAGTTGTTACAGGCCATCATTCACTTTGTTGGTTGACAGGTCTTATGGATTCATCAGGACGACTCGCCAGGTGGGCACTATGTCTTGAAGAGTATGACATTACCATAGTGTACAAAAGTGGAAGAAAACACGAAGATGCCGACTGTCTCTCAAGAAACCCTGTGCAAGACCATCAAGACTTTGATGAAGATAGTGACTGTCTCGCTGCACTCCAGGATCTCTCTGCTCAGCAGAAGGACGTCAAGATATCTCAAATTATGTTTGCCTTAAATCGATCAGAGGATGTGAAAGGCCAATTTAAGGCAGTTAATGGATTACATTGCAAGAGAAACTTTGATCCGTTTGGAAAGAGGTGGCTCCCAGTGATTTCCTAAACACATTCGCTTAGATGTTCTACAGAAATTCCACGACACACCTGAAGCCGGACATTTAGGATTTATTAAGACATACGATAGAATCCGCAAGAGATTTTTCTGGCCAGGTTTATTTAGGAGTGTCCGTCACTATGTGTCCCACTGTCGAGAGTGCCACAGGAGAAAGGCCGACTCACACCAATTCCACCGGCCGAAACGCTTTTCCAGCGTGTTGGGATTGACCTCCTCGGACGATTTCCAACGTCTGCTAGCGGCAACAGATGGATTATTGTTTGCACTGATTATCTGACGCGCTATGTCCTTACAAAAGCCGTGAAAACAGCCGAAGCATTCGAGGTAGCCAAATTCATCGTCTAAGACATTGTATTAACACACGGTGCCCCAAGGTCGTTAATTACGGATCGAGGGAAAGTTTTTCAATCGAATCTTGTGACACAGATAAGCCGTATGAGCAACATTTCTCATCAGATGACGACTGTCTACCATCCGCAAACTAACGGGCTTACTGAAAGCCTTAATAAGACCGTGGGCGATATGCTATCAGTGTTCGTCAGTGCTGAGCAGAGCAACTGGGATGAGGTGCTGCTACCTTTCGTGACGTTTGCCTACAACACCGCCAAACAAGACAACACAAGACTTACGCCACTTTCCCTGGTGCATGGGCGTGAGGCCACTACGACGATGGACACTGTGTTTCCGTCACATCCTGATCACGTGGACGGCGACTGCATCGACCAGGGGTTCACCAGAGCTGAGGAAGCTCGGCAGTTAGCTCGACTCCGCACGCTGCAGGCTCAAGAAAACGATCGTCGAAGGTACGACGCGAGCCACCGCCCTGTTATCTACCAGTCTGGTGACCTCGTCTGGATCTTCACTTCTGTTCGGAAGGTACTTTGGACCTTATAAGGTTGTAAAACAGTTGTCTGATGTTACTTATGAAGTTGAAGATTTTGACCCCGACACAAGACGACGAAAGATCAGTAATACGGTCCACGTCCTTATAATAAACCGCTATAAGGTTCCTCAACCCAGGGTAAATTCGAAGCTCCAGTGACAGGCAACAAGTGGAAACGTGGCGAAGAGCGTAGCGGCGAAGGAAGTTCTAAAAAGATCACCGCCAGGGCGAACATCAGTCACCGGGAGTCGGAGTATGCAGGACCGATGACTCGTTCCCGAACTAGGAGGATATAACACCGAGACGCTGTTCTCTTAAGGAGGGAGAAATGTCGAAGACGAAGCTCATTAGCACAGTCAGCGTGGGGTAGTGGTTATGATACTAGACTATAACTGTAAAATTTTAATTTGTATATTCGGTTCGAGTACATTTCAGAAGTGTTCACCAATGTCAGGAATCATTGTACTGGAATGTTCTGTAACTGTATATTTACCGTATGTGTTCTGGCCCGAGGCAGTTCGCTCCGCCCTCTTGTATGTGCAAGTGCTGAATAAACCTTCGTTAAATGAAGTTAGTGTTCGTCATTCATCTAATTACACCTTCTTCTACGTGACACTATTCTGAGAAATATTTTCTAGGCCACTGATAGATGTAACACGAAATAAGAAGACATTCCGTGAGATTTATTGACATCCGTGGGGGTGCACCGCATTAGCATACTGTTACAAGTGGTATGCAAAATATACATTGATCAGCCAGAACATTATGACCTCCTACATAATTGCCGGTATGTTTCACCTTTGGTACGGATAACAGCGGCATGGAAGCGTTGAGGCCTTTGTACGTAACTGGAGGGAGTTAGCACCACATCTGCGCACATAATAAGGGGCGGGGGGAACGAACTCTGACGCTACACACAATACATCCCAAATGTGTTCGATCGGATTCATATCTGACGGGTTGTTGGGCCTGGATATCAACTGGAACTCGTCACTGCGTTCTTCGAACCACACGAACACACTCCTAGCCTCGTGACATGGTGCATTATCTTGTTGAAAAATGACGCTGCTGTCAGGAAACATGGTCGTCATGAAGGGGTGTCCTTGGTGTGCAACCGGAGGACGATACTCCTTGGCCGTCATAGTGTCTTTGCACGGTCTCCACTGGACCCAAGGACGCCCAAGTGTATGTTCCCCAGAACATAATTTAGACGCCGCCGGTGTGTCTCCGTCCCACAGTACAAGGGTCGAAGGGCTTTTCCCCTGGAAGACGACGGATTCGAACCCTCCCATTGGCATAATGAAAAAGGTATCGGGATTCATCAGACCATGCAACGCTTTGCCCCTGCACCGACATCCAGTGCTGACGGTCGCGTCCTCATTTCTGTAGTGGTTGCCGATGTGGTGGTGTTCACATTGGCACTTTCACGGATCGTTGGCTTCGGAGGCCCATCGTTATGAGTGTTCGGTGCAATGTGTGTTCCGACATACTTGTACACTGCCCAGCATTAAAGTCTGATGTTAGTTTCGCCACAGTTCTCCGCCTATACTGTTTTATCAGACTGCACAGCCTACGATGTCCGCATTTGTAATGAGGAGCGGCCGCCTAGCCCCACAACGTACGGACTTGGTTTCACCTTGATTTTGCCCTGTGTTGAAGACACTCACCACAGAACTCTTCCAACACCCAACAAGCCGTGCAGTTTCGGAAATACTCGAGACGAACCGCCAGGCAATCACAATCTGTCCTCGGTCAAACTCACATAGATGGCGCGCCTCCATCATTCTACACGTCAACAGCACGCTCACCAATACTGGCCATTAAAATTGCTACACCAAGAAGAAATGAAGATGATATACGGGTATTCATTAGACAAATATATTATACTAGAACTGACATTTGATTACATTTCCACGCAATGTAGGTGCATAGATCCTGAGAAATCAGTACCCAGAACAACCATCTATAGCCGTAATAACGATCTTGATACACGTGGGCATTGAGTCAAACAGAGCTTGGATGGCGCGTACAGGTACAGCTGCCCATGCAGCTTCAACATGATACCACAGTTCATCAAGAGTAGTGACTGGCGACGAGCGAGTTGCTCGGCCACCATTGACCTGGCGTTTTCAGTTGGTGAGAGATCTGGAGAGTGTGCTGGCCAGGGCAGCAGTTGAACATTTTCTGTATACAGAAATGCCCATACAGGACCTGCAACATGCGGTCGTGCATTATCCTGCTCAAATGTAGGGGTTCCCAGAGATAGAATGAAAGGTAGAGCCACGAATCGTAACACATCTTAAATGTAACGTCCACTGTTCAAACTGCCGTCAATGCGAACAAGAGGTGATCGAGACGTGTAACCAATGGCACCCCGTACCATCATGCTGGGTGATACGCCAGTATGGCGATGACGGATACACGCTTCCAATCTGCGTTCAACACGATGTCGCCAAACACGGATGCGACCATCATGACGCTGTAAAAAGAACGTGGATTCATTCGAAAAATGACGTTTTGCCATTCGTGCTCCCAGGTTCGTCGTTGAGTACACAATCGCAGGCGCTCCTGTCTGTTTACAAATCTTTAACATAATGCAGCGCGTCAGCAACTGTGAAATGTACAGAAGATAAACAATTTTTTCAGCCTTTAGTTGCAAGGCAATTTTTACTCGTTTACCTAGGTTTCGATTCTAGTAATGGAATCTTCTTCACAACAAAAAAATTAAATTATTTTGAGAGCCAAACACTGGCCATGTCACAGATTAAAAATTAAAACAATAAAGACGCATAATCATAAGATCATCTCTGTCAAAATTAAAACCATTAAGGCGAACGTAGAGCTACGCCAGCCAGATTTGATTTTCTGCTCCTGTCTGTGATGCAGCGTCATGGGTAACCGCAGGCATGGTCTCCGAGCTGATAGTCCATGCAAACGTCGTCGACCTGTTCGTGCAGATGGTTGTTGTCTTGCAAACGTCCCCATCTGTTGACTCAGGAGTCGAGACGTGGCTGCACGATCTGTTACAGCAATGCGGATAAGATGCTAGTGATACGAGGCCGTCGGGATCCAGCACGGCGTTCCGTATTACCCTCCTGAACCCACCGTTTTCATATTCTGCTGACAGCCATTGGATATCGACCAACGAGAGCAGCAATGTCGCGATACGATAAAGCACAATCGGGATAGGCTACAATCCGACCTTTATCAAAGTCGGAAACGTGATGGTACGCATTTCTCCTCCTTATACGAGGCATCATAACAACTTTTCACCAGGCAACGTCGGTCAACTGCTGTTTGCGTATGGAAAATTTCCTCATGTCAGCACGTTGTAGGTGTCGCCACTGGCGCCAACCTTGTGTGAATGCTCTGAAAAGCTAATCATTTGCATATCACAGCATCTTCTTCCTGTCGGTTAAATTTCGCGTCTGTAGCACGTCATCTTCGTGGTGTAGCAATTTTAATGGCCAGTCGCGTACATGCACCGTGCGTGTATCTGACTGCCGGTCGTTCCTTGCAAGGTAACGCTGCTATCGCTGGGACCGGTTGATATCGATAGCAGGTCGCTGGTTACGATATTGTCAGTGATCAGTGAATGAGCCGCGTGAAAACCTCGGACGTTACGAAGAATGTAAGAATTCCACTTCCAAGAAGGCAGTTTCTGATGGGTGTGAATATTACCGAACTATCAGGTTGACCATTCTACACTCCTGGAAATTGAAATAAGAACACCGTGAAATCATTGTCCCAGGAAGGGGGAACTTTATTGACACATTCCTGGGGTCAGATACATCACATGATCACACTGACAGAACCACAGGCACATAGACACAGGCAACAGAGCATGCACAATGTCGGCACTAGTACAGTGTATATCCACCTTTCGCAGCAATGCAGGCTGCTATTCTCCCATGGAGACGATCGTAGAGATGCTGGATGTAGTCCTGTGGAACGGCTTGCCATGCCATTTCCACCTGGCGCCTCAGTTGGACCAGCGTTCGTGCTGGACGTGCAGACCGCGTGAGACGACGCTTCATCCAGTCCCAAACATGCTCAATGGGGGACAGATCCGGAGATCTTGCTGGCCAGGGTAGTTGACTTACACCTTCTAGAGCACGTTGGGTGGCACGGGATACATGAGGACGTGCATTGTCCTGTTGGAACAGCAAGTTCCCTTGCCGGTCTAGGAATGGTAGAACGATGGGTTCGATGACGGTTTGGATGTACCGTGCACTATTCAGTGTCCCCTCGACGATCACCAGTGGTGTACGGCCAGTGTAGGAGATCGCTCCCCACACCATGATGCCGGGTGTTGGCCCTGTGTGCCTCGGTCGTATGCAGTCCTGATTGTGGCGCTCACCTGCACGGCGCCAAACACGCATACGACCATCATTGGCACCAAGGCAGAAGCGACTCTCATCGCTGAAGACGACACGTCTCCATTCGTCCCTCCATTCACGCCTGTCGCGACACCACTGGAGGCGGGCTGCACGATGTTGGGGCGTGAGCGGAAGACGGCCTAACGGTGTGCGGGACCGTAGCCCAGCTTCATGGAGACGGTTGCGAATGGTCCTCGCCGATACCCCAGGAGCAACAGTGTCCCTAATTTGCTGGGAAGTGGCGGTGCGGTCCCCTACGGCACTGCGTAGGATCCTACGGTCTTGGCGTGCATCCGTGCGTCGCTGCGGTCCGGTCCCAGGTCGACGGGCACGTGTACCTTCCGCCGACCACTGGCGACAATATCGATGTACTGTGGAGACCTCACGCCCCACGTGTTGAGCAATTCGGCGGTACGTCCACCCGGCCTCCCGCATGCCCACTATACGCCCTCACTCAAAGTCCGTCAACTGCACATACGGTTCACGTCCACGCTGTCGCGGCATGCTACCAGTGTTAAAGACTGCGATGGAGCTCCGTATGCCACGGCAAACTGGCTGACACTGACGGCGGCGGTGCACAAATGCTGCGCAACTAGCGCCATTCGACGGCCAACACCGCGGTTCCTGGTGTGTCCGCTGTGCCGTGTGTGTGATCATTGCTTGTACAGCCCTCTCGCAGTGTCCGGAGCAAGTATGGTGGGTCTGACACACCGGTGTCAATGTGTTCTTTTTTCCATTTCCAGGAGTTTAGTTGCAAAATATTAGTATGAATTTCTTACAAAAGTGTGACAAATCTTCCAGTTTCCGACCTCGAGAAAGGTTAAGTAAGCGTTCCAGACGTACACGTGAAGGAACATTGACACTATGACTTACCTTATAGAAAGGAAAACTTGCATTTATGGCATTTCCTGTTTGGGAGAATGTTTTATCAGTGGTGCATGGACTAAAACGGTTGAAATCCTGAGAGCTACAGGGATAAAGCCTACAGTAATGAGAATGATATGTTCAAATGGCTCTGAGCACTATGGGAGGTCATCAGTCCCCTAGAACGTAGAACTACTTAAACCTAACTAACCTAAGGACGTCACACATAACCATGGCCGAGGCAGGATTCGAACTTGCGTCCGTAGCGGTCGCACGGTGTGAGATTGTAGCGCCTAGAATGGCAGGGCTTGAAAGGGAAACACTAATAAGATGTTGACTAAGCCATAAAGAAAACTAAGAAAAAATCGAATGTCCAACTCAGCAATAGTAGCCACCACAACTAATACTTAACGACATACAGTTTTTCTGATTTTCTACTAGATACGAAGATTGTCTCTTCCTCGCAAGTGTGAATTAAAAAGGAAAAAGTTTTTTATCTAATCAGAGAAAGACTCACAAGCGTGTAGTATTAATGTGAATGTAAGATGCGGAAGGGCTCCATTAGATGCAAAGACTTACTCGCCCTCAGACACAAGATATCGAAGAACGTCCAGAAAAGCACCTGAAGCGAAGGAGGGCAGTAAGTTGGTGGGAAGCGAAGAGGAGGAGTAATTGGTTCACCTTGTTGAATTTAATCACCATCCACAGAATGTCGTCTCTCTGATCCACGAGCCCCGCTTGTAAAAAGCCAGTGAGGCGGGGGGTTCCTACGTGACGAGAGTGCATGAACGAAACGGGGTTAGTCGGTGCCAGAACGCTTTAGCGGGTTGCCGTAGTAAGGCGGGCGGGGAGTTTACGTGACCTGGGGCAGTTACGGGAGCGCCTCGCGATCGCCAGCAGATAACCGGCGTGGCGCCTGCTGACGCAGGCCGTTGCCAGAACCCTCTGTTGCTCCGGCTCAGTTTAAAGGCACAGCTGTAGCTGCCTGCCCGTACCGTTTCCGTTAACACCTTACGCCTATTTTATTGTGCATATTATCAGAAATGTTAAACTGCACTGATCCGTATATTACCTTCAATTACGAAATGTCGCCCGCATCTCGTGGTCGTGCGGTAGCGTTCTCGCTTCCCACGCCCGGGTTCCCGGGTTCGATTCCCGGCGGGGTCAGGGATTTTCTCTGCCTCGTGATGGCTGGGTGTTGTGTGCTGTCCTTAGGTTCGTTAGGTTTAAGTAGTTCTAAGTTCTAGGGGACTGCTGACCGTAGCAGTTAAGTCCCATAGTGCTCAGAGCCGTTTGAACCATTACGAAATGTCTGAGAGTGACATCAGTAATAACGACGAATGTAGAATCACAGAGCAGGAAGTGATCCACTCCATTCAAAAGCTCAAAAACAACAAGGCAGCGGGCGAGGACCAGATATCAGCAGAGATGTTTAAAGAGGGCGGAAGCAAACTACATAAAGAAATTTATACCTTATCACAACGATCTGGAAAACTTGTAACGCCGGAAATGCATATCCTCCTATTTCCATCTATTGTACTATAAATTTGTTTTCCTTATTTTTGTTACCTGAATATATAACATTTCTGTGTCTTCGTATATTGTAATTGTTTTACTATTTGTATATATATATATATTTATGCATTTATGTCGATGTATAATTGGTTTGTTTCGTAAATATTATTTGTATTTTTACGCGGGGTCTTGCCTAGGGAAAATTGCTATCGAACGATTACATCGATAGGTCGTGTGAAGAATCAAAGTGTGTAGGATCTTTGGTAGTGTTAACTCTGCCGCGTGGAGCGCGGGCTGAGCAGAGAGAGTCTGGCTGGAGTAGTGCGGTTGAGCAGGTGTGTTGTGTTACGCTCCCGCGAGTTGCCGCGCTTTCGGCGTTTGGCAGCATGTAATTGCGCTCGACTTGCGACGATAGTTTCTGACATGGTGTCGCGGACGGGAAGCATTAGCCGGCGGACATCAAGAGCCCGTTTCGTCTGGTGACCGTGTCGAGAAGAAGGCGCGCCAACATCCAGCTTCTGCAACAGCGACGGCCGACAATGAGTGACTGTCGCCACCACCTCGATCGACGGCTTCAAACCTTCAATCAACCAACAAGGAAGACTGGACGCACGTAAAGTTCTAGAACTGTATGGCAGACCTCAGCATTTCAAACTGTTCAAATCACAAAATTACAGCAACGTAGCATGAACCTTTGTTGCTCATTGTCCCAGTTTCATTACCAAGCAGGGTCTCTTCCTTTTCCGGAATGAACCCGAGTGTCGTTGAAATTCAAACGCCAGCATCATTTTATTTCACTGCTTTAATTTCATAGTTCAGTTAAGGTATTCATAGCTGGCTACAGTATTTAGATTGCACAAGCACAAATTAAGAGTGCGAGTTTTGTTACCGTATTTTAGTTACCTGTGACTGGAGCTCAGCTTGGTACGTACTAAATTTTACTACTGTTAATTGTTCAAAATCATTTAATTCAAGTTCAAAGTTAAATCTCTTATTTCTAAATTGCGTAGATTCAAGTAGCTTTTGAAATGATTGTTGAGGTAGTCCAAGACTAACCGTATTTTACTGAATTTCGATGTTCTTCAGAAAGAAAGCTCACTATTAACTTCAGTCACTAAATTAACTTTCGATTTTCCTGTTTTATTAATTCTTTTGCTAAATTAAGTCAGAGTGTAGCGAAATTTATTACTTCTGACAAACTTTCAGTTTTTACACTACACGTGTCAACCTTCAGTTGCCACGCTTCTAGTGCTAATTATATGTGTAATAACCTTTCTTTTTCAGTTACTATAGTAATTGTCCTTAGGACTGGCGACCGTAATTTCCCCCTAATCTCAAATATCTAATTACCGCTAGTTAATTGTTAACGTAACGGCCGCACATTTACTTTCTTTATTAACTTTACCCCTTTTCAAAATTAATTTCCACCAGTTTCATTTGCATTTTTCCTTTCATTTAGATGTAACCCTTTCCTCCCTCTTTACCGACAGTTTAACTTCGGTAACGATTGCTTTTCCCAAATTTCCATTAGGTACACGCGGTTTAATTTTTCAATGTCAACAAGGTCGATAAGTGAGGGGGAGGTTACAAACTGAAACGCTGCCTGAAGATTGGAAAATTGCAATCATTTGTCCCATACACAAGAAACGAAACAGAATGGAATGTGGAAATTACAGAGGAATCAGTTTGCTGAACATAACATACAAAATCCTGTCAATAACCATTCTGGAAAAACTTAAACCTTACGCGGAAAACATTATTCAAGATTACCAGGCTGGATTTCGAAGAAACCGCTCACAACTGATAATTTGTTTACTATACGACAGATCTTTGAGAAATACTGGGAATTTAACAAAAACATCCACTGTCTCTTCATTTACTTCCAGCGAGCCTACGACAGCATCCACAGAAGTAGCCTCTACAACACCTTACGAGAAATTAGAACACCCAGTAAAATCATTAGGATGATACAACTGTGCATGGATGGCTCCCAGGCAGCAGTGAAGTTCAGAGGATCCATATCCTCCACCTTTCCACTTAAAACAGGCTTACGACAGCGAGACTCTCTTTCATATGTCCTCTTCAACCTTGCATTAGAGAAAGTGTTTCGGGAGAGTAATTGACATCTATACGATGGTCTCCGATTCGAACACAGTGAAATAAAACTCCTGGCTTATGCAGATGATATAGTGTTGCTGAGTGAAACTGAAGAAGAACTGAAAGACATGTACAGTGCCAGCAAAATCGGGCTTTTGATTAACCAAGAGAAAACCGAATATATGGAAATACGTCGAGTCATAAACCTAAATCTTTACTTTGATATAAACCAACATTCTAAATTCAGAAAAGTTCTCCAGTTTAAATACCTTGGATCACTTTTCAACAGTAAAAATACCATAACAATGGATATAAATGAAAGAATAGCCTAAGCGTCAAGATGTCTG
This sequence comes from Schistocerca cancellata, assembly GCF_023864275.1. Lineage (NCBI taxonomy): Eukaryota > Metazoa > Arthropoda > Insecta > Orthoptera > Acrididae > Schistocerca > Schistocerca cancellata. Next base: position 1,045,184,362 of record NC_064627.1, on the reverse strand, counting down.
TACTCACTAATCAACCCACTCAAAAGTAAAGCTTTGTCAATCACCACAAAGACGAAGATATACAACACTATTATCTGCATCATAGTACTGTACGGTGCAGAAAGCTGGACGCTTACAAAGAATGAAAGAGAAAAACTGAATGAGAAAAATGTGGGGACCTGTGTTGGAGAATGGCGTATAGAGAATTCGAAAAACAATGAAATTTATCAGTTAATGAAGCAACTCACTATCATCCATAAATTATAAAATAGGAGACCGCAATGGGCTGGGTTTCGAAAAAGACGGTCATGTGAAACCCAGCTCGCGCTATTCGTCCACGAGACTCAGAGGGCCATAGACACGGGTTCACGGGTAGATGCCGTGTTTCTTGACTTCCGCAAGGCGTTCGATACAGTTCCCCACAGTCGTTTAATGAACAAAGTAAGAGCATATGGACTATCAGACCAATTGTGTGATTGGATTGAGGAGTTCCTAGATAACAGGACGCAGAATGTTATTCTCAATGGAGAGAAGTCTTCCGAAGTAAGAGTGATTTCAGGTGTGCCGCAGGGGAGTGTCATAGGACCGTTGCTATTCACAATATACATAAATGACCTGGTGGATGACATCGGAAGTTCACTGAGGCTTTTTGCAGATGATGCTGTGGTGTATCGATAGGTTGTAACAATGGAAAATTGTACTGAAATGCAGGAGGATCTGCAGCGAATTGACGCATGGTGCAGGGAATGGCAATTGAATCTCAATGTAGACAAGTGTAATGTGCTGAGAATACACAGAAAGATAGATCCTTTATCATTTAGCTACAAAATAGCAGGTCAGCAACTGGAAACAGTTAATACCATAAATTATCTGGGAGTACGCATTAGGAGTGATTTAAAATGGAATGATCATATAATGTTGATCGTCGGTAAAGCAGACGCCAGACTGAGAATCATTGGAAGAATCCTAAGGAAATGCAATCCGAAATCAAAGGAAGTAGGTTACAGTACGCTTGTTCGCCCACTGCTTGAATACTGCACAGCAGTGTGGGATCCGTACCAGATAGGGTTGATAGAAGATATAGAGAAGATCCAACGGAGAGCAGCGCGCTTCGTTACAGGATCATTTAGTAATCGTGAAAGCGTTACGGAGATGATAGATAAACTCCAGTGGAAGACTCTGCAGGAGAGACGCTCAGTAGCTCGGTACGGGCTTTTGTCAAAGTTTCGAGAACATACCTTCACCTAAGACTCAAGCAGTATATTGCTCCCTCCTACGTATATCTCGCGAAGAGACCATGAGGATAAAATCAGAGACATTAGAGCCCACACAGAGGCATACCGACAATCCTTCTTTCCACGAACAATACGAGACTGGAATAGAAGGGAGAACCGATAGAGGTACTCAAGGTACCCTCCGCCACACACCGTCAGGTGGCTTGCGGAGTATGGATGTAGATGTAGATGTAGATGGACATGTGGCCAGAATGGAAAACACCAGAATAACCAAGAAAGTATTTGAATGAACTCTCCAGGCAACAAGACCATTGGGCCGACCTCGTACAAGGTGGAAAGATGACATAGAGAAGGACATCGCAGCATTAGGAATTTCCGTAGGGTGGAGAGAGGCTGCAAGAGATAGAAGGCGGTGGAAGCAGATCGTTGATGCAGTGCGTGGTCTACAGGGCCTGTGATCGCTGAGAAGAGAGAGAGAGCGCGAGAGGGAGATATTATTTCTCGGCGTTCGAGCTGCATTGGTGAGTCACATCATCATATCCACATGCTTGGTAATGTGTTGATCCAACTGTAGAACGCAATCCAGCAGCGGCTCTGCACATTATGGATTCGACTATAGTTCGCATCTTGTAGGAAGGCGGCCCTATTTTCAGATGATCTGCGCATCCCCCACCATTTAACTGCTAGAAGCCAATAACATCCATCTATCCGAGCGGCTAGGCCCGAGCTACAAACTAGACTGGTAGAGTCTCTCTCCCGCATGCTTCGCTATTGCCGTATTTCGCGACAATGCAGTTTCATTCACAGAGCGACAGAATTACTCATTCAGATATCCATGTTACTTTCCTGTAGCAGTACAGCTGTGAATGTGTATGTGTAAACGTTTGAGTGTGATTTCCAAATGAAAGTGTCAGGTGACGGCAATAAACCTGAAGTTTCTCACAGGCGGCTTTAATTATATTGCGTGCCTATGGAGTATCGTGTCAGTTGTGCTATTAGATTCGTGATTTCCTGTCAGGAAGGTCACAGTATGTAGTAATAGACGGAAAATCATCGAGTAAAACAGAAGTGATATGTGGAGTTCGCGAGGAAGTGTTGTAGGTCTTCTGATGTTCCTGGTCTAATAAAAGATTTAGGGGACAATCTGAGCAGCCCTCTTAGACTGCTCGTGGATGATGCTGCGATTTAGCGTCTTATAAAGTCAGCAGATGGTTCCGCTTTACAGGATAAAACATAAAGATCTAAAGGCTGTAAATTAAACTCTATACTTAGTGATTATAGTTAGAAAGAACGTAAACTGCAACGATTACATGGATAATGTTAGTGGAAAGCAAACCAAAGACTGTGATTTATTGGTAGAACACTTTGAAAATGCAGCAGGTCTATTATAGGGATCACTGACATCAAGCTTTCCCGCCCTATTATAGAGTATTGCTGTACAGCGTGGGATCCACAGCAGATAGGACTAATCGAAAAAGTTGAAATAAGGACAACTCATTTTGTATTATCTCGAAATAGGGGAGAGACTGCCACGGATATGATAAGCGGATTCGGGTGGCAGTAATCAAAACGAAGACGTTTTTCGTTGTGGCAGGATTTTCTCATGAAATTTCAGTAGGCATCTCTCTCCTTATAGTGTGAAAATACTTTGTTGGCGCTCTCCTACACAGGGAAGAATGATCACTGTAATAAAATAAGAGAAATTAGAGTTCGCACAGAAAGAGTAAAGCGCTCGTGTTTCCCGCGCGCTGTTCAATAGCGGAATGCATCCGACGTCACACAGACAATTTCAAGGGAACCGTGGACACAACCTCAAGACGTGAAGTAAGATTTCTCGCATGCAGAAGACTGATTGAAATCGTTTTTTAAATGTATTATTCCCTCATAGATTTTAACGTATAATACGATGTACCGACGGCAAATGAACCTGATTGTTGTTCGCAGCAACACAGTTAGGCAACACGAACTTTGTTTGCCCACTCTCTGTCGCCACGCATGCGCAGACCTCATCCTCTTCACGCTTCCCTATCGCTCCGCCTCTATACGCGAAAGTGCCATCCTACATGACGCAGGCTATAGACCTCGGTAACTCTCCAGTGGCACCAGAATTCTACGCACAGATCAAGCAATTCCGACAGTTTCTGGGCGGCGGAACTGGCGTCCTATGTATTCCAGCGGGTTCACATCAGACGAAATTTGAGGCCAAGAAATCAGCGTGTTTGCCCGCATCTCGTGGTCGTGCGGTAGCGTTCTCGCTTCCCACGCCCGGGTTCCCGGGTTCGATTCCCGGCGGGGTCAGGGATTTTCTCTGCCTCGTGATGGGTGGGTGTTGTGTGCTGTCCTTAGGTTAGTTAGGTTTAAGTAGTTCTAAGTTCTAGGGGACTTATGACCACAGCAGTTGAGTCCCATAGTGCTCAGAGCCATTTGAGCCAAATCAGCGTGAGATCTGACATTTTCGGGTGAAGGAGATACAGAGGTTGGACAAAAATGTGGAAAAATTGCAAGAAATGCATGCTGAAATGTGAACACAGACACTGGCCGAGCCTGCAGGTAACGGTGTTCTATTTGACCACGAAAGGCACATCGGTGCTTTGCAAGTGTCAGTCGTGGACAGAAAAGTGTCATGTGTAGCTGTGGAGTGCATTAGGTTGGAGCTGAGTGACTTCGGAGGTGGGCAAACTGTTGATATTTGTATAGTGGGTGCCTCTGTAATCAGGACAGCCTATGTGTTTGGTCTTTCAAGAGGTACCTTATCAAAGATTTATACAGCCTACACCGAAAGCGGAAAACCATTTCTCGCTAAGCGACAAGGCAGGCGGAGAGAGAGATCGTCAGTGAAGAGGATTCAAACGAAACATAAGAGGACGACAGCTGCAAAAGTCACTGCAGAAGTGAATGTTGCGCTCGCGTATTCTGTCAGCACAAAATAATAATAACAATAGCAACTTCGAGTTTGCGTCCCAAGACTGACACATCAAAGACGACAGGGCCCCTCTGTTCACACAGATCGCATTGTCCAGGACTGATCTTGTGACTACGAGGATAAACTGTTGCAACTCCTCTGGCCACGACAGTCATCATTTCAATGCTGTAGATCCTCAGTGGTCTGTTTGGGAGAGAAGGCGTGTGATCGCTATCCACCCCCACCGTCGTGATTTGAACGTGCCACTATTTTGCGGAAAGAATCTTATAATATTTCCTTGAAATCCGGACAGGATCGGCATTTATCCAATCCCAGAAGACTGGAGGCTGTTTTGAATGCCGACAGTTTCCTGCATCGTATTAGGCATGGCGTGATGTGTTGTGTTTTTGGTGTCTCCTTATTTTCGTCCACCTGTACAGTGATCTGTGCTATTTGTCAAAAGCTTTAATAGTCTTGATCGCAATAAAGTATAATTACAACTTGCTGAAGACCGCTTTCGATTGACTAGCAACTATCGTCATCATGGGATTCTTCGGTTTCTCCCGGCGTATTTGTTGCTCGAACAGTCCACGGGCATACTCACGGCTCATAGTGTCCAACGGGCACAATATTTCGGCGATCAGACATGTCGCCATCGTCAGGTGCGCTGACGAACTGAGCTCCTGAGGGCGGGCGGGTGGACGATTTAAATCCCCTCCCCCCGCGGGCCGCTCTCTTCGCCGTCCGCGCCCGCGCGCCGGCGGTCGCAAAGACTTGGCCGTCGGAATCTGTCGTAGCGTCGATGTGCTTGCTACGTCCGCCCTGGTCGCCACTTCGTACTTCTTGCTGAGAGTCTCAGCAGAATCGAATCATAGGGGAAATCGCAGACCCTTCCACATACGACCTCTTAAACCACGGCCGTGCAGGAATTTGAGGTTATACAGGATTATTACAAATGATTGAAGCTATTTCACAGCTCTACAATAACTTTATTATTTGAGATATTTTCTCAATGCTTTGCACACACATACAAAAACTCAAAAAGTTTTTTTAGGCATTCACAAATGTTCGATATGTGCCCCTTTAGTGATTAGGCAGACGTCAAGCCGATAATCAAGTTCCTCCCACACTCGGCGCAGCATGTCCCCATCAATGAGTTCGAAAGCATCGTTGATGCGAGCTCGCAGTTCTGGCACGTTTCTTGGTAGAGGAGGTTTAAACACTGAATCTTTCACATAATCCCACAGAAAGAAATTGCATGGGGTTAAGTCGGGAGAGCGTGGAGGCCATGACACGAATTGCTGATCATGATCTCCACCACGACCGATCCATCGGTTTTCCAATCTCCTGTTTAAGAAATGGCAAACATCACGATGGAAGTGCGGTGGAGCACCATCCTGTTGAAAGATGAAGTCGGCGCTATCGGTCTCCAGTTGTGACATGAGCCAATTTTCCGCGGGCTACGCGTGAAACTTGCCCGCACGCGTTCAACCGTTTCTTCGCTCACTGCAGGCCGACCCGTTGATTTCCCCTTACAGAGGCATCCAGAAGCTTTAAACTGCACACACCATCGCCGAATGGAGTTAGCAGTTGGTGGATCTTTGTTGAACTTCGTCCTGAAGTGTCGTTGCACTGTTGTGACTGACTGATGTGAGTGCATTTCAAGCACGACATACGCTTTCTCGGCTCCTGTCGCCATTTTGTCTCACTGCGCTCTCGAGCGCTCTGGTAGTGTGTCGTGACCATATGTCAATGAATGGAGCTACAGTGAATTTATGAAATCGCTTCAATCATTTGTAATAGCCCTGTACTATTACATAATATCCACCTTTCATTTGAAGGGACACATTGCACATCTCTAGCCATTGCTGTTTTCCCAGGCTCTTGACTTTACGTAATTAGTCTGTATACGTTAAGCTCAAAGCGAGAACAGTTCTCATGGATGAAGCTTGCTTCGCTAAGACATGAACTTCATCATTACAGCTGATACTAGCGTGGGAATGCACCCACAGCAGACTAATTGTCCGCTCTCTCTGTTTACAGCGAATATATTCCAGTACCAAATCCAAAATATGAAGGTTGATTGTTTTATTCCATCTTCAGCGTTGAATACTTTTAAGAAAATTGTTGGAGTCAGAAACGATTAATATTCTTAAGAAGGGAGTTAAAGATACAAGCTTAATTCATTCCAAAATTGCCACAGCCTTCGTCGTAAAAACTGAAGCACTTTTAGGCAGTTTGCAGGCTTTACTGATTTAGATCAGAGGGATAGAAAAGCACATCCAGTACACCCCTCTTGTCGAATTTAGGATCCATCTCTATGTATACATATATATATATACGCCACTGAGATTCAATGAGATACTTAAATTTACAATTTACATTAACACACAGCGCGCTTGTCGTAACAATAGGCTGGAATCTGGCAACTGACTGTATCAAGATCATATTAAAATTAAGGCAAATGTGAAAAACAGCGCACAGAATATGTGACGGGATACCAAGAGTCAAAGCTTGTGCAGATGATCAGAATTTTATTTCTTCTGATGAAGGGATTCTGTAGTTGGTAAATGTATTCTCTACTCTTATAGACAGGACTTTCCATGAAGTCCAATCCTTAAATGAAAAATTTGTCAAACGGGACAAATTTGATGTTCCTTTTAACACATGCCCAACATGTCGGCCGTCATTCACCAACAATACCTGTAGTCGAGGGACAATGTTGTGAACAGTAGGGTGCAAGTATGGTGAGAAATTGTCGTCGGATGTTGTCTGCTAGCGTCCCTAATGAGGTAGGATGATCACGGTAGACTTGCGACTTCATGTAACCTCACAACTAATAATCATACGGATTGAGATCTGGGGACCTGGGAGGCCAAGCATGACGGTTCAGTACACGATCCTCACCAAACACCAAATGATGAGCACAAGAAATCTTTCACACGTGTAGGAATATACGAGTGAGTACCCCCGCCCCCCCCCCCCCACCCCAAAAAAAAAAAAGAAAAAAAAAACGGAATGACACTGCCATGGGCGGAGCTTGTGTAGTACGCATTTCTCCCGTTAGGCGTGTATAGCAAATTATTGCCAGTTCAGCGCCTCCTAGGTTGTCAACCTGGCTTGTTCTGTTCATCTGTAGTGATTGCTTTTGCTAGCACTGTTTTTTTCTTTGTTTCGTTTTTTATCATGGCAAGTTTAAGTGAATAACGTGCAGCTGTAAAATTTTGTTTTCTACTCGGTAAAAATGCTGCTGAAAATGTTTTAATGCTGAAAATAGCATACCAAGGTGACGCATTGGAGCCGGCCGGTGTGGCCGTGCGGTTAAAGGCGCTTCAGCCTGTAACCGCGTGACCGCTACGGTCGCAGGTTCGAATCCTGCCTCGGGCATGGATGTGTGTGATGTCCTTAGGTTAGTTAGGTTTAATTAGTTCTAAGTTCTAGGCGACTGATGACCTCAGAAGTTAAGTCGCATAGTGCTCAGAGCCATTTGAACCATTTTGAACGCATTGGAAAAAAATCAAGCATACGAGTGGTTTGATCGATTTAAATGTGGCGACATGTCGATTGATGGCAAACCTCGTTTTGGACTTCCACCAACTGCCAGAGTCGACGAAAATATTTAAAAATTTTGCGAGCTTGTGCTGACAGACCGTCAACAGACAATTGATCAATGGTCAGAGATTAGTGGGGTATCTTGAAAGGGGTTGCTGACAAGTTTGTTCCTCGGGACAATCAAAAGGAACGTCGAGCTGAAACATGTCGTGCCTTGAAACAACACCATGAAACTGTTCCAGATTTTCTGACGAAGGTCATTACTGCTGATGAGTCACGTTGCTATGGTTACGACCCAGGAAAAAAGCAACAGTCAAGCCAATGGAAGACGTCATCGTCACCCCGTCCAAAAATGTGTCGTCAGATGAAATCAAACATCAAAACAACGCTGATCTGCCTTTTTCATGTCAAGGGCGTTGTTCAGAGTTGTTCCACCAGGTCAAACCGACAATCAAACCCTATTTGGAAGTATTACGAAGACTGCGCAGCAGTGTTCGTCAAAAAAGAATCGATTTGTGTAGACAGGGGACTGTTCTTCCACCCCACGACAAACGGATCTGCACACACAGCTATCTCTGTTAGCTTCTGGCTGAAAATCGTGTGGTTCCGCTTCCCCAAGCACTTTACTCACCTGACCTGACTGTGCGAATTTTTCTTATTTTCACACATGAAAAGCGGCGCGAAAGGACACTGATTTGACAACGTTGAAGTCAATAAAAAACGAGGGAGGAGCTGTCAACCATTTCTAAAGAGGACACAAAAACGTTTCGAACAGTAGAAGCAGTGGCGGGAGAGTATTTTGAAGGGAATAAGGTTATTTTGTAAGCAATTTGCAAATATATAGCCATTAAAAAAATAATCCCTGCTTTTTGGGTACCCCCTGGTAGGGAGGGGCCCCATCCTGTATAAAATTCATATCTTCCAGCAGGTGTTTATCAGCCAGGCTATAGACCATGCGATTCAGTAACGGTTTGGCGTACCTCGCACCCGTAACGCTGATGGCCCAAATTCTGCAGTTGTGGGTGTTGACAGACCCTCCGAGTTCGAAATGGGCTATCTTCCGCCCCCCCCCCCCCCACTCCTTTTTTTTTGAACGGCTCAAGCCACAGTTTTTTTCCGTCACGAAAGCGGTGGCTAACAGTTGATAATGACGCTGGCTGGATTTTGTACGGATAACACTGGAGGGTACATCTTAGTGCTCTTTAAACAGTAGCTCGTGGAATGCCGTTGGGACGTGCGACGTCACTAGCGTTGATTTCACTGTGTGGAGATGAACCCGCTGTAGTCTCCACTCCTTCCTGAACTGTCCGAGCAGCAGTAGCACTTTTGTCTAGCCGTCCACTACGGGTCCGATCGTCTAGACAACCTGTGGTCGTTTTCTGCACAGCGACACTTGTCGCATGACCTTCATCCGTTAGAATGTCCTTATTATAGCGATGGGATCGTAAATTTGCAGTAGCGTATTCTCTGTTCTGTTAGTAAAGCTTCACTAACAGTCTCTTTTCAGTTAAAGTGAACATCCCGCGGGTTTCTGGCGCATCCGACCCTCTCTCCCACTACAGCTCATTTTATACACGATTATCAAGCCGCGTGGCTGACGTGTTGCTGTCCAGCGCCGTCTTTTGGCCAGTTTCTGCACTCATTTTTTGTTTCAATGAAAGTCGATGTCATTTGAGATGTGTGTGTCACGTTTTACCTCTCTACTTACATTATTCCGTGAAAGGACTTTGGGTCGTCCTGCACTTTAGTTACCACGTCATGTATCCGAAATTTCATCCCGTGGCACTCATTCTCCCGGTGGGCAGTGAGTATAATGTTTCGACTCATTGGTGACATTTTCAGTACATACCTCTCTACTTACATTATTCCGTGAATTAGTGCATTTTCAAATGTTAAAGGACTTTGGGTCGTCGTGTACTTCAGTTACCACGTCATGTATCCGAAACTTCATCCCGTGGCACTCATTCTTCTGGTGGGCAGTGAGCATAATGTTTCGACTCGTTGGTGACATTTTCAGTACATGCCTAATAAGAATGAAAGTTAAACACTTTCGCTCCATCCTCACCCGACGAATCCACCTGCACCGCCTCCTCCCCCTCACCCAATGTGGCTTCCGACGTTCCTTCTCTGCTGATGACCTCCTTCATCTCACTCAACTCCTCGCTAGCTAACGCAATACCCGTCACTTCGCCATCATCCTCTTTCTCTCGACCTCGAACATGCTTACGATCGTGTATGGCATTCTGGTCTCAAGCTCCAAACCTTCGCCCTGCCTATCAATTACGTCCGTCTGATCGCCTCCTTCCTCCCTCATCGCCCTTCCTACGTTACCGTCCACAACACTACCTCCTATACTTTCTACCCCTTTGCCAGTGTGCCCCAAGGTTCCGTCGTCTCCCCTCTTCTCTACCTTCTCTATATGGCGGACATGCCGTCGCCCCAACCCACATGCCGTCGCCCCAACCCCCCGTCCACTTTCTCCAGTTTGCCGATGTCACCGCCTTCCTTGCCCTCGCCCCCACCCTTAAACGATCCCAACACCTTCTCCAATCCCATCTTGACCTGTTCACCACTTGGCGCAACCAGTGGCTGCTCAAGGTCAATCCTTCCAAAACCCAGGCAATCATTGTAGGCAACACCACCCTTTCTTTCCGTCTCCTGGATTTTTGCATCACCATCTACGGCCGTTCCATTGCCCTCATCCCCAACCTGAAGTACCTTGGCGTCACCCTCGACCGTCTTTCCTGGATCCCCCATCTCCGGACAGTCCAAGCCAAGGCACCAACCTGTCTCCACCTCATCAAACTCCTCTCTAGCCGAACATGGGGTTTGGACCCCTCCACTATCCTCCACACTTATGTCACTCATGCACACCATCCTTTGTTATGTCCACCCCACCTGGATATCCGCCCCTCTCACCTACTATAAATCCCTTCAAATCCTTGAACGCCATGTGCTCTGCCTTGCCTATCGCATCTGTCTCCTATCCCCCATGCGGATCCTCTACGATTTCATTCCTTTCCCACATCTCCTCCGTTTCCTTGAACGGATTGGATCCTTCACACCTCCCGCAAGCTTGGTTCTCCCTACCCACTTGCCTCTCCCATCCTCTCTCACCCCACCCTACTGCCACACCTCTACCATTGCATCCCACCCACTCTCCACCTTCACACCCATGCCCAAGGTGGCTTCCACCAGCTCCCCCTTCCTGATGATGTCCTTGTTCCCTACATATACCCCTCCTATCAGATCTAAACCTCCCCTTCTCTTCCTTCCCCCTTTTCCTCCAGGGCTCCCTCTCTCCCTTCTCACCTTCCTTTCTCCCTACCCCTCCTCTCTCCCAGTTTCCCATTACCTCATCCTCCTCCCTCCCTGGGCTTCCATACCCAACCCTCCCCTCTCCCCTCCCCTCACCCTCCCTTTCTCCCATTGGCTTCTTCCCCTTCCTTCCCCCCTGCCTATCCCCTCTCCAAAAAAATGTTCAAATGTGTGTGAAATCTTATGGGACTTAACTGCTAAGGTCATCAGTCCCTAAGCTTTCACACTACTTAACCACACACACCCATGCCCGAGGGAGAACTCGAACCCCCGCTGGGACCAGCCGCACAGTCCATGATGTCCCCTCTCCCCGGCGGCAGCCCCCTACCCTTGTGTTCAGTGTTCTTAGCGCCAAAGATGATCGCTAGGGTTTTGTGCAACAGTGGTTTTCGTCGTTACTGTGCGTCAGTGTTCTCTTCGGTGTAATGCTTCGTTCGGTGGACAACTGACTGCCTTCGTTTGTGTGTTCTGTCGACCTTGCTTATGTGTCATGTGTCTTCCATCGAACGCCTCCATCACATTGTTACGTATACCAACTGTTTTTAACATTCATGTGTATCAGTTTTTATGTCTTCGTGTACTATTTCTATTATTCTATAGGCTGAAGAGGGGCGTCTGTAAGCCGTTGCCGGCCCCCCTTTGTATCAAAGGTATTTATAATAAACGAAAAAAAAACTTTTGCCAGAAAAAGGAAATCATAATTTTTGCAGCTAAGACTTTCTTTCTAATTGCGCTAGTTTGTAATGAGTGAATGAAGATTCAGACACGCTTGTTGAAATATGAAAGACTGCTATAAATGTTACAAAGATCGTTAAAATACCGTTATTCTGTCCCCCATTTGATTAATTCCAGAGATTGGGTAAAAAAGAAACATTTATCACCAGCCTGACTCGGGTACAGTATAAACATGGGTCCATCAAATTAACCGTTTGGCGGTGATGTGTAAACTGATACGGCAGAACGCGCTTACTCTCTTTTTACACCACAGCGCTATGTAGCAAAATTCGGTTTAAACAGCGAAGTTATTTACGCCGTCAAAGGCCACTGTGCAGATTCCACGTACCGTGTTTGTCATTCGGGAGTTTACACTGCGTCACGTAAAAACAACAAGCACGGTGTCTGATAACATACAGTAACGTTTCATAACGCTTAAGTGTCGGTTGGAAATTAACTCTGAACATAACCAATCTCGACGCAGGTGAGAGAGTGTAACACACGATGGATGTTCGTTCAAGAAGTAATGCAACACGTTCTGTATCTCTTCCAATTTCAGTTGAAAAGATGCGGAATTTGCTGTGGGACAACTTGGTGCATTCCAGCTTCAGCACCCATCATCGCAACAAGGTCGCGCAAATCTGTTCGATCCATTAAATGGCGCCACACTACAGCTTCTCCAAGAAAAAAGTTCCCCAACCTCAGCCGTTAATGTCATGGCGACTGTCTTCTGGGACACTCAAGGGGTAATTCTGTTTGACGTCCTCCCTCATTGTGCAATGGTAAACTCTGAAATTTATTGTGCTATCCTCAGGAAATTGAAGAAATGACTTCAGCGTGTTCACCGCCATAAAACTGCAAACGAACTTTTCCTTCTCCATGACAATGCCAGGCCTCACACTAGTCTGTTCATTGGAGAAGAACTGACGTAATCTCATTGGACTGCTTTCCTCATCCACGCTAAAGCCTGGATCACGCACTTTTTGACTTACAGCTGTTTTCCCCCAATTAAGGATTTACTCCGCAGTAAGCAGTACAGTGATAAAGGAGAGGTTATTGAAGCAGCAAGACGTTGGCTTCGACATCGACCAGTAGAGTAGTAACATACGGACATACAGGGACTCATAGTAAGGTGGCGTAAGGCTGTCACAATAAACGGAGATTATATTGAGAAATAGAGTTTCGTAGGTATGAGAGTGGGGAATAATATGGTGTATTTGAATCCAGAACAACACCAACCTACTTTCAGAAACAAACGTGTTGCGTTAGTTATATCCAAAGAAACAGCGTAGAGTTTTCTTGTTTGGGAAAGCAAGTAAAAGTGTCATTAATTCATATCTTCATAGTCATCTCCAAGCATTCACCGCAGGACACAAAGATACTGGGCATGTTTGGTCGGAATTTAAAGGTATTGTCCACCATGTGCTAGAGAACTATGTGCCTAGCAAAAATATAGGGGAGGGAAAGGATCCACCTTGGTACAACAAACATATTAGGAAGTTGCTGAGAAAGCAGATAATTTTGCACAGTCGTTTTGAACGTAGTCACTGCCCCGCTGACAAACAGAAATTATGCGAAACGAAAGCAGCAGTCAGATGGGCAATGAGAGATTTTTTAACGAATTTGAATAGCAATATTTTATATGCAGATTCTAAAATAACACCAAAAAATTTTGGTCGTACGTAAAATATATGAACGCTACAAATAATTCAATACCTTCTCTTGCTGACAGTATGGGTAATGTAACTGATGATGATAGACAAAAGGCCGAAATTCTAAACCTAGCTTTCGAAAACTCGTTTACGGTAGAGGACTGCAGCACCATTCTCCCTTTCAATTGTCCAACGAACGCAAGGATGGCCGAAATAGTGCTTAGTGTATCTGGGATTGTACAACAGTTAACATCCTTAGACGCCAGGAAGGCATCTCGCCCAGACGGTATCCCCGTAAGATTATATGTTGACTATGCTACAAATATAGCACCATTGTTATCCATCATCTATCAGAGATCATTGGAACAGCGGAAAGTTCCACGGGACTGGAAGAAGGCCCATGTCATAGCAATCTATAATTACCGGCTAATTTCACTGACATCTATTCGTTGTAGAATCATGCAACATATTTTGTGTTCAGACGTAATGACCTTTCTAGACTCTGAGAATCTCATCTGCAGAAACGAGCACGGTCTTAGGAAACAGCGGTCATGCGAGACACAGCTGTCCCTCTTTGTGCATCATATGCAATAGGATCTAGATAACGGCTCCCAGGTTGATGCCATATTTCTCGACTTTCGAAAGGCGTTCGACTCAGTTCCGCGCTGTCGCTTGGTCCAAAAAGTGCGCGCTTACCGTCTTTCCGCTGTCATATGCGGTTGGATGGAAAGTTTCCTAACAGACAGGGAGTAGTATGTCGTCCTGAACGGGGTGACTTCAATAGAAAGAAGCGTAACTTCAGGTGTGGCCCAGGGCAGCGTAATAAGTCCGCTGCTTTTTACGATTTACATAAAAGATCTGGCTGATGGTATTGACAGCGGCATTAGACTGTTTGCCGATGATCCTGTAGTCTACAGGAAAGTAGTATCACACGACTGTTGTGAACGAATCAATGAAAATTTGCAGAAAATTAATGCGTAATGACTGGCGGTTATCTCACAATATTAGTAAGTGTAACCTACTGCGTACAACAACACGAAAATCCCCATTAACGTACGAGTACAAAATAAATGCCCAGTCTTTGGAAGCGGTAACATCAGTCAAGTATTTGGGTGTGACTATTCGAAATGATCTCAAATGGGATGATCTGATTACACAAGTAACTGGTAAGGCAAACTCTAGATTGCAGTTTATTGGTAGAATCCTGAAGCGATGCAGTCCTTCAACAAAGGAAATAGCTTACAATACGTTAGTTCGTCCAGTCTTAGACTATTGTTCGTCTGTATGGGACCCTTACCAGTTGGGTCTGATTCAAGAGATTGAGAAGGTCCAAAGAAAAGCGGCAAGATTCATGACTGGTATGTTTAGCCATCGCGAGAGCGTTACATATCTCTTAGAAAGTTTGATAGATAGACGGCGCGCTAAACAGAAGGGGCTGCTCACTACATTCCGAATTCCGATCTTCACCGAGGATGTAGGGCGTATATTATTACCACCAACTTTCAAATCGCGCAATGATCACCATTCAAAGGTAGGAAATTAGAGCTCTTACTGAGGCGTTCAGGCAGTCGTTTTTCCCTCGCGTGATCCGCGAGTGAAACAGAGGTGGGGGGGGGGGGGGGGGGGGGAATATGACTTTGGCCCGAATTGTGCCCTCCGCCACACACCGTTTGGTGGCTAGCGAAGTATATGTAGATGTAGAACGAGATGAGAGGTGAATAAGAGTGGTGTATGGCGATCTATTTTTTCTATGGGTTACCCGTGCCTTTGAAGTGTCGTGGGTGTAAAGCACAGGCTTCGCCCCACCGGTAATCACATTATTTTGTCTCAATTTCTGTGTATTTCGAAGACTTTATTCCGTATACAAGGAAAGATTACAGAGCAGGTTTCTAGTAGACGGGGAGCCGGTGCGTTTCAGAGTATGTGGGTTCCGGGCCTTCACGAGCTTGAACTACCAGTTGTCAACACCTTGGGAATCATTTGCCGCCTTAACCTGCGTTTTCTTGCTTGGGATGTCCTGGTTTTATGCTTATGCCTGGTTGCTTGTCGTATCAGCTTTGTACTTTCGTTTGTGGCGGACGCCTTGTCACTTTTCTGATAAGTGTAAGCGACCACTTGGCTGAAGTACAAGACCTAGGTTCCCGACTGGTTTCAACCTACGCCGAGCCGCTTTTGTAGCTGGAGCTGTGAGGCGCCTTCCTTTCTCGACGGTAGAATAGGCAACCAGCACCAGAGGGCTCGTGGCACTGCCTCGTTACCCTTGCGTGTCGTCGTTACCTAGGCGATGGCTCTGCAGATCTCGACGAAATGGTAACCACGTTCAGTGACAGCAAACACCACCCATTTGTTGACTGAAGCCTCTTCTATCGACACTCTGAGCACAGTCTCACTTACAGTCTGCTGCGGAAGCGTGGATTCCCTGATACTTCGACCGAAAAATAGAGCGCAAACTGCATGAGATACTACGGCAAGAAAGCATGAAGGGAAAATGTCTATCTCACAGGAGACTGAGGAGTCAGACGCTACGAACTCAGACTACTACATGGACACTGAAAACGCATTTGAGACCTCCGCCAAATTTTTCACACGCAAAAGCATTCGCGTTCAGTGTGACAACTTGCTGAACAACTAATTCCTTTCTTAAGAATTTCATAAAAGGAATTTTGAATTATGTACTGACTGGACGAAATCCCAAGATTCTGGCTGTCATCCGTGACATGCCACCTACCGCGCCTGAAGCCGCGGTCGTGGACGCGTCAAAAAGTTTATTGCCAGACCCTACAGTTCAGAACGTTCGATCGAGGGCAGTGTTGAGCAGACCTTGTTTCTCACTGGTCTACCGAGTAAAGACGAGCCGATACACCAGCAGCGCAGCTTACTTCTTCTCAGAGAGACGGTAATGAAGTACTAAACAAAAAGCAAGAAACTGGAGTACCTCGAAGCGCTCTCAGTGTCAGGGAATTCGCTGTGCTGCCCTGAAGTGCCATGAGAAAGCAGTGTGCGTGAAGCTGCTGTGTACCACCTGATTGGCGAGTGCACGAAGTCGAGCGACAGTCTGGCAAGTTAAGTGCACTCTGGTGGAGAAGCACCTCCGATTAACTGATGAAGGGTACCTCTACGTGAAGCAGCAGATTGGGGATCGGTGTTCGTGATAAATGTATCCATAAAAATGAGGTATCTATTAACACGTAATGTGGGAAGACGGTGTCTGGATATACATGAAAGAAAAACCTTTGCTGTTTAATAGAACTTAGTTGCCGTATCTGCACATTTATTATCTTTGAATAAATATCAAATACATTACTTGACAATATTCATCTGTTACTTAACGGATACCAGTTGGACGTAAAAATGGAAGTTTGTGAAGGGATACGCAAGCACATGCCCTGGTAAAAATATCACATTTATTCAAGACATAACTGAGCAAACTAATAAACTAAACAACTAATAAATGACTGACGGTTGCTGTTCTCCATAACTCTCGGGTGAGTTACAAAATTACGTTTACAACTGCGTCTTGGAGACCACTGTAGGATTTATCATTAATTATGGAAGGGTCAGAGGAATCTTTCAATGGCGACATTGACGCACATGTACACATTTCGTAGAGACTCAAAATAAATTTAAAAATAAATAAAAATTTCGCCAGTATGCACGTCGTTCCCTTGGCTTGAGTGCACGAAGCAAGTGAACAAGGATTCAAAGTAAACTGTTAACAATTGCATTATAGACGAAATTCTGAAACTAATTTGGAAGTTTTACCCCGATAATCAGTAACTGTGACATGTAAAAATTCTCACTCCACGAACACGTGGTCCTCACAAACAAACTGTGCATAAAATGAAATTCAGAACAGCTAAGCAAATTGTAAAGGTCACATTACTATGAGACACACGATCTGCGAACTTAATGATCTCATATCCGTACTTAAGACGTCATGAGACAATAAAGACATGTGGAAGCTAGATTACGAACTGAAATCGAAACTGGAGAAGAGTCAGAAATCTGTTCAGTTATGCCACACTCGTGAGATCACCAACGAACTAAATCAGACTGAACTGAGAAGATACGTGTCCTAATGTTTGAAGAAAGGTAAAGCAGAACAATAGCTTACATGTGTGGCTAAGTGCAACTGGTCATAATGTTTCGAAATTAGCAAGAAGAATTCCGTATACTGTCTAACGACCAATGAGCAATGAGAGCAAGACCTTAATTTTGGCTAAGCTGAAATCTACAAAAATAAGATAATGAATTAACTACGAACGGGCACATTCACACTTACTCGGTGCCGCAGGTCTCGCGTCTCCCGGAGCACTGACCAGTGAACTCCTTTGGAAGCCACGCGTCCCGCTCCTCCGAAAGTGTCCAGAGAGCTCCCTGTGTGTGGTGCCAACCTGTACAAAAGCTTCGGTCATGGCGAACAGAAACCTCATTGGTACCTGGTACCTGCTTCATAGGTTTGACTATTCTGCCACAGCAGCAGACTACTTTTACTCCCACAGATCTACATACTGAAATTTACCTTGTACACTCTCATTCTTAGTTTTCATTCATCAAGTGAACTGACACATCGCACATAAATGTATTGAATATGCTTGTGGGGCTCAGGTAATTAACAAAACTCTTAGTGAAATGTGAAGTTAAATAAAGGTAATATAGATCGTGGCCACTATAGACACACCCAGTTGCTCAGTCTTTTTTTACGTAGTTGACAGTTTTCGTCCACATTTGAGGTGCCAGAGATGGGGACATTAATTAATGTTAAGCAGAAACAAGTAGAGGCTCATTTATAAACTGCCGTTGGAGCCAGAACTACGTTAAAATATTGGAAAGCCGAAGGCAGGCCGATGGTGAAACTCGCTTGACGTGACACTGTCGCCGCTGCAGCACACCCAACTTAGTCTATTCCCCACCCCAACAGGTTTCCCATTCTCCCGAACCGTCTATGGTCGGCAGCAGAGTCTGGAGTAACACTTCCACGGACCAGTGCTCAATATACCTGCCCAATCAGCTGCCCCAAGACGACCCCGCTCTAAGGGTTCTTGGCGGGGATAGAACACTTCTGCAGGGCGTTCATGCCGCACTCGAAGTTGTAGGTAGCAGCGAAGCAAACTACACCGCCTAACAAATTAATTAAGCACCCAGAAAGGGGGAGGAAACAAAATGAAACTCTCGTGTTTCTTACACGAAGCCGCGCGGCGTAGCCGTGAGGCCTTGGGCACCTTGTCACGGTTCGCCCGGCTCCCCCGTCGGAGGTACGAATCATCCCTCGGACATGGGTGTGTGGTTGTCCTTAGCGTAAGTTAGTTTAAGTTAGATTAAGTAGTGTGTAATCCTAGGGACCGATGACCTCAGGAGTTTGGTCCCACAGTCCTTACCACAAATTTCCAAAATTTTCTTACGCGAATTGTGCGTTGCAGAGACTAGAATCATTCTGCAGTCTGCTTCAAATGCCGATTCTCTGAATATTCCCAAAACAGTTTCGTAAAAAGAACGTTGTCTTTCCTCCAGAGATTCCCATTTGGGGTGGAACATCTTCGCAATACTTGTCTGTTCATCGAACCTACCGCTAACAAATCTACTGGGACGCCTCTGAATTGCTGAGGTTTCTTCCTTTAACTCTATCTGGAGGGGACCCTAAACATTCGTGCAGTACACAAGAATGGGTCCCACTCGTATACTAAACGCGGTCTTCTTGATAGATGAACCACGCTTTCCTAAAATTCAATCAATAAACACAAGACTATTCGCCTCCCCTATTGCCATGTTCATTCCATTTCATATCACTTTGTACAGTTACACCCAGATGTTTCAGGCAGCACACTGCTTATGGTGTATTACAATATTATAAAAGACTGTTTCTCTACTCTTCCGCAATAACTTACATTTATCAGCAATTAGGACAAGCTTCCACTCACTGCAACAATAAGAAATTTTCCTGTAAGACACCTCGTCTCCTTTCACGGACGCTCAACGAGGACACCACCCCATACACTACAGCATCAGGAGCAAACAGCCACAGGTTGCTGCTCATCTGTTAGTGAGATCACTATTGTATACATAGATTAATAGCGGATTAAATGTTTCAAATGGCTCTAAGCACTTAACATCTGAGGTCATCAGTCTCCTAGACTTAGAACTACTTAAACCTAACTAACATAAGGACGTCACACACATTCATGACCGAGGCAGGATTCGAACCTGCGACCGTAGCAGCAGCGCGGTTCCGGACTGAAGTGCCTAAACCGCTCGGTCACAGCGTCCGGCTATTAATAGCGGTCCTATCACCCTGCCCTGGGGCGCTCCTGAAGATACCTTTGTCTCTGACGAGCAGTCGCGGTCGAGGACAACGTACTGGGTTTTATTACGTTAGAATTCTTGGACCCACGCCCATATCTGGGATTCTAATCCATATGCTCGGACCTTATTTAAATCTCCAGTGGAGCACCGTGTCAAACTCTTTCTGCATTTCTATGAATATGGAATCTGCCTATTGCCCTTCATCCATAGTTTGAAGGATAGGACTCGAGAAAAGGGCAAGGAATTACACACCATAGATACTTTCTGAAACCATGCTGATTTGTGGACAAAAACTTTTCTGTCTCACGCTATTTTGATGTATTCGAACTGAGAATATCTTCAAGAACTCTGTTGTTAAGGATCTTTCGTATGTACAGCAGTCATCTGTGTATTTTTTTTTATGTATTCGAACTGAGAATATCTTCAAGAACTCTGTTGTTAAGGATCTTTCGTATGTACAGCAGTCATCTGTGTAATTTTTTTTTTTTTAACTCGCTTGGGACTTTGTACTGGGCGAGAGATTTGCGATGAATGTACTTGAAGAATTTTACATTTAAAAGACGAAGAGATTACAAACTGAACAGAGAAAAAGAATGCCCAAACAGAGTTTTTGACCCTTGATCATGGATACTACTTAATTGTCACTGTACAACGCTATCGAATTTTCTTTATTTTCTTGTCCTTCTTTACATTTTTGGTTTTTCTTTTTTACCCGCTTTTCTTTTTTGTTTTTCTTATACCCATATTTTACGCTAACAACTTTTTTTATTGTTATTGATGTAATAAGGGTACTCAGCAAAAGAAAACCAAAAAGTCAGTGCCAACTCTACGGGGCAGCGCCACTTGTGCTACAGTACGCGCTGTATACATCGCAGAACAGGTATGTTCGTTAATAAGTGCACTTGGAAAGTACGCTGAAAAAATAATAGTTCCACTTTCTGCCACCAAGTGAAAATATGGCGCTGTAAGCAGCCATAATGCGAAATATTTCTTATTTTGATGTCAGTATGCTGTTTGTCGCTTGGGGACGCGTGTTGATTTCTTTTGTGGAGTGACTCTTTCTGTGAAGGGTTCATAAGATCAAAGTTTTTCCGGCGAAACGCAATGGCTATTGAGAAGAAAGACCGTGCACTGCTCGTAAAGTTGTTTTATCAGGACGCTAGGAACACAACCGCTGCACTGTTGCAATATCACTGATAAAAGAGATGCGAAGTGGCCGAATTTCAATAAGTGAGCTAAGGAATGTGATCAAGAAATTTGAAGAAAGAGGTGAATTAGGAAGTGCAGAAGGGTGAGGGAGGTAGCCCATTTACATGACAGTTGCTGATGAACTTGCCGTAGTTATAACGGACCGTACAGCACATACTTCAAATTCTGCAGCCAGTGTTACACGGTAATTCTTCCTCCCTTAGTCAACAGTTCATTAGCTTTTGCGGCGCATTTTACATTGATATGCCTACACGATTCAGAATGTCCACCAAATGAAGCCCCAAGATAGTTAACAAGGCTGTAATTTGCCATTCGTTTCTTGGCACGCGTGGAAATAGATGGCATGTTAAATAAAATGTAAATGTCGTGTGACTTGTCGAGCAGATGACACTTTCTGGGCCTGTTAGGTGTGCAGTGACATCTACACGTTAGAAGTACTTCCTTGTGCATCACGTGTGTCCACCTCTGCAAGAACTCAACTGTATCCTCACCGATATATTCACGCAAGATGGGGCGACGCCACATGTCTATTAGGTGAAAGACTTGCTTCGAGAAACGTCATCTCTAAACAATTCCAAGATGTGTGACCTTTAACATCCCCAACCTAAGTCCACATGACTCATGGTTACGGGGATGTCTCAAAGATCGTGTCTACAAGAGATGTACCTTTACTCTTCCTGTTCTGAAGAACAGCATACGACGACATATCGCTCTGACTAAACCAGACCTGCTACGAGCAACTGTCGACCACACAGGATTACGGATAGAGAATGTTGCTGAGTCGGGAAACCATAATGAACTCATGTTGTAACTTATGATCATATCCTAATAAACATGCCAGAACCATCATTATCATGTATTATACTGCTCCTCACCTTTTTCTGCACCCACACCACTATCTGACTGCATACAACGCCATATTTTCGCCTGGTGGCAGAATGTGGAACTATTGTTTTATGCAGCATACTCAGTGAGCTCACCGTTTAAACATCTGAGTACCAGTGGTTTCTGCTGAAACCAACATTTCAATAATTATTTTAAGTGCCGGTGCCTTTGTCATGACACTACCGATGATGTTGTAAGACGGACACATGTAGTGATACAGTGAGGTACTTCTGCGAATGTAGTGCATTCTAGCAGTCACTTTTTTTTTTAGTGGCCATATTGAGGAGATGTTATTCAATCTGTATATTAAGCAAGTAGTAAAGGAAACAAATGAAAAATTCGGAATAGGTATTAAAATCCATGGAGAAGAAATAAAAACTTTGAGGTTCGCCGATAACATTGGAATTGTCAGAGACAGCAAAGAACTAGGAAGAGCATTTGAACGGAATGGACAGTGTCTTGAAAGGAGGATATAAGATGAACATCAACAAAAGTAAAACGAGGATAATGTAATGTAGTCGAATTAAGTCGGGTGACGCTGAGTGAAATAGATTAGGAAATGAGACACTTAAAGTAGTAAAGGAGTCTTGCTATTTGGTGAGCAAAATAACTGATGATGGTCGAAGTAGTGAAGATATAAAATGTAGACTGGCAATGGCAAGGAAAGTGTTTCTGAAGAACAGAAATTTGTTAACATCGAGTATAGATTTAAGTGTCAGGAAGTCGTTTCTGAAAGTACTTGTATGGAGTGTAGCCATGTATGGAAGTGAAACATGGACGATAAATAGTTTGGACAAATAGAGAATAGAATCTTTCGAAATGTAGTGTACAGAAGAATGTTGAAGATTAGATGGGTAGATCACATAACTAATGAGGAGGTACTGAATAGAATTGGGGAGAAGAGAAATTTATGTCACAACTTGACTAGAAAAAGGGATCGGTTGGTAGGGTATGTTCTGAGGCAGGAAGGGATCACCAATTTAGTATTGGAGGACAGCATGGAGGGTAAAAATCGTAGAGGGAGACCAAGAGATGAATACACTAAGCAGATTCAAAAGGATGTAGGTTGCAGTAGGTACTGGGAGATGAAGAAGCTTACACAGATAGAGTAGCATGGAGAGCTGCATCAAATCAGTCTTTGGACTGAAGACCACAATAACAACATTGAGGAGACTAGTGATAGTTACAGTAAGTATATCGAAAGTTATTGTAAAATAATTTGCGTTTGTACTACTACTTTTATGCACTTCGTCTTCAGGCCACAAGTGGCCCACCGGGACCATCCGACCGCCGTCTTATCCTCAGGTGAGGATGCTGATAGGTCAGCACACCGCTCTCCCAGTTATTAAGAAGGTTATCTTTGACCGGAGCCGCTACTATTCGGTCAAGAAGCTCCTCAGTTGGCATCACGACGATGAGTGCACCCCTAAAAATGGCAACAGCGCATGGCGGCCTGGATGGTCACCCATCCAAATGTCTGCCACGCCCGACATCACTTAACTGCTGTGATCTCATGGGAACCGGGGTAGCCACTGCGGCAAGGCCGTTGCCACTACGTTTATGAGTGGTTTTAAAATGAAACCACTTTCACAGTACACAGTTTTTAAAAACAGTTTATTAAATTTTCGATCCATTTTGCTTCTTATTTGATGCTATAGCTTTTTCAGGCATTATAAATTAACGGAAATTTCGAGATGTAGGACTGTATCAAGAGAAAACGCGAATTCGTTTTCAAATATATCAGCTGAAATGATGAATGGCTGAAAACTGTACGTCCTAATTTTTCCAATGTGAAACCTAGTAGTTAAAGCTTTTTGCCAATTTCTCCTATTTTTAGTTGTATACTATTCTATTAAATGTTAATATTGTGAAAATGTTTTTAATTATGTTTCGAATTGAAACCACATTGTTAACACAACTGAGTACTTACTTTTAATCAATTTCTTCTTGTATTCGTTGGTTACTGTGATAATAAAGGTTAACTGAGTGAAAAGTGTTAAAGTTATTTATTTTCATGTTGGTGAGACTCAGAGGGTTAATGAACATACTCACGATGCTTCAGCATCCTGCGATGTATACAACCCATACTGCAGCACTCCGGACATCATCAGTATAATTATTACTAGCCTGTTCTATCGCAGTTATTTTGCCGAGTTTAGAAGCTAATTTTGGAAAACAGTCTTCTTACATCAGTACCTGAATAGTTTGGTAGTAAAGGACGTTGTGTGTGACAGTGGCTCTGTTTCAAATAGTGCAGTTCATGACATAAGTTCATGGCTGTAAATTAGCATAGCTCTAGACAACTGTATTTTCCCGGGTTCAGTTCCCGGCGGGGTCAGGGATTTTCTCTGCCTCGTGATGGCTGGGTGTTGTGTGATGTCTCCTTGATGTTGCCTATCTTGCGCATGGACTACTCAGTTTGTATATTTTGTTTATTTTTTTTCATAGTTCCACACAACTTCTTCCTGTTTTCTTGATCGATCTGTGTTCAGTTTTTCAAGGCCTATCCACTGTGCCAACTTATAACTAACTCTGAGGGGGGTGCGATGGGGATGTTCCCTTGTGAGGAATGCTGAAGATCTGATGGATGGATCGGATAACAAATTAGGAGGTGGTGAATCGAATTGGGGAAGAAGGAATTTGTGGCACAATCTGAAGGGTTTAGTTTGCAGGACACATCGATTTGGGAACGAAGGGGATAGTGGGGGGGGGGGGGGGGGAGGAATTGTATCGGAAAACCAAGGCTCGAACGCAGTTAGCAGGTTCAGGTGGACGTAGGTTGGAGCAGTTATACATAGGTGAATGGGCTTGCACAGTTTAGAATAGAATGGAAAGCTGTATATAACCAGATTTCGGACTGAAAACCACAACAACAACATCACGGTGATATTAAATCGTGATAGCTGTTTGCGTTCTAACTCGAGATAAATAATTATGAATAAAAACGAGAGTGTGAGTGTGCACATGTCGGATGCTGCGGTTAGCCGGTCGGCTGGTCTCATTCCCATCATGCTTGTTGAGATTCCGGTGTTGCCTTTCGAGGGCGGTCTGCCCCCTGTGTGGAATGTGCGGTGCACGCCACATATGTGTGCGGGGGCGTGTGTTTGCGGTTCGGGCGGTCGCCCACGCCGACCCAGGCGTTTCGGATTGCATGCCTGAAGCCGGGCGGGCACTGGAGCATTCCATTTGATTTCACTGTTTACATTGAATTTTTCACTCGGCTAGTACTCGAATGACAGACTTGCTTCCTCGCCCGCAGTTAATTGTCCAGTCCTGCAATCATAACAATTTTATATTGAACTCCACGAGAAGAGCTGCCACGAACTAAAATTTTTGCCCTCTGCTTACATGAAAATGGAGGTGTTTGTGTGTGTAACACGACACAGGAACAGTAACAGGGACTTACGCCCGAAAAAAATGAGAAAAAAATAAATAAATGGATAAAATATACTCTGTGGAGAGGACACACCTGAGATTCTGGATATGAACGGAAATTTGGAAAGTTCTGAAGGGACTTCAGTCGTACTAAATTAAAATAAAACGAAGAACATGTCGGTGTTAGACACTCCTAGAACTTTCAAAAAGAAGAGGAGATTGGACGGGTTCACTGGAAAGATCTTATGCGCAAACTAAGTACTGCTATCTTTACTATATGAAGAACCTCCACTGTTACCGGTATCAAAATGCGGAGGCTTCTTTACTTTACGTCGTATTATGGGGCAATTCTCTACACTCGTTAACAATAGTCAAAGGCCAGTAAGCGCCGGCAGGCATATCTGGAGCGTCAGGTCCCCGACTTCGTGTGGGCCGATGTAGAGGTTGAAACTAACGTTCTTTTACTTTTAGTAATTGCAAACTGTGCGTGAGCGTGTGTGTGTGTGTGTGTGTGTGTGTGTGTGTGTGTGTGTGTGTGTGTGTGTGTGTGTGTGTGCCAGAAACCTGTCGCTAGCAATGTGAAATCAGGTACTTCTTATTTTCTATTACAACGTCTGATCTGGAATCGCTTTTGCTGCAATATTTTTAAAGACGAACATAGTTGTGTAAATGAGGTTTGATTTACTTGTTTCGTAAATAAACTGATTTTTCCTGCTGCCACTTAATTTATTTTTCCCAGGCGCGTTTTGCCTTTTCCTTACTCTAAGGCATCAACAGTGGGACCTATATCGATACAGTTTTGTTATTTTTAAATTATCAAACAGATCGCGTAGCGATTTCTCATGTAAAAAAGTAATTACGATTTGCTCTGATCCGCATTTCCTCTCATCTGCTCTTGAGGTCGCATAATCATTTTATTACCGACATCTGTGCATAATTTTGAGTCGATAATAAACTGGTAGTGTGACCTCCAGACCACGTCCGAAATATCGGAGGAAGAAGTAATACTTGCACCGCTGCACCCTCGAAATGTACTGGATTACTCATTACGCCGCGAGAAATTACAAATGCATATTTTTAAGTTAATCTTGGTGGGAAGAAACTGATTAGGATACTGGACACATGACTGATAATTCGCCCTAAATACCAACATGTAGATATTGTTAAACAAAATTAAATCTTTACACTGAAATAATCGCTAAACTAGTTCTTGCAGCAAAATAAACCAAATGTAGGTTATCTTTTCTTGCAAATGACCTTTCTCTCTACACAATAATATCAAACCATCCTCTATCCTCAAACAAAAATCTCTGTGTGCCACATCCGCCATCCAATCTCCTTACTCTGCCATGACACAACTCTCTCTCTCGCTCTCTGGCCGACAGTTATTTCCGATTTCTTCGCTAGCTCGAGCTGCACTCAGTAATACTACGACCTATGGTGGCCAAATAATGTGTATCCTTCATGTTTTCGGCATGCAAAGATGCACAAAGTTTTAAACATTCCAAAAAAGAAAACTTGCAAACATACCAAACAAACTGACATTTCTTGTGATATATACATCTATCTTAACCTTTCAAAGTGTTCGGAATTCTTACTCTGCCATTCCTGGAGACATATTCTTTGATATCTCCGCCAGACCCATCTGCGTCAGACGAGAGGTCTCATTCTTGGTCGACAGTCACAGTGATCCGCGAGTCAACCGTAAGTGGCTGGATGCCGCATACATTGCCCTGTGCCTCTCACGTCGGACATTTCTAGTCCACCACGCAGACAATGAAGGCAGTCGCGTAGTAGGCGGTTCCGGATATGGCTTACTCGGCCTACGCACGCTCGTATAAGGATCGGTTTGTTTGTTGGTTGATTCGGGGGGAGGGTCCAAAAACGAACTCATGGCTCCATCGGATTAGAGTTGGATGGGGAAGGAGGTCGGCTGCACCCAGTCACAGGAACCATCCCGCATTTGCCTGAAGTGGTTTAGAGACTCACGGAAAACCTAAATCATGATGGCCGGACGCGCGTTTGAACCGTTGTCCTCCCGAATGCGAATCCAGTGTGTTGACAACTGCGCCACCTCACTCGGTCGTAAGGGTCGTGAATCCTCTGTCTCGCTCTTACAGTTTCCATGTCAGTCCGTGACCGTGTCTTCGGATCGTTTTCGTGGACGCTTTCATCCCGCTACGTGACTCTGTATCTGCATACATACTGCACAAGCCACCGTACGGTGCGTGGTGGAGGGTACCCTGTACCACTACTAGTTATGCTCCATGTGGCGCAAGGGAGAAACAGCTGTCTATACGCCTCCCTACTAGGCCTAGTTCCTCTCCGCTTACCTTCACGGACAATGTGCAAAATGTACGTTGGCAGCAGAACAATCGTTGTGCAGTCACCAACACATTCCACTTCTCTAATTCTTTTCAACAGTATTTCGCGAAAAGAACGTCATCTTCCCTCCAGAGATTCCCATTTGAGTTCACGAAGCAGCTACATAATACTAACGTGTTGGTAGAACCGATAGGTAACAAATCTATCAGCACCCTTCAGAACTGCATCGATATCTCCCTTAAATTTCAGCAGAAAACTCCAGTAGTACTCGAAAATGGGTGGCACTAGTGTACTACAAAATGGTTCAAATGGCTCTGAGCACTATGGGACTTAACATCTGTGGTCATCAGTCCCCTAGAACTTAGACCTACTTAAACCTAACTAACCTAAGGACATCACACACATCCATGCCCGAGGCAGGATTCGAACCTGCGACCGAGTGTACTACAAGTGGTGTCCTTTAGAGATACGCTATGCTTTCCAAAATTTCTTCCAATAAACTGAGATCAACCATTCGCCTCCCCTTCAACTCTCCTTACGTACCCATTCCACTTCATACTGTTTGCAACGTTACGTCTAGATCTTTAATCTACGTGACTGCATCAAGCTGTATACTAATGATGCCGTATTCGAATATTACGCGATTGTTTCTTTCTACAAGCCTGTATTTTTTTCTACATTTAGATTAAGCTGTCTTTCATCACACAAACTAGAAATTACATCGAAGTCATCTTGTACGCTCCTACAGCCACTCAGCGACGACACCTTCCCATGCAACACAGCGACATCAGTAAACAACAGTAGATTATTGTATACAGAGAATAAGAGCAGTCCTATCAAACTTCCGAGGAGCACTAAAATGGCTCTGAGCACTATGGGACTTAACATCTGAGGTCATCAGGCCCCTAGAACTTAGAACTACTTAAACCTAACCAACCTAAGGACATCACACAAATCCATGCCGGAGGCAGGATTCGAACCTGCGACCGTAGCGGTCGCGCAGTTCCAGACTGAAGCGCCTAGAACTGCTCGGCCACAGCGGCCGGCTCGAGGAGCACTCCTGACGATACTGTCATCGCTATAAACACTCGCCGTCGAGGACAATGTATTGCAGTCTACTACTCAAGAAATCTTTGAGACTCACTTATCTGGGAACCTAATCAATATGCTGGTACCTTGGGTAACATTATTCAGTGGGGCACCATGTCACACACTTTCCGGAAATCTACGAATATGATTGGCGTTGTAGCATGTGAGATAAGTGAAAGCTGAGTTTTGTATGAGTGATGATATCTAAATGCTGCTGATATGTCGGCAAACGCTTTGCCGACTCCCAGAAATTTAGTGTATTCTAACTTAGAAATTGTTCAAGAATTCTGCAGCAGACCGACGATAAAGACGCTGGTCTTTAATTTTAGGGGGTCCGTTCTTTTGTCCCTCTTACATAAAGTAGTCTGCACTTTTTTCCACTCACTTGGAACTTGGTGCGCCGGCCGGAGTGGCCGAGCGGTTAAAGGCGCTACAGTCTGGAACCGCGCGACCGCTACGGTCGCAGGTTCGAATCCTGCCTCGGCCATGGATGTGTGTGATGTCCTTAGGTTAGTTAGGTTTAAGTAGTTCTAAGTTCTAGGGGACTTATGACCACAGCAGTTGAGTCCTATAGTGCTCAGAGCCATTTGAGCCATGTTTTTTTTTTTAACTTGGTGCTGGGCGAGATATTCGAAATCAACGCTACTTAAGTAACAGGATAATGTCGTAGATATAATACATTTTACGTTTCATATTCCATCACGATAGTTCATACTGAGATCATTCACTTATTCAGAATAAACTGTAACCCTTATTCAGTGATCACTAAACGCAAAGACGATGCGGATTTGGATAAAATTTCCTTAAGCGTTGCACAGAAAGATGTCCTATATCCAGTAGGTTTCATTTCGAATACACTTCCAGCAGAATTGAAAAAAAAATAAAAAGAATTGTGTGACAAACTCCAAGTCTGCTAATGTAAAATGAATCATTTTCTTGTTTTCTTGTGGAACACTCCTTCTGTTCCGTGCAGGATTTTCTCCCAGTACTTGAGTACTTTTATTTATAGTGCGTTATTTATTCGAATACTTTCTCGTTTTATTTTCGTATTTCATTAGTCGTTGGTTTCTTTTGTTTACAAATTTTCTAATCAGTATTCTGTAAAGTGTATACTGACTCCTTCCATGGCCAGATGGCAGTGGCTTGGATGGTTCCAGCAAACTGTACTGTAGAATCTACACTCCTGGAAATGGAAAAAAGAACACATTGACACCGGTGTGTCAGACCCACCATACTTGCTCCGGACACTGCGAGAGGGCTGTACTAGCAATGATCACACGCACGGCACAGCGGACACACCAGGAACCGCGGTGTTGGCCGTCGAATGGCGCTAGCTGCGCAGCATTTGTGCACCGCCGCCGTCAGTGTCAGCCAGTTTGCCGTGGCATACGGAGCTCCATCGCAGTCTTTAACACTGGTAGCATGCCGCGACAGCGTGGACGTGAACCGTATGTGCAGTTGACGGACTTTGAGCGAGGGCGTATAGTGGGCATGCGGGAGGCCGGGTGGACGTACCGCCGAATTGCTCAACACGTGGGGCGTGAGGTCTCCACAGTACATCGATGTTGTCGCCAGTGGTCGGCGGAAGGTGCACGTGCCCGTCGACCTGGGACCGGACCGCAGCGACGCACGGATGCACGCCAAGACCGTAGGATTCTACGCAGTGCCGTAGGGGACCGCACCGCCACTTCCCAGCAAATTAGGGACACTGTTGCTCCTGGGGTATCGGCGAGGACCATTCGCAACCGTCTCCATGAAGCTGGGCTACGGTCCCGCACACCGTTAGGCCGTCTTCCGCTCACGCCCCAACATCGTGCAGCCCGCCTCCAGTGGTGTCGCGACAGGCGTGAATGGAGGCACGAATGGAGACGTGTCGTCTTCAGCGATGAGAGTCGCTTCTGCCTTGGTGCCAATGATGGTCGTATGCGTGTTTGGCGCCGTGCAGGTGAGCGCCACAATCAGGACTGCATACGACCGAGGCACACAGGGCCAACACCCGGCATCATGGTGTGGGGAGCGATCTCCTACACTGGCCGTACACCACTGGTGATCGTCGAGGGGACACTGAATAGTGCACGGTACATCCAAACCGTCATCGAACCCATCGTTCTACCATTCCTAGACCGGCAAGGGAACTTGCTGTTCCAACAGGACAATGCACGTCCGCATGTATCCCGTGCCACCCAACGTGCTCTAGAAGGTGTAAGTCAACTACCCTGGCCAGCAAGATCTCCGGATCTGTCCCCCTTTGAGCATGTTTGGGACTGGATGAAGCGTCGTCTCACGCGGTCTGCACGTCCAGCACGAACGCTGGTCCAACTGAGGCGCCAGGTGGAAATGGTATGGCAAGCCGTTCCACAGGACTACATCCAGCATCTCTACGATCGTCTCCATGGGAGAATAGCAGCCTGCATTCCTGCGAAAAGTGGATATACACTGTACTAGTGCCGACATTGTGCATGCTCTGTTGCCTGTGTCTATGTGCCTGTGGTTCTGTCAGTGTGATCATGTGATGTATCTGACCCCAGGAATGTGTCAATAAAGTTTCCCCTTCCTGGGACAATGAATTCACGGTGTTCTTATTTCAATTTCCAGGAGTGTATAATTTTGTTTGCATATTTGGGTCTGGAGCACGAAAAACGTCGTAATATTTTCAGTTGAATCTTGCAAGTCAGCCACTAACAGTTTTATTATATTTCGTACAATAGGCCTATTTCGGCGATATTAGCATCGTTATGTACACGTCAGACTAGGCGAGAGGTACATATTGCATCACTGATGAATCCTTTAGAGCAAGCTAGCTGCCAAATTACTAAGTGACTTTATTTTACCATAATAGAAACAGTGACAACTGAAAAACGGATTCATCAGTGATGCAGTATGTTCGTCCCGTCCAATTAGGCGTGTACGTGACAATGACAATACCGCCGAAATAGGCCTGTTGTATGAAATATAATTAAACTATTAGCAGCTAAATTGGAAGATTCAGTTCAAAATGTCATATTGAAACCTATAACTTGGTGGCTGCCACACTGACTGGTGACAGTTTCTGAGGATTACTGAGACTATATTATCATAATTTATGAATCACTTTACATGATTATTTATATATTCCAGTTATATTTGTTGTAACGCTATAGACAAATTAAATTCATTCAGCGCATAATAGAAAATTTGGATAGAAAGTCGCCAGTCGACGGCAGCTTATCAGCTAGTTGCAAATGATATGTAACAAATCGTGTTTACTTTATACAATAAATAAATAAACGAAGGACAGTGAAAAGTTAATACCTGTCTACCACAAGCGAAAAATGGCAGCGACATGACACAATTTCGCTAGACATTCTGAAGTAGCACGACATTCATAGAAATAGGCTTCTGGAGCGAGTATTTGCGTCCTTGGTTTTTGTATATGGCCATTAGGCCTTAGTCTAAGGCATGTTTCTGTGCTTAATGATTCGCTGCTTAATGCTGGAGAGATCATCCAAGACTGCAAAATCTCAGATATCGATTTCAAACTTAAACAAACGCATTCTCGCAATGGCTTGGTCGTTACGTCAGCAACCATCCTGTTCGCTTTATTTTTGGATGTAGAGATATATCTGATCGAACTTTAGAGAACAAACTCTACTGAAAGTCCGATAACATGTATATATGCTTTTACAAAGCTTGCTGCCACAATTCGTTGACTACGGAGGAAGTGATTAAAACATTGGTGAAGAACGGAATATGTGAGCCACAGCACTTGGAGAAGGAACTCGATCATTTAAAAATATACGCACTACTTTATAACGATATGTTTACGTAATGTGTATACATAAACATACAGTTATAAATGTCCCCGTTCGTAGTCTCTAATTATAACAATATGTTACTTTTGTGCTGTAATATATAGCTATAATCAGCGGTGGAAACATATTTGCGAACGCCGACCGTGTGCGGCTATTTATTGTTGGATCGTCTGATCAGTCGGAAGTTGCATTGCATAGGAGAGTAAATGCCTATTCAAAATATAATTATTTTGGATAGCTCAACATGAATTTCCTAAGGGACCGTAGTTTATCATGCATTTACCAGTAGAATATAGCGCGGAGGAAATATTTCGCCGCATGCAACTTCCGTCCGAACTCGACGAAAGAATTCGTGACTGTGAACTCTCTATTTGGCAGAAACATATAGAAAATTAAATAATTTCATGAAGAAGTGCGACATAGATTCTATAGTAAATGAATAGTCCATACACCAGTTCCATTTAACTCTGAATTTATGGCAAGTAATAGACAAACTTACATTGCAATGAAGGATTTAACATGGATGCCGTTTTGACTGGCACTTCTCGTAATGAAAACAATTCCTTCGACGTTTTCACATACACGTCGCACAATAAATCTACTGCTAGGCACTTTTAGTATTACACATTTACTTTACACTAGAACAATATGCGCGTCCGACACAAGTTACAGGAGACAAGAGAAGAATGAGTAACTGTTCATCGAGAATATCTCGTACCTCAAAAAAAAATGTGTAAAAGTGTTCTTCTTCTGTCCATTTTTCGCG
Source organism: Schistocerca cancellata (assembly GCF_023864275.1). Classification (NCBI taxonomy): domain Eukaryota; kingdom Metazoa; phylum Arthropoda; class Insecta; order Orthoptera; family Acrididae; genus Schistocerca; species Schistocerca cancellata. The sequence continues at coordinate 1,045,151,270 of NC_064627.1, read as the reverse complement.
CCGCGGTTTTCAAAGTCAATAACTCACTGCATCTCTGACGGCGCTTCGACAATAAACAAGTTACGTCACAGGTCGTTCACCTTTTACATTCTCGCAACATTATTTGCTAACTGTAGCTGTTGCCGAGCGACTGCTCGATTAGTGAATGATTTAAAATGATAAGGCAATCACATAATGTTACAACTTCCTAAAAGATCTGGGACACTACGTTATAAAAGATCTGCATCTTCAAATGAAAAGGAACCAGGTAACGGAAAAGTTTTCTCGCATTCGTAGAAACAGCCATGAAAATGTATCTGCTATTGAAACAGACGAGAAACGTTCATGAATGTTTCAACACTGTAGTTAATCTACGACCACCCTGTGAGCAACAGAGATAAGTCAGCAGTAGTACATCAAGCATTGAGACCAAGGAACCACAAAATTCGATTATCCAGTACCGTGGTTTATCAAGATCCCACCATTACTATGCTACATCTACAGAGAGACCACATAAATTTAAATTAACAAAAACGGCTTGGACAGAAAGGAAGAAGGGCTGAAGTTAGACAGTTTATTGACAGTGCCAAATAAAAGACATAGAGGCAATTCCTTCGTACTACAAGCTCTGCAATTATAATCTGAGCGACTCTGTGGTCCGTGGAATGACGAACCGACCGTTGCATGGATACATGTAAACAGTTCGGTTTACTGAGCTTGTTTAAGCCAGAAACAACTATCTGAGTATTTATAGCCTCTGATGATATCTCCTGCTTTAGTAGACGAATAGAAACATGCATTAGACCATGACCTGATGCCCATAAAAAACCCTCTTTCTGGCAGCGACCCTTACCAGGCTATGATATCAAGTTGATTTGTGTTTCGCGCTCTTACATTGTCATGTGTCCTGAAACTTGAGGCCTGATTGATTGCTTCATGGTCATTGCATCAGTGGCGCATTTGACCCTGCTGGCACTGTGATTTCTATGGGAAAAGCTGCTGGGTGATTACTTCTTGCGAGCAGCGATTCTGCAGTGTAAATGCAACTAGTCTCGAGTCGCAGTAAGCATGTGGTTCGATGTGCCAGCAACGAGCACCGATGTGCTAGCACCGAGCAGTGAGGTTGCAGCTTAAACATACCGTAAACGGCCGAGGAAGTGTGACGATTCAGAGCTACATACCTGAGAGATTCGAAAATCTTGCAGCATTTTTGTTATGAAGAAATTTAGCAGCCATTTTGTTCTGAGGAGCAAAATTTATGTCCTCGTTGCTACTGATAAATAGGTGAAAAGTAATCAAAAGGATCTTTCGCTGTAGGAATCTGGGGAGGGAAGGAAAAGATTAGTTGACACAAGTGCACTTTAACTAAATAAATTTTACTCAACTTTTTGGTGAAGAACTGCTGCACTGTTGACAACCTGTGGCAGCCGTGGCTAGCTATAAGCAGAGGCCCTACACATGCATGTGTCTTTGTACACCGAATGTTTGTCAGTGGAGCTAGCTACCAACAGTTTGATGTAACTTTCAGCACCAAATAGAAACACAGAACTAATCTCGAACTAGAAGTTGGTGCCCACGGGCCCACCACACTGTCCTGACGGTCTTCACTGGTCAGCACAAGAAAGTTCGTCGTCGGTCAGCACATCCTATTAGCGGCGATACTCAAAGCGCCGCACTTGGCACCTGCAGGAATCTTCATCTAGGCGCAGCCTCCGGCTGTAACCATAAATTACGATAGTACAATACAGGGTGATTCAAAAAGAATACCACAACTTTAAAATTGTGTATTTAATAAAAGAAACATAATATAACCTTCTGTTATACATCATTACAAAGAGTATTTAAAAAGGTTTTTTTTTACTCAAAAACAAGTTCAGAGATGTTCAATATGGCCCCCTCCAGACACTCGAGCAATATCAACCCGATACTCCAACTCGTTCCACACTCTCTGTAGCATATCAGGCGTAACAGTTTGGATAGCTGCTGTTATTTCTCGTTTCAAATCATCAATGGTGGCTGGGAGAGGTGGCCGAAACACCATATCCTTAACATACCCCCATAAGAAAAAATCGCAGGGGGTAAGATCAGGGCTTCTTGGAGGCCAGTGATGAAGTGCTCTGTCACGGGCTGCCTGGTGGCCGATCCATCGCCTCGGGTAGTTGACGTTCAGGTTTCATAACTAACCTTTTTCGTAGGACTCTCCATACAGTTGACTGTGGAATTTGCAGCTCTCTGCTAGCTCTGCGAGTCGATTTTCCTGGGCTGCGAACAAATGCTTGCTGGATGCGTGCTACATTTTCATCACTCGTTCTCGGCCGTCCAGAACTTTTCCCTTTGCACTAACACCCATTCTCTGTAAACTGTTTATACCAACGTTTAATACACCACCTATCAGGAGGTTTAACACCATACTTCGTTCGAAATGCACGCTGAACAACTGTCGTCGATTCACTTCTGCCGTACTCAATAACACAAAAAGCTTTCTGTTGAGCGGTCGCCATCTTAGCATCAACTGACGCTGACGCCTAGTCAACAGCGCCTCAAGCGAACCAATGTACAACTAAATGAAACTTTATAGCTCCCTTAATTCGCCGACAGACAGTGCTTAGTTCTGCCTTTTGTCGTTGCAGAGTTTTAAATTCCTAAAGTTGTGGTATTCTTTTTCAATCACCCTGTATTAAACTGTCAGAAACCTTTCCTAGGTCTACAAATCTAATGTTACCTCACTTTTCTTAAACTTTGTTTTCATTGTCAAGCGCAACGTCAGAACTTCCTCTCTGCTGACTTTATCTTCCCTTATGCCAAACTGATTGGCATCTGGCTAGTAATTATATAGAACTACCGAAGGTAAAACAAAAGAGGAATTTGTGGAGTAGAAATGAATTCGTACTAAGCGAAATGGTGGAGGTTTCATTTGTCATCGCAGGACGTGAGGCCCTGCTGCATTGCTATGGCGGACGTGTGACGTCAGCGGCATCATCAACATTCCAGGCAGCAGCGCAGCTAGCAGGCAGTAGCAGGAAGAGGGAAGGGGTGAGAGGAGAGTGGAGGGGAATTCCCGCGTGACCAGACTACGCGCCAGCCAGCCCTGTCAGGGGACTCCCCTACCTCGCGGCGCTGCAGGCCGGGCGCGTCGACGCCGCCACCTCGCACCCAGTGTCGCTCGCCCTGGCGCTATTAAATTTCGGCTCCTTCCTGAGGTGGCTGTCTGCAGGACTCAGACTGACTCTCCCAAAGGCAGCGCACACCGGCTGTAAGGTGGTACACTGAGACACACAGTAAACTCTCTGTATACACTGTTGATTGTCAGCTGATCACAACAAACTACTCAAGCGGCATTAGTATGGAGAGTACACCGTGCGTCCGAAATGTTCCGAGATTGATTTTATTCTTTGCGCATACGCCACATGAGTGCCGTAACTACGGTGGCTCCTTGAACTAACAATTGTAAACAACAGTTGTGCTTTCACCCAATCAGTTGGAAAGGGACAGTGTTAAGTAGTGGGGCCACCGCCGTAGTATGTCAACCTCGTTGTGTCATGATTTGCAATGGAGCAGCACCTGTACAAAGATGTATTGAAGGCATTCTGCAGATTGTTCTGAAGAATAGAAAAATGTGTGTAAGGTTTGACTCCAGGACAAAAAACTGACGGATGGATGCGTGCTGGAGACTGATTGAAATACAAATTGCAGGCAATTATTTTCTGGGGAAAAAAATCATTACCTATGAGCCAGAGACCTTAGTAAAGTAAGGGATTAATTTGAAATCTCCTATATGGCCTCACAGTCGTTGTAAGAAACAGATATTGTCAGGCATTACGGTTTTAAACGCTGTACCAAAGTGGTCTTGCACTCCTTGAAAACCTGCCAAAGCTACCCCGTTTCCTCATTTTGTGAAATTTTTACTAGGCAGATCTAACAAGTGTCTTAAGAAAAATTAAGCAATACTGATAAAATAAAGCTTAAATGAATTATTTTAATGAAAATACTACGCAGAACACATTAAATGCATCATTGTACTATAGAAATAACAAGTTTTATAAAGTTCAAAAGCAACTTAAAGTAAAAAGAAAACTACACCATCTTGTTTATGGCAACTGCTGAACATTGACTTTTGTGTGGCGTAAAGCAAAGAAAATATTTTATTTGTTCTTCATGAATTATTAACTGTTCATACATTATTAATCTTTATGTACAAAGGAAATGCCATGACTGACTTGATTTGCCCAAACTACTATGGATAGAAAATTGAAATTTCAGTATTATATTGTAGTCGTCATTTAAAACGACTGTTTTGAAATTCCGTTCCTAAAGCGTGAAACCGGTGATGATGGGTTTTTTGAAAATGTGTCGCTATTAAAGCGATTATGAATCTGGAACAACGAAAATAGGTATTTGGTTTCTGGTTCCGAAATAAATACACCTCTTAGCAGTTTTGAAAATTTAACCGCTATACAGGTGAAACAGTAGGTGAAATTTATTAAAAACACTAAGTCATTATTAAAGAACTACTAAATCATTTTATAGCTACTTCTATGAATACTGGTATTTGATTTTTCGGTATAAATAAAAAGAAGTGTGTTTCAGTGTTTATCGAAATTTAACCCTTAACGACTCTAATAGTTGACGAAAATTTTCATGAATATCTTTCGTTATTTTTGAACACATTTAAAGCTAAATCTCTGAAATCGTTATTTGACTTCTAAAGAAGTGTCTTTTAAAGGATGAAAGTTTTTATCGACGTATCACCACAAGAATTCAAAAGGCAGACCTCTGACTCAAGCTGCCACAAGAATAACTTCTGGTCAGAGGTCATTTGGAAAAGTCCATGCCTCTATGGCCTTAATTAGCGTGAAATGTTTAGAAGATACTGCAATCTGTGAATAACATAAAAATTCGATTAAAGAGAAAGTACAATAAATCTGTGCAGACCATACAGTCTGCAGGAGCAAAGCAGTGGGCGCAAAACTAGTCAAATGTAAAAGAAAAGCTAATATAATTAAGTGGAGAAAACGTCCCCTTTGCACTTTCTTACTTGTGCGACGCAGACTCATTGGTTACGTCACTGAAGTCAAGCTTAGCACTGTGTCATATTATATCGATGACAAAATGTGACAGTCTGATCGACCTTAAGTGTCTTTTTTATGATTTTTAATGTGCTTGAGCTGAATTCACAAGATGCAGCAGTCACTGCCATTGTCAAAAAATCTTCATAGCTGTTTCTATGTTGAATTAACAGCTCCTAATGTGTACTTTAAAAAATAAATTAATTAACTTTCAAAAAGTATCGATGGTATACCGTTTCAGTGCTCTTCAAAAGGTCATTCGCACGAAAATTGACTGCCTCAACCTCGGTAACTACTTCCGCTGTATCAATAACAGTGATAGATTTGACGTCGAAGTAAGATAACATTATTCAAGATGATGAAATGAAGTGGCATGATGCATCTTAGATCTGTCTCTGATCAAACAGCCTATTTGCCGCTGAACGCGCCCGCATACCTCTGAGATGCTACAGTGCCACAGGAACTTCACTGTTGAGCGTGAGCGAACTGTGAACCAAGCGCACTGTCGTCACACTCCGACAGACGTCTGTTCGCAGTAATCATTTCTTTATGACGCTGGTTGGACGATATGACCCTGTAGAAATTACACCGTGAAAGCAGCGTGTGTTTACAGTTGTGGGGAGAGGGAAATAGGTCTTGTGATAGGCAGAAGATAGGAAACGTAGGGGTGGGAGAACACACGTCCCTCTCCCAGTAAATTCTCAAGCCTTCTTTGTTGGCGGAGTCCTACCTCTCCATGCCCTCGATATAACCCTGATGAATTTCAAGGGTGCAAAATTTAGTTGAATTGCGGAAGGGTTACTTGTGCAGAATTCCAAATCGCACTGCTATCTCATGGCGTGTAGTGACGTTACCAGCCTCGAAGTTTCAACAACATCCGCGGAGAAGGCCAAAGCACAAATTTCTCTGCAACAGGCACCCAGACTGCAAGTGTAAAACTACGTGTCTGACACTAGACTGGACGGAAACGGCGATGGAGCACTGAGGCAAGATCAAGTTTTTTGAATCCCCCCATCGTTTGTGGGTGATAAGTCATCGAATTCGATCTTAATATCGAGAGGTATGTTGCTGGTCGCTCCTCTACGACAATGTCCCAGCCCACAAAGCGAAGACTGTGTGCGAGGTTTTGGCCATCAAATGAATCACAGTCCTGGATCACCAGTCGTATTCGGAGGATTTGGTCCCACCCGACTTTTTGTAGTTCCCCAAACGGAAGTTGGCAATTAACGACACAATTACGATACAAGTGAATATTATACTGCAGTAATTCCAAAAAAGGACTATAATGTCTTTTTCAAAACACTTTTAAAACGATTTTAGCTGTGTATTGACTCTGGGGGAAACTATTTTGAGTAAATACAGTGATTTTTGAACGTAATCCGTGGCTTTTATTTCTCATAGCCACATTCCTAACGGAACTGGAACATACTGTGTATTATCAAGAGATAAGAGAGAGTTTTATACCGAAATCTGCTATACGAATGCTTGACGGCAGTCACTTTCATACTTAATGAGCACAACTGCCGAAATAATTTCCGAAAAATCTTGTAAATTGGTAGTCTGTGACAATAAAGATTGTTAATGACGATATGTACGAGACATCCGTCTTCTTCTCACTTAGACGCAAGGCTACCAAAATGTATCTATATTTTTCTGTATATATTTTTCTATTTCTAGAACCTTTTGAAACTTCAGTTGTCCGTTTACTTTATTTATTGTAACTCTCTTGATGATGCCTTCGTTTCATCTGGATTACGGAATAATGCTTTCAGTAATGATGTTAAAATGTGCAAGAAGGATTCTGGCAGATTTAATTCTACTGTCTCGTACGTCACGTTTAGCGTCGAGGAGGTACTGTGATGATGCGGTGTGATCTGCTTTTGTCAGGCAGTTTACTGTTTTGTTCAAATATAAAATTCTTCACAGTATGAGTAAATGAACTTAGCAAGTGCATTAGGCTTATCCCAGACAGCAGTCATCATGTAATTAAGTTGTAAATTATTAAGTCTGTCTCTAGAGAGCGTTACCAGGGTAGATTTTTAATGCGTTCTTTTGTTGTTTCAGCGTTGTCTCCCCTGGTACCAATTTCTTTCAGTATGAGCTGTTAAGCCAGATTATTACATCCATTGACAGCATAGGATGTTTCCTCAGAAAATTCATACTATTTGACAAGACTAGCTCTCCTAGATGAATGAAGACAGACACTCAGAACAAAGTTTAATTAATACGTGGGACTATTTTCAAAAGAATCATCCACTTTCACGAGAGGATATGTTTTTTGCATGCATAGACATTGAGCCTTGGAGCATTATTTATTTTTACGGTTTAATATGAAAATTTTCTTTCTCGTTTCATCTTTATTCGATATGCTCCTTGTAGCACTAGTTATGATTACAGTTTAAGATCAAAGTTTCTTCTCCTTCCACAATTGTTCAATATGCTCTCCAGCAGGCGCACGACAAACTTCTGCACCTTCGATTGTATATCCGAAGTTAATTCATTCACTGCTGCGGCTTCGCAATTCACCTAAAATTATTGGAAGGAATACACGTACACAGAAGCAATCTCATGCCGGGAAATCAGGTGTCCTTACTGGGCAAAGGTGCAATGCGGGTTCCGTTTCTCCCGTAGAATCGATGATGGCTGAGGCAGCCAACTGTTAGCAAATACTCTCACAATAATGTTCCTTGCTACTGACAAATAAAATTTTTGATTTGTTGTCGCAGTTCTGGAAGAAGCGAGATCTACAACATATCCAGCAACGTAATTCGTTTCCGCAAAAAAAGACCGGCCGTGTTATCACTAGTTGGAATCATTGTAGCAACAGTCAGATTTCTTTGGCAAGCTTCTGGCTACGGCGAGACCGGAAAAAGAAGCGTGCCAGATTTGATTCCTTACCTGCTCGACTCGGATGCTCTTCCTTTTTCTCGTCAAGAAGATATAGCATTCCATAATTGCGAAAGTGTAGGCGGTGTAGGATTTAGTGCACAAACTAACCTTTCGATTATGTCCCATAAATGTTCGATGGGATTCATGTCGGGCGATCTGGGTGCCCAAATCATTCCCTCTAACTCTCCAGAATGATCTTCAAGCCAATCGAGAATAATTATGGCCTTGTGACAGGGCGCATTGTCATTCATAAAAATTCCATTGTTTCCAGAATGAAATTTTCACTCTGCAGCGGAGTGTGCGCTGATATGAAACTTCCTGGCAGATTAAAACTGTGCGCTCGACCGAGACTCGAACTCGGGACCTTTGCCTTTCGCGGGCAAGTGCTCTACCAAGGCAAAGGTCCCGAGTTCGAGTCTCGGTCGGGCACACAGTTTTAATCTGCCAGGAAGTTTCAATTCCATTGTTGTTTGGTAACATGAAGCCAATGAATAGTCGCAGATGGTCTCCAAGTAGCCGAACATAACAATTTTCAATCAATTATCAGTTCAGTTGGATCAGAGCACCCATTCCATTCTATGTGAACACGGCCGACACCATTATGGAGTCACCACCAGCTTGCACAGTACCTTGTTGACAACTTGGGTCCATGGCTTCGTGGCGTCAGTGCCACACTCGAAACCTACCGTCAGCTCTTACCAACTGAAATCACAACTCAGGTGACCAGGCCACGGTTTTCCAGTCGTCTAAGGTCCAACCGATGATACAAGGAAAGGCACTGCGGACGACGTCGTGCTGTTAGGAAAAGGACTCGCATCGGTCGTCTGCTGCAATAGCCCATTAATTCCAAATTTCTCTTGACGGATACATTCGTCTTATGTTATTTCATGCAGTGCTGTTTGTCTGTTAGCACTGACAACTCTACGCAAACGCTGCTGCTCTCCGTCCTTAAGTGAAGGCCGTCGACGACTGCGTTGTCCGTGATGGACGGCAATGCCTGATATTTGGTATTCTCGACGCACACTTGGTACTGTATATATCGGAATATTGGATTCCCTAACAATTTTCGAAATGGAATGTCCCATGTGTGTAACTCCAGCTACCATTCTGCGTTCACAGTTGCTATTCCGCGTTCAGAGTGGGTTAATTTCTATCGTGTGGCCTTAATTGTGTCGGAAACCTTTCCATACGAGTCATCGGAGCACACATAACAGCTCCACTAACATACTACCCTTTTACGGGTTATGTAAGTGGCACTACCGCCATTCGTATATGGGCATATAGCTACCCCATGACTTTGTCACCTCAGTGTAACTTGGCCGACGACCCGACGTTGGTGTTTGACCTTCCAAGGAAAGCACTCTCATTCTTTTTTCTCAGACTAGATGGGAAGCTATCCAGATAGATGGGGCAATAAGCTCTTAGCGAAAATAAATGCGGGCAAAGGCTCGTGGTGCTGCGCTCGGGTAGCGTGCTTCGAGGCGAGATATGCTGCTAGCGTGTCGCCTAGCAGTTATACTAGCCCGGCGAACGCGTTTCTCTCGAGAGCCAGGTGTCGGCGAAACACTGTGCATCCACGTATTACGCTCTACTTAGTGCCTATGTGCATGAGTAAAATACAGAAATACTTATATGCTTTGCTTAGCAAACTTAAAGCCTAACTGTCGCTTTCGAGGTATCTCCAGTTAAAATGCTACTTTATGAAAGTTTCTAATTCGTCTTCCTTGTCCGCAGCTCGTGGTCGTGCGGCAGCGTTCTCGCTTCCCGCGCACGGGTTCGATTCCCGGCGGGGTCAGGGATTTTCTCTGTCTCGTGATGACTGGGCGTTGTGTGATGTCCTTAGGTTAGTTAGGTTTAAGTAGTTCTAAGTTCTAGGGGACTGATGACCATAGATGTTAAGTCCCATAGTGCTCAGAGCCGAGCCGTCTTCCTTGTCAAGCATAGGACCCAGTATCCGTTCTGCGATGTCCGCAGTGTGCTGAGTTTATGCAAAATACAGGGTGCTAAGGTTTCTGTTATGGGTCTTTTTCTTTTCTTGGTACATATCAATGATGTGCCATCACTAAAGATCACAAATGACATAAAAATTGTTGATTGATTTTATGGGCGCACAACGGCGGTGTTATTAGCGTTAAAACAAATAAAAAAATATTTATCTTTGTGGATATCACAAGTGTTATTGTGACAAACGTGGAATGTGATATAAATGATGAGGCACCAGCCAGGAACATCAGCATATACCTTTCAGAGAACAATTACCGCTTAACTGCAATAGAGCTCAATGCAAACAGTATCTGACACAAAACAATTTTATGAGCAAAATTTTAGTGTCCCACAGTCACGTACGCAGGACTAGGATGGAAGAAGTTCTGGAAGTAACACGATCAAGATTTTATGCAGAAAACGAATGCTGCTGTCTTCACCATAAAAATACTTTCACTCTCTTATCTTCTATAGTGTTATTTTTGGAGTACTTCTATGCACTCATCAAGTTAAGCTGCTGTTCAGTTGGCTCGGATTACTCACTCAGTGAGTTCTGCACAGAGAGGTCGTGATATATGTTGTTCACAATACTGACTATCTCAGAAGAAACTGGAACATTCAATCAGTGAACACCATAAGAAAAAACATTTTCTCTTTAAATGTTATTTATGCATTTACTCTCTTACGGTTTTTCACGTCTTATTAATTCTTTAGGTTTGGAATTTTCAAAAGAGCATTGTGTACACTATTTGTTTCCTCATTCTATGGACTAATACCTTGCTCACATAGCCCAATGGAACCTTTAAAAAGTGATTATTACTCTGCCAGTTTGTTACTATAGCAAAGAATAGTTTATTTGTCACCGGTGTCGCATTTTAATAATAAGATAACCGGTTTCGGTTTGTATGAAAATCTTCACATCTAATTAAAAATTGCTCGTTTATCACAGTAATGGTCATCACAAACTGAAGTGTTACAAATGTGATCTCTGTAGATAATATGCGCTTTGTAATTAACCATTAACTGAACTCGAGATGCAAGTTTGGTTTCTTCAGGATACTAGTCCGTCGAAACTTACACGAGACAATGCATCCTCCTGCCCAACGGGGCAGCGTTCAGGCAGGTGGTGGAGGGAGCGGGAGAGAGGGGGCTTTCATCTGGGTGGAGAACGTGCCCCTACCAACGTCTCTCTCAAGCGTACAAGGTTGGAATCTACAGTCACTGGAGTGCATCTGTTGGTTATTTAAGTTTGACATTCTCGTGTCGTAAGGCTAATCACGCCATTCTGTCAGAAAGAGGATTTATTTGGTAGTCTGGGACTTTTTTAGGGTTCTGTGCCTCAGTCTGTACTAATAGAACCCTTATATTATCGCTTTATTTTCCATCTCTCTGTCTCTGTGTCTGTCCAGCTGTTAAGAACCCCTTTTTGCGGGGCCTGGATGATATGTTAGTTTCAAATTTAGGTCTCATATTAAGGTCTGGGGCCCCTTGGTGGTGTAAAAATTTTAAGCTTCTAAGTCACTTTAATGAAATTATATGGCCATTTTTGTCCCATATTTTGATACTCGAAAAGTCACTCATCAAAACCTACGGGGTATTTTCCAATGACCTAGAATACTATACATTCGACAAAAAGCAAGTTCTCACAGTGCAGGTAAAGGAAGGAATCCGAAAATTACTAGCCGGCAATTAAATCAAACGAAAAAATTTTTTTTTTAATTCTTATCAGTCTGTCTGTCTGCCCGTTTCTTAGATCCCTTTTTGTCTGGAATGTGTTGGAGTATGAAGTTAAAATTTATGTCACATACTGTAATCCTTGGTCCCTCGCGTGTTGGAGCATCAATTTAAAATTTATGTCTCATACTGTAGTCCTTGGTCCCTCGGTGCTGTAAAAATTTTGAGCTTCTAAGTTAATGCTTCTAAGTTAATAAGATGTCACGTATTTTGATATTGGCAACCTCGGACTTCAAGACCTGTAGGGTACTTCCAAGTGACCTACAATAACGAAATTCGACAAGAAGCAAGGTTTCAAAGTACAAGTAAAGTAAAATTCTAAAATTTGTTGAACTGTAATTTATCGCACAAGAAATATGTTTTGCGATTTGAACATACATTGCATTCGTCATCCGTTGAAAGCATAACTGACGAACATTGCTGCAAGCAAACATAAAATGCAAGTCGTAGTCATGGTTTATTAAGTAAGCAAAATTTTGTTACTAGATCTTCTCCCTCTATGTATATAAACTGAAATCCCCAGCTCGATTCCTTTTCTATGTTCAAGCTAGTCTGAGGAAGTGCTGTAGAGGTTTTGATACAGTGCCGGTCGATGTGCCGAGTGGTTCCAGGCGCTTCAGCCTGGAACCGCGCGACCGCTGCGGTCGCAGGTTCGAATTCTGTCTCGGGCATGGATATGTGTGATGTCCTTAGGTTAGTTAGGTTTAAGTAGTTCTAAGTTCTAGGGGACTGATGACCTCAGATGTTATGTCCCATAGTGCTCAGAGCGATCTGAACCATTTTTTTAGTACAGTCTTGTAAATTCTCGGACCAGTATCTTGCCAGTATAGACATCGATAACAGGCAAAAATTATTGAGTTGAGAAACCTCAGTGTGTTAGTCCTACTCGTACTTGGCCAATTTTTTAATGTAATAAGCGTCTTATTTACAAATAGCATTGCTTCAGATTACTCCTGTTAGAGGAAAATTATGTGATCCATTATGATTTAAAATGAATGCACGTAATTATAATATTAGAAAAATAAGAGCCGTATTGTGTTCATCTAAATGAGCTATAGTTAAGGAAGAGTGGAACTTAGCTTTAATTCCATCTGTATCCCAAGGATAATTGACAACTACCGTCCATCTCGTGTCGTAGGTTCAGCTGTGCAACATGTACGTGTGTTTCGTGCTAATGTGTACAGTTCATTATACTCAATTTCTTTTCCCTCAGTACCTTTGAATAATAAAGTTTACAGCTACAAATTACTTTGTTTCGGGTACGGAGACAGTTTAGCACAAACTTTCCACTCACTCGCCTTTTTTGTTTGTTATATTTGGAAAATCGAGTTACAAACCTTTTATGCCTTCTTCATAGGCAGTTGAGCACAGTTACCGAGATGAAATACGGCAGCATGTACGTATAGTTGCTATGGTGTAAAATTATGACTATACGCATTGATATGATTTGTCGCTCTTTCCAACTATGGCTGCTGTGTCAAATCTGCGTAGTTATAACCTAACAGGACAGAATGGGCCATATGCTGGCCGTTTATTTAACTCATTTATGTAATTCGTAAGCTTAAGCTTTTCTAAATAGTCATATTCGGATTTTGTTGAAAGTCTATGCGTACGCAGTCATTTTTTATTTTATTCTTGAAAGCTGTTATGCATTAAAATCCGAGTAAACATCAGTTGTTTTGCGAGTGATCAGTAGCGCTTTGTAGTACTGTTGAAGTAACTGTTTGTTGCGAGAAGGTCATATGGCAGTAGGAATGCGGCTAGCGAAAAATGCAAGGGGAGATGTGATGGAGTTCTGAGGACTTGTAAACTTAAGTAATAGAGTTATTTGTATGGAGAAGATACCCACAGCATTACTCGAGGAGATGCAATACGATGAACAAGTCTGGATTTGCTCATTTACAAAGCTCGAAGTGCTGGTAACATCTACCTACGTATCAACAGCTTTGCCAACGTGCTAAAGAGCTGCTACACGCCAGTTAGGATCCGACCAGTTTTGTATTGACCTCTCAGTAACTTCATACCAATTACTGTTGAGAATTCACTGTTGTACACTTTGACTACCACGATGCCGCCATAGCAGAGCCAGACACAATTCGCAGTGGTGCTCGTTGGCCCGACGCTGAGACATCCATCACCATGCGTGCGTCAGACAACATGTTAAATGAACTCTAACTCATTTTTTGTCCATGTGGAAAATTTTATCCCAGGCTAAAATCTGTTTCTCTGTCCTGAATTGTATGCATGAGCCATGAGCCATTGTAGTTACAGTAATTAATCATCTGAAGAATTAATCAAAAATCCATTTGCATAATTACTGCCTCAAAACAACACTAAGAATAGTTGCGTTACATTGCATCTGGCAACATGTAATGTAGAACTGAGATGTATTTTTTGTCGCCACAGGGCACTGTGGATCAATGGACTATGACTGCTCACATATAAATACAGTGTGATAGTGCTCACACGAATGTAGAAGTGGATACGGTTTAGTTCTTTTGGTCTTAATGTTACATTTCATCTGCCTTCCTTTGCTTAATTTTATTTGCTGTGATATTCGTTGTGAGATCACATACTAATGAAAGTCAAGGCCAGAATCAGTCCAGACAACAGCTTGATAACATTCAGTAATTAGTATTTCCGGTGAAATGTGTATCGATGGACAACAAAAATTGTAATTTTGTATACACAAGCAATGAAAATAATAGATCACGACATTTAAGTTTTGAGCTAGGTTATCGGTCATGTTCTTGTTAAGCTAACTGTAGGTTTCTGTAGAAATTTCGAATAATTTATTCATTTTTACCACTCCTTGATATCTGTTTCACCACAGTACAGCAACCTCCTATGCTGTCAGGCATTATCCAGAAGCAAAATCATGTTTTCCCAAAGCTTCCTTCTCTCATTCGTCTTAATTTTGGGTTCCAGAACTCACAACAGCTGACAGTAACTGTCCCTGACATTTAGAAGTGTAAAAAATCAGCAGTGGACCTTGCATATCCTAACTCATTGTTATCAACACTTCCGTCCAGAAGTTCGGATTATGAATATTTTTACTGTAAGTGAAGTTAGATGTTTCCACACCACGTTCTGCTGGTTACTTTGTGGTTCTTAGCGATAGAACCAAGTCTCATCAAAGGTTACTATGTGACTCAGAAAATATTCCTTCTCCTTAAATGTTGTTCAGACATTTCCAAACGTTCCTGTTTGTGTTTGTGCGTTCATAGATGCTGAATCGTGGATAATTTTCGTTTCAAACAAAATATCAACAATTCTGTCACAAAGCATTTGTTAAGCTAACTCTATATTCCTGTCCACTATCGAAGTGTATGGCTCATCCGCACGCTTTTCGTCACAGAAAGATACACATGCACTTGTAAAGTGACATATCCAGTCATAAATTTTTCTTTCACTATGGCAGCTATGACTATACAGCAAAAAAGTACTAAATCACTATGGATAGTCCCATTCAAGTGAACCATCTAGCTTCCATATGAGATGAGCCGTGCAAGGATAGCGTTTATCCCATTTATTGTTTGTCATCTTCTATTACGGCACTGCCGCCTCTTTTTCTTATTCCATTTACTGGCGTCACTAACTTCCTGCCTTACTCGCCAGTGAGTGGCAGCAGCAGCGAGTATCCATAAGTGCACTGCCGTACCATCTCTGGAGCAACCGATAGTATTTCCGGGTCGTCGTATGTCTGGCAGTCAGTTGGAGACGGACCAGCAGGGCAGTGGGACGCAGCAGCAGTGAAGTCGGGGGGATGGAGCGCCAGTGAGGCGCCGACAGCCAGTGCTCGCCGACCGCTGGCGACACACATGAACTGTCCGACGGAGGGAGATTGGAGTCGGACGACCGTTGGTTGGTCGTTCGGTTGGTCGTCTCATCGGCCGATGTATACGTGGTCCTTCCACCGTTTCCGGGCCTAGGCAGTAGGACGGTTGGCGTGGAGCAGCGAGGAAATCTCCATGGCACATGGTCTGGCCGGGCACTCTGGAGACCTCTATGCGGTGTCGGAGTGTGTGGTGCTGTGTAACGTCCCCTTGGAACAATTTATACAAGACTATGCTTAAACTGACACACAATGTTTTTAGCGCAACGCAATCTGACTATCAAAGATCCCTGCAAAAGAATGGCCCTGAGTAACATTAAACTATACCTTTCAGAAATCACTTACCTCACAAAAATCTTCGTTACTCGAACTACTGCAATACAGCGAGCGCCACTACTGCCAGCTAAATAAAAGATTCAAACTACGGAAGGCACTAACTACTGATAGGGATAGTTAGCAAATGAAAGATATTAATAGAGAACAAACAATGTATTTACCTTAATAGTCATAATATATATAGCAGTTCATGACAAATTACAAAACTCCGCCATCTCTCTCCCCACATCCACCACTGCTGGCGGCTCACCTCCAACTGCGCAACGCTACGCGCTGTTCACATCCAGCTGCCGCTGCCCAACACTACAATGGCAGACAACAATGCAAACTAGCCACAGACTGCACACAGCACAGCCAGTGATTTTCATATAGAGCGCTACGTAACGTTGCCAATAAGAAAACATAAACAGCCTACTTACATAAAGAAAACATAAACAGCCTACTTACATAGTCCCCATGCTCCCCACAAAAAATTTTACAAATTGTTTTGGCCAGTGGCCAATAATGATTTGATAAAATTTTTCATAATTACAATAACAAAGATATCAAATGCACACACTTATTAATACAATGGTGGTCAAAAGCTAAAATTTTCTCACAGTCCATAAAGACAGTCCAGATTGTTCATCACAGACTGCACACAGCACAGCCAGTGATTTTCATATAGAGCGCTACGTAACGTTGCCAATAAGAAAACGTAAACAGCCTACTTACATAAAGAAAACATAAACAGCCTACTTACAGCTGTTCCCGTTGCTACGAGGTTCGTGGCTCACCGATTCTGGACATGAGAATTGAGTTTTGACTTAATCTACCAGCAAGTCACGACAGTTCACATGATGTCGCTTAGAGTTCGTTGTCGGCTTTTGTGATATTCCTGCGAGCAACAATTTGTGTTTTCAACTTCACATGGGACCCTCGGAAGTCCACAAGACGAACCATTCAGAAAATTCACATCTCAAACAACGGTGTGGCGTGTTCTGAAACGACGCCTACATATGAAGCCTTTCAAGTTGCAGTTTACGGCAGAAATTGCGTCCCGGTGATCATAAAGAAGGTACGAATTTTGCATTTCAGTTCTCTAGGCTATCGCAGAGGACCCTTTTTCCTAATGAATCATCTTTTCGGACGAATCTACGTTTCATCTGTCGGGTTAAGTAAACCACCATAATGTAAGAATTTTGAGTCACAAAATCCTCGCGCCATCGTCGAACATGACTGAGAATCACCGAAGCTAAATATGTTTTGCGCCGTCACTGTTCACGAAGGTTATGGTCCTTTCTATTTTGCAGAGGAAACTTCGCTAAAGACATAACAAAATTTATATCAGAAAAAGCTAACGGCATGCAGACGCAAACAATGTTGCAGATTGTCGTCACTCACGTCGGCACGTAATCATGGCCTACATATTTTCATAACCTAAACACGGTCTTTCACGAAAACATTTGTTGACAGGAAAACTGATATGAAATTTGCAGACTCATTGAGGAGGCGTGGCAATTGTTCCCAAGGAAAACACCTGAACAATTTTAACGTAAGATAGTCTTTCTTTTAAATGCGAATTACATTACAGATCGATCAGTTTCATTTGCCGTTTCAAAGGGGCGCGTTCAATTGAACAGGCGAATTGACTCAAAACTAGTTCAAAAATAAATGTGGGAATAGCAGTATCTTAAAAACGGTTATCAAAATTTTTCCTGTCGGTCTTTCTACGCCACAGTTAATTCTTCAAAATTCACATTTTCTTTGACGTTAGAGAACTTAGATTGTGTTATTTGCTAGAAGTTGTTGCTTCTGCAATATGAATGTAATTAAATCCATCACTTTTCCTCATCAAATCGGAAATAAATTGCCTCTCACCTTGTAACGTTCTTCTGATGGGGATAGACTATGCACTCAAGTCCGCTATAAATGCGAGATGTAAAATCGGTTCCAGATCTTCTAATTTTGGTTCTTATATTCCTTTTTCCTTTCGAAATTCAGCTATAGTCGCCCTTAAATTGAAAAATTATTAGATGTATGCTCCTTGAATTAATTAGCTTCTGCATACTCTTCGTCCAGTACCTTATGGTTCTTTTTTTTAAAAAAATGGCTCTGAGCACAATGGGACTTAACTTCTGAGGTCATCAGTCCCCTAGAACTTAGAACTACCTAAACCTTACTAACCTAAGGACATCACACACATCCATGCCCGAAGCAGGATTCGAAACGCTCGGGCACCCTGGCCGGCTCCAGTACCTTAAAAAACTGTTGAAACTGAAGGTGAAATAATGTATGCGACTTCAGACTATTAACTGTTCGTATGAACAATTTCATCATGTGACCCATATCTGCAAATTTAGCACAAACTGTCTCTTCACAAAGCAGTGAATCCCATACAACTCATCTGTCGAGCGTTGTAATTTTTTGCTCTCTCATCAAGAACTAAATCTCGCATTTCTTTGTGCATGGCGTCGTATTTGCATTCCATAGTAAACTTGCGGTGCCTGTCGGTTATGCATTTGCGTATGAGATATTGACAATTCTCGACATTCTCTTCGAAAAAGTGCTGTTATTCCCGTTTCTTTTTAAAGGCTAGTGACGATACATCGCTAGGCTGCCTCTTCCCGAGCAACAACCACTAGAACTTAGAACTTCGTTCATACCACGAGCAAACACCTACGAATAAATAGCAATGCCACTACGATTCAGCCGAACGGAAGAATGTCGCGTCGAACGCAAGTACCACACCAAGTGATGGGGAAAATAGTGTCACATCGAACAGCTAAATCAACTGTCGCACTGTATTTATGAGAAGGACCGATTATAGCCGAGACAGACTTAACGAAGCCGAGATACACCGATTAGTGGCGGAAGAGGCCGAGTATCGGATCTGCACTACGAGAGCTAATCTTCAATGAGTGGATTTGCTGCACATCACACGCCTGAAGACATCTATTGCTGTGCCCTTCAGAAGGTACGGGACACGGTCTATACTAAAGAGCTCCGAGTTGCCTACTATTCAGGCTCAAGTGAGCTAAGGATAGCCTCCAGAGAGGGCGCACACTGCAAGGACAACGTTATGCACCCGCCTTGCACCATACATGTGATTCGCAACTGGACGTCCATCAGTTAATACTGACAGGACTCATCTACAGTCACCGTCAAGAAAAGCCAAACTGGACATTCGACAAGTGATATTAGTCATAATTCACAGATTTCAGGACTATACCACTGTTCAAAGCTGAATCATTGAGTGAACATTGAGCTACACCACCACATACAATTTTCATACTCCGGCTAAATATTGTAAGACTTTCATAATAAATCATTACAGATTCTTAATCATATATGTTGCCATCAATTTTTGCCATTGCTGTTCCTATTCGCATTGGGATCTGTCGTACAGCTGCTGTATGTAAGCTAGCCACTTCACAAGACCTACTAAATTTCGATTATATAGGGTTCGCTTCCTGTCGTATTTATATGCTTGCCTCCAAGTGCGTTTCGTGAATACAACACTTATATTCACTCTCCCTTGCCGAATCGAGGCCTCCACCCAAGTTAGAGGCAGTGCTACATCTATATCTACCTACACAACCTGCAAGGCACTGTACGGTGTTCGGCGGAGCGTACCCTGTACTACTGAGAGTCATTTCCTTTTCTATTATACTCGCAGCTAGAACGGGGGAAAACCATTGTCTATAACCGTGATGTACATTGGCGGCAGTGCAGTTGTCCTGCAGTCAGCTTCAAATATAGATTCCCTACATTTTCTCAATAGTACTCCTCGAAATGAACGTCGCTTTCCCTCCAGAGATTCCCTGAATTTCCGATTAGTCTGAGTAACACCTCGAGCGTATCCCATACTCTCGAGTAGTACTCGCGAATAGCGTCCTATATGCGGTCTCCTTTACATAAGACCCATACCTTCCCAGAATTCTCCCAATAAATCGAAGTCAGCCATTCGCCTTCGTTACAACAATCCTCAAACATCTGCTCCATTTCGTATTGCCTTGCAACGTTTTTCCTGGATATTTAATCCATGTGAATCTTTCAAACGGCACACTACTAATGATGTATCCGAACATTACCGATCTGCATTAACTTAAATTTTCCTACATTTAGAACTAGCTGTCATTCATCACACCAACCAGAAAGTTTGCCTAAGACATCTCGCAACCTCCTACAGTCGATCAACGATTACACCTTCCAGTACACCACAGCATCATCAACAAATAACCGTAAATTACTGCGCATCCTGTCCGCCAGATCATTTATGTATGTAGAGAATAATAGCGGTCCTATCACACATCCTAGGGACACTCCTGACAATATCCTTGTCTAAGACGAAGAATCGACGTCGAGGACAACATGCTGGGTTCTATTAGTTAAGAAGTCTTCGAGCCACTGACGTATCTGGGAATCTACTGCGTATGCTTGTACCTCCGTTAACAGTCTGCAGTGGAACATGGTGACAAATGCTTTTGGGAAATCTAGGAAACCGCCTCATGTCCGTCATCAATAGTTCGCAGAATATCATGCGAGAAAAACTCAAGCTGAGTTTCGCACGAGCGATACTTTCTAAAACCATACTGATTCGTGGACAGAAGTTTTTCCTTCTCAGAGAACTTCGTTATATTCTAACTGAAGACTTCTGCACCAAACCGACGTTAATAAAATCGGTCGATAATTTTGCAGGACCGTTCTTTTACCCTTCTTACGTACGAGAATCACCTCATCATCATTTGAGATTTTCGGCTGGGCAGGACATTCGCGACAAATGCAAGCCAAGTAAGGGGCCAATGCCGTATACACAGGATCCTTGCTAAGTGTATTGCCGCCCTTGTGAGATTTGAAAAATGACGTTCCCTCTTTATTTTACTAAAATCAATCTGCCCGATATCCTCCTCCCCTTCCACCACAACCAATATTCAACGCCAACAACAATGCGTATGTCCTTTTATATTTTTAATCTTTGAACTAAGGAGTTCAGACGTTCTCATTTTCTGGGGACAGTCCTCAGTTTTCATGTTTTATCCTCAATTCCTTTAAAAATGATTGAGCATAACAAATGCCTTCCGTTACTTGTTTTCTGAGCTCCATATTTTTTAATTTCCCAAAATAACTAAAACAAGAAGGGTGCGCTGAACATTTTGAACTAAGACTCTATTAAATACATTGGCATCAATTACATATTTTACACAATTTTCAAGAAAATGGACTAATAAAGTTATGGAACTATTTTCTAGGGCGAATGAATTTTTCCTTGAATTTAAAAATTATGCGACAGTGGTGGGAGACATCCCGAATCATCGGACGAGGTCATCTGGATAATTACGCCTGTTATTTCATTTCTGTTTTGACAGGCGTATTTTTAGAACGATGAATGAACCTCACATTTTTCAGCATCCACTTTCTTGCAATTACATAAATAAATAATACCTTGTTTGCAATATCTGTTGAGAGTTCTACAACTTTTATTAGCCGCCCAGTTGGCGCAGTGGTCTAAGCGACTGGCTTTTGATCATCCGTCAGAGATAGGTCCGGTTTCGAATCCAAGTGAGGCATGGACACTGTGTTTGTCTGAAGGCACTGGCCCTTTCCCCTCCATGAAGACATTGACCTTAAATTAGGGATGGGCGGGTGCTTACAGCCCACTGAGTTGCTCGCGGTGGTCTTTAGTCCCTTAATACAAAGAAAAGATTTTGTTCAGTCCATTTTTTTCATTAAACTGCTTCTTCATACAAAGTTACCGGACTTGCAATATTCTGCACAGTAGATTTTTGGCTTAACATTTTTTTTTCTTGTACAGAATCGCAGTAAAATGTCAGTGCGGAGTTGTTGTTTGGTTTTTATGTGCTGACCCTATGAGCAACTTTTAAAATTTGTCACAGGTAATATTCTGAATGATAGTACTTTTCTCTAATGCAATGCTTACTCAGTGAAAAGTGCTACTCATATTTACCATACGTTTACAGGAAACGGTGATAAGGTTCATAAATTCTTTGCTAATCTTCGGCAAGTCAGTGCACGTGGCCTGCTGCAGCGCTCGACGGAGATCACCAAGGTCATGTTTGTTTCCGTTTCATACTCAGCACCGGTTGCTTTAGTTTTGAGGTAGGCAGAGTCAGTGTATTTAGTTTCGCCAACCTAAGTAAGAAATTAGCAAGTAACTGTTCCGTATGCTTTTGAAAACAATTAGGTTTTTTAATTTTTCCTCTTTTTCATATTTCTTCTTATTTGCTCAATTTTTTCGTTGTTTGACTTGAAATTAATTCTTTTCCGCATTTTGTGGACACGTTTTGCCGCCCTAGGCGGCCACCTAGTCTGGCCTAACGGTAGAAAGGACCCTGCCATGGAGTACTCTTTGAAAAACCGATTTCGGATTCCATCCAGACCTGGCGACTGCACTGATTTCAACTCTTTCAGACGCCTAAATAATGCAAAGGCTCTAGGCCTAGACAATAAAGCACTAGAGCTGTTAAACCCAGTATCGAAAGTACCATTAAAACGCTCCACACGTGACTGAAGTATATTTTGCTCGAAGAGATAACCCCAGAGCAGTGGAAAAGTAGATTTGTGATAAAGGTTCCAAAAAGGAAATTTGTCAGACTGTAAGAACTGGCGAGGTGTTACACTGAGGTCAATTCCCCGTAACGTCCTCACCTGAGTTACTTCAAACAGGATTAAAGACGCAGTTGAAAATCGACCGTGTAAAGAACAGACCGGTTATCTGGCACAACGGAGTTATGTTGATCTTATTAATACTCTTAGGATCATATCACAGCAAAGTAAAGAATGCCAGGCAACCATGTACCTGGCATTCAATGATTCTGAAGAGGTCTTCGAATCTGTGAAACATCAAGTGCTGTGGCGGGTGTCACGGAAATATGCTGTACCATAGACGATTCTAAACATCATAAAAGGTCTGCTTGATATATGTTGTGTAATCCACAAGGGAAGTCTCACAGATCCAAAAGAGGTAAAATCTAGATTCCGGCAGGGTTGTATTTTGTCGCCTACGTTCCTCCTACTTGTCCTTGATTCAGTTATGGGAAAGGTCAGAGGGTAAGAGACGATTAACCCAATGGGGGATTCAAAAACGCCTGGACTATTTGCATTTAGGAGACCACATTTTTTTATTAGGTCAAAGGCTCACAGATATGAAACCTAAATTAAACTCACTGTGAAAAGAAGAAGAGATTGCTGGGCTCAAGATAAGCGCAGGTAAAACAAAGGAAATGCTTGTAGCGCAGAAGCAAGTTGAGATTGTCAGTTCATTCCTGTGTCTGGACCGAGCGTGGTGTCGCAGTGGTTAGCACAATGGACTCGCATTCGGGAGGACAGCGGTTCAAACACGCATTCGGACTTCATGATTTAGGTTTTGCGTGATTTTCCTGGATCGCAACAGGCAAATTCTGGGTGGTTCCTTTGAAAGGTTCCTTCCCCATCCTTCCCCAATCTGATTGAACCGATAACCTTGCTGTTGGTCCCCATCCCCAAATCAACCAACCAACCTGTAACTGGGTGTGTCGTGACAGAATATGGTGGAGTCGTAGAAAATTTGATTAACAGCATAAAGAAGGCTAATGCTGCCTTCTTATAGCTGTATTCAGTATGGAGACGCAGAGACATCACATGAAAAACTAAAAGTTGTATTTTTAATACAGACGTGAAGGATGTCCATCTATAAGGCAGTGAAAGTTGGAAAGTAGATAAAAAGATAACATAGCTACAGAGCTTCGTAAATAGGTGTCTCCGGCGCCTAATGAATATCTGGTGTGCAGAAAAAGTAAGTAATGAGAAGACCTCTAAAGAAAAATAAACCAGACACGTATAGAAGAACAGATACGTGAGGGAAAGTGGAGTTAGCTGGGGAACACATTTAGAATGCCAGATGGAGCAATCGAAAAGAATGCATTGGAATGGAATGTTCGAGGAACAAGCAAGGGAGGGAGGCCTAGAGATACGTGGAAGAGTTCGATGGAAGGGGATGCAAGGAAAGTTGGAAAGACCTGAGCGAAACAGTGGGAAATGACCAAAGACAGAGAGATGGCTAGTTCTCCTGGATGCCCATTCGGCTTTTCAAAGAAATTTAAGTCTAAGTCTTTCAGTTATTTCTCTACGCCAGGGATACCTATCACTATGTCATCCATACGGGAATCTGTGTAACTGTCGACCGACGGTGTCCTACTTGTGGTTACCGTGATTTCTCCTGGGGATGACAGATTATTTTTTTTTTCGCGTGGTTCTGTAGGTCAGTAACAACTGCTACGTGAATTCTGCGGACGTACCTTTTGTCTTGATTGCAATGGAGAGGAAAATTTGTAACACCACAGCTCTGTGGGCTACAAAACTTTTTCCTTGCAGTTTTACTTTTCGGTGCATTTTTTTCTATGAATCAAAGTTTGTAAATAAGTGTACTAATGTTTGTATAATGAAATTGAATATGTTGACGTTCTAAAGTTAAATAAATTTTACTTGTAAGCTAGTTGTAAGTAGACACGCTGGCTTAGTCAGGGGGATGTGATACTGTCAGAGAGTATAGCGAACTGGCAGTTGCACTATCGTTGGGAGTTCAAGGGCGCCAGCAGTTGAGTTCAGGGCAGAGCAGAACGTAAGATAGTGTTAACAGAGGCAGTCGAGTCAGGTTGCACGGCGACTTGCGTGTTGAGAAATGGTCGTGAAGCGATGCTAATGTGTGTAATGGCTCGGCGAGTACTGGGTTCGGACGGGTGAAATAAGCGTAATTATGGGGGCACAGCGCAATTACTACAAGAGGATGCTAATTAACGTAAAGAGTAATGTGGGCCCAATTACATTTGTTACGGAGCTACAAGAAGAAGAGCCTACGGTACACATTGTCAACGAACAATGCCGTATATCGTACCGACGACACCTGAACATGAAGTTGAGATCCAGCTAATCTCTAGGTTAGACTTGCATATGGTTATCCAACTTCTTAGTTCATTTTGTGTTTGAATAATACCGAGTTATACCAAAGTGATGACCTTCGTTTTTACCTAAGGTATAATATCTAAGTAGGTTCCATCCTATCCATTATTTAAGATCCAGGAGAATCCCAATGCTGGAGAAATAGTAGTAATTAGAACTGAAATAATTTAAAAAACAATAACTAACGCAAGTGCTTCAGTGTAGTAAACAACATTTTGAAACAGAGTAATTAACAAAGTAAAATTCAGTAAAAGATATTTCCGTTGTACGTTTTTGTGGATAAGTAAGTTTTCATTCTTACGCAACTGCAGTCAGTCAGACATGTGTGTTAAACGTCTTGAGCCAATTACAGTAGCAACTGTATAAAGTGATTAGCAGTACTAGTTAATGAATAGTAATGAAAGCTGAAGTTACAAGAAACCAATGAATCAGTAAAATCATATCACGAACTTTGCCATTCTTTTACAATCGAAGTTTTAACTTTGCAAATTACGTAACGGCAACTCACAGGAAACTGATTATTGAATGAAGCTATATCCGTTACGATAAATTTTAATCTAAATGACAACATTCAGTAATGAATAAACATAAATAACGGTCTGAGTAAAATTAAAGACAGTAAGTATTAGAGTGAGCGATGTCACGAGTTTTTACATTTACTTAGCTGTTTACTAGTTTTGTTATGCTCTGATTACTACTAATTGACTTCCATGAGCTACTTTCTATTTGAAAGATTTGTTCACTGTGGTATATCCATCTGAAGTCCCGCTAAAGTGATATGTGTCGGTTTTGTACAGTTTCCCCTGACTTCCATGAGCTACTTTCTATTTGAAAGATATTTGTTCACTGTGGTATATCCATCTGAAGTCCCGCTAGAGTGATATGTGTCGATTTTGTACAGTTTCCCCTTGCAGCAAAACCAAGCATTTTACTAAGTTTTCGCCGTTAACAGATAGTGAATATAATGACAAAAATTTTACTCACTTAATGAGCTGTTGACCGTTACTAATCTTTAATTCATTAACTAAACTCGAAAAAGTTTTCAAGTTCAACTACCTTTTGTAATTCCAAATAGCACATTTTTTCACTGGTGTTCAAAATTAAAGCAACAAACGGAAATTTTGGAAGGTTGCGTTTATTTCCCACAGAACAATATAAACAGGTGATTGTAAAATAGAAATAAAGTAAGACATACAGAACGTAAACTATTGAAACATGCATAACGGTACACAAAAATGTTCTTCGTATTTTTTAACTGAACGGATTTGCACACACAATCTGACCACTGATTAATGTGCTCAATATTTCTTGGCAGCAACACAGGCCTGAGAACGACGGGACATGCAGTGCACGATGTCACCAGTCTGATGTTGACGCCCTTTCTTCCTGTAAAGCTGCTCGCAAGTCTTGGGTAGTGGTTAGTGGACGCTGACTTGATGCAACACGCCTGCGCAGTGCATAGCAGACATGCTCCATAGGATTCAAATCGGAAGAGCGAGTAGGCCACGCCATGCAGGCAGTTTATTCCGTTTCTCAGAAAACATCTACCATCCGTGCTCTGTGAGGTCCAGCATTAGCGTGCATGAATACGAAGTCTGGGCCCACAGCACCTTGCAACAACTGCACATGAGGCCCCAGGATCTCGTCACGCTACCTGACAACAATTAAACCTTACCGATTCACCTGTACAATTTCATGAAGAGCTGTTCAAGTGGTCAACATAATCCCTGCCCACACCATTAGTGACCGCCGTCGATATCGGTCTTATTCTACAAAGTCTGGGTCCCGATATCGTGACCCACGTTCTCTCCCCATGCCAATCCGTCGAGAACCACTCTACAGGCCCAGTCGGGACTCACCTGCAAAAGGAGCATTGGCCCACTGTTATACTGTCCAGGTGACACATTCACGGCTCCAGTCTAGACGTTCCTTTCCGTGAACATTCGTCAGAGGTACATATACAACAGGTCTTCTTCAACAAATGCCACTCTGCCGAAGCCTTCTCTACAGCGTTTGCCTCGATACAACTCGTCCAATGTATACTGCTGCGAGATCACATGCCAGTTGCCGTGCAGTACTATGGTGGTACTGTCGCCATCTTACAGCCAAATAACTATCCTTTTTTTTCTGATGTCATACGTGGTTGGCCCTGTTCTGGTCTTTGGGGTACAGTTTCGGACTCCACAAACTGTCGCAATGTCCGAGAAACAACAGAACGATCCACATTAAGCCATCAGGCCACATCAATTTGCGACTGTCGTGCTACTATTCTCCCTACGGCTGTCCACTGCAGAGGGTATGCTAGGCACATTCCCTTTGCCATGCTGCACTACCTGTGACTGTGTACACAGCGATTGTGGATGTGGGACTACTCGACAAATACTACCCCGTTTGATGGGCACCCTGCCGTCATCGCTGGCGTGGTTATCCGTTGATCAGAATCCCGTCTTCCTTGCAGAACACGGTCGTACGGACATCTGTTATCAGTTGGTACAATTATGTCCTGACCTAGACACAGGACAGGGAAATAGCGGTCTCTTGTTTTGATTTTGGATACCAGAGTGTCTTGAAGGGAGGATATAAGATGAACATCAACAAAAGCAAAATGAGGATAATGGAATGTAGTCGAATTAAGTCGGGTGATGTTGAGGGTATTAGATTAGGAAATGAGACACTTAAAGTAGTAAAGGAGTTTTGCTATTTGGGGAGCAAAATAACTGATGATGGTCGAAGTAGAGAGGATATAAAATGTAGACTGTCAATGGCAAGGAAAGCGTTTCTGAAGAAGAGAAATTTGTTAACATCGAGTATAGATTTAAGTGTCAGGAAGTCATTTCTGAAAGTATTTGTATGGAGTGTAGCCATGTATGGAAGTGAGACATGGACGATAAATAGTTTGGACAAGAAGAGAATAGAAGCTTTTGAAATGTGGTGCTACAGAAGAATGCTGAAGATTAGATGGGTAGATCACATAACTAATGAGGAAGTATTGAATAGGATTGGGGAGAAGAGAAGTTTGTGGCACAACTTGACCAGAAGAAGGGATCAGTTGGTAGGACATGTTCTGAGGCATCAAGGGATCACCAATTTAGTATTGGAGGGCAGCGTGGAGGGTAAAAATCGTAGGGGGAGACCAAGAAATGAATACACTAAGCAGATTCAGAAGGATGTAGGTTGCAGTAGGTACTGGGAGATGAAGAAGCTTGCACAGGATAGAGTAGCATGGAGAGCTGCATCAAACCAGTCTCAGGACTGAAGACCACGACGACGACGATACCAGAGTACATTCATTTAACCTCAACCGAGTTTTATTTCTTGCCGTCATTGCAACAAGTGTCTTCCCTCCCCCCCTCCCCCCTCCCTCCCTCCCCCCCTCCCCAGATAGCTGAGTGGTCAGCGTGACGGATTGCCGTCCCACGGGCCCGGGTTCAATTCGCGGCGGGGTCGGGGATTTTCTCCACTCAGGGACTGGTGTTGCCATCATCATCATTTCATTCCCATCCGTCGCGCACGTCGCCCAATGTGGCGTCGAATGTAATACGACCTGCACCAAGGCGGCCGGTCCTGCCCCGTAAGGGGCCTCCCGGCCAATGACGCCAAACGCTCATTTCCATTTCCATTGCAACAAGTGCTGAGCATTGGCGACTCTTTTCTAGCTGCACCTACATTTCTTGGATTCCATTTATTCTTCGAAGTAGATGCATTTCCCACACAACAGGGAACTTTAGGTACGCGTTCCGTTTATGCCATAATTAACCGGAAGTGTGGTAGGTGGTTACAACCTGTCCTACCGACTGGTGCGCAGTCGGTGGTCGCACCGCCGGTCCACACGAACGTTCGCCAGGGTGTGGAAACCGGGCCGCCGCGAGCCGCTGCCGGCCCCCGCCGCCGGGGGCGCCATGCATATTCAGTCCAGCTGGGGTTGGACCGGGCGCCCAGGCCTCGCCGTGGCGCTGCGAGCGCCCCGCCCATTCCCGCGACATAAAGCCGCACTTAATTACGGCGACGGCCGTCCCCTCGAGAAACAGCCACCCTAATGAGCGCCGCCCGGCATTTTAAGCAAAACATAACGTCCAATTACCGCCGCCATATTGCCGCGCCGAATTATGCGCGCGCCGGGTCTGTTCGAGCGGCGACCGGTCTTCGCCTGCCTTAATGTGCACATTCTGTCTTTACAGGCCAGTCTCCGGCGAACACCTGTCTTTTACGCCCCAGTGCGGGGCAGCCGAGTTAACGGGAATTAAATGGCTACAAGCGCTAAAATCTGAGGCCTTGGCGTGTCCGCTATCAGAGGCAAACTTTCTCAGCACTTGTGCTAATCGCTTACCACTAATCGTTTCACTGTGACGAGTAATGGGAGGAACCTTAATTGTTCATCACGGTACACTTGTACATTCAGAGTTTGTTAGATAGTTAGTTAGTTCCATGTTCCACAGATCATTTTGCCGCCGGCCGAAGTGGCTGAGCGCTTCTAGGCGCTACATCTTGAACCACGTGACCGCTACGGTCGCAGGTTCGAATCCTGCCTCGGGAATGGATGTGTACGATGTCCTTAGTTAGATGTAAGTAGTTCTAAGTTCTAGGGGAGTAATGACCTCAAAAGTTACGTCCCATAGTGCTCAGAGCCATTTGAACCATTTGATCATTTTGCATGATAGAGCTTAATGATGTGGAACGAATAATTTTACATTCACATGGCAAATTAATTTTTTGATAGATTTCCTGAAGCCTTCAGCTGCCAATCTCTTTATTTCCTGTACGATCGTACAACTTCGGCCTTACGTCATTTTCAAGTGTCTAAAACGGAACCATTATACATTGAATACGTTAGTGACACTTGTGATTTTGATGTAAGAACCAGTTATATCTGTAGATATACTAGGTGCATTATAACTTACTTTATGGATGATTTTTTAGTAGCGGATTGTGTCATATGCGTTGTTGTTCCTGTGACATCATGTTATGCTCATAAAATAATTCCGAGGTGTTCACGCTATTTTAGGAGCAAGCTACTACCGAGCAGTTGTTGCGAAGCTCTGATATATAACGTACCTAACGTTAGGAAGATTATAATTATTTTACAGAAATTGGCTAGTTAACCTGCATATGCTTCTGTTCTCAGTTATATTTAATTATCGTTCATCATTGGTGTATGTAATTTCTTTTAAATGATTCGTAAGTATTTGTTCTGTTATTGTAGAAGCACGTCATTTTTGAATAGTTGGTATAAGGATCTCATATCTCAGATGTATCACAGTACTCTAACGAAACAGTACTGAGAAATACACTCCTGGAAAAGGAAAAAAGAACACATTGACACCGGTGTGTCAGACCCACCATACTTGCTCCGGACACTGCGAGAGGGCTGTACAAGCAATGATCACACGCACGGCACAGTGGACACACCAGGAACCGCTGTGTTGGCCGTCGAATGGCGCTAGCTGCGCAGCATTTGTGCACCGCCGCCGTCAGTGTCAGCCAGTTTGCCGTGGCATACGGAGCTCCATCGCAATCTTTAACACTGGTAGCATGCCGCGACAGCGTGGACGTGAACCGTATGTGCAGTTGACGGACTTTGAGCGAGGGCGTATAGTGGGCATGCGGGAGGCCGGGTGGACGTACCGCCGAATTGCTCAACACCTGGGGCGTGAGGTCTCCACAGTACATCGATGTTGTCGCCAGTGGTCGGCGGAAGGTGCACGTGCCCGTTGACCTGGGACCGGACCGCAGCGACGCACGGATGCACGCCAAGACCGTAGGATCCTACGCAGTGCCGTAGGGGACCGCACCGCCACTTCCCAGCTCCTGGGGTATCGGCGAGGACCATTCGCAACCGTCTCCATGAAGCTGGGCTACGGTCCCGCACACCGTTAGGCCGTCTTCCGCTCACGCCCCAACACCGTGCAGCCCGCCTCCAGTGGTGTCGCGACAGGCGTGAATGGAGGGACGAATGGAGACGTGTCGTCTTCAGCGATGAGAGTCGCTTCTGCCTTGGTGCCAATGATGGTCGTATGCGTGTTTGGCGCCGTGCAGGTGAGCGCCACAATCAGGACTGCATACGACCGAGGCACACAGGGCCAACACCCGGCATCATGGTGTGGGGAGCGATCTCCTACACTGGCCGTACACCACTGGTGATCGTCGAGGGGACACTGAATAGTGCACGGTACATCCAAACCGTCATCGAACCCATCGTCTACCATTCCTAGACCGGCAAGGGAACTTGCTGTTCCAACAGGACAATGCACGTCCGCATGTATCCCGTGCCACCCAACGTGCTCTAGAAGGTGTAAGTCAACTACCCTGGCCAGCAAGATCTCCGGATCTGTCCCCCATTGAGCATGTTTGGGACTGGATGAAGCGTCGTCTCACGCGGTCTGCACGTCCAGCACGAACGCTGGTCCAACTGAGGCGCCAGGTGGAAATGGCATGGCAAGCCGTTCCACAGGACTACATCCAGCATCTCTACGATCGTCTCCATGGGAGAATAGCAGCCTGCATTGCTGCGAAAGGTGGATATACACTGTACTAGTGCCGACATTGTGCATGCTCTGTTGCCTGTGTCTATGTGCCTGTGGTTCTGTCAGTGTGATCATGTGATGTATCTGACCCCAGGAATGTGTCAATAAAGTTTCCCCTTCCTGGGACAATGAATTCACGGTGTTCTTATTTCAATTTCCAGGAGTGTATGAGTGTCGAGTAAAACTTGCTTTATGGTTGCGTGATGTTTCGCATTACAGTCACATTTATTTATGAGTGTAACGATAATTTTTCATTCTATGCTTCTGTAATGCTTCGCTGTACAACTGGGAGAAAGTTGTCTAGGAATTTCCCATTTCGTAGGTCTTTTTGCTCATTTAAAACTCTATCTGACTGTCAGACATAATATTCCTACGTTAAGTAGGTTATATTTAAAAGCTTTGCAGCAACTGCTCGGTAGCACTGTGCTTCTAAAATAGCGTAAAATTAATTTGTACATTGGCTGCCATCTGACGTCTCTAAATTTCTTTTTTTAAAAAAAGACAAGAATGTATACAGATGTTGTGATTAAGTAAGTCCTAACCACTTTTTACACATTCCAGTAATAGAAATTCTTACATGGAATAGAAGGAGTTGTGAAGGAAAAGCTATCCCAGTTTGTTTTCAAATTTTAAGTTACTGGAATGATGCAGGATTCGGGATGAACATCATTAAAACAAAGGCGTTTTCCGTAGCGGCGGAACATTCTCACGAAATTCCAATAACCAACTTTCTCCTCCGAATGTGAGAACATTTTGTTGACACCGACCTACATAGGAAGAAACTATCACCATGATAAAATATGGGAAATCAGAGCCCGTACGGAAAGATATACGTGCTCATTCTTTCCGCGCGCTATACGAGATTGGAATAATAGAGAATTGTGAAGGTGGTTCGATGAACCCTCTGCCAGGCACGTAAATTTGATCTGCAGAGTATCCATGTAGATGTAGATGTACATATTAGTACACGAAAATACATGTTTAGCATCTATAAGAAAAATAGCTTCTGATACGATTATCCCTAGAATCTCCCAGCATCCACACAGTCACAAACATTCAGCTTTCCATTCAATGGTGCTTCCCCTCCCATCTGTTACATCGAAGTCAGATTTTCAAACAGAACTACAAGCCATCGAACAAATGGCTTCCAGCGATGGCTGTAGTTCTGCCCTGATTGATAATATTCAACGAAAAAAGAAAACAATTAAAATTACACTTCTATACGTTTGCAAGAGCAATAAGTGGTTACAAATCCTGGTGCAAAATTGCATATATTGGCAACATTTCAGAAAATCTTGCAAGAAGGTTAAAGTCTCGCAAATGGTGCAACCCTTGACACAGAGCGGTGTACATAATATTACCTTCAAGGCGGGTGAAAAGTGTATGTTGTTCAGAGAGGAGGAATTGTCGTAATTAGCCTACGTGGACGTCACACAAGCTGACGGTTAAGGAAGAAAGATTCGATCTTTGCTGATCTTCTTTTAACATAAAACCATTCATATTATACAGAATGTGATATACGTTCTACATTCTGCCAAGAAAAGCAGAAAGATGATATACTGGAAATCAGCAAACGCGTGATACAGAATGCCAGCCTAGCATTACACGATCAAATTCAGTTTCTATTTTCCCCGTTGTTAAATTAAGTTTTCGTTAGACAAGCGGTATTCAAAATGTAAATGCGTCTTATTTCTCATCATTTGATAATTGTATCTCACGATAAAAAACTTTATTTACTCCTCTTTTAGTTTATGTAATTATTGTAATGTTTTCCAGTGTAAACCCTGTCATTTTTATATTTTTTGTACAAATAATATCTGTGTAAGTCGTACTTCATATTTTTCTGTGTTTGCGACTTTCGGTTGTCATCTGGAAATGGCCTGAGAAGCCTAAAAACCGGTTCATAGTCAAGTAAATATAATTTTGCAGAATATTAGAAATTGTTTCTCCTTTTCAATATTTTTTTAAATATCTCTGTGGGTACGCCCCGACCGATGTTCAAGCTAAATATTCCTCCACAACAGTATTTATACAAAACGGCGGGACGAACGGAAATGTATTAGTCGATTGACTCAGTAGTTGGTATACAGAAATAATCTGCTCAAGAAACTGGTTTCGTCTTACCTTCATTGCTGGAATTTTTGAAAACAGACACACATCTGTGATCGATGAAAACGCCACGTACAGCCACCTGTGTGACGGATGTGAGAATAAATCATAATACTGACAGCAGTTCAGCAGAGCGCGATGCGTGTCATGGACGGAACAACGTGGCTAGTGTGGGCTGCCGAAGAAGGAATACCCACTTACTACTTTTAGAGTCTCATTTCCTAATCTACTTCTCTCACACCCAAACCTTCATGTGTCAGACACTGAGATGGGTACCAAACGTCATATGTCGATAAACTATCAATCAAAACTCCTATTTAGTTCTTATTCTGTATTGTCGTCCAGCAGAACGGTCGTAAACGTTAAAGTAATACCAGAACTACTGATCACACGAAAAGCGTTATGTAACTGATACGTATAGCTTCCGCGGGGAAGTTGGTAGAGCGTTAGGTCGTCGTACCAAGCGATCTGGGTACATGCCCCACTGATGACAATTTTCTTTAATGTGTTATGCATAAACGTGTTATATGGACTGTTAATACTTCCGCGCGTATAATGGAGTTGTTTCTTTATTCTGCAGTTCCGATTGTTTATGTTTATTCTGTGAAACTACAAATGCACTAGCTGCTTCATCACGAGTGGTGTCTGTTCTGCCGCACATGTCCGGCAGAACACCACACCCATCTACACAAATGAACTCTACTTTCAACTAATGATGCGAAACCAGACTGTCAAAAGAACAGTGATAAAAACTACGAAAAGTCCTCTTACATGTCGGAAAAATGTTCTCCCATATAACAGTTTCACCGCATAAACAATTTAAAACAAATTTTCATCAGTGGAGTTTGGACACGGGACCATTGGTATGACGACCTCACGCTCTGTCAACTCACTGGCGCGAGATATACAGACCTATCACTCACAAATACACTTTTCCTGTGCTCCATAATTCTGGTGTCACTTTTAATTACCGTTTACGCATATTACACTGGACGACAGAACATAGCACGAACTCAATCGGTGTTTTGGTTGTTGCTGTGTCTGTATAAAACGTTTGGTATCGATCTGAGTTTCTGACATCTGGAGAATTGGATTCAGCTTCACCTTATTTCATTTCCTATCCTGCTTTAGCGGTGTTTTACTTTTGTTGATATTCACCTTATCATAGATATCAGAATGCATTTTTAAAGTATGCTATCAGTCAATCGAAGTTTGCCACATCTCACAGCAAGGGAATGACATTATTGTAGATAAAAAAAAGCAATTGCTAATAGATGTCGTGTGCAGGCCACTACGAACTAACGAACGAACCGGGCTTCAGCAGCCCCCCCCCCCTCCCCCCGACCCTGGTTGGCGGAGTCCTAGTAGGCTTAACCTACTTTGCCTCCAGGTCTTCTTACTTTTGGCATGGTTAATTCTTCTCTTTCTTTTGTGTCTTCTTGTGGCCCTTCTCAGGTTGGTAAGACTTCTTGGTGTCTGCACTGCAGACACTGGGTGGGCCCATGACAGGCCGTCTTCGCTGCTCCCGGCGCGGAAGGCGTAGGGAGTGCTTTATTTCGACGGCTGTTGAACAGCCGCCGGTGAGGCGGTCATCACTACTTCAGCAACTCTCTGCAGCGTGTCGGCAAGGTGTGTTACCTTGTCGATTGCCGCAGAGAGTGCGGAAATTGCTGCAGCCAGCCCTCCTTCTTGCGCTGTTGTAGTGGCGCCTTGGCTGGTTGCTGCTGGGTGACGTGTGGTGGCCGGCGCGTTACCACGCCTTTCGCCTCCCGTCGATGCGTGCTCTTCTCTGCGCGCCTTCCCTTGTACGTGGTGTGTGCAGACCACTGCAGCCCAGGATCGCATCTTTCAAATGGTACAAATGGCTCTGAGGCCATTAGTCCCCTAGAACTTAGAACTACTTAATCCTAACTAACCTAAGGACATCACACACATCCATGCCTGCCGCAGGATTCGAACCTGCGACCGTAGTGGTCGCGCGGTTCCAGACTGAAGCGCCTTGAACCGCTCGCCCACTTCGGCCGGCGATCGCATCTTTCAGGCTTAGAACAATAAAATAAATATAAAGGATACTCACACAAAGACATTGTAAATAAGCACTTCCTTTCGTTTCTTAATATACACTCCTGGAAATTGAAATAAGAACACCGTGAATTCATTGTCCCAGGAAGGGGAAACTTTATTGACACATTCCTGGGGTCAGATACATCACATGATCACACTGACAGAACCACAGGCACATAGACACAGGCAACAGAGCATGCACAATGTCGGCACTAGTACAGTGTATATCCACCTTTCGCAGCAATGCAGGCTGCTATTCTCCCATGGAGACGATCGTAGAGATGCTGGATGTAGTCCTGTGGAACGGCTTGCCATGCCATTTCCACCTGGCGCCTCAGTTGGACCAGCGTTCGTGCTGGACGTGCAGACCGCGTGAGACGACGCTTCATCCAGTCCCAAACATGCTCAATGGGGGACAGATCCGGAGATCTTGCTGGCCAGGGTAGTTGACTTACACCTTCTAGAGCACGTTGGGTGGCACGGGATACATGCGGACGTGCACTGTCCTGTTGGAACAGCAAGTTCCCTTGCCGGTCTAGGAATGGTAGAACAATGGGTTCGATGACGGTTTGGATGTACCGTGCACTATTCAGTGTCCCCTCGACGATCACCAGTGGTGTACGGCCAGTGTAGGAGATCGCTCCCCACACCATGATGCCGGGTGTTGGCCCTGTGTGCCTCGGTCGTATGCAGTCCTGATTGTGGCGCTCACCTGCACGGCGCCAAACACGCATACGACCATCACTGGCACCAAGGCAGAAGCGACTCTCATCGCTGAAGACGACACGTCTCCATTCGTCCCTCCATTCACGCCTGTCGCGACACCACTGGAGGCGGGCTGCACGATGTTGGGGCGTGAGCGGAAGACGGCCTAACGGTGTGCGGGACCGTAGCCCAGCTTCATGGAGACGGTTGCGAATGGTCCTCGCCGATACCCCAGGAGCTGGGAAGTGGCGGTGCGGTCCCCTACGGCACTGCGTAGGATCCTACGGTCTTGGCGTGCATCCGTGCGTCGCTGCGGTCCGGTCCCAGGTCGACGGGCACGTGCACCTTCCGCCGACCACTGGCGACAACATCGATGTACTGTGGAGACCTCACGCCCCACGTGTTGAGCAATTCGGCGGTACGTCCACCCGGCCTCCCGCATGCCCACTATACGCCCTCGCTCAAAGTCCGTCAACTGCACATACGGTTCACGTCCACGCTGTCGCGGCATGCTACCAGTGTTAAAGACTGCGATGGAGCTCCGTATGCCACGGCAAACTGGCTGACACTGACGGCGGCGGTGCACAAATGCTGCGCCAACACCGCGGTTCCTGGTGTGTCCGCTGTGCCGTGCGTGTGATCATTGCTTGTACAGCCCTCTCGCAGTGTCCGGAGCAAGTATGGTGGGTCTGACACACCGGTGTCAATGTGTTCTTTTTTCCATTTCCAGGAGTGTATATCAGCCTCACCGTCTCCATATTCCGTAAATATTTTTGATCGCTGATAGCGACAGTCTGTCTTGTAATTTTGATATGCCGTTCGGGAGCGGGATACCGGTATATGTTGCCTTTCGTCTTAGGAAGGGGCAGAGAGAACAAAATGTCACCAGTATGACCAGAAAAATCACCAAATAAAGCTGAGTTCCTACATTTCTGGTACTGGTAATTCACCATCCGGATTGGGAACGGTATACCGCACTTACTCAGGATGGCGTTATTGATCTTCTAGCTCTTCACAAGTTGTCGTTTCAATCACTGATCTTGAGAGCAGATGAATGGATAAATGCGACTATCCTTGCTAGGAGGAAATAACGTTTCCGTGATCATAATGGAGATGGATGAAAGAATAAGGCCCATGGTGGGAAACTGCTTACCATTCTTGACGAGTTTCCAGCAGTGTTCTACGTGCAGTTTCCGTTCTGCTACACTATGAATAACGTACACAATTTTTCAATACGGTTTCACAACAGTGTATGTTACATAGGAATGCATTTATTTTCGAAAGAGTCATCCAGTTTTTACCGGGATACATAGTTACACGCAGGCAGGAACTTTGTGCAATTATTATTTACTCTTCACAAATATTCAATGTGTTTTCCATCGGATGCATAACGAACATTCACACGATAGTCATACGCGTTCCACTCTTTTCCAAACATGTGTACAGTTACTGCATTCACTGTTCTTACTACACGGTGATGTAGTTCACCCAATGATATTGGAGCCGGCAGCGGTGACCGAGCGGTTCTAGGCGCTTCAGTCCGGAACCACGCGACTGGTACGGTCGCAGGTTCGAATCCTGCCTCGGGCATGGATGTGTGTGATGTCCTTAGGTTAGTTAGGTGTAAGTAGTTCTAAGTCTAGGGGACTGATGACCTCAGATGTTAAGTCCCGTAGTGCTCACAGCCATTTTTCCCGAGGGCATGCAGCTTTACACCACCCACTGGCCAATAGAACGTGGCGTGCCCAGGGTCTTTACCCACCCAAGCTTTGTCCACGCCCAACTATGCTCATGTGTGGTAGTCTGACGAGAACCGTTCAACAAGGTAAAGCCGTTGGCATTTCACGTGTCTTATTTTCTAATCAGAGGATCTCAACAAATGAACCTTATCGTTAACGATATTAACACAATAATAATTTACCAACACCCAATTAAAAATCGTATCCATCTGTCCCGACTATAGTGTCATTGCCGGATGACTACTTGTGCAGGAGATCTAGTGACCAGACGGAGCAACTTGCAAAATCTGAAACTGTCACTAACCTACTCTGACGGGGAAATAAATCGCAACAAAAAGAAGGAATTGCGCGATATGATGAAAGTTGGTTGGCGTGTTTCTACATATGAAAGATGACATCTATTCAGATTTCGCGCTAGTCGCATAAAAGTGGCGCTAGCAGCGCCAATAAGAGGATGCAAAGTAAGTTTGCTTCAAATACACGCTGCAAGTGTCGTGAGCATTAGGTACTTTGGAGATTGGACATAGGGAGCTGACGTTAGTCAAGAATGCCTTTAAGGTGACAAGGACGTCATTATCAATACCTCACTGAGTTTGGACGGCGTCTTTTAATAGGGCTACGATAAGTTGTGTGTTCCTTCTGCGATACTGCAGAAACACATGGCAAGAATGTAGCCACTTTAGACGACTGCTGGCAGCGGTGGCCATGGTGAGTACGGCTGCAACAAGAACATTCTCCAGAGAACGGCCATTTAGCGCTACCGAGAGAGAAGACCATCGTGTTGGCGTGGCTCTCTGGCACGTCGTACTGCACTACAACAGTGGTTTGAGAACCATTGATCACCACAGTGACACAACGAACGGTTCCAGCGGCAATTGGCACCAAAGTGCCACAGCGAACTATGAAAAATCGCTTACTTCAAGGACAGCTCCGAGCAAGACACCCTGTAGCGTGCATTCCACTGACACCAAACCACCGCCATTTTCAACTTTGTTGGTGTCAATCGAGAGCTCATTAGAGGGCAGAGTAGAGGTCTGTTGTGTTTTCTGATGAAAGCTGATTCTGCCTCGGTGCCAGTGATGGCAGTCTGTTGGTTTGAGGCAGGCCAGTTGGGGGCCTGCAACCAACGTATATACGTGCTAGACACACTGGACCTTCACCTGGAGTCATGGTCTGAGGTGCGGTTTCCATGACAGCAGGAGCACTCCCGTGGTTATCCGACAAATCCTGGCCATATTTGTACGTCGATCTATTGATTCGAATTGTTGTGCTGCCATTCATGAACACCGTGCCATAGGATGTTCCCCAACAGAATAACGCAAGCCCACAAACTGCTGTTGTAACCCACCATGCTCTACAGAGTGTCGACATGTTGCCTTGGCCTCCTCGATCGCCAGAACTGTGTCCAGTCGTGAACATATGGAATATCATCAGACGAGAACTCCAGCGCAGCATCAACCGTCCCTGTATTGACCGGTTGTGGACCCACTATCACCTGTTTCACTTTGGTCCAAAAGGTTTGAGACATCCGCGAAAGTACCTTCATCAGGCTTAATCTAACATAAAAATCAACGCCAAATGCAGAAGCCTCTATTCGCTGGACTGTCACGTGGTATACTGCCCCTTTCACTGAGTATCGCCTCATCGCCCACCTTCTTGCTTTCATTCCACTGTGCCATGGGGATGAATTTGTTGTGACTAATGAACTGCACAGGCAGCATGCTTCAGCTGTTCAAGTCGAAGTCACACTCGCCTTCTACCGTGCGTGCTGCTCACTACAGCACCTGTGCTGTGACTTTCGAGGCGACACGAGCTGAACAGCACAAAGCAGTGACGGGGCGGGCCTATTCACGGGGCGCGTTCCTTTGTCGCGCGTTGGCATGCAGATGTATGCGCATCCGCTTGACCCGGCTCGCCTGCGGAGTGGCCGCGCGGCCACGCCCACCAGCGGTGCGCCGGAAGGCAGTTACCAGACACGGGCCAGCTACCGTCACACACCGCGCGTCGCGTTCAGTCCCAAGGAGGAGGCCGCTGTGGGAGGTGCGGGGTGAGTATTCGGGGGCTGTAACGAGCCATAACTTGGGGAGTAGCAAAGGCACGGTGGGGAGTAGGCTGCTTCTCCATACTACTGGCAGGAAAGGTCAACCTCCAGTGCTACGAGAACAGTTTACGAACAGCAACCACTATCAGACAAGGAATGCAAGGACGTTAAAGGGAAACTGATGCTAGGAAAGTAGGAAGAAACCGAAAAGGAAAAATTGACGCAAGAACATGAACCGGAAGGCTGATGGATTGGGAAGAAAAAAAAAACACACAGCCAGTTGCAGAATTAAAGGCTTATTGACCATTTACCATCATTTCGACAAATATAGATATTTCTTCAGGAGAGAAATTAACATGTTGAAAAAATTATTACGAAATATCGTCGATAAGGGTAAAAGAAAAAGACGAAACTCTCATGTCTCCAGGAAAATGTGAATCCATTAAATCAATAGAGCCGGCCGGGGTGGCCGAGCGGTTCTAGGTGCTACAGTCTGGAACCGCGAGACCTCTGCGGTCGCAGGTTCGAACACGGCCTTGGGCATGGATGTGTGTGGTGTCCTTAGGTTAGTTAGGTTTAAGTAGTTCTAAGTTCTAGGGGACTGATGACCATAGATGTTAAGTCCCATGGTGCTCAGAGCCATTTGAACCATTTTTGTCCTTAGGTTAGTTAGGTTAAAGTAGTTCTAAGTTCTAGGGGACTGATGACCTCAGAAGATAAGTCCCATAGTGCTTGATGACTGGGTGTTGTGTGATGTCCTTAGGTTAGTTAGGTTTAAGTAGTTCTAAGTTCTAGGGGACTGATGACCATAGATGTTAAGTCCCATAGTGCTCAGAGCCATTTGAACCCATAGTGCTCAGAGCCAAATCAATAGGTCACGTGCACCTGAGGAACAAGCTGTACTTTCCCAATAAGTGCAAAGCTGGGGTGTTATTCCAGTGTCGGACAGCTTGGGGAATGCTGACGATTTAAGAAGAGGGAGGTGCGAATTGATGTTTTGTGTTATGGAGGGCAGTGGACATAGGTAGTCTTTGCCGCTGTGACAGCCACTGTGCTATTGTGATGTGTTGTTTAGCACATCTGCCTCGTAAGCAGGGGACCGAGGTTCGAGTCCTGGCTGTGGCCCAAATTATACTTCATTGCTTCAGCTACGAACCTTATCGAAAGTACAAATGAAACTCTCATGTCTCACAGCATAATGTAATTCCGCATTACAAAATAATTACTAATGTCAACCAGGAAATGAACAAAAATCACATATTGAAAAAACCGGATACTAGAGACAAAGCCGCACGTGACTAGCCGAGCGGTCTCAGGCGCTGCAGTCATGGACTTTGCGGCTGGTCCCGGCGGACGTTCGAGTCCTCCCTCGGGCCTGTCTGTGTGTGTTTGTCATTAGAATAATTTAGGTTAAGTAATGTGTAAGATTAGGGACTGATGCCCTTAGCAGTTAAGTCCCGTAAGATATCACACACATTTGAACATTTTTGAACTAGAGACAAGAGACTCTTGTTTAGTACAATGCGCAAGTTAATCACAAATATCAACAGTTAAAGTCCATAATAGAAGGTACTAGCCTAATGCTGTAGGACGTTGTGGTATTACTTTAGAAATAAAGCACACGTGCCATTGGATCCAGCTGACATTTAGTACCGCTTGGTCGGAAAACTTTTAAAAACAAAACGTACCCAACTTTTAAAAACAAAACGTACCCAACTGGCATTTAGTATGGCACATACGTGGCAAGTGAGCCAGTTCACTAAGTGCAAGCACTGACAACAGGTAAACTGTGGTAAGGACGATTACTGCATGAGGAAATGTACTCATTAGCGCTGTTTACCTGAGCCTACTTGCCCTTCACGAGCCAAATGACCTTAACGCTTCCTTCCACCAACAATGTTTTTCATATTTTCATTTGCCTTATTCTGTTTTAGTTTTAGCTACTAACTATTTTATCTACTGAATCAGGCGTTGGCTGTTCAGTGTGGTTGTGCCTGCACATTTTAGTCAATTGGATTACGTCACTAGCCATGTATGTGCCCTACTAAATTTAAGCTGTACCCAACGTAACGTGTTTTATTTTTATAAGTTTTATAACAAAGCCGTACTAAACGTCAGCTGGATCCAAAGGCACTTACGTTTTATTTTAAAAGTATTACGACAAAGCCCTACAGCTTTGGGCTGCTATCTTCAATTATGGATTTGACTGTTGATACTCATGCTTGTTTTTGACATGCACATTGTACTAGACAAGAGGCTTTTAGCTCCAACATCCGTTTTTGTCAAAATGTGATTTTGTTTCCTTTCTTGGTTGGCATATGTAACTATCTTGTAACACACTGACAGAAATAAAAATCGCAACACCATAAAGTAGTGAAAGGGGAGTAATGGAATTTCAGGAATTCAGTTGTCTGGGTAACATACGTATGTGATTAACACTGCAGGATCACAGATTAACGTAAGCACTTGGTAATCCACTGCAAATTTGAAACGCTGATACATTAATAGCCGGTAAAACAGGCAGACTGTTGAATGCAAGCTTGCAAAAGTGCATACATTGTATTTTGAAGGTGCCGGACGTCAGTTAGATGGATAGAGTGCCATTCCTCTTGCACTTGGTTAGTCAATACATGGCGGTTAATGCTGTTTGTGGAAGACGCTTGAGTTGTCCGATTATGTCCCGTGTGAGCTCGAATGGAGACAGATCTCACAATTCGAATGGGCTGCTCCAGAGTCTCTGGTTTATGACAGTGAGGCTTTGAAACAGAAAGTGAAACACGTGAGAGATGAATGCCCCCTGCATTCCTATCAGGGGATTTGGAGCTACCTCATGAAAGCTGACTATACGGCTC
The DNA here is from genome assembly GCF_023864275.1 of Schistocerca cancellata. Classification (NCBI taxonomy): domain Eukaryota; kingdom Metazoa; phylum Arthropoda; class Insecta; order Orthoptera; family Acrididae; genus Schistocerca; species Schistocerca cancellata. The sequence goes on along the minus strand of NC_064627.1, from coordinate 1,045,108,480 downwards.
TTATATGGAGTAGGAACTTAGATACTGACATTTAGTTAGTCTTATATGAAGTTTCGCTTTTCTGAATTCTTGTTATATACATATACTAATGTTATGTAAGACGTCTGTTTTTTTATGTCATTGGATGTGTTAATATTTGTAAAGGAAAATGATATATTTGAAGAACTGTGCTCACAGAAACATTTGTTAGACCACAGTATCTGTGTATGCAGTGTGGAGCCGTAGAACCTTTGGCAGTGAGTAGTGGATAGCTGCGGTATGCAGTAGGCGGGTTTTCGTTGAGTGTACAGTGTAATGCATGGACGCAGGTTGGAACTGTGTGAGTTGCAGATTTATTACGAGGAGGAATGACGACTCAGAACAATGGTTTGATAGAATACTGATATAAAAAAAGACTTTGAAATGAAGAACAAGGTGTTATTTGATGCGATAAAAAGCTTATTTTTATTTTTGTAGACTTGCGTTGTTGGTCCACTTCACCCTCGTCACAGTCGAGTTGTTGATAATAATTTTATGGATTGATCTTCCGAGTTAATTTACGGTACCATGGGAGTTATCAGATTAAATGAATTTTCATATTAGTGACTGTAACTGTTCTTTCTTTTTTTTAAGTTCCTTCGTAACTATAATTTCAGAACTTAAAGGTTGACTAGTCTGTTTCATTGGCATTCTATGTCGAGATTATGAACCCAATTTTCCTGTACCAGCTGTAATTAGGTTTTTGTAGTACTTCTAAGCTGTTGTGGAATCTTGCTTTTTTGCTGTTTCTCCCAGTACTTCATTTTGCAAGTCAGATTCATAATGCGTGATTGTTTCGTTTCATTTGTGCGATGTAGGTTCTGGCAGTTTCTTTACTTTACCAGACTCATATTTCAGTGTAGAAATTCTCTTGTGTTTTAGGTTACGTCCAACTTTACAATTTTTTTATACAGTTACGCCTTTTTCAAACAGTACGCACTGACCAAATCGACTGAGTATTAAATTATTGGTTTGCTTATTAATTTGTTTAGGAATGAGATCGGTTTTCACACACACACAGGATTCTTTTCAATTTGATGTAAGTGATGTGTCTTTGAGCTCAGTAGCACATTTAGGTTGTCAGTTCTCATTCCCCCGTTTGTATTTACGATGACACACACACACACACACACACATGTACAGGCTACTCACTTACAGTTGTAGGCCTATACCTATATTTTTAAACTTCATGTGACCCATACGAATAAATAAATAATCCTTTCCTCCAGGAGAGCTAGTCCCACAAGCTATGCAGGAGAACTTTTGTGAACTTTGCAGAATAGGAGATGAAGTACTGGCGGAAGTAAAGTTATGAGGACGGATTGAAAGTCGTGGTTGGGTAGCTCAGTTGGTAGAGCAGTTTCCCGCAAAATGCAAAATTCCCGACTTCGAGTTTCGGTCCGAGACACAGTTTTAGTCTGCAAGAAATGAGTAGTGTCTTAAAAATAGTATATTAGAGGAACATTGCCAAATTAAAAGAAAGATATTGGAATGTTACGAAATTTTCGCAACATTTGCCATGTGAGAGTAATAAGATAGGTTAGCTGTGCACGCAGGCTGCTGTGATTAGCACAACGACTATCACGAACAATATCAACTTCACCACTCCAGTAACAAATGTATATTCCGCCTTTTCACAGGGAGTACAGATGTTTTCAGTTAGTGGCGCATAATATAAAAACTGATGTTTCCCTATTTAAGTCAGTATCAAGGCAATTACGTTTAATAAGTCAGAAGACAAGATCCTGAAACAACTATTTGTCCAGAATATACCTGTTGATATTAAGCAATATAGTGTTAAAAAGTTATAATTCTTTTATAAATTCTTAGAATTTCGCAATTACATAATAGTCTATTTTGCTTATAACTGTAAGGTGCCAGAAAATGATCCCCATTGACCAAAACTAATTGCGCGTTTTGTAGCTTTCGATGGGGCTGCAATGAAATAAGTGTCGTGTGGCTAGAGCCTCCCTTCGGGCAGACCGATGGCCTGGTGCAAGTCATTTTAGGTGACGCCATTTCGGTGACTCGCGTGTCGATGGGGATAAGATGACGATGAAGATAACACTACACCCAGACCTCGAGCGGAGAAAATCTCCGACGCAGGCGGGAATAGAACCCGGGCCCCTTTGCATGGCCTTCTATCACGCTGAACACTCAGCTATCGAGACAGACAGGGACTGCAATGAAAGAAAGAAATGAGTTCTGACTGTCAGCTTCTTCCCTACCATCCTATTAGGAGGACCTCGCGTGATGATCTGTTGCTCTCCGGAATGCTATGGAGTCGTCTTTTTCTTCACATACTGCAGGGATTCCGATTACTAAATTAATTGACTGACGAAGAGAACAGGGTGGGATTACAGACCGGTAACATACAGCTAAAAGAATAGCACTTGTATTCTCGTAGACACGTTCAAATGAGAGGCAGTCTCGATACAAGTAGATGGTAACTAGCCAGTCCACAATTTCAGACTACGCAAACGATCTGCAGACTTGCTGCAGGCCAAATACATGAAAAGACGTAAAATATGAACGTAAATAACTGTAACTATTCTAGTCGCTACAGAGAGTTTTGATGCAACTTAATTAAGACGAACTCCAGGATTTGAATTACAAATTAAGGTAGACTGCCGTGAGTAGAAACACGTTGTGAGCACACGGACAGGAGCAGCACGATAAGGACTTGTCGTGTCCTCACATAGGTCGGAGAGGGAGAAAGGGGGCTACTGGTCAGTCAGCGCTCCCGAGCGGTACAGAGTAGAAGGCAGAAAGACAATTCACAGTGAAGGCGTTTGATTGTTTTCTTCTATCTGAGCCAACAATGGTACGTACAGACATTTACTAGAAATATAGGTGGTGAGACTTGGTAGGGAACTCGTTGTGGAGACTCTTGGACAAATAGGGTTTTGAAATAGTCGTTTATTGCAGACAGGACTAACTAATACACTGGAGGCTATTTCTAGGGTCAGAAAAAGCATGAATAACACTGTTACAACAGAAACCAGTGCAGAAGTCTCACGGGTGGATGCTAACCACAGTAGCAAACACTAGCAGCATCTTAAGGCAAAAATGTAGTTGCAAAACAAAACATACTGAATTTGACACTGATCATTGAGGCACTCCAAATGAGAGAGCAGACTTACGCGGAGCTGGACCGAGGCTGGGGTCGACGGACGCGGATTCGGCGCCCAGATCGTCTGACTGAAAACTCCGCGAAAATGCAGAATCTAGGGGTTTTAAAAAGTCACGTGGGGGCACAGTTTTTCCAACTTAAGGCCACCCAGCCAATCCCGCAGGTCTCTTGCAGGCGCCTGCCAATCACTGTTAAGTTAGGTCCCCTCTACTGCTCCTGAGGCGGGGATGTTAATGCGGTTGCACTAAGTAAGTCCGTATTTGATATCAACATTCTTCAGATGAAAGCTAAACGTAACTGCTCTGCCAAATAAGGCTTGCAAAATTATTGCTATACGTCATTTATCCCAGCCTCTCGGACTCCCCGAAGTAGGGACTGCTAGGTCAACAGTTTTTTGGCGTTTTCGCTCTCTTCCTAATCCTTGTGAGCCTACTGACGTTGCTGTTCTCAGGGCTGGTATCAGGCTGGCTTTATACACCACTACGTGCCTGTTGGTTACAAAGTTATACGGTGGCAACCTACCACAGCGTCTAGACGACATACGAAGTTACATGTTAATTCCTTGAAGAGTAACTAGCGCCCTGGCACTGCGTCTGGCGGCGTCTGCATTTTAGCGAGGCTCTCCCCTTACGGATTACTTCATGTAACAACATCTCTCCTAGATTCGTCTGTCCTCAGCATCGTCTCTGCTTCCGCGCCTTGGGGCGCCTGTCCTCCTTTCTCACAGCTTCAAGATGACACTACAGTAGCAAGGAATAATTAATATATTACAGATTACCACTTTAACATTGATAAAACGATGAGGCAGATTCACTGCGCTGCAAATCGAACACGTGCATCTTAACCACGGTACGTCTTGCTACAACAGCTCTATCGCGAATTTCTTGATCAGAACTGAACGTAACTGCGCACGGTCGCTTGAAAGATGCTGGAAACGAACACATGAATCGCAAAATGGTGGCTATTACCGCACGACTGTTGGCCACGAAGTAAAGCCTGTCTAGTACTGCTACGAACTGAGGTCTCAGTAGTTTTGTAGCTTCGTGTCCTGGCACACTGCATGCATCCTCCGAGAGCGAAAGGCCCCTGTTGCCAAAAGGAGCGTTGACGGGAATGCCGACGGTCCTTTAGGCTTAGGGCCGAGGGGCTGTTCGGCCCACCGACGCACAGGGTGACGCCAGGCGTCTGACAGTCGAAGAGGCCGGCGTCCCTCCGCGTAACAGTCGTTTTGGCGAAGGTTTTTGAAACCAACAACGACTGGAACTTATGCAGTTTTACACCATTTTGAGGAATTCATGAATTAAGTGATAAGTGGACCCAGAAAGTTTGGTAGTTCTGTGCTCGGGCAAACTCTCAGTGATTACAGGTAACTTGAGAAAATTAAGGGTGTCCGGAAACGTTTACCCTGATAACAAGCAATGTAACTCTTTATTGGACATAGAAAATAAAACATGCGTTATACCAAATATGCCTCTACTCATTTTATTATTGTTACAGCACAAACTAGGTTTCGGCTGTTAAGCCCATTTTCAACTACATTACTGATTACAAAGATGATAATGCAAAAATAGGCACGATGATAAGGCAAAGATAGTCTTCTCAACGTCTTAACGTATCGGTAATTGACCTAATGTAAAATTACTGCATGATCATTTTTGACAAATTACCTACGGAATTACATAACTCAGCACTTACTCTAACATGAATATATATGAATGAAGTTATGCATTAGCCAAGAAATTTTCATCTGCTGATGGATTAAGGCCCAGAGTTTTACTTCTAACACCGTTCAATTGTTCACTTCCTTAGATGTTATCACAGCTCCGGGATAGAAGTAAAATTGGGCCCTCAATCTATCAGCAGATAAAAAATTCTTGGCTCATGCATAACTGTCCAAAAATGGTTGAAATGGCTCTGAGCACTATGGGACTTAACATCTGAGGTCATCAGTCCCCTAGAACTTCGAACTACTTAAACCTAACTAACCTAAGGTCATCACACACATCCATGCCCGAGGCAGGATTCGAACCTGCGACCGTAGCGGTCGCGCGGTTCCAGACTGAAGCGCCTTTAACCGCGTGGCCACACTGGCCGGCCATGCATAGCTGTATTCTTAGGTATGTTTAGTCATGTTAGTGTAATTCCATATGTAATTTGTCAAAAACTGTTATTGAAGTAATTTTACATTAAGCCAAGTATCAATACATTAAGACGTTGAGATGCCTATCTTTGTCTTATCATCATGTTTATCTTTGCAATATCATCTTTGGAATCAGTAATGTACTTGATAATGAACTACTAAACCGAAACCTAGGTTTTTCACTAAAAATAATAAGATTTTTGAAACAAGGCAAAAACCAGTGTCTGTTTAGTTAATTTACAACGTTTCGCCAAGAACCCACAGTTGATTGAGTTAAAATGCCTCTACTCGCTATGTCTTGAACCTTACATAAACATTCAATACAGGTTATACACTTCTACATTTAAATCACTTTACCACTGGTAACATGCATAATATCGAGCCGGTCGTTGTGGCCGAGCGGTTCTAGGCGCTACGGTCTGGAACCGCGCGACCGCTACGGTCACAGGTTCGAATCCTGCCTCGGGCATGGATGTGTGTGATGTCCTTAGGTTAGTTAGGTTTAAGTAGTTCTAAGTCCTAGGGAACTGATGACCTCAGAAGTTAAGTCCCATAGTGCTCAGATCCATTTGAACCATAATATCGAGCCGGTATTCAGTCTCTTGGACACACTCTGCAGCGTCTGGTGTAATTGTGCCTGTGGCTTCTCTGATGCGTTGTAACGATGTCACAGTATCAGGACTTGCTGTTTTGTATATCTTTTACGTGCCCCGAAGGAAAGAAATCCAGGGGGGTAATGTCAGTTGATGTCTGAGACCATGGAACTGTACCGTCACTGCCAGTCCACCTGTTGGGAAAGGTCCCATTAAGAAAATGGCCGTCTTCTAGAGCCCGATGACGGGGAGTGCCTTCTTGCTGAAAGATGATTGTGTCTTGCGTGTTGTTTATAAGGGTACGACATAATTCACCAACATGTCTAGCTAAACGTACCTACTTATATTGCTTTCAAGGAAGAAAAATGGGTCAGTCACTCGAGAACACATTAACCCACAGAAAACATCAACCTCTGGACTGTCCCGAATATGTTGTCGTTTAGAATGAGAATTATCTGATTCCCAGTTCCGGACATTATGGCGGCTAACTGAGATACAAACATGAAATGTAGCCTCAACGGGAAAGCACACAAGCTCGAAGCTTGTTCTCACCCAAACGGTTCTGAGTGTCCATCGGAAGTTGTTCAAGTTTTGGGGGCGATCATCTGGTTGTAATGCCTGATCAATTTCGACCTTGTACGTATACAATTTAAGACGTTCGCAAACCACTTTATGCACAGTACTCTTTGGCACCTGAAGCTACAGCGAAGCTTGTCTAGTCGATTTCTGTGCCGACCCCGTGAATGCGGTTTGAACTGCCTGCACAGTCTCCTCCGAATCTGATGGTCTGACTCTTCTTGTCCGTTTCTGAACCGAGCAAGTTGCCGAAAAAGTTTCCATTCATGTTCTGATTAACTTGACATCAGGTACTTTCTTTCCATAATAGGACACAAACTTTCGTAGCACAATAATTCGTGATTTGGTTTTGCTAGCCACACAACACACTGAGCTTTCTTCTAGTGGGATCCGTTTTTACGGAATAGCTCACATAGCACCAGTTGTGGCGAAAGTGTTGAATGAGACACAGCTGTACAGAAACTTCATGGATTTGCTAATAGACCTCTAACAAAAAACAAAATCTGCCAACATAAATATGATTAGAATTTAATCCTGAAATCAGGGTAAATATTTATGGCCACCCTCAATTTTTAATGCATAATCAAGCGAATTAAATTCATCGTATCCTTAATGTGCAAGTACCGTGTCTCCTATCACTGAACTCTAATTGTATAAGGAAATTAAATCTGTGATTGGAACAGCAGCTTTAATTTTATTTTATTCTCTTTTTCTGTAGAAGGACTGGGTTGCACAGCTATTGCGACACGAGCGCTGAACATCTGTGGGAAATCTCTGTGTTCAAATTTCAGTAAAGTTTATACAGCAAATGGTGGTTAACATAAAGACGTCTTTCAATGAACATGTTACAGTTGTCATCACCACCTCACAAAAATATTCAACGCTATGGCCCCCCGAAGGGGGGTTGAAGGGGGGTGGGGATGGGGTCTCTGTCACTTCTGGGGGAGGGCAGTGGAATGAAAACGACTGGGAGGTGGGTTTCACAAACAATAGGGGAGCAAGATGACGCTTAGCGGGCGCTATTGTTTACTTTTGTGAATGTTCTTTTAGCTACTATCAGACAAAGAGGTGAGAAGATAAAGAGAAGGAAAGGTAACGTTATGGCGAATGCCCATGACCGGTCTATTTACTGTCCTGACTGCAGATGGAGTGCAGCCCCTTTCGCCAAGGGACTAACATGTTAGCTGCTATCAGACAAAGACGTGAGAAATAAAGTAAAGTCTGGGGCAAGGGCCCGTGGCCGGCCTATTGGCCTGACAGCGGCCACGACAGGCAAGCCCGTCACCTTTAAATTAAGGAAAGATCTCTGGTACTGACTTTGTAGCACACTGTGTGGACCTGAGAACGTCCTGAAAGGACTGGAAAGAGGAAAATTGCCCGATCCTACACGATATTGAACCCAGTACCTCTGGGGCTCGAGTATAATGCTCTACCGACTACGATGTCACGTCCACACAGAAAAAGACTTACGACACGTAAAATTAACTTCTTAACAGCTGGTATCTAGCATAATACTGAAGTATTGTTCTATGTATGTTAACCCAGTACTTAGCCATAGCTGTAACTTTTCCTTTAGGAGTGGTCGGTTTCCTGACCGATTGAAGCACTCGGTAGTGAAGCCACTTTATAAAAAGGGAGACAGGGATAATGTTGATAATTATAGACCTATTTCTATGCCATCGGTGTTTGCTAAAGTTATCGAGAAGGTTGTATACACAAGGTTACTGGAGCATTTAAATTCACATAATTTGCTGTCAAATGTACAGTTTGGTTTTAGAAATGGTTTAACAACTGAAAATGCTATATTCTCTTTTCTCTGTGAGGTTTTGGACGGATTAAACAAAAGGTTGCGAACGCTAGGTGTTTTCTTTGATTTAACGAAGGCTTTTGACTGTGTTGACCACAAAATATTACTGCAGAAGTTGGACCATTATGGATAAGGATAGCTTACAACTGGTTCGCCTCTTACTTTAAGAACAGAAAGCAGAAGGTAATTCTCCGCAATATTGAGAGTGGTAGTGATGTTCAGTCCAAATGGAGCACTGTTAAGTGGAGCGTTCCTCAAGGATCGGTGCTGGAGCCACTTCTGTTTCTTATTTATTTAAATGATATGCCTTCTAGTATTACAGGTGATTCAAAAATATTTCTGTTTGCTGATGACACCAGCTTGGTAGTGAAGGATCTTGTGTGTAATATTGAAACATTATCAAATAATGTAGTTCATGAAATAAGTTCGTGGCTTGTAGAAAATAATTTGATGCTAAATCACAGTAAGACTCAGTTTTTACAGTTTCTAACTCACAATTCAACAAGAACTATCAGACAGAATGGGCATATTATAAGCGAGACGGAACAGTTCAAGTTCCTAGGCATTCGGATAGATAGTAAGCTGTTGTGGAAAGCCCATGTTCAGGATCTTGTTCAGAAATTAAATGCTGCTTTATTTACCATTAGAACAGTATCTGAAATAACTGACATTTCAACACGAAAAGTGGTCTACTTCGCATATTTTCATACGCTTATGTCATATGGTATTATTTTTGGGGGTAATTGTTCTGATTCAAAAAGGGTATTTTTGGCTCAAAAACGGGCTGTTCGAGCTATATGTGGTATAAGTTCGAGAAACTCTTGTCAACCCCTATTCAATAGTCTGGGAATTCTGACATTGCCCTCACAGTATATATTTTCTTTAATGTCGTTTGTTGTTAGCAATATTAGCTTATTCTCAAGAGTTAGCAGCTTTCACTCAGTTAATATTAGGCAGAAATCAAATCTGCATGTGGAATGCACTTCCTAGACTCTTGTACAGAAAGGAGTGCACTATTTTGCTGCATCCATTTTCAATAAGCTACCACAAGAACTCAAAAATCTTAGCAGTAGCCCAAACGCTTTTAAGTCTAAACTAAAGAGTTTCCTCATGGCTCATTCCTTAAATTCCAGTGTTACATTGTTGATTTTCTTTATTTAAACTTACGAACTGTCGCCTAAATACGTTTCTTGTATTTCATTTTATCTGTTTGTATTATCGTGTTATAATTTCATGTATTGACTCGTTCCATGGCCATGGAGACTTCTCCTTAATTTGGTCCCACGGAACAACAAATAAATTAATAAAAATAAAAGATGAGAACAACACCCTCCAAATCAAGGAGAGAGAGGTTTACTGATACGCAACAGGATTAGTTAAACAAAAAGATTTCTTCTTAAAAATTTAAAACAAAACTCTCAGAGAGATCGATGAGAGGTTCGTCTGGAAAACAACAGAGCTAATTAAGATGACACTACTCCAACAAACTCTCCTACTGTAAGAAAGGAGAGTTTGAAGCTTCCTGGCCGATTCAAACTGTTTGCCGGACTGAGACTCCAACTCGGGACCTTTGCCTTTCTCGAGCAAGTGCTCAACAGGCTGAGCTATCCAAGCACTACTCGTGCCCCCTCGTCACACCTTTACTTCAGCCAGCACCTCGTCTCATACCTTCTAAACTTCAAAAAATCTCTCCTCTGGAACTTGCAAATCTATCAATCCTGGAAGAAAGGATATTGCAGAGACATGGCTTTGCTACAGCCTGGGAGATGCTTACAGAATGAAATTTTCGCTCTGGAGCGGAGTGTGGGCTGATATGAAACTTCGTGGCAGATTAAAACTGTGGGGCGGACCGAGACTCGAACTCGGGACCTTTGTCTTTCGTGGGCAAAACCTCTACCAACTGAGCTACCCGAGCACGACTCACGGCTTGTCTTCACAGCTGTACTTCCGCCAGTACCTCGTCAGCAGCTGGCGGAAGATACTTCTCCAAGGTAGCGGTGGACGGGTACGAAGTTCCGCTGCGGTGGCTCCAACCGCGCTCTGATTCAAGGGCTAGTATTAGCCAGCACATGAGTTGGCCTAGAGTGTCGGCGAGGAGCTGACGATGAGTGGAGTGGCGCCGCTACACATAGCTGGTAAACGGTGGTATGATTCAGGATCTACTCCCACGTGTGCGACTCGGCAGAGGGACGTAGATCCCCAGCGGGGATGACCTCTGGTTGCGCATTCCCAGACGTTTGTCGGTTGCCGTATGACATTCGCCGGCAGCCAGAACCCTGGGAAGTGACGCCTTGGAGTTATGCATATAAGCTTTGCCTCTCAGGGTTGTCGGTCTGTCAGGCGTACTGCTGGAGTATGACAGAAACCAATGCCATTGATACACTAAAATATTTCAGCATCAGTAAGTTTAAAACTGTTACCAGAACAACTAAAAAAGACATACAGATGCTGAAATTTTATTGACCTCATTTTTACAACAGTTACCATACACTATGTGATCAAAAGTATCCAGACACCCCCAAAACAGACATGTTTCATATCAGGTGCATTTTGCTGCCACCTACTTCAGGTACTCCGTTTCAGAGACCTCAGTAGTCATCAGACATCGTCAGAGAGCAGAATAGGGCGATCCGCGGAACACACGGACTTCGAAGATAGTCAGGCGATTGGGTGTCACTTGTGTCATAAGCCTGTACGCGAGATTTCCACACTCCTAAACATCCCTATGCCCACTGTTTTCGATGTGATAGTGAAGTGGATACGTGAAGGGACACGTACAGCACAAAAGCGTACAGGTCGACCTCGTCTGTTAACTGACAGAGATCGCCGACAGTTGGAGAGGGTCGTAATACGTAATAGTGTAATAGCAAGTACTTTTGCAGTTGGATGGGAGGTCAGCAACTTGGATGTCATGGTCGAGTGACTGCTCATAAGACACAAATCACGCCGATAAAAGCCAAACGACATATCGCTTGGTGTAAGGAGCGTAGACATTGGACGATTGAACAGTGGAAAAACGTTTTGTGGGGGACGAATCACGGTACACAATGTAGCGATCCTATGGCAGGGTGTCAGTACGGCGAATGCCCGGTGAACGTCATCTGCCAGCGTGCGTAGTGCCAACAGTAAAATTCGGAGGCGGTGGTGTTATGGTGTGGTCATGCGAGCCCCCCACTCCCCTCCGCCATTGTTCTTTTGCGTGGCGCTATCACAGCACAGGTCGGGCGTTAATGATTTAAGCACCTTCTTGCTTCCAACTGTTACAGAGCAATACTACATCTTTCAACACGATCGAGCACCTTTTCAGAATGTGCACCCTGTGGCGGGGCGGTTACACGACAATAACATTCATGAAATGGACTGGCCTGCACAGAGTCCTGACCTGAATCCTACAGAACCCCTTTGGGATGTTTTGGAATGCCGACTTCGTGCCAGGCCTCATCGACCGACATCGATACCTCTCCTCAGTGGAGGACTCCTTGAAGAATGGGCTGCCATTCCCCAAGAAACCTTCCAGATCTGATTGAACGTATGCCTGCGAGAGTGGAAACTAAGGGTGGCCCAACACCATATTGAATTCCAGCATTACCGATGGAGTGCGCCACGCACTTGTAAGTCATTTTTAGCCAGATGTTTGGGTACTTTTGATCACATAGTGTACTTCCACAGGGCGCTATGATGACAACAGGTGATCTGTCTAGCAGGTAATAAGTGCGTACAAAGTGGATGAATTCCAGGCCACGAAAAGTTCCTGCAAGGGAATTACACGACCCGACTCGGTACTGACCACTCCTTTAACAGCAGTCATTCTTCGCTTTGAGACTGCCGAAGCTGCGTGTATGTTGTACTACACTGTGCTTACCTCCAATGGAGAACAGTGGAAATCTGTGACGTCTAGTCTGCGACGTAATCACCAAACATTAGGAGCGCATTTTCTCATAGTGTCTAACGAAACTAACTGATAGCAACATTCGACTTACTATTTGTAACATGGATTTATCTTCTCTCCCTAAAATTAACAGCAAACATTGCTTTCATATTTGCCTTGTTTTTTTTTTTAGAGACCATCAATGAGCACACTATATTTAACTGTATCATTTATTTCAGTTACTGCTCGCGTAAGTTATTTAAGAGTTATACTGGTATTATTTGCCCCATGGCTGCTTAAAAATACGCAGTGGGTCAACATTTTAACTCAGGCTCTTGCTAAAGGACCCTAGAAATACACAGACTGTACGGTTTATTATCGGAGTTATTACTGATTCCAATCAATTTAGCTGCACTCAGTTTTAATATCATTCAACGTGCCGCCATACCTCATTAATCACTTCACACTAAAACCTTAAGACCGGTGGAGATTATTTGGTTTTTGAGTCATCAGTCTTCTAACTGGTTTGATACAGCCCGACACAAATTCCTCTAATTTTCATCTCAGAGTAGTATTGCAACCTCTGTCATCAGTTATTTGCTGGATGTATCCCAGTTTCTATCTTCGTCCACATTTTTTACACCCTGGAGCTCCCTCTACGACCATGAAAGTATCAACATAGCAATTACACAGCCCACCGGTTGCATTTAGCTGTTTGGTACACTGACCTAGGTTTCGACACTTCTAAGGATGTCTTCGTCAGAATGAAATTTTAAGAAACCGTAAAGATACTTTGCAAGAAGATAATAGTCAAAATTTACAGCAGATAAGCTCAATCACAAAATTAAAACGTTCCAGTCTTTCACACGTACTCCTCGCTCGGCACAACATCAGACTGGTTTACAACCCGTTGGCTGCGTGATTCCCTTGTTGCAACTTATATACGGTAGCTGAGAGCCACTTTTAAAACTGTATCCTGGAAGTTATTGCCTGACGTCTTAACAGATGTCCTATGATCCTGTCCGTTCTTCTTGTCAGTGTTTTCCTTATGTTTCTTTCCCCGCCGATTCTGCAGAGAATTTCCTCATTCCTTATCAGTCCGCCTAATTTTCAACGTTCTTCTGTAGCATCAAATCTCAAATGCTTCGATTATCATTTGTTCCGGTTTTCTCACAGTCCACGTTTCACTACCACACAGTGCTGTGCTCCAGATCTAAATTCTCAGAAATGTCTTCCTCAAATTAAGAAACGAGTACACGTCTGTTGACCATGCATGCCTTTTTTGCCAATGCAAGACTGTTTTTTATGTCGTTGCTGCTCCGTCCGTCACGAGTTATTTTGCTGCCTTGATAGCAGAATTCCTTAACTTCATCTACTTCGTGATCACTAATAATGGTGTTAAGTTTCTCGAAGTTCTCACGTCTGCTTCTTCTCATTACTTTCGTCTTCCTCCGATTTACTTTCAATCCATATTCTGTACTCATTAGACTGTTCATTCCATTCAACAGGTCCTATCATTCTTCTTCGCTTTCACTGAGGATAGAAATGTCATCAGCGAACCTTAACGTTGATATCCTTTCACCCTAAACTATAATCCCACTCTAGAACCTTTGTTTTAATTCCCTCATTCCCTTTTCAATGTACAGATGGAACAGTAGCGATGAAAGACTACATCCCTTCAAAAAAATGGCTCTGAGCACTATGGGACTTAACATCCGAGGTCTTCAGTCCCCTAGAACTTAGAACTACTTAAATCTAACCAACCTAAGGACATCACGCACATCTATGCCTGAGGCAGGATTCGAACCTGCGACCGTAGCGGTCGCGCGGTTCCAGACTGCCACACTGTAGCACCTAGAACCGCTCGGGCACACCGGCCGGCAGATGAAAATCCAACAATCATGGAGGACTGGAATGCCGTTGTAGGTGAGGGAGTAGAAGAAAGGGCTAGGGGAGAATATGGGCATGGTATCAGAAATTAGAAAGACTAATTGTAGAGTGGAAATCAATAAAGGGCTAAGTGACAAAGGTCGGACTCAGAGTTATTTACTTTTTGTTTTGACAAAATATTTTAATGAAAGAACCTACGCAATATTTTTTACTTTTTGTCCACCGCAAGAATCAGACCACTGCTGTAATTTTTTTTTCAGTTCCCTGTTATCAATGAAAATAAATATTATATTCTGAAAAACGCAGAACGTGCTGAATACCATACAGGTATTGACAAAAACGAGGTAAATGTCAATGAAAGAAGTCTCAAGCATTTATCAGTTTTATTAATAATAAACGTTTCACAGATAAATTTTACAGAAACACTATTCCGTGAGCAAATCATTTGTAATACTTCTTTTAATTTTACAGAGTGCGAAGCAATTGTAATTGATTAACCACTCGAAAAATATTCTTAGCTACTTTCAAATACGGCAGCGTTTCTCTCAAATACAAGCTGTTTTCACATAGTCGTGACGGTAAAACGAAGTTCTTTACTATATCAGTGGAAATCCTTTTGTTGAAAATGTTGTGGGTGATCAAATATTCAAGTTCGTTAAACATTGTTCTCATCTTCACGACATAAGGTGCAGTATTATTCATTTGAATCGAAGTTCACTTGCAAATAATGATTTTCGTTGTGCTAGCTCTTGTATTGGCTGCTTTCTTAAAACCAAAAAAGTCCTCATGCTAGAGCATAGTAACCACAAATGAATTCCTAGGTGTTGCATTCTCAATAAGTCTTACAAGATCCTTAGGTACTTGAGCTTCTTCCAATCTCTTACGATTTTCAATCGGGACAAAATCTCTCTCACACAATGCAAACAGTTACAAAGCTTTGTGGCACTTAGACAGCTTCAGCCTCACGAGTGAGCCGGCGCATGCCCCTAATGTTATCTATCGGATCCTCTGTGTACTTGAGAGGGAACAGCTTGTTCCATCTCATTAAAATTTGCTTGTTCCTTCGCATTATGTTGAACACCATAGATGTTTGAGATACTTTCATAATTTTTCCAAATTTAAGATACGTTATAACTCGAGTGAAGAATGGACTACCTGTTTATTTAATTCATAATTACACAAATGCATTTCCTTTCCTTAATCCCTCTATTTTGCCTTGGGTTAATTAACATCGAGTTTGTATTAAGAGTTCGTCTAGTGGTAGTGGCAAGGCAGAGGTATGGTCACTCTGCAGGTTGGTTAGTGCCAACATAAATTTGAAGTAAGGGCACCTGTTAGCCAGGGGTAGTTCGGGGTTGGTAACAGGTTCCCCTCTCCTCCAGGGAGGAGGATAACGACCGGTGAGGGCCGCCATGACTGGGCCACTCTGGGGGAAGCCGTTGAACTGAGGGGACGGAATCGAAGGCGATCTCCGTCTTTGCCGCCAAATTCTTTATGGGATGAGGTATAATTTATTACATTGTTATTAATCCTCTCTTTTTCAGGATGGAAGTAGGTAGCATGTCGTTACGAAAATTCATTTTCTTTTTGAGAAATTTTGCCTATAAAATTAAAATTTTCAGTTAGGATTCTTTTCCAGAGGTGAGCGTGGGGCCTCACGTTATCCATTTGCAGCAATGCAGTCAGTTAGTGCCTTCAGCACAAGAGAGCAGCAAAAGTATCAAAAATCATATAGTTCCACTTTTAGCAGTAGCGTTTTGCGATTTTCAATTTCTTACGGTCTTGCTAAAGTAACATTGGGCCTCACCCCGCCTAGTTAGCTTAACACGTGGTCGTAACTGCTGAGGAGGAATTTAGACGATGATTCCGTGTGAAACATGCTAGGAAAGGCGTGCGTTTAGTCGGAGTTACTTAAGGCTCTAAGCGTGTGACGACGTAATTTTTTGGCAAGTTCATTACTTTTGTTCATGACTACCACCATTTGCAAGCAGCAACCTAGACCAGGCTCCACGCCCTAACTAATTGTAAATAATAGGTTCTGCATGTTAATAATTGCATATATTGAAAACAAGAATGAACAGTGAGGCGAATACAAAAGAAAAATTAGTCGTTGGCGTGGATATCCCACGTGGGGTCGAATTGCACCTCCAGCGAGCCATCAGTTCGTTCTGGAAAATAGTTAAGGTGAGGATGCTTGCGTGTGTCGTAAATTGTTAATTTGCGTGTGCCAAATATTATAGGACGTTCCATTTTCAAAGAAATTGTTTTTTGTGTATACGGGAGATGTTTGTGCCTGATTCGTTCCAACCGTTTTCCTGCCAAGAATCTTTGCTATAATTTTGCTGAGAAGTAACGGAGAGAGAGAGACCATAGAGGAACCGAAGCCCGTTAATTAATTCATAACGATTCGGTCCAAGAAAAAAGATGAGGTGCGAATTTCAATCACTGACCAAGTAGACCGACTACAGATGCAGCACCGTCGATCTCTCCCATTTCCCAGTGCACAATATTATAAACGAGACCATATTTCTGATAGTATAAGCACCTTCAGTGCGAGAGAGTGTTGAATAGCACCTTCAGTGCTAAATAAGATAGAAATCAAATTATTATTCTTTGTTTTGTTAATTGCAATTATGAGATCAGTTAAATAGCGAGTAATAAAATGGTTATAACATTTGTAAAGTTTCTGGGTAAATAATAAAAAGGTTATATGAAATTAATTTCATGGATTCAGTGACTGATCATAACACCCCCATCCTGTGTAGAGAACAATGTTAGTACTAAATTGAAGTCATGATAATCTGGCGGGAATGAAAATTAACAAGGAGAGAAAGTGTAGATCATGTTAGACCGTGGTAATTAGTTACTTGCCCACTTGGATGCCTTAGCCCTCCCCCGCGTTTTTCGTTGCGAAATCTTGATATGATAATCACCTAGTGAATCTATTACTAACTTTGAGCCGTTCCCCTTTCAATGAATCTTTCCGAGCATTGAACCAAGCGGGCAAGCAGCATGTATATGAGATGCCTTGGCACACACGCAACCGACACGCTCTAACATAGACTGCGAGAGAGAGAGAAAAAAGATAACAACGGGGAAGGTAACCGTTCACCCTACTAGAAATGATGGTAGTGCTTAGTCCGCTTTTCAGATTATTGGCTTTGTTTTTGTTGATGTTCCCATCTTGCGACATCTTTGCAAGACACTCTCCATTCCGTTCAGCTGCTCTTTGCTGTCTCTGACAGAATTACAATATTATCGAAAAACCTCAGCGTTTCTGTTTGGTCACCCTGGATATTAATTCCGTCTTCAAATTCTCCTTTGCTTCCTCCATGTACGGACTGGATAACGCCAAGGATGGGCTACATCTATGTTTCACTAACTCCTCATCATCAATCACCTCCTTTTCATGATTTCTACTCTTATATCTGCAATCTGGTTTCTGTACAAGTGCGAATAATTTTTTCCTCCATGTATTTTATCCCTGTTGGGTTGAAAGTTTCAAATAATTAGTCAGGTCAACTGTGCCAAAAATTTTCTCTATATCTACAAATGCTATAAATATAGAATTGAGTTAGTTCAAGCTGCCTTCTAAGATAAATCATTCCGTCAGAGTGGCCTCTCGTTTTCCCACATTTCTCCTTAACCCCAACAAATCTTCCCCAAGATCATATTCGATCAGCTTCTCCATTCTTCTGTAAATAATTCGTGTCAGTATTTTGCAACTGAAACTTATTAAAGTGACTGTTCGATAATATTCACAGCTGCCAGCACTTGCTTTCTTAGCAAATATACCATTCTTCTTGAATTCTGACGCTATTTTTCCTGTCACATATAACTTGCACACCTGGTGGAATAGTTTTGTCATGTCTGGCTATCCCAAGGACCCCAATAATTCGAAGTGGATTTCACACACTCCAGGAGTATACTCTGCAGTTCATTACCAATAAATTATGGTCTGAGTTCATAAGCACTATGTGATCAAAAGTATCCCGACACCTGACTGAAAATGACTTACAAGTTTGTAGCGCCTTCCATCGGTAATGCTGGAATTCACTATGGTACTGGCCCACCCTTAGCCTTGATGACAGCTTCCACTCCTGCAGGCATACGTTTAATCAGGTGCTGGAAGCTTTCTTAGGGAATTGCAGCCCATTCTTCACGGAGTGCTGCACTGAGGAGAGGTATCGATGTCGGTCGATGGGGCCTGGTACACGTCGGTGTTCCAGAACATCCCAAAGGTATTCTGTAGGATTCAGGTGAGGACTCTGAGCAGGCCAGTCCATTTCATGGATGTTATTGTCGTGTAACCACTCCGCCACAGGCCGTTCATTATGAACAGGTGCTCGATCGTGCTGAAAAATGCAGTCGCCATCCCTGAATTGCTCTTTAACAGTGGGAAGCAAGAAGGTGCTTAAAACATCGGTGTAGGCCTGTACTGTGATAGAGCTACGCAAAACAACAAGGGCTGCAAGCCCCCTCCATGAAAAGCACGAGCACACCTTAAAACCACCACCTCCGAGTTTTATTGTTGGCTCTACACACGCTGGCAGATGACGTTCACCGGGCATTCGCCATACCCACACCCTGCCATCGGATCGCCACATTGTGTACCATGATTCGTCACTCCACACAACGTTTTTCCACTGTTCAATCGTCCAATGTTTACGCTCCTTACACCAAGCGAGGCGACGTGTGGCATATACCGGCGTGATGCGTGGCTTATGATTCACTGTCACATCGGAAGCAGTGGACCTAGGGGTGTTTAGGAGTGTGGAAATCTCGCGTATATAAGTATGACACAAGTGACACCCAATCGACTGACTACGTTGGAAGTCCGTGAGTTCCGCGGAGCGCCCCATTCTGCACTCTCACAATGGCAGCACAACGCACCTAATATGAAAATCTTATGTTGTTGGGGGTGTCCAGATACTTTTGATCACATAGTGTATGTCCCTGCGAAGTATAACAATTACAATATGATTTCATTGTCTATGTCTCAGACTATCTGAAACATTCCATTATTCCCAGGTCTCTTCCACGTATACAAATTTGTTTATGTATAATTAAACCAACTATTAGCGATGATTATGCTGTGTGCAGAATTCTACCCAGTGGCTTCCTCTGTCATTCCTTCGCACAGTCCATGTTGTTCTCCTATTTTTCCATGTCTTCTTTTTCATGCTACTGAATTCCAGTCAAGTGCCTCACTTAAATTTTCGTCTCTCTTATCATACCTCATTAAAAATTCTCTCAAGCTTTTCATCATCTCCGGAGCTAGATGCTATATAAACTTGTACTCCTGCGCTCGGTGTTTGCTTCTAGGCTATCTTGGCTGTGATAATGCGTTCGCTGTGCTGTTCATAGCAGCTGACAAGCGGTGCAATTTTCTTGTTCATTATGAGACCTATTCTTGCATTACAACTGTAGAAGAACTTACGTTTCAAAGTATAACATGGTCCACAACGGAAGAAGTATGGCTCAACCGTCCACACGTTATGAAAGTAGTTTTAAAAATTCATTGAAATTTACACATCATAGAAGTATTTTGTTGAAGAATCAGCAAAATCCCCCAAACAGCTTTAAAACACGCTAACACAAAACACGCGCCGCGAAGGAAGTATCCAAATGGGACGGAAATCGCTTGATATTATGTACATGTATAGACAAACAAATGATTACAGTTTCAGAGAAATTGGATGATTTGTTCAAGAGATATAGCTCCACAAATAGAGCAAGTCAACAATGCATTCGTCCAACTTTGGCCCTTATCCAAGTAGTTATCCCTCTTGGCATTGATTGATTGATTGGATATCCCACTGAGAAACATCGTGCAAATTCTGCCCCCGACCTATGGAAAGTCCATTAATTATCAACTTAAAATAACTTCGTGGCACACACCGAATTCCCGGCGCCACAGAACTGCAACACGCCACTTCTTTAGCAGTTCAGAGTGACCTCACACGGCTCTGACGTGTTCACTGCTGCCGATTGCAAACTACCGCACATTATTCCACTTTATAAGTGGGCTAAGCCATTTTACTTTCGCCCGTCTAGCAGCATGCTACGATAGTGTGACGCAGAGCTTTCAGTGTGTAATATGACTTCATTCTTTTGAAATAATAACTGAAACTCCATGATTACCTTTTTAAATAAGGTGAACTGTTACTGCATTTAAATTAGGAATTACTGGAATTAGGGCTACATGTGAAGACAACGTTTTGTACTGTATGTATTCGGTTGTGTCGTGACGCATATCACTTACCGTTACAAAGAATTCGTTGTTCTTTACTTTGAATACTGACTCATTACACTTTTTTTTTTTTTTTTTTTTTTTTACGAGAACGGTCTTCAGCTCGTCGCATGTGCCTAGATGCTGTCCTCACAGCAAGCCGCATAGCAAGCAGCCCTAAAATTCAAACGTTTTGTCGCCTCCTTATACTTCGCGCTAAACATATTAATGTGCCACAAAGAGAATCTCTTACTGCCGACCGAGTTTCTGTTCTGGACTGCTTACAAGCACGAACTATGCAACGTAGTGTGAGAGCCGAAGAGAACTAGGTAACACTATGGCAAAAGTGATGTCAACGCAGCTCAGCCACAATTTACTATAATTCAATTATAGGAGCCTTCCAAATTATTAACTATAGTACAAAGATGGTGCGTGGGAATAGTTCAATGTCCACTTGCTTTGATCTGCCTTTAGCTCTGGTCTAATCTTGACTGCAGTGAACGGGAACTTCGATCACTAGTAGAACATCGATTTTTGGTGCTCTTTACAGAGACACTAGAGGCGGTACTGATGCTGTCTCGAAGTATTGTTAATATTGTGCGGTTATTGCCTAAGCGGACCCGTGTATCTGCTTGTAACCGCTTTTCGCAAATGAACGTCCGCTTGAGAACTATTTAAGAGACGTATGACTGAACCACAAAATAAAAATCGTCTTGCTGCGCCGTCTCTGTTGGCTGGACTTAACTCAGTTGCGGCTGAGTACTAGTTAGCTTGTTGCCTTTCTGCGTATCGTTGCGTTCTGGATATTGTGAAGGACACAGCGGAAACGGTACATCGAGTCTCATAGCATATCTGTTAATAATGAATACTTACGATATCCAGTATCTCTATTGCGCCAGTGTTGGCACTATATACAGAGGTTGGCAGTGCTTTCGCCTTCTTGGACCCGTGATATTGCTGGTGAGGTGGGTTGTTTATTATTCCTAGTTAAGATATCTGCGTGGAATATTGTATTTCAGCAGATTTATTTGTTTCTTATTCAGCCACACCCGCCTGTTTATTAATGATGTATTACTCATCTTTTTAATCAAATTAAATTTATTTTCTTTTAGTATAAACCAGAACTAAAAATTTAACTTGGAAGTCACATTGTCCTTAGCCGGGCTGAGTCGTTCGCAGCTCGCGGGCTAGTGGTTACCGTATCTGCCTCTGGATCTTGGAGTCCCTGACTCGATTCCCAGCTGGGTCGGGGACTTTTTCCGCCCGGAGACTGGATGTTTGTGTTGTCCTCAACATTTCATAATTCAGGAAAATGGCGGGACTGGGCGTTGAAAAGATTGGGATTTTGTACGGGCGCTGATAACCACGCTGTTGATCGCCCCACAAACGAAAATCATCGTCGGGACAGAGTCCATGTAACTGGTTGTGATACAGAAATTTATGGCAGTGTTAGATTTGGGAACTACTATAGTACATTCTTTGTTAAAGGTGTAACCCCAAGCTCAATCAGTCGTTGCAGCTGTTATCCTAACGGTCCTGTGATACTGCTCCACTACTTCGTATGCCTGTAAGGTGATGGAGCCAGCTAGTAGGCCGGCCGCTGTGGTCAAGCGGTTCTAGGTGCTTCAGTCTGGAACCACGCGGCTGCTGCGGTCGCAGGTTCGAGGAGGAGAGGAGATTAGTGTTTAACGTCCCGTCGACAACGAGGTCATTAGAGACGGAGCGCAAGCTCGGGTGAGGGAAGGATGTGGAAGGAAATCGGCCGTGCCCTTTCAAAGGAACCATCCCGGCATTTGCCTGAAGCGATTTAGGGAAATCACGGAAAACCTAAATCAGGATGGCCGGAGACGGGATTGAACCGTCGTCCTCCCGAATGTCGCAGGTTCGAATCCTGCCTCGGGCATGGATGTGAGTGATGTCCTTTGGTTAGTTAGGTTTAAGTAGTTCTACGTCTAGGGGGCTGATGACCTCAGATGTTCTCCCATAGTGCTTAGAGCCATCTGAACTATTTTTGAGCAGCTAGTGGTTGGGGGAGAGGGGTCCGAGAGTTGTGGGGGTAATTGCCAACTTTCCAAGGTAACAACATGAACTGAAACGCTTTTAGATCCAAGGTCCTAGTCTACCTTCTGGAAACGTAGAGCTATATCGAGCTAGGTAGAACGCAGTCAACGGAACTTCTAAGCAAATACTATAAAATGTTGGTAATATAGTACTAACGAGACTAGTAGTGCAGAATGACCCGGCGATTCCAGATGGGACGGCCTGCACGCTTTTTACTGTCCAGCTGTTGACACGAGACATTACAAATGTAGCGGAAAGGAACGCAGCTGCCGGTTTTGCGTTTCAAAGCTACGACCGCAGGAATCTGCTGCCGCTCCACTGCACGTACAGCCGGATGGCGCCCGATAAAAACGATGTCTACCACATGCGCTCACACACGGCCGCGCCCTCCCACACAATGTTCACCGCAACAACGGTCGGGGGGAACGATCGAGGCCTGTGCTAATCCAGCACACACACACACACACACACACACACACACACACACAAACACTTGTCATCCAGCTCCAGCCAGTGAAAAGCCTGTGAGTGAAAAAAGAAAAAAAAAAACATGTCGAGCGCTCTGGCAATGCAGAGGATTAAAGGAACCGCTATCCACAGCGGGCAGCCGTGAGGCAGTGGTGCGGAAGTGATGGCACAGAGTGGGAGGAGGGAAGGGGAGAGAGAGAGAGAGAGAGAGAGAGAGAGAGAGAGAACCAGAGAAACGAGTGCGAGTCAGCTAACAACAGCCGCGCGGCAGGAAGTTGGCGATGACGCCCGCTGCAAATACGGCGTTTGTTGTGCTGTTTGGAAACGGAGCGGCGGAGCAGATAAGAGAACAATCTGTGGAACAAAAGCTGTTGCAGAACGCAAACAGGAGCCGAGAATTATTGCCGTATGACGTTGCTGTGTGTAATGGGCTTTCCAGTGAAGATACACAGATGGTTCTGTCTGAACCAGATAGGATCGCAGACTTAATAACGTTGGAGTTACTACAGTCTGCAATAACGTGCAAAAAGAACAGCAAGATGCCATGGCGTGACAAAATCAACACAGAGCTTATAAAATATTCTCCAAATATTACTAAAATATTAGCATGTGCTGGCAAAGTGGTCATATACCTGAAGAGCGGAATGCAGCCCAGATCTGCCCAATTTATAAGTAAGGAAACCGACATGAATGTCAAAACTACAGAAGTATCAGCCTTCTGAGTTCACGTGATAAACTTTATGGTAGAATTTTAAAAAAGCGTCTATTTCAAATCGCTGAAACTACACGCTCAGATCCGCAGCATGGTTTCCGAAAAGGCAGGTCATGTTCGACCTTTACCTTTAGTACGACAAAGCTAACAGAAAAACACAATGAATTCAATTTACCAACTTTTCTTACCTTCATTCACTATGAAAAGACATTTGACAAAGTAACAAACTATGATAAATTTTAAGAAACTGAGGTATTCCGTCCTATACTATAAAAACTGTGGAGTGTTTATATATTAATAACAAAATACAGCCGGCCGACATTGCCGTGCGGTTCTAGGCGCTGCAGTCTGGAACCGCGAGACCGCTACGGTCGCAGGTTCGAATCCTGCCTCGGGCATGGATGTGTGTGATGTCCTTAGGTTAGTTAGGTTTAGCTAGTTCTAAGTTCTAAGGGCTAATGACCTCAGAAGTCGAGTCCCATAGTGTTCAGAGCCATTTGAGCAAACAGAATACAGATAAAAGTAGCAGGCAGCAGACATCATGTCTACATCTACTTCGATACTCTGCAAATCACATTTAAGTGCCTGGCAGAGGGTTCATCGAGCCACCTTCACAATTCTCTATTATTCCAATCTCGAATAACGCGCTGCAAGAACGAACACCTAAATCTTTCGGTACGAGCTCTGATTTTCCTTATTTTATTATGATTATCGTTTCTGGCTATATACGTCGGCGTCAACAAAATATTTTCGCATCCGGAGGAGAAAGCTGGTTATTGGACTTTCGTGAGGAGATTCCTCCGCAACGATAAACATCTCTGTTTTAATGATGTCCATCACAATCCTCTATCATTTCAGTGACATTCTCTCCCCTGTTTCACGATAATACGAAACGTGCTGCCCTTCTTTGAACCTTTTGGTCAATCCTATCTGGTAAGGACCCGAAACCGCGCAGCAGTAGTGTAAAAGAGGCCGGAGAAGCATAGTCTAGGCGGTCTCCTTAGTAGATCTTAGTAGATCTAGTCTTTGGTTAGCCTTCCACACAACATTTCCTATGTGTTCCTTCCAATTTCAGTTGTTCGTAATTGTAATTTCTAGATGGCCTTTAGATTTGACTGATTTATCATGTAATCAAAGTTTAACGGATTCCTTTCAGCACTCATGTGGATGACCTCACACTTTTCATAATTTAGGGTCAACTGCCAGTTTTCGTGCCATATACAAACAGCGTCGTCGGCAAACAACCTAAGATAACGGCTCACATGATCTCCCAAATGGTTTATATACACTCCTGGAAATTGAAATAAGAACACCGTGAATTCATTGTCCCAGGAAGGGGAAACTTTATTGACACATTCCTGAGGTCAGATACATCACATGCATCACATGATCACACTGACAGAACCACAGGCACATAGACACAGGCAACAGAGCATGCACAATGTTGGCACTAGTACAGTGTATATCCACCTTTCGCAGCAATGCAGGCTGCTATTCTCCCATGGAGACGATCGAAGGGATGCTGGATGTAGTCCTGTGGAACGGCTTGCCATGCCATTTCCACCTGGCGCCTCAGTTGGACCAGCGTTCGTGCTGGACGTGCAGACCGCGTGAGACGACGCTTCATCCAGTCCCAAACATGCTCAATGGGGGACAGATCCGGAGATCTTGCTGGCCAGGGTAGTTGACTTACACCTTCTAGAGCACGTTGGGTGGCACGGGATACATGCGGACGTGCATTGTCCTGTTGGAACAGCAAGTTCCCTTGCCGGTCTAGGGATGGTAGAACGATGGGTTCGATGACGGTTTGGATGTACCGTGCACTATTCAGTGTCCCCTCGACGATCACCAGTGGTGTACGGCCAGTGTAGGAGATCGCTCCCCACACCATGATGCCGGGTGTTGGCCCTGTGTGCCTCAGTCGTATGCAGTCCTGATTGTGGCGCTCACCTGCACGGCGCCAAACACGCATACGACCATCATTGGCACCAAGGCAGAAGCGACTCTCATCGCTGAAGACGACACGTCTCCATTCGTCCCTCCATTCACGCCTGTCGCGACACCACTGGAGGCGGGCTGCACGATGTTGGGGCGTGAGCGGAAGACGGCCTAACGGTGTGCGGGACCGTAGCCCAGCTTCATGGAGACGATTGCGAATGGTCCTCGCCGATACCCCAGGAGCAACAGTGTCCCTAATTTGCTGGGAGGTGGCGGTGCGGTCCCCTACGGCACTGCGTAGGATCCTACGTTCTTGGCGTGCATCCGTGCGTCGCTGCGGTCCGGTCCCAGGTCGACGGGCACGTGCACCTTCCGCCGACCACTGGCGACAACATCGATGTACTGTGGAGACCTCACGCCCCACGTGTTGAGCTATTCGGCGGTACGTCCACCCGGCCTCCCGCATGCCCACTATACGCCCTCGCTCAAAGTCCGTCAACTGCACATACGGTTCACGTCCACGCTGTCGCGGCATGCTACCAGTGTTAAAGACTGCGATGGAGCTCCGTATGCCACGGCAAACTGGCTGACACTGACGGCGGCGGTGCACAAATGCTGCGCAGCTAGTGCCATTCGACGGCCAACACCGCGGTTCCTGGTGTGTCCGCTGTGCCGTGCGTGTGATCATTGCTTGTACAGCCCTCTCGCAGTGTCCGGTGCAAGTATGGTGGGTCTGACACACCGGTGTCAATGTGTTCTTTTTTCCATTTCCAGGAGTGTAGATAAGGTAAAGTAAAGGGTCTATTACACTACCTTGGGGAAACACCAAAAATCACTTCTTCTTTACTCGACGACTTTTCGTCAATTACTACCAACTGTGACCTCTCTGATAGGAAATCACGAATCCAGTCACATAACTGAGACGATATTCCATAAGCACGCAATTTCACTAGAAGCTGCTTGTGTGTTACAGTGTCAAAAGCCTTCCGGAAATCCAGAAATACGGAATCAATTTGAAATCCCTTGTCAACAGCACTAAACACTTCATGCGAGTAAAGAGCTATCCGTTAAAAAATATATATATATCTGACGCGACCCCACCTAGCAACAAAAAACCAACATCATATTATGGCCCCAGTTGTCACACGGAACGGTTGTCCTACAAACGTTTCAGTTACTATCAAACTTTCGGAGTTATTCTAGATGGCAATAGTTAGTGATTCACCCTGTATAAATTTACGTCTGTATGAAGCGGGAGAAGGATTTCTAAATCATGGCTGGCGCTACCGATCCTCTAAGAAGCTACGAAAATTGGCAGCGCTCCTTATATGGTGTTTCCGTAAGAGCATTCAAAAATTTAAGAGGAGATAGCGGGTGCTCCACTGAACAATCTGAGGTAGGGAACCTGAGGTCGGTGAAGCCAGCTTAAGGAGATAATAGGAATAAAATCACATTACAGTGTACTTTTTCGTTTAGTTAACTTGAAATATCATCACACAATGAAAGTACAATTTTTACTAAAGGTAGGAGACGAGGTACTGGCAGAAGTAAAGCTGTGAGTGCCGGGCGTGAGTCGTGCTTCGGTAGCTCAGATGGTAGAGCACTTGCCCGCGAAAGGCAAAGGTCCCGAGTTCGAGTCTCGGTCGGGCACACAGTTTTAATCTGCCAGGAAGTTTCATATCAGCGCACACTCCGCTGCAGAGTGAAAATCTCATTCTGGATACAATTTTTACTGTATCTCACAAAATGTGCTGAAACTGACAGCCATCAGTCACAATTCAAGCATGACTTCGGCGAACAAATTTCTGACGCACCCTGACAAATATCCCTTGTGTGATTCGAATGACATCACAGGCAGCTACAATTCTGCCTACCAGTTCCGTTTCCGTATCCACTGGGGCCTCATACACAAGGGGCTTGAGATATCCCCTTAGGAAGTAATCAAGGGGATTCAAGTCAGATGACCTCGCAGGCTGTGGAATAGAACCTCCCATTCCAATCCAGCGACTGGGAAATACTGTACCGGTACTACTCCATCGTATTGTACTGTACCTTCCTGACTGAATAGCACTGGGTACTGTCGTTGATTCGTAGCATGTTCTGTTATGGGATAATGTAAATACGATACAACTGAAACACGTAATGGACGAGTAGAATAACATAACCTGCATCATGACTTCCTGGTAATCAAACTCGTCCTCCTTGTTTCCTTGCAGGGAATAAAGAATGTACATGTAAATAAACAGCACAGTAAGTGCAAACTTGTACGCATGTCAGTTGTAAATAAGCTGAAAAACAGTAATGCTAGACAAAGCGGAAGACAAGTTTACTTCCATATCTCCTTAAGCTGGCTTCTCCGATACCAAGTTGCCTTCCTCAAATTGTTCAATGGAGCACACACACACACACACACACACACACACACACACACACACACACTCACACACACACACACACATATATATATATATATATATACGGACCATTAAAACATTTTGTGAGGGTATGATGGGGCTGCAACTCCAATGTACGTGATCTCACCCCTTTAGGGTCTTGCGTGATCGCAGTTTTTGCTCTGCTACATAGGGCATCGTCCCCTACGCTCCTCGGAGTATGGGACCTCATCATCATCATCATATAGGGTGGAGCCACCAGAAACCGTTCAAAACCATTTTTATGAAAGCGGGGAAGACTGTTTATGCTTTTACACACCTTCTTTTTCATGCCTTCTTGTGACTTGTGAACGGGGGGGTTACAACATTGACATGCAATTAAACAAAACGGCAATGGATTCCTCCAATGCCTTACAGTTCGGCAACTCCCTTGGTGCTGCCCCTGGACCTTTATTTCCTTTACGGAGACAACTATCCAACAATTCTTAAGGGGCTGGTCGGGTAGGCACCATTTGGTCGGAGCCCACCTGGCTAACCGCGAGGTGTAATGCGCTGCTTCCCAAGCGGGAACTGGGTGTTGTGTGATGTCCTTAGGTTAGTTAGGTTTAAGTAGTTCTAAGTTCTAGGGGACTGATGACCATAGATGTTAAGTCCCATAGTGGCTCAAATGGCTCTGAGCACTATGGGACTCAACTGCTGTGGTCATAAGTCCCCTAGAACTTAGAACTACTTAAACCTAACTAACCTAAGAACAGCACACAACACCCAGCCATCACGAGGCAGAGAAAATCCCTGACCCTGCCGGGAATCGAACCCGGGAACCCGGGCGTGGGATGCGAGAACGCTACCGCACGACCAGGAGCTGCGGGCTAAGTCCCATAGTGCTCAGAGCCATCTGAACCATTTGAACCCAAGTGGGAAGGCGTGCCGGTCCCCGACACGAATCCGCCCGGCAGATTAGTGTCGAGGTCGGGTGTGCCGGCCAGTCTGTGGATGGTTTTCGATCTGCCTCGGCGAATGCGGGCTGATTCCCCTTATTCCGCCTCAGTTACACTATGTCGGTTATTGCTGCGCAAGCACTGTCTCCATGTACGCGTACACCATAATTACTCTACCGCGCGAACATTTGGGGTTACACTCGTCTCGTATGAGAAGTTCCTGGGGGGGAAAGGGGAGGGGGTGGGGTGTCCACTTGGGGCCGAACCGCAAAGTAACCCTGGGTACGGTGTGGGGTGGCAGTGAGATGGCTGGACTGCTGTGGCCTGCTGTGGGGTTGTGAACCACTGAGGGCTACGGCGGGACGAAGCCTCTCCGTCGTTTATAGGTCCCTTGTTCAACACACAGTACAATATAACTTTTGGTCACCAGCTCCTGCTGCGAAACCTGAGTGGTTTTAAAAGTAGTTTTGTCGTACTTCTGTCGTCCAAATGGGTAAGTCAGCACATTTTTTCACCTTACGATCTTTTCTCTGAACGGTTTATCGTCAATAATAAATTCATCAACGATACACGGACTCATATACTTTGTGGTGACAAAATTCATGGGCTACCTCCTAATATCGTGTCTGATCTACTTTTGGCAGGCGTAGTGCAAGGGCTCGACAAGGCATGGAGTCAATACGTCGTTGGAAGTCCCCTATAGAAATATTAAGCCATGCCACCTCCAAAGACGTCCATAACTGCGAAAGTATTGCCGGTGCTAGATTTTGTGTACGAACGGACACCCGATTATGTCCCTCCTGTAACTGTTCGATGGGATACATTTCGGGCGATCTAGGTGGTCAAACCACTCGCTCAAGTTTTCCAGACTGTCCTTCAAACCAATCGCGAACAATCCTGGTCCGATGACATGGCCCATTGTCAACCATAAAACTTCCGTCATTGTTTGTGAATATAATGTCGGTCAGTGGCTGCAAAAGGTTTCCTTGTAGCCGAACCGAACAATCTTCAGTCAATGATCAGTTCAGCTAATCCAGAGAACGGAGCTCCCTCCATTTAAACACAGCCAACAGTACTATGGAGCCACCGCCAGCTTGACAATTTTGGTCCATGGCTTCGTGAGGCCTGCGCCACAATCGAACCCTACCATCAGCTCTTACCTACTGAAATCGGGAACCATCTAATCAGTTCAAGGTTTTGCAGTCATGTAGCACCCAACTGATATGGTCACCAGTCCAAGAGAGGCGCTGCGGGCGATGTCGTGCTGCTAGCAAAGTCATTCGCGTTGGTCGTCTATTAACACCAAATTTCGCCGCACTATCCTAATGGATACGTTCGTCGTAGTCTCACATTGATTTCTGTGGTTGTTTCACTCAGTGTTGTGTCTGTTAGCACTGACAACTCTACGCAAACACCACTGCTCTCGGTCGTGAAGGCTGTCGGCCAATTCGTTGTCCGTTTTGAGAGGTAATGCGTGAAATATGTTCTCGGTACACTATTGACAGATCTCGGACTATTCAATTCCCAAACGATTTCCGAAACGAAATGTCTCATGCGTCTAGCTCCAGCTAGAATTCCGCGTTTAGAATCTGTTAATTTCCGTCGTGCGGCCATAATCAAGTCAGACACTTTTCACATATATCGTTTGAGTACAAATGGCAGCTCCGCCATTGTACTGTCGTTTCATACCTTTTATATCGGACAGTACCGCCATCTGTTTATGTGCATGTCACCTCAGTGTAGTCTTCTTCTTCATTTTTAACACTTAACAAAATTGCAGCTGAAATAAAGTTGTGGACAATGTTAAAGTTGTGGCCATACTTCCTCGGAGTTGGTCCACGCGATGGATGTCCCTTGATGCAAGCTCAAAGTTACTGATATGTTACCAAAGGATGTGTGATTTTATTCATGTTAGAAGAAGGGATCTGTTAAATGATAATCAGTTCGGTTTCACTAACGGTAAAAAAAGGATAGAGGAAGTTCTGACGACGCGATAAATAGTTAAAGAAAGACTTAAGGAAAAATAAAGACACTTATGGAATTTGATGGCTTATAAAAATCGTTCGACAATGTAAAATGACTCATGGTGTTTGATATTCTCAGTAAAATAGGTATAAGCTTTATAGGAAGGCGGGTAATATACTTGTGTCCAAAAAACGAGAGATAAAAATAAGAATGCAAGAGTGTCCTGTTTAAACAGACATAAGAAAGGAATTAAATGTTTTTCTTCAAGTATTAAAATTATGCATCGCTGAATCAATTATAGTAACAAGAAAGGTATGGTAGTCGGATTAAAATTCAAAGAAAGGAATCAGTCACAAATTTCGCTGATGACATTGCTATTACAGGAACTGTTGAAGTGTTATGAGTGTAGAGTATAGATGGTAAACAAAGGAAATACGGAAGTAATGAGGAGGACAAGAATTGAGGTTAATGATTAACAACACATCAAAATTTTGTGCTTCATTTCAGACGAAGTGAGGGGATTCTTCTACCTTGTAAACAAAAAGCTAGTGACGGACGAATCCAGCACGATATAAGAAACAGACTGCAACGGGCGAAGATAGCATTCCTCGCTCAAAGAAGTTGGCTACTATCAACCATAGGACTTAATTTAGAGAAATATGTTCTGATGACGTTCGCCTGGAGCAGTGGTATGTGCGGAACTGAGTAATAGATTATGAGAAAACTGGAAAATTACAGAATCGAAAAATCTGTGTATTATGCTGAAAATTAGTGGACTGATAAGATACGAAATAAGGAAGTTCTCTGCAGAATCTGCGAAGAATGAAAGACACTGATCAGCCAGAACATTATGACCGCCTACCTAATAGCAGGTATGTTCACCTGTGGCACGGCGACGCGTCGTGGCACGGAAGCAATGAGGCCCTAGTTGTCACTGGAGTGAACTGGCGCCAAATCTGCACACAGAACGTAAATTCCAGCGAGGGGGCGATGAGTTCTGACGTCAGGTTCAATGACATCC
This sequence comes from Schistocerca cancellata, assembly GCF_023864275.1. NCBI lineage: Eukaryota > Metazoa > Arthropoda > Insecta > Orthoptera > Acrididae > Schistocerca > Schistocerca cancellata. The sequence goes on along the minus strand of NC_064627.1, from coordinate 1,045,076,727 downwards.
CAAATTCGTTCAATAGGATTCAGATCTGGTGCGTCGGGGCACCAGCACGTCAGTTATAACACTACGTTGTGTTCCCCGAATAACTTCATCACACTCCCGGCGTTATGAGATGGCACATTATCTTCTTGAAAAATGCAACTGAAGCCGGCAACATGATCGTCATGACGGGATGTACCTGGTCTGCACGATAATCCTTAGTCGTCATGTTGCCTTGCACGAGCTCCACTGGACCCACGGATGCCCACGTGAATGTTCGCCAGAGCATAATGGAGCCGCCGACAGCTCGTCTCCATCCGCAGCAAGGAGCTGTTCACTTGGAAGACGACGGGTTCACTCCCTTCCATAGACATGACGAAGAAGTTATCGGGATTCGTCAGACCATGCAATGCTCTGGCACTGCGCTAACGTCCAGTGCCGATGGTAACGTGCCCATTTCAGTCATAGTTTCCGAGTTCCTGGTGTTGACATTACGCATACATGGATCGTCGGCTGCGGAGGCGTATCGTTAGGAGTTTTCGGTGCACTGCGTGTTCACACACACTTGCGCTCTGCCCAGCATCAAAGTCTGATGTTAGTTATGCTATAGTTCCCCGCCTGTCTTGTTTCAGCAGTCTGCCAGCCTACGACGTCCGACATCTGTAATTTGGGGTGGCCGCCCGATCCCTCAACGACTCAACTTGGTTTCGCCTTGATTTCGCCACGTGTTGAAGACGCTCACCACAGCCCTTCTCCAACACCTGCCAGGTCGTGCAGTTTCCGAAATGACAAACTGCCTATTGGCTTCTGTCTCGGGTTCTTCGGCCGACGTTCATCTAATGATTTTTCTGACGTTTCGCCAGCACGAGTGGCTGGCATTGTCAAAGCTTCACTCTCCATTGCCGGTGGTGAACTGGAGGCGAGCTCGCGGCCGCAGGCTATATGTACCTGGCGCGCCAACGTCCGAGGGCTTCTCCGCGGTCATTTCCGGTGCGTTTCTCCTCTTGCTACCTACGACGGTCGTTCGCTGCAGTACGGGAAGCCAGGATCCGTTTACCTTAAGGCTTTCCTCTTTCTTGTTGAAACTGTTCGCGTGTTTTGGATTTCTACAGCTTCTCTGAACAGGCGCGTGTGATAGTGCTTCTCTACAGACAGAACTTCCGTGTCGGCGAATTTTATTACGTGGTCGGTCTCATTCAGTGCGTGCTCTGCCACGGCCGATTTCTCCACCTGCCCCAACCTGCAATGTCGCTTATGCTCTTTGATCCTGGTGTTAATGGATCGTCCAGTCATTCCGACATAAACTTTTCCGCATGTGCAAGGTATACGGCATATTCCCGACATTGCAAGTGGGTCTCTTTTCTCCTTCGCCGATCTAAGACACTCTTTGATCTTCCTTGTCGGTTTGAAAATCGTCTTTACGCCGTGTTTGCGCAATACACGGCCGATTCTGTCCGTCACTCTGGGAATGTATGGCAGAGGGGCCGTACCCGACATTTCTTTTTCTGGTTCCTTACTTCGCCGAGTGTTTGGCTCTGTTACACTTCTAATGTAATTTGTGGAGTACCCATTGCTCCTCAGAACAGTTTCCAGGTGTTGCATTTCTCGTTTGAGGTGTTGAGACTCACATATTCGTCCTGCTCTCGTTACGAGCGTACTAATCATGCGTCTTTTCTGGCTCGGGTGGTGGTTTGACAGTTTGTGCAGGTATCGGTCCGTGTGTGTCGGTTTTCGATACACGCTGTGTCCCAGGTTTTCTCCGTCCCTTGTCACCAGCACATCTAGAAATGGCAGTTTCTTTTCCTTTTCTACTTCCATGGTAAATGTTATGTTGGCATGGAGGCTGTTCAAGTGTCTCAGGAATTCACCGAGCTGTTCTTCACCATGGCTCCACACCACGAAAGTATCATCGACGTACCTTTACCACACCTTAGGTTTGCAAGTCGCTGAGTCCAGTGCCTGTGCTTCGAATTGTTCCATGAAAAAGTTGGCCACCACTGGACTGAGAGGACTACCCATTGCGACGCCTTCCAGCTGTTCGTAGAAATCGCCATTCCACGTGAAATAGCTCGTCGTGAGACATGCATGGAAGAGCCTTTCGATGTCTTGCGGGAACATGGAACCGATGTGCTCCAGAGCGTCGCTGAGTGGCACTTTCGTAAATAACGAAACAACATCAAAACTGACCAGGATGTCGTTTGGCGCAAGTTTCAGTTGCTTCAGCTTCTCAATGAAATGTCCTGAATCCTTAATGTATGTGTCGGTCTTTCCCACGTGTGGCTGTGGCGAAACGTCAGAAAAATCATTAGATGAACGTCGGCCGAAGAACCCGATACAGAAGCCAATAGGCAGTTTGTCAACAAGTGGCCACGAAAGCCTTAACAATTTTGTAGTTTCCGAAATGCTCGTGCCGAGCCTCCAGGCGATCACAGTCTGCCCTCGGTCAGACTCAGATAGACTTCCGCACTGTACACACGGACAGCACACTCACAGATTCTACAAGCACCGTGCTTGTGTCTGACTGGCACTTATTCCGCGCCAGGTGATTCGACTACGGACTGGGCAGGTTTACATAGATAGCAGGTATGTGGTCATAATCTTCTGGCTGATCCGTACACGTCGAAAACACTGACTAGAAGAAAGTAGAACTTACTATATTAAGATACTTGTTAAGACATCAGGCAATAACTCCCCATGGTGATAGTGGGGGGGGGGGGAGTGGTCATGGAGGACAGATCCTGTAGGAGAAGATAGAGGTTGGAACATAAGCACCTAACTTATAAGAGCTAATCTGAAATAAAAAGTGTAATACAAGAAAGAAAGTCGTAGGGGTACTGGGTCCTCTGGCATAAGTGAACCGATTATTCACTAGAAATGGTTATGTCCTATTAGTTGGAGACCATTTGCAGCTATTCATGAACTTCGTGTTCCCAAACATCGATGGAATTTTCATTGATGGCAAAGTGCCGTGTCACAGTTCGAGCGAATGGTTTGATGAATCCCATCAAACAATTACGGGACATAATCGAGAGGTCAGTTCGTGCACAACATTCTGCATGGGCAACACTTTCGCAGTTTTGGACGACTACAGAGGAATCTTGGCACTATATTTGTGCAGGGCAGTTCCAACGACTTGTTGATTCCACGCGATGCCGAGTTACTGCATTTCGCTGGGTAAAAGGGGATTCGACACTTTATTAGAAGGTACCCCGTGACTTTTGGCACCTCAGTGTATTTTAGCTGACTACAAATACTGTTTGTTATTTACGTATCATCGTTCTGGTTACCATATATTAGACCTAAAGTGGAATGCTCGCATTTAATCTTATGAGGAATTTAAGACTATGTTCCAGCAGAGAGACTAGATGTAAATTACATTTGGACTGAGATGTGAAGGGCTTAGTTAAATCATTTAACCCGACCGAAATATTTAATACTTCACACTACATTACAGGGAACTGGTCGTTGTCAGCGACATGTTTGCGCAGTAAAACGGTCTGCCTCATTATAAAGTCTAAATATTTCAGTTTGTAGGGAAAAATATTGTATTTACAAATAGCTATGACGTTCAGTGGGTGCTCCTTTTTCCTTTCATCTGAATGTACTTACTTCTTCTGGATTAGGAGAACATAATGTAATGCCTTTACTTGAAACAGTCTGCACAGTATTTTTAAAGAGTTGAATGAAATTAGATTGAATTCCATTGGGAACATAACAAATATGACAAATACGTAAACGTAGGAGCCGAAGGTGCAGTTGTCTGCTGGATAAAATTTCGGGGAAAAGTGTTTCTAGTGAATCTGCTTAGGATAACACGTAACGCACTCAAGAATCCTGTTGCGATTCGTAACACCGCAACTTTGCGCTAGCTGGCTGTACACTTTCCGCGAAATTCTGCCATGTCTGCCGAGGAGATGTCTGCCCAGCTGAATTATTCAGGGATTCTTTGTGCCCAAGTCGCACGTCACTGCATAATTCATTTGCAAAGACCGACACTCAACCACGCCAGCCGTAAGTTTGAGAGCATATTTCATGAACGAAAACCACTCCCGTATCCGGTACTTCCAAGATAGGTCGACTGTGTCGATTCCCTATCTACATGATGTCTCAGTTGTGTGACACTTTAACAGAAAATTATAACTTTGTCACAAATTAAGGAAGGATCAAGAGACATGCGAAACAGTAACATATCAATCACCTGAGTTGAGAAGCGAAAAAGTGTAGTACACATGGCCCAAAAAATTCACACCTTAAGAGCTGTGAGCACCTCTTCATTTTTAATACTGTGAAACACGTTAGTTCTCGTGCAAGCTCTTAGCTTTCCATATTTTCTGAGGTGATAGCCTGGACCAAAACAAGAAAAAGTTATCGCTTGAACACGGGCTCTAAATCGCACAACTTAAGATCTACTAGCACTTGTTCATCTTCGGTATTTTGAAAGAATCTCTTCTACTGAACAAGTGTTCTTAGCTCCTAAGGAGTATTTGAAAAAAATCACCTTGTCTAATCATTCTGAAGACTTAATGTTTGTTCGTATACAACCATTACATACATTGCTGGAAGAGTCAAAATTTTAAATTATTTTAAATGTTCCTGTATAATTCCGTATTAGTAACTCCTTTCATTGTTCTTGTTGCTGGTCTCTGAATTTTAATGGATTGTTTTGAATTTCTCCGGGACGTCATACTATACCGTGACAGACTATACTCATTTGCTCAATAAGCACACAGCACGGCTTCGGTACTAGAGTACTGTCTAAGAATTTTAAAGACATTGTAGTACTTACTCAATCTTTTTTTCACAAGCTCCACATGTTTCCCCGTCTTGAATAATCATCTAATTGAATTCATACAAACTTTATGTAAGATGTTTCCAGAATGAGATTTTCACTCTGCAGCGGAGTGTGCGCTGATATGAAACTTCCTGGCAGATTAAAACTGTGTGCCCGACCGAGACTCGAACTCGGGACCTTTGCCTTTCGCGGGCAAGTGCTCTACCAACTGAGCTACCGAAGCACGACTCACGCCCGGTCCCGCGAAAGGCAAAGGTCCCGAGTTCGAGTCTCGGTCGGGCACACAGTTTTAATCTGCCAGGAAGTTTCATATCAGCGCACACTCCGCTGCAGAGTGAAAATCTCATTCTGGAAACATCCCCCAGGCTGTGGCTAAGACATGTCTCCGCTATATCCTTTCTTTCAGGAGTGCTAGTTCTGCAAGGTTCGCAGGAGAGCTTCTGTAAAGTTTGGAAGGTAGGAGACGAGATACTGGCAGAAGTAAAGCTGTGAGTACCGGGCGTGAGTCGTGCTTCGGTAGCTCAGTTGGTAGAGCACTTGCCCGCGAAAGGCAAAGGTCCCGAGTTCGAGTCTCGGTCGGGTACACAGTTTTAATCTGCCAGGAAGTTTTATGTAAGATGTTTTTGCAATGCTGCAGCCCCCAATTTTATGCCTGTATTAGTTGTGGCTTTTCTTATACCTCTTGGTATGGTAGGAGCTGCACGATATGGTAAGGCGCCGGCGTAACATTAATTCAGACATGTTTTTAAAACAAATTTATTAACAAGATATTCCTAATCAACATCTGCAAAAATACGTGTTGCCTAATCCTTTTTTTAGAAAAGTTAACCAGTTGCAATATCTTTGATTAAATAAACCTTGATCTAGTATTGATGGCATGTAGTGGTGATACAATGATGTCAAATTTAAGCTCAAGACAATTCGATATTGATTAAAAGTCCAGCTGAAACTAGATAGCTACTTAACATTAAAATTTAAATCCCTAAACCTCTCTTAAAAATGCATGCAGTAAACCTTTAAACAAAGTTTATAACGATAAACTGACATCATTTGAAATTGAAAATGTCTTAAGATAAAATCAGTTTAGCAATATAACATAAAATATACAATAACAATTACAGCATGACCCCTACCCAGCAGTTTTAAGTACACCAATTTCGCTTGAGGCGCAATTTAAGATTTACTGAAGTAATGTACGGAAGTACCAGAAATTTTCAAATGGTTCAAATGGCTCTGAGCACTATGGGACTTAACATCTGAGGTCATCAGTCCCCTAGAACTTAGAACTACTTATACCAAGCTAACATAAGGACGTCACACACATCCATGCCCGAGGCAGGATTCGAACCAGAAAATTTCAAAACAAGCTTAAACTCCGAGCGCCTTCAGATGGACGCCAAATAAGGAGACGCAAATTGTTCAATTACAAATGTGATTATTTATGTGATTACAAATCTGATAACCTAAAGACTTATCTACAGTGTTAGAATTGATCCAGCTTGCGGTCATGTTTTATTTCACGTTTCCGTTCGACTTCTTGGCGATACATTATACACTCATTAAATTGACATGATAAAACAAGAAACACAAGTCAGCTGCTACCGGTCCCACACATACACATAATACAAATGGCTTCCCCAAGGGTAGACTCAATGACAACCTTTACAACATGAACAGATAAGATAAACAGATCACCTGCTATTGAATAGCTGAACTATCGAGCTTCGCATGGAGTGAAAAAGTACTCGTCCATAAATGCAACCAGAATGCAGCGAGAGTGTACTGAAGGCTGTACAGACCTTCCAGTTTTTCTTCGAGCGACAATTTCTTCCGGACAACGGACACATGATCTGAAATCGTAGACACCGTTCATATTCAACTCATCTGTGAAACGGGGGCGCGCAGTCACTCCAGGTACAGACAAAACGTTTCTCGACACAAATCGGGTTTGTTCCCAGCACCGGGCCGGCTCGCTACCATCTCGTGCCACTGGTAACGTGAAACCTCTTCACTGACCCTCACGCGCCACCTAGCGGACCACATTCACACGACAAGTTACTCTCTGGCAAAGAGAATCTGTACCACCACGGGCTCCACCAGAGAGACACAAAGATGGGAAAATACAAAATAAATTTCGGGAGGATTTCGCCCATGGCAAATCTCTGCAGCTCGTCTATAAGGTTACCTCCGCATTTACTCTCAGTTCTATTGTCCCTAAATCATTCAACTTCTTCTGTTGTCACGGAGACTTTCCGCTAAAAATAGGCTTCACACTGTCATTTTCCTTTTACGAGAAAGCTAGTGTGATCTGCAAAGAACACTTACTTTAAACATGGTTGTTTCTAAGTATATATTAAAAATTTGTAACCCACTGTGAAGCGCATGGCGAAGAGTACTTCCCACTGTAGAAGTTATTAAAGCTTCTCCCCATTCTATTCACGTACGGAGGGCGGGAAGAGTGACTTCTTAAATGGCCCCTTGCGCGCCTTAATTAATCTAATCTTATCCTCTACGGGAACGATATGTAGAGGTTGTGGTACATTCCTAGATTAGTCATTTGAAATCAGTTCTTGAAACTTTTTAAATGACTTGCAAGTGTGCCAGCTTAATTTCCTCAGCATGTTTGTTACACTTCACCCCTTGATACAGTAGTAATAGGATAAGACCTTTTTTTGTTTTGTCAAGCGTATAATTTTATATACCCCTTTACTTCAAGGAAGATGTCAATCTTTGCCCCACTTCCCAAGATGTGCCCTGACTATTGGTGCCGTTTCTTTCTGACTGTACTTCATTATACACTCCTGGAAATTGAAATAAGAACACCGTGAATTCATTGTCACAGGAAGGGGAAACGTTATTGACACATTCCTGGGGTCAGATACATCACATGATCACACTGACAGAACCACAGGCACATAGACACAGGCAACAGAGCATGCACAATGTCGGCACTAGTACAGTGTATATCCACCTTCCGCAGCAATGCAGGCTGCTATTCTCCCATGGAGACGATCGTAGAGATGCTGGATGTAGTCCTGTGGAACGGCTTGCCATGCCATTTCCACCTGGCGCCTCAGTTGGACCAGCATTCGTGCTGGACGTGCAGACCGCGTGAGACGACGCTTCATCCATTCCCAAACATGCTCAATGGAGGACAGATCCGGAGATCTTGCTGGCCAGGGTAGTTGACTTACACCTTCTAGAGCACGTTGGGTGGCACGGGATACATGCGGACGTGCATTGTCCTGTTGGAACAGCAAGTTCCCTTGCCGGTCTAGGAATGGTAGAACGAAGGGTTCGATGACGGTTTGGATGTAACGTGCACTATTCAGTGTCCCCTCGACGATCACCAGTGGTGTACGGCCAGTGTAGGAGATCGCTCCCCACACCATGATGCCGGGTGTTGGCCCTGTGTGCCTCGGTCGTATGCAGTCCTGATTGTGGCGCTCACCTGCACGGCGCCAAACACGCATACGACCGTCATTGGCACCAAGGCAGAAGCGACTCCCATCGCTGAAGACGACACGTCTCCATTCGTCCCTCCATTCACGCCTGTCGCGACACCACTGGAGGCGGGCTGCACGATGTTGGGTCGTGAGCGGAAGACGGCCTAACGGTGTGCGGGACCGTAGCCCAGCTTCATGGAGACGGTTGCGAATGGTCCTCGCCGATACCCCAGGAGCAACAGTGTCCCTAATTTGCTGGGAAGTGGCGGTGCGGTCCCCTACGGCACTGCGTAGGATCCTACGGTCTTGGCGTGCATCCGTGCGTCGCTGCGGTCCGGTCCCAGGTCGACGGGCACGTGCACCTTCCGCCGACCACTGGCGACAACATCGATGTACTGTGGAGACCTCACGCCCCACGTGTTGAGCAATTCGGCGGTACGTCCACCCGGCCTCCCGCATGCCCACTATACGCCCTCGCTCAAAGTCCGTCAACTGCACATACGGTTCACGTCCAGTGTTAAAGACTGCGATGGAGCTCCGTATGCCACGGCAAACTGGCTGACACTGACGGCGGCGGTGCACAAATGCTGCGCAGCTAGCGCCATTCGACGGCCAACACCGCGGTTCCTGGTGTGTCCGCTGTGCCGTGCGTGTGATCATTGCTTGTACAGCCCTCTCGCAGTGTCCGGAGCAAGTATGGTGGGTCTGACACACCGGTGTCAATGTGTTCTTTTTTCCATTTCCAGGAGTGTATACCACCACGGGCTCCACCAGAGAGACACAAAGATGGGAAAATACAAAATAAATTTCGGGAGGATTTCGCCCATGGCAAATCTCTGCAGCTCATCTATAAGGTTACCTCCGCATTTACTCTCAGTTCTATTGTCCCTAAATCATTCAGCTTCTTCTGTTGTCACGGAGACTTTCTGCTGAAAATAAGCCTCACACTGTCCTTTTTCTTTGAAGAGAAAGCTAGTGTGATCTGCAAAGAACACTTACTTTAAACATGGTTGTTTCTAAGTATACATTAAAAATTTGTAACCCACTGTGAAGCGCATGGCGAAGAGTACTTCCCACTGTAGAAATTCTTAGAGCTTCTCCCCCTTCTATTCACGTATGGAGGGCGGGAAGAGTGACTTCTTAAATGGCCCCTTGCGCGCCTTAATTAATCTAATCTTATCCCTTACGGTAACGATATGTAGAGGTTGTGGTACATTCCTAGATTCGTCATTTAAAATCAGTTCTTGAAACTTTTTAAATGACTTGCAAGTGTGCCAGCTTAATTTCCTCAGCATGTTTGTAACACTTCACCCCTTGATACAGTAGTAATAGGATAAGACCTTTTTTTGTTTTGTCAAGCGTATAATTTTATATACCCCTTTACATCAAGGAAGATGTCAATCTTTGCCCCACTTCCCAAGATGTGCCCTGAATATTGGTGCCGTTTCTTTCTGACTGTACTTCCTTATAGATAAATGTATCACCTGTGAAAAATTTTGAGGGTACTATTAATGTCACCCGCAACGTAACTAATATACAACATGAACAGCAAAGGTCCCCACATACCTCCCTGGGGCACACCTGAAGTTACTTCAACGTCTGTCGATTACTCTCCACCCAAGATAACATGCTGGTTCCTCCCTACCAAAATGTACTCAATCCAGCCACAAATTTTGCTTGATGCCCCGCACCATCGTACTTTCGATAATAAGTGTATATGTGATAATGCGACACACCTGTTTAAGTGTGGACTTACTCAAAGAAGTCAGGTCTGTTTCTTGCCATTAGATCCAATATATTTCCATCCTGCTTGGGCTTCCGAACGATGCGTTCTAGGAAGCTGTCAGAGGAAGCATTGAATAATATTTCGCAGGACACCACTAACAAAACTGTAAGTATCCTCATTGATAGTTGGACGATTAAAGTCTTTTTCGATAGTCACAGTACTTGTAAATCTAGGTTCCTTCTGTTGTTTTCGATTACGTCTCGAGGGTGGTTCTGTGGTCGACAGAATGACCATATTAAATGTTTATATCCGATCTTGATACTGAATCTTGCCCATACAGTCTCGCACGTGGTTTCAGTTTCTGTCTATGTGGTTTTAGTTTCTCGTCTACCATTAGCCTCGTCTTATGATACACACTTAGATTTTACGCCTAGTCTCATTACTATTAATTTAAAATTTTTACAATCTTTCTCCACCTGGCATAGCGTGAGCTCCACAGCATTCCAGGAGTGTTTGAAATACTAACATTTTGTTGCGAATGTTTCGGTAGTGAATCACTTGGATTTTATGCTCTCGTCTATAGCAGGCATTTCTTTGGATTTTATACTCATTACAGCTATCGCTGTCTAGACTACATGGGAAGTCATTTTATCTAAAAAAGAACTCTACCTGGGTAGCAGCCTCTGATGTGTAGTGCGCATCTGAACCATTCAGAAGTGCACTACAGTTTTCAACCCTTCGGAGCAAGTCCACGAAGTTTCCATTCATGGGTGCAATTTCGACTATTATTACTCATCTTAAGGAAACTCGAAGCCTACCTCAAACAAGTACATACAATGGTTCGGAAAATAGGCATTTGTTCTATATAAAACAGAAAAAGTGAGTGGTACATACGGATACCAGTCCAAACATTAAGCTACTACAAATGGTGTCCAGGTCTTGAAGTACACTGATAACCACAAAAGCTGATAAAAACGACGACAGTGGTATACTTCCTCGGTCGTATGGTTCCGCTATACAGCTGGGTGCGACATAATGTCATGGTTCCGGGTGTTCAACTATTTTTCTTTGGCGAATTAGTTACGAGAAGACTAGAGGGATCTGGGCGTCACAGTGTATATGGAAAACCCTCTCAAACTGACCTCTACCACCCAGCCTGGAGCCGTCACCGTCAGTCACAAAGAAATTCGATGCTAGAGGCTCCGAAACATTGAATTCGAACACTCCCAGACAAGAATATCTTCGCCGAAGATTTACAATACATACAAATTGTGTTCCAAAGTAATTAGTACTCAAATCGTCAAATCGAATGGGCGTTACAGCCAAAATCAAGAACGTCTTGTGACGTAGTTAACATCAAACTACCCAGTTAGACGATAAAGGTTTAAAATTTGTCTTGAATATATTGTGTTTCCTTTCGAAGGCCACTCTAACCCCTTGTCTACATGTCGGTGCCTGTATAGCCACGTCGGAGCTTCCTTGGGCTGCATATACACTCCTGGAAATGGAAAAAAGAACACATTGACACCGGTGTGTCAGACCCACCATACTTGCTCCGGACACTGCGAGAGGGCTGTACAAGCAATGATCACATGCACGGCACAGCGGACACACCAGGAACCGCGGTGTAGGCCGTCGAATGGCGCTAGCTGCGCAGCATTTGTGCACCGCCGTCGTCAGTGTCAGCCAGTTTGCCGTGGCATACGGAGCTCCATCGCAGTCTTTAACACTGGTAGCATGCCGCGACAGCGTGGACGTGAACCGTATGTGCAGTTGACGGACTTTGAGCGAGGGCGTATAGTGGGCATGCGGGAGGCCGGGTGGACGTACCGCCGAATTGCTCAACACATGAGGCGTGAGGTCTCCACAGTACATCGATGTTGTCGCCAGTGGTCGGCGGAAGGTGCACGTGCCCGTCGACCTGGGACCGGACCGCAGCGACGCACGGATGCACACCAAGACCGTAGGATCCTACGCAGTGCCGTAGGGGACCGCACCGCCACTTCCCAGCAAATTAGGGACACTGTTGCTCCTGGGGTATCGGCGAGGACCATTCGCAACCGTCTCCATGAAGCTGGGCTACGGTCCCGCACACCGTTAGGCCGTCTTCCGCTCACGCCCCAACATCGTGCAGCCCGCCTCCAGTGGTGTCGCGACAGGCGTGAATGGAGGGACGAATGGAGACGTGTCGTCTTCAGCGATGAGAGTCGCTTCTGCCTTGGTGCCAATGATGGTCGTATGCGTGTTTGGCGCCGTGCAGGTGAGCGCCACAATCAGGACTGCATACGACCGAGGCACACAGGGCCAACACCCGGCATCATGGTGTGGGGAGCGATCTCCTACACTGGCCGTACACCACTGGTGATCGTCGAGGGGACACTGAATAGTGCACGGTACATCCAAACCGTCATCGAACCCATCATTCTACCATTCCTAGACCGGCAAGGGAACTTGCTGTTCCAACAGGACAATGCACGTCCGCATGTATCCCGTGCCACCCAACGTGCTCTAGAAGGTGTAAGTCAACTACCCTGGCCAGCAAGATCTCCGGATCTGTCCCCCATTGAGCATGTTTGGGACTGGGTGAAGCGTCGTCTCACGCGGTCTGCACGTCCAGCACGAACGCTGGTCCAACTGAGGCGCCAGGTGGAAATGGCATGGCAAGCCGTTCCACAGGACTACATCCAGCATCTCTACGATCGTCTCCATGAGAGAATAGCAGCCTGCATTGCTGCGAAAGGTGGATATACACTGTACTAGTGCCGACATTGTGCATGCTCTGTTGCCTGTGTCTATGTGCCTGTGGTTCTGTCAGTGTGATCATGTGATGTATGTGACCCCAGGAATGTGTCAATAAAGTTTCCCCTTCCTGGGACAATGAATTCACGGCGTTCTTATTTCAATTTCCAGGAGTGTACATTGCAGCTACACCCTCAAACGGAAACTTTTTGACAGCCCCTTTTAATTATTGATTATATGATAATCGATGCTGACTATTAGATGAAACCGGTAGAACTGCGTTATTATCTTTGTTTTTAAATACTCTATCTGGACGATTTATAAATATATGGAAATTAAAAATTGTTAGTATTTATAAAACTAATTTAGTAATTGAAAATGAATGTGGGTCTTCCTAAGGACACGTATCATGTTGTTTTAGCGTTTCCAATAGTAAACCGAGTAAGCCGGTGAATTACACTCTCTCTTCCCCTGATTCGTTTGTTGGATGACCTAGGTGCGCTTTTAGCTTTGAGCGCCTTTAGCTTTGAATGAGCCTGGAGGGCAGTTTGCTAGTACACGTGCTGCTTGATGGCAAGCACAAAAGGGATATTGTTTGTTTTAAGCTACTAAAAGTACTCTTGTATCTTTTCCGTAACAAATTTGATGACGGAAAGTACTTTAAAAGTGTGTTTCAGATGAGTGGCGCTAATTATTCGATAGTGGAGTCGTGTAAATGACGCCCTCAACCCCACAGGAAAATGTGCATTTACATGTGGCGGACTTTATATCGAATGGTCTACAACATGATGTAGCAACGGTTTACACAATTATCAGTTGTCTCCAAAACTTAATAGTCGCAGATTGAAAGATTTCTGGACACAAGTTGTCAGATCATTACATCACGATCACTTCAAGAATAACAGCTCTGGTTGACAACATGGCGAGCAACTATTAAACAACAGTATTTGACACATTGTCAAGAAATTGTGCGTCGTATTCATCACCGTCATAACATCTCTAATGCTGCAAGGCAAGAACCCTTATTGTAATTAAATACTTAGTTGTGTGAAAGGAAATAAAAACACATCTCACTGCGAATGCTCTACATCTGGACGTTTGTGCAGTGTAGTTATTCATATTTTCGTATTTATATTTTCGTATTACTCCAAAGCATCAAAATCCTTTCGCATTTTGTTACATTAAAACATAATTTGTGTTATAAATATGTTTTTACAAAGGGCATATTTCGGAAACGATAATATCAAATTCTCGGCGTAATTTAGTAACCCACTGGTGGAATTAACTACTACTAATGCATACATTTGTGTGGAACTTGTCGCCTTTTTGATCTTGCTTCAATTAAATTCGTCTGTCGTTAAAGTAATATTCAACATTAATTCACAGCATGAAGGGTCGTATGATGCGGGATACGGCGATAAGGATATTGGTGTTGATAAACCCGCTGTGCTGCTCGTCCGTTGTGGTACGCTATGTAGTACGCACCAACCATATCATAGTACTCCCTCCAGGTGTATCGCTCTACTAGTAAACAGAGACAATGCACTACTACACTGGTGGACAGCAGTTGAGTAATACGCCCTCTAACAACTGAAGATCGTAATACGCCCTTTAACAACTGAAGATCGTAATACGGCCTCCAACGGTTTAAATAATCCTCGTAGGAAAAAATTACATTAGGGAAAAATATTTGTTTCGATGTCCCCTACAACCTCCCAGAGTTTGTCGGTTTAAATACTTTTCACCCTGTAGATTTTCCAACTGTCATTGGTCTTCTATTCGTTCGTGTTTCTTTGTATTGTGGTGTCTCGTTATAATTTCATATTCGTTTTTTTTTTTTTTTACCAATGTTGTAGTGTGTGGTAGGGCCTCGTCTGCAAATAGGGGGAATTTCTAGTGTAGGGAATAGAAAATATTTTTTTTAAATTCTTTCGTTAACATTAGGTTACAGGCCGAGGAAGTACCAGACTGCTGTTTAGCATCCCGACCTTGGTAGGCCGGTGCCGCGTGAGACGCCGGCGAAGAGTGCAGAGGGACCAGCCCATCCGTCAGCCGTCGCCTGGCCTCTCCTCATTTTTCCGGCACTTAATTTGGCGCACAGCGAGCGCCGGCGCTGCCGGCTACGGGCAGAGTCGCCCCAGCCAGCCGGCTGCCCCCCGCCCCCGAGCGCCCTCGTAACAAAGCACGCGTCTTCGCCTCCAGCCGCCCTGCTCAAATTAAACGTTCCCCACCAGCCGCCGTTGACTTATGTGCGGGACGAGCCATCTTCTCACAAGCGTGCGACCCTTGAACTGCCTGTCTGGAAGACGGAGTACTTCTTCATAAGACACAGGACCGAGAAAAGCCTCGCCGTCTGACACAGTGCCTTAGGCACGTTGATACGCAGACGATATGCAGTTGATAGTGCGGGTAGGTGTGGTTTTCTAAGTCCTTTATAAATTATTGCTCTTTGTCCCAAGCAGACTGTCAACAAGAATAATCGACAACATGTGAGCTGAAAGGACATTTTCAGTAACTACAGGAAAAGAAACTAGCTGTCCAAAAGAACTGAACAATGGCTTACCAGAGCGATCTGTACTTCCTCCTCTCTTATTTAATTTGTACAGCGTGTTCAAAAAAAGTGTTGAATATTCTGACAGGTGGTAATTGGTAATACTCGTCGAAGCAAGAAAAATAAGTCCAATAAACATAGGTCCGGAAACGCATATTTTCCGAGATAAACACGTGTTTATAAGAAGGGCTGAGCGACGCTTGGTTGCTCATAGTAGCACAGTCGTTGCATTGGTGCTCCGTCAAATGTTTCGTCAGGGTATTATGACTACTCACAGTTCTCTATCTACCATTAGGTGCTCTGCAGTCAGTCGTGTGGTTCGAGTCTTGTCGTAGCTGCTGGATCTGCCTGGTGTCAGTTCTTTGCCTGGTGTCAGTTCTTTGGAAGACACTGTGCATTCAAATAGTTGGTAAGCCCGACTAGGCAATGGATCCACTTTCTTCAGTGCGAATGGACAAATACGTCCGACCTCCTGTGGGAATCCCTAAGTAGCGAACAGGAGTATAATGGACAGGGACTGCGGGTAGGTGACGCTCGATGGGAGTGTGGATCGCCAGTGAGGCGTGCCGAGATAGTCTGCGGAGTTGCGATAACACTGTGTCCAGGGTGGTGCAGTGGTTAACGTACCTGCTCAATAAGCAGGAGAGGCCGGGGTCGAATCCCCATCCGGTACACATTTTCACTCGTCGCCTCTACTTCAACTTAATGCACCGCTGCAGCTGATCGCAGTCGTCCCCCTTCAATTTAAATACGTCAGTTTTTGTCGTATTTGTGTACATTATTGTACATTACTATCAACCCTCGAAACGTATCATGGTGTTTACCTTCTTCCAAACGTGGATTGAGTTTTGTGTTTGCTGTTATTGCGCTGTTTTTTCATACAAATGATGTAATACATTTACATCTTCTCTCTTCCAGCTCTTGTTAGCAATAGAAGCCTACTACTCGACAAGCGAAAATGTGGTATTCTGCCATGGCTCACCAAATGGACGTAGCCTACGAGCCCGTGCTTTCTACGATGAAAAATATCCTCTGATAAGTTTTTCGGCAAGCTTTTCCAGCGTCCGAGGGACAAAAGTACCCTTGCATCTCAGCAGACTGGCAGTGGAAGGTCCTGCACAGTCTGTATGGCTGACATGGAGGAGTGTATGCTACGTTCGGTGGAGGAAACCCCTGGGACCAGTGTGCAAGGAGTAACAGTGACAGAGGGCTTACCTCACTCTCTTTTCTGGGGGTACTTGATGAACAATTGCTGTACCCGCATCATCTAGAGCATGTTCAGGCTTTAAGGCCACAGGGTCATCATGGCAAAGGGTGGTTCTGTCAATGGCTGTTGCAGAAAGGTGTCTCAGATCCAATGTTCACATCCAAGATTTTATTTACCGATGAGGCTGGTTTCACAAGAGATAGTGTTGTGTAAGGGATCCATGATCCCACGGACATAGATGCTAGTATCCGACGCCCAGGTCGATAGTAGACAGGAGTCGATTGTCAAGCGCTGCAGTAGGCAGTGAGGCTAGTGCCGAGTGTGCAGTAGTATGGGAGAGCGACAAGTGAGCGGTAGTGCGGGAAAGACGGGCAATAATGGTGGTCGAGTGAGTTGTAAACGGTAACATTCACCGGAGTATGACGGGTGAGCACGTCCCCCTGATCGTCGTGGGGTTGACCCTCACGAATACCGATTAGCGAGTGATATGTAACAGAAAGTGACAAGTGCCGAATTACGTGTTTCGCGTCAACCGCATCGGCCAGCAACAACCATGGGTTGCAGTGAGGATTGTTGTGAATGTTAACCATCAGCATTGCGAGTATTGAAAATCTGCAACCAATAAAAAGATATAACTGTAACTAGACGTGTAAGGCGAAGGTAGCAACTGCCTCAGTATTTGTGTGTTCGTAGAAAATACAATACAGTTTGTACATCGGAACCTTTGTGGTCCTTAATAATAGACAAACTTTCAATCATTCCACTATTCAATCGCAAAACAGCCGCACTAGGTTGAAATGCCCCCGAAACCATAGCAGAAAAACCGATAGCCGTCCATCCATTAAGCACACGGTCATTTAATCATAATAATTAACTATTTGGCGGCTTCGATTAGTTATACAAAATCCAGTAAAGGAATTTAATAGGGGGTGTTTCAGTTGTAAGTTCCCATAGCTAGCATGTATGGGCAGATGTAAATCTCCAATAAATTCAAGAAAGAGGGAATAAACATCTATTCTCAATAAAAGTATGGGCAGTTGTACTTGGCGATAGATAAATAGGGCCATGTATGCTACCACAATGATTAACTGAGGCGCATTATCTGGAATTTCTCGTTAACGTATTGCCTATCTTTCGGAGGCTGTGCCATTGCAGCAATGAATGCAAAAGTGGTTCGTGTATGATGGTGCACGAGCACAGTTTCTTCACAATGTGCTCGAACATCTGACGCAGACATTTCAGGCCCGCTAGATTGGTCGCGAGAGCTCCACACTTTGTCCAGCTCATTCCCCAGACCCCAATCCCCCAGAATTTTCGCTGTGGGGCACTTGAAGGAATTGGTCTACGCCACGCCAGTCAACTATTTGCAGACACTACAGGGTCGAGTCTTCAGTGCGTGTCACCAAGTACAAATGGTGCGTCATTCCTTATGCCGGAAGGCAGAGGGGTGGATTGTATTGAATGGCCATGTTGAACACCTCCTGTAAACACGTATTTGTTGCAGAAAGAGTGCATTCCGGACCAATGTTTATTGAACTTATCTCAGTAAGTATGAATTTCGGAAGCCGTGTTTATATGACTTATTTTTCTTGTACGATGCGTACGAGTACTACCGCCTCTCAAAGAATTCCACACTTTCTAGAACACCCTTTACGTATCTGACAGTCCTCCAACACAGTCGAGAAAGTTTGCCTATGCCGTCGACTGGGCAATAGCTACCCAAGCCTTTGAATCAACTGCAAAATTCTAACTTCTAATCTAAACTTTTTAAGCCAATGTTTCCTCAACTAGAGGCTACAACGAAACTCAAATAAAGTAGTTGCATCTGATTCTTAAGCTTCTCCCGGCAAACTTCATGTCGAAGTAGTTCACAGGTGAAATGCCTGATGATGGCAACGTGGTCGTTTGCCGAAATATTGTGTCCATTGGACACTGACATCCGACAGTTCACCCGTGAACTACTTTGACAGAAATTACATGTTTTCATCCGTCCAGTAGGTTGGAACGCACAACCCTTGATATCTATTTTGACAGAGACAAACTTCATCGTAACATGAATCCAAAATACCTTTGAAATCAAGTTCGATGTGGCACTTTCTGTTAAGGAGCACTTGAAACGAACATCTGCTAAGCTCAAAAACCGAAAAAACATTCTCTATAAACTCTGTGGCACTCGTCCAATATCAGTACCACGATTGGTATAGCCATCAGCAGAGTTCTGTGCACCTGTCTGGCTTGGCTTAATACTCCACTCTTGAAAAAGATAGATGTACAACTTAACGAAGCCATGCGTGTTGTTAGTGGGTCAATATGATCTACGTCCTCAAACTGGTTACCTGTCTTCAACCACATTCCACCTCCTCATATCCTACGAAATACCAGAAAATTGCTGATAACACCAGACTTGCAATATTGAATGATGTATTCTCTGCGGAGTGAACAGGATTGAGACCAAGAGGTCCAAATTTTATCACAGCCAGGACTCTCAGTGGAACTGAATTCAGTGCCGTCAATTAATGAAAATGCTGCTGACAACAAAGCAACGCCTAAAACTGCCTTTTGTCCAGGAGAAACACCGTGTATTCGACGAGCCTCGGACAATTTCGACTACCCTGAACTGCATCCGAAAGGGCCGTGGAAGATCTGCAGACTCTCTCCACAGGTTGGGAAAATCCTTGTCACCATGGTGTGAATGTGGTGCGGAACGACAATCATTTGCTCATGTTGTATCGACATGTCCCACATTTGCCTGCAATGGACCTTTCGAAGATTTCCTGACAGCGACGATGGGTGTGATAAAATACATAAAAGCCTTGATATCCGAATATAGCTGAAGCCATTTGTGTTATTTTATACTAGAGAGCTCCGTGCAAATGTTGACGTGTAGTTGTTGTATAAGCTTTGTATATGTATTACCAAGTGATAAACAAATAAATGTAAATGCAGTGGGACATCATTTACCATGCCCTAAATATCTGCATCTTTGGTTGATCTGCATAGTCAGTAATCTTACAATATCCGAAACTTCGGAAGTAATAATGGCAACTATCGAAAACGACAACAATCACATTTAAATTACACCGAAGTAGTTAAGAATATAATATTGAGTTGCACAGTATTGTAGTGTTCCCAATTATTGCGAGTATAAAATGACATCAAAGAGAAACAATGTCGCAGTGACCATCACAAAAAGTTGCACTGCGTGTGATGCGTGCAACGCAGTTGTTGAAAACCATCAATGCAGAATTTTGTACTGAGACCCCAACGGTGACCGATTGGAAGAACAATCTGACCAGCCAGCTGAAGCAGATTGTTGTTGTTGTGGTCTTCAGTCCTGAGACTGGTTTGATGCAGCTCTCCATGCCACTCTATCCTGTGCAAGCTTCTTCATCTCCCAGTACCTACTGCAGCCTACATCCTTCTGAATCTGCTTAGTGTATTCATCTCTTGGTCTCCCTCTACGATTTTTACCCTCCACGTTGCCTCCAGTTGGTGACCCCTTGATAACTCAGAATATGTCCTACCAACCGATCCCTTCTTCTAGTCAAGTTGTGCCACAAACTCCTCTTCTCCCCAATTCTATTCAATACCTCCTCATTAGTTATGTGATCTACCCATCTATTCTTCAGCATTCTTTCGTAGCACCATATTTTGAAAGCTTCTATTCTCTTCTTGTCTAAACTATTTATCGTCCACGTTTCACTTCCATACATGGTCACACTCCATACAAATACTTTCAGAAACGACTTCCTGACATTTAAATCTATACTCGATGTTAACAAATTTTTCTTCTTCAGAAACGCTTTCCTTCCCATTGCCAGTCTACATTTTATATCCTCTCTACTTCGACCATCATCAGTTATTTTGCTCCCCAAATAGCAAAACTCCTTTACTATTTTAAGTGTCTCATTTCCTAATCTAATTCCCTCAGCATTCGATTACATTCCATTATCCTCGTTTTGCTTTTGTTGATGATCATCTTATACCCTCTCTTCAAGACACTGTCCATTCCGTTCAACTGCTCTTCCAAGTCCTTTGCTGTCTCTGACACAATTACAATGTCATCGGCGAACCTCAAAGTTTTTATTTCTTCTCCCTGGACTTTAATACCCACTCCAAATTTTTCTTTTGTTTCCTTTACTGCTTGCTGAATATACGGATTGAATAACATCGGGGACAGGTTACAACCCTGTCTCACTCCCTTCCCAACCACTGCTTTCCTTTCATGCCGCTTGACTCTTATAACTGCCATCTGGTTTCTGTACAAATTGTAAATAGCCTTTCGCTCCCTGTATTTTAACCCTGCCACCTTCAGAATTTGAAAGAGAGTATTCCAGTCAACATTGTCAAAAGCTTTCTCTAAGTCTACAAATGCTAGAAACGTAGGTTTGCCTTTCCTTAATCTATTTTCTAAGATAAGTCGTAAGGTCAGTATTGCCTCACGTGTTCCAACATTTCTGCGGAATCCAAACTGATCTTCGCCGAGGTCGGCTTCTACCAGATTTTCTATTCGTCTGTAAAGATTACGCGTAGGTATTTTGCAGCTGTGACTTATTAAACTTCGGTAATTTTCACCTCTGTCAACACCTGCTTTCTTTGGGATTGGAATTATTATATTCTTCTTGAAGTCTGAGGGTATTTCGCCTGTCTGATACATCTTGCTCACCAGATGGTACAGTTTTGTCAGGACTGGCTCTCCCAAGGCCGTCAGTAGATCCAATGGAATGTTGTCTACTCTCGGGGCCTTGTTTCGACTCAGGTCTTTCAGTGCTCTATCAAACTCTTCACGCAGTATCGTATCTCCCATTTCATCTCCTTCTACATCCTCTTCCATTTCCATAATATTGTCCTCAAGTACATCGCCCTTGTATAGACCCTCTATATAGTCCTTCCACCTTTCTGCTTTTCCTTCTTTGCTTAGAACTGGGTTTCCATCAAAGCTCTTGATATTCATCCAAGTGGCTCTCCTTTCTCCAAAGGTCTCTTTAATTTTCCTGTAGGCAGTATCTATCTTACCCCTAGTGAGACAAGCCTCTACATCCTTACATTTGTCCTCTAGCCATCCCTGCTTAGCCATTTTGCACTTCCTGTCGATATCATTTTTGAGACGTCTGTATTCCTTTTTGCCTGCTTCATTTACTGCATTTTTGTATTTTCTCCTTTCATCAATTAAATTCAATATTTCTTCTGTTACCCAAGGGTTTCTACCAGCCCTCGTCTTTTTACCTATTTGATCCTCCGCTGCCTTCACTATTCCATCCCTCAGTGCTACCCATTCCTCTTCTACTGTATTTCTTTCCCCCGTTCCTGTCAATTGTTCCCTTATGCTCTCCCTGAAACTCTGTACAACCTCTGGTTTAGTCAGTTTATCCAGGTCCCATCTCCTTAAAGTCCCACCATTTTGCAGTTTCTTCAGTTTTAATCTACAGTTCATAACCAATTAATTGTGGTCAGAGTCCACATCTGCCCCTGGAAATGCCTTACAATTTAAAACCTGGTTCCTAAATCTGTCTTACCATTATATAATCAATCTGATACCTTTTACTATCTCCAGGTTTCTTCTATGTATACAACCTTCTTTCATGATGCTTGAACCAAGTGTTAGCTATTATTAAGTTATGCTCTGCACAAAATTCTACCAGGCGGCTTCCGCTTTCATTTCTGTCCCCCAATCCATATTCACCTACTATTTTCCTTCTCTCCCTTTTCCTACTCTCGAATTCCAGTCACCCATGACTATTAAATTTTCGTCTCCCTTGACTACCTGAATAATTTCTTTTATCTCATCATACATTTCATCAATTTCTTCATCATCTGCAGAGCTAGTTGGCATATAAACTTGTACTACTGTAGTAGGCGTGGGCTTCGTGTCTATCTTGGCTACATAATGCGTTCACTATGCTGTTTGTAGTAGTTTACCCGTACTCCTATTTTTTATTCATTATTAAACCTACTCCTGCATTACCCCTATTTGATTTTGTATTTATAAGCCTGTATTCACCTGACCAAAAGTCTGGTTCCTCCTGCCACCGAACTTCAGTAATTCGCACTGTATCTAACTTTAACCTATCCATTTCCCTTTTTAAATTTTCTAACCTACCTGCCCGATTAAGGGATCTGACATTCCACGCTCCGATCCGTAGAACACCAGTTTTCTTTCTCCTGATAACTACGTCCTCTTGAGTATTCCCCGCCCGGAGATCCGAATGGGGGACTGTTTTACCTCCGAAATATTTTACCCAAGAGGGCGCCATCATCATTTAACCATACAGTAAAGCAGCATGCCCTCGGGAAAAATTACGCCTGTAGTTTCCCCTTGCTTTCAGCCGTTCGCAGTACCAGCACAGCTAGGCCATTTTGGTTATTGTTACAAGGTCAGATCAGTCAATCATCCAGTCTGTTGCCCCTGCAACTACTGAAAAGGCTGCTGCCCCTCTTCAGGAACCACATGTTTGTCTGGCCTCTCAACAGATACCCCTCCGTTGTGGTTGCACCTACGGTACGGCTATCTGTATCGTTGAGGCACGCAAGCCTCCCCACCAACGGCAAGATCCATGGTTCGTGGGGGGAGGCTGAAGCAGATACTAATGAAAATATCGGAGTTCGTTGGAGCATTTGCGAACATCCGAGGATGTTCAGACGTAAATGACTCATTTTGAAATGGTCGTCCATGGCGACGAAATTATTAAATCTGATGGAATTATATTCTCCGTGAAACATTATCATTTCAGTTTGTTCACATGCAGGGTTGGTGGATTAGGTGATGAATTTGGAGCTCAGTATGAATACATTACGACACGTGCAGCGGCAGTGGGATAAACCAATGGTTTTTTAGAACAAGACGTGGAAACAAATACGGCCGAATTAACGCAGATGCAAAGCTTGCGAGATAGTACTGCAAATGAATGACATATTAATCTAGGTCAAACGAAATCTGTTGATTGTATTCGTGTTTAATACTCAAGTTTTTGCTCAAAATATTTGTGAAGATGAAGTATAATTTGTGTATTTACTTTGAAAGTAATGCCCCAGTTTTAAACTTGGTTGACTGGAGCAACCGTAAATAAATTTTCAATATATAAAATATACAGCTAACAGAATGCACAAGTCTACTATAAAAACCTGACCTAGTTTCAGTACCACTGAGGGCATGTTTTAATCATATTGTAAAATAAACGTCTACAATATGACATGAATATTTATGGAATTAACGATTCTACCTTTTTCTTCTGTTGTTTGATTTTCCGGGTTATCTTGATTTTCCATAACCCGGCAGCACCTAGTCGAGATGAACGAGGTTCTACTGCACTGGAAACCTGTGTTCGAAAGAAGATCTGAACAACAGACATTAGATACTAGTTCAGACACATATAGTCAAATACGATTCTATGTATTTCATTCACAGATTTACACACCGAAACAGAAATATCAGGAGGCCGCACACGGCTGCTGGCAAATTCAGTCCTATTCCACGTTTGTAACACATTCTAACGACCAAGCAGTTAATCCATAGCTTTCGTTATCCTCCGCTAGATATCATAAACAAGAAACTATTACGCTATGAATTCTATTTGCCTACTTTTAGGATCCTACTTTTAGGATCATCTGGTAAGTTTCCATAACAATCAATTCATAGTGCAAAAATACATAAAACTTAGAAATAAAAAAGTTGGGCTTTACATTGATGCGTTACAACATTACATCCATTTTACTTTTTTAGGGAAATTACTTCGTAGCGAAACTGAAGTCTTCAGCAAACGAATACGAAGCATCATGCCAATTGGCCCTCTCTACTACCACCAAATACACCACGTTTAACGCTCCGCATCCCAGGCCCAATCGTCGCGGTGCCTCACTTGCCTAGCATACAACGACCACCTCAACCAAGGCTGTAAAAATCTACAACACATCTGAAGTGATGCCTACCTTTGCGTAATACCTGCAACACATTCCATCCAACATAGTCTTATATATGTAAATATAAGCCTCCTCCATTTAATCTTGATTATCAGTCTACATACAACCTTTTGATACATGACCTGCATAAACAATACTTACATACCGCACCTACTAACATTTTGTAACTACTGTTCGACAAATCATTTACCCCTTTCAGTGGCTTCACATTCTCCAAAATAACTAGTTGCCCGTTCCGTATTTCATCTTTATGCTCCCATAGCCACTCCAATTTCTCTTCGTCCCGCCTAAGTATCCTCGTCTAATCCCAGTACCATCTCACCTCGTACAGGAACTCCCGTACTCACAACCCACCATCCCACCACAAGCACAGATTACTCTGACCGTCGCAAGGCATAGTTGAAAGATTCACAAACCCAAACCTTCCATCTGCAACACAACTCTCCGTCCACCCCACAATACCACTCTACCCGAGTTCTGTACCTGAAGCTGGAAATCGAGCCACTGAAGATGATTTCCACCCGAAATACGCCAGCTTCACCTCTGTCACCAGCATTATAACACTAACTCCAGCAGTATCACAAACATTCTCTGTCATATGAAGATCATATGATTCCGTTGCTGATTATTGTACCCTCTCTACCATCCTTTTGTGTTTTTACGCGTATAGTCGATAACTACTCAGTTAAGTACATCTACATCGTAACTCTGCAATTCACAATTAAGTGCCTGAAACAGGGTTCATCAAACCACCTTTAACCTACTTCTCTACCATTCCACCACCGCGCGAGGGAAAGCAACTCTTGAATCTATCTGTAGGAGCTTTGATTTCTTTTATTTTATTTCTACCTAAGTAGGAAGGGGGAGGGAGGAAACAAAATATTTTCAAACTCTAAGGAGAAAGTTGATTTTGTCAACTTTCAACTATCTCCATGTGGTGCTACAGAAGAATGCTGAAGATTAGATGGGTAGATCACATAACTAATGAGGAGGTATTGAATAGAATTGGGGAGAAGAGGAGTTTGTGGCACAACTTGACTAGAAGAAGGGACCGGTTGGTAGGACATGTTCTGAGGCACCAAGGGATTACAAATTTAGCATTGGAGGGCAGCGTGGAGGTTAAAAATCGTAGAGGGAGACCAAGAGATGAAGACACTAAGCAGATTCAGAAGGATGTAGGTTGCAGTAAGTACTGGGAGATGAAGAAGCTTGCACAGGATATGGCACCATGGAGAACCGCATCAAACCAGTCTCAGGACTAAAGACCACAACAACAACAAGGAGAAAGTTGTTTATTGAAATTTCATGGAAAGGTCCTGCCGCATAGAAAATTGCTTCAGTTGTAATGACTGCCACCCCAATTCCCAATTTGTGTATCGTATCCGTGGCACATCCTCCCCTGTTTCGTGATAATACAAAACGCGCTGCTGTTCTTTGAACTTCTTCGATGTCCTTCGTCAGTCCCATCCGATGCGAATCCCACGCCGCACAGCAATACTCCAGAAGAGAGCGGCGAAGCCTAGTGTAAGCTGTCTATCAGGCGCTTACATTTTCTAAATGTTCTGACAATAAATCGCAGTCCTTGTCTAAATGTTCCCATAACATTATTTTTGAGATCCTTCCAATTTAAGTTATTCGTAATTGTAATCCCTAACACTGGTTCAGTAACGTTGAGTTTACAGGCTTTTTGTGTTATTTATAGTGCAACTGAAATTTTGTGGATTCTTTTTAATTCTCGTGTGGATGACTTTACAGTTTTCATGATTTACAGCCAGTTTCCACTTAGATATCTTGTCTAAACCATTTTCCAATTCGTCTGGTCCTCTAATGACTTTACATAATGACAAATGACGGCGTCATCTGCAAACAATCTAAGAGGATTGCTCAGATTGTCTCCTAAATCGTTTATGTAGATCAGGAACAACAAAGGGCCTATAACACTTCCTTGGGAAACGCCAGATATTACTTCTGTCTTACTCGATAACTTTCCATCAACTATTACAGTGATCTTTCTGACAGAAAATCACGAATCCAATCACACAACTGAGACGATACTCGATAGACACACAGTTTGATTAGAAGTCGCTTATAAGGAACGGTGTCAAAAGCCTTCTGGGAGTCTAAAAACGTGGAATCAATTTGAAGTCCCCGGTCGACAGTTCTCATTACTTTGTGGGTATAACGAGCTAGTTGTGTTTCACAAGAACGGTATTTTCTCGCCTTGTTGGTTATTTGTTCCTTTTCTTCGAGGTGATTCAGTATATCTTATAAAATCCTACTGCAAACCGACGTAGGGATATGGGTCTGTAATTCAGCGGATTACTCCTATTTCCTTTTTGGGTATTTGTATGATTTGCACAACCTTCCATTCTAAGGGGAAGGATCTCTCTACGAGCGGTTGTATATGACAGCTAAGTTTGGAGATATTGCATCAGCAGACTGTGAAAGGAACCTGAGTGGTATAAAATCTAGACGGAAACCTCGCCTTTCTTAATTGTTTTAAGCTGCTTGGCCACGCCGAAGATATGTATTTCTAAGTTACTTATGTTGGCAGTAGTTCTTGGTTCAAATTATGGAGTATTTACTTAGTCTTCTTTTTGAAGGAATTTTGGAAAACCGTGTTTAGTAACTCCGCTTTAGTGGCACTGACATCAATAACATCCTCATTGTTATCGTCCGCTGAAGGTATTGAATGCATCTTCCACTGGTGTAGTTTACATACGACAAGAATATCTCAGGGTTTTCTGCCAGATTTCGAGACGGAGTTTCGTTGCGGAAACCATTAAAACCGTCTTGCACTGAAGTTCGCGCTAAAGTTCCGGCTTGTGTAAAACTTTGACGATCCTGGGGATTTTGCCTTCTTTTTTTTCGTTGTTTCTTTACAGTTAAAGGGTAGATAATGGCTGCCAGCCCCCCCCCCCCCCCGCCAGCACCACTTTTGTGGGAATGAAGAATGAAGTAACAGAAGAAAAGGAAACAATTAGCTACCAAAAACCATAAAAAGTATTCTTGTAACGTACAGATACGTACTGTGGAGAGGATTGACGCTTTCAATCTGCATAGCCAGACTGCTGCTGCTGTCCTTATGGTCACACCTACACATGAGGATGAGGAGATACTGCTGTCAATAATGTGGGGGATGTTGTATTTTCCATTTCAGTGGCAGCCGACGTGTTGCATTAGATGTAGGTGTAGGTACTAAAGTGGCCACGACAAGAACTCAGATTTCTGCTCCTCCATACAATACTCTACCAACTCATACAGTCTAGTACGCTTCACACGTCAATCCACAGCTTTCGTTTTCGGTGGGCTTCACTTGTTTCCATTGTAAATGTTAGACCTGGAGACGTCCTCTCAAACATTCCCAGGTGAGACTCCGTCTATCCCACTACATACCCATCTCGTATTTGGCTGATGAGACCCTGACGCTACACGGTTCTGCTCCAACAGCTGGTTCTACCTAGAGAACGAAATATAAGTAAAATCAAGTAACACTGGATCAGTGACGTTTACAGTGGAAGCAAACTGAATTATTTGACAGACTATAGCTCAGTCTGGGATAGCGAAGCGTCCACTGTTTACTCAATTTCCGCCTAAGTACGAGTCACGTATAAAATCTTAATCCGTTAGATTTTAAATGTTACCATTGTCGTGGAGCGTGAAGTGAGTAATGGGTCAACAATCAGTTTATGTATCAAAATATTCGCCAATTCTGACGTGATGGAGTTCTTATTTTGCAACAACGAACTGCTACGTTGGTATACTATAAATTAAATTAAAATATTTTATTGTCCACTGCCTTTCGTTTCCATTTCGAACGTCTTAAATCGTAGCTAAATTGGCATTTAGTTCGCAGAGACACAAGGCTTGTTACCCTCTTGCAAACATTTACCAACTCTGGGAAAACAGTTGTGGAACGGCGAAAAATCTGCTCGCACTAGTAGAGCTGCACTTGCTCACGGCGTGTTGCGTGACTTGAAAGCCTCCCTCCGCAAGAGTGCTTAAGGTCCCGCGGTGCCAAGTTCGCTCACGCGAGCTCTGCGTGACGCCGTTCATCTGCCGCTGAGAAGTGGCAACGTCGCACTTCAGCGATACCAGCTGCGACAGGTCGTACACTAGTGTCTCTGGAACGCTGCGAAGAAAATTTCAAATTTCACCCCCACGTCCTTCGTTCCTCTCTCCTGTCCCTTAGAGGGTCATGAAACAGGAGAAGATTCAAATGGTTCAAATGGCTCTGAGCACTATGGGACTTAACATCTATGGTCATCAGTCCCCTAGAACAGAACTACTTAAACTTAACTAACCTAAGGACATCACACACATCCATGCCCGAGGCAGGATTCGAACTTGCGACCGTAGCAGTCGTGCGGCTCCGGACTGAGCGCCGAGAACCGCTAGACCACCGCGGCCGGCACAGGAGAAGAATTCTGCCTTTTGCGAGGTACTATTTTATAGTTTCGGTTTGACCCAGACATGTTCCAGCACTTTTTGTGCTGTCTTCATTTGGTTTATTTTTTTATTTTCTTCCTGACACAATGCCATTAGTTGTTTATACCGATAGCTATAAACATACTACAAAATCTACAGCTTGTCATTCTTTTTTATGGTGTGGTGTTTTTTTACCTTGTTTGCGTCATATTAAGACGCTTACGTTTTTCGGTGCTGTCGTTACGTAAAGGCGTTAGAAACTCTGCGCTTGGCAAACAGATCACACAAAATGGATGTGCAATGGCAACAGCGAAAGAAACAAGTGTTTTCATTCAACACAAACAAGGGAAAATACCACAATACCAGAAATGGACAAGCTGTAGATTGTGTAATAGATTTAAAGGTGCGAGAATAAACAAATAATTGATTCAGATGAGAAAGAAAATAAACAAATGAACCCACTGAAGTAGTACAGAAAGTCTGAAACATGCCTGGGTGAAAAAGAATTATAAAACATCGTACTGCAGAAGGCAGTATACCTCTCCAGTTTTTCGTAGCAAGCACGGAAATACGAAGTAAAGAGCTGCAACATCAACAAGAGATAGAGAAAATAACTGGACAACCAGATATATAAGTAAAGCAGTTCCTGTTACTTTTCAATTGGCACTCGAATAAATTTAGGTCACTGTAAAGACATCATAAAAAATAATGGAATTTTGCGTACTTTGGGGCGATTTTGTCCTCATCTTTTTCTTCTTCAGCATTTGGAACTTAGATGGGCCTTGGTCTTCTCAATAACCTGCCTCCATGCATCACTGTTGTCTGTAAAAATCTTCCATTCGCAGCTCTCCTTCCAACTGCCCTTAGTTTGTTTACATGTGCTTCTGTCATCGTCCACATTTCTCTCCTGTAAGCGGAAATTGGTCGCACAAGGGAATATTTATTCTTAGTTTTGTTGTTTCTGTAATCACAGAACTCTTAAATACCTGTAAGACTGCATATCAGATTTTACTTCCTCATATTATCATCACTAATTAAAACAACACCTAGATAATGCAAGTAGTTGACACATTTAAAACGTTTGAGGCCTTCAGGTCCCCTACAATTAGAATTATTCGATACTGTGCAAACAATAAGTCAAGTTTTCCCACTTTCTGCTTCCATTATCTAGTAGATTTATTTAATGGAGTTCCTATCTTTTGCCTCAATTACAACACCACTGCATATGACCAAACGAGGCACAAGAACCACATGGAGGAATGAATCTTTGCAGGAAAACACTACGAGAGATATACAGCGCAACCTGGATATTATCTGTGTAATCAACAGCCCAGCAAATACATTGAAACGTCATTGGTGTTTGTTCGTTGAATACTTTTGAAGGACTAGTAGAACGGTGAATATACACTCCTGGAAATGGAAAAAAGAACACATTGACACCGGTGTGTCAGACCCACCATACTTGCTCCGGACACTGCGAGAGGGCTGTACAAGCAATGATCACACGCACGGCACAGCGGACACACCAGGAACCGCGGTGTTGGCCGTCGAATGGCGCTAGCTGCGCAGCATTTGTGCACCGCCGCCGTCAGTGTCAGCCAGTCTGCCGTGGCATACGGAGCTCCATCGCAGTCTTTAACACTGGTAGCATGCCGCGACAGCATGGACGTGAACCGTATGTGCAGTTGACGGACTTTGAGCGAGGGCGTATAGTGGGCATGCGGGAGGCCGGGTGGACGTACCGCCGAATTGCTCAACACGTGGGGCGTGAGGTCTCCACAGTACATCGATGTTGTCGCCAGTGGTCGGCGGAAGGTGCACGTGCCCGTCGACCTGGGACCGGACCGCAGCGACGCACAGATGCACGCCAAGACCGTAGGATCCTACGCAGTGCCGTAGGGGACCGCACCGCCACTTCCCAGCAAATTAGGGACACTGTTGCTCCTGGGGTATCGGCGAGGACCATTCGCAACCGTCTCCATGAAGCTGGGCTACGGTCCCGCACGCCGTTAGGCCGTCTTCCGCTCACGCCCCAACATCGTGCAGCCCGCCTCCAGTGGTGTCGCGACAGGCGTGAATGGAGGGACGAATGGAGACGTGTCGTCTTCAGCGATGAGAGTCGCTTCTGCCTTGGTGCCAATGATGGTCGTATGCGTGTTTGGCGACGTGCAGGTGAGCGCCACAATCAGGACTGCATACGACCGAGGCACACAGGGCCAACACCCGGCATCATGGTGTGGGGAGCGATCTCCTACACTGGCCGTACACCACTGGTGATCGTCGAGGGGACACTGAATAGTGCACGGTACATCCAAACCGTCATCGAACCCATCGTTCTACCATTCCTAGACCGGCAAGGGAACTTGCTGTTCCAACAGGACAATGCACGTCCGCATGTATCCCCTGCCACCCAACGTGCTCTAGAAGGTGTAAGTCAACTACCCTGGCCAGCAAGATCTCCGGATCTGTCCCCCATTGAGCATGTTTGGGACTGGATGAAGCGTCGTCTCACGCGGTCTGCACGTCCAGCACGAACGCTGGTCCAACTGAGGCGCCAGATGGAAATGGCATGGCAAGCCGTTCCACAGGACTACATCCAGCATCTCTACGATTGTCTCCATGGGAATAATTACTATTAAAAACAGTCTTGATCACGATTTATTTAACAAGGTGGCCGGTTTCGACCACTACTGTGGTCATCTTCAGACCATTGAGTAGGAACCCCTTTCTGTTGGGAGAATAGCAGCCTGCATTGCTGCGAAAGGTGGATATACACTGTACTAGTGCCGACATTGTGCATGCTCTGTTGCCTGTGTCTATGTGCCTGTGGTTCTGTCAGTGTGATCATGTGATGTATCTGACCCCAGGAATGTGTCAATAAAGTTTCCCCTTCCTGGGACAATGAATTCACGGTGTTCTTATTTCAGTTTCCAGGAGTGTAAATTTCGATCTCCTCAAGGTCGTTCATATCCTGTCCTTTTGGCTCAATATGCCAGATTCCCACATCGTCATCAATCGATGACGGTACACGACCTTCATTTTTTAAATGTAAACGGAGGGCACTGTTGTTTTTAAAATTGTGTTCCATACAACGAGTGACAAAATAACTTCCCATCTGCCCTATGTAAATGCTATCATGCGAGCCACTGTTAATTTTGTACACTTCAGATTTTTTAAGTTTGTCTCTCCAGCTATCAACACTATGATGTGAAAAAAGCCAAGTTTTTGTGGTTGCGAGAACCTATTGTTAAGTTGGCCTTCTTAAAGGCACAGTCTATTTTGTCACAGACAACACCAAGATAAGATAAGGAACCAAATACAATTTTTCAATAGAATATACAGTAGGTGTTGTTTCCTCCTGTTGAGAATCTTAATCCCGTTTCGCGAACGAACTTTTCAGGGTATCAGTTAGCAATTCCAACTTGAACGGTAATATCAGTATCTTTACTGATAGTATTGTCCTTAAGTTGCAGTTTGGCAAACCTATTGAACACAGAAACGGAAGATGGGCGTTTATGAGCGATGGGAAGATTTGAGTCTAAATCAGTGGCTATATCGGCCGCGTGGGATTAGCCGAGCGGTCTGAGGCGCTGCAGTCATGGACTGTGCGACTGGTCCCGGCGGAGTTCCGAGTCCTCCCTCGGGCATAGGTGTGTGTGTTTGTCCTTAGGATAATTTAGGTTAAGTAGTGTGTAAGCTTAGGGACTGATGACCTTAGCAGTTAAGTCCCATCAGATTTCACACACATTTGAAAATTTTTTTGGCATCGTCAAAACATGTAAATATAATCAGCACAGCATCGTCACATAGACACAATGCACTAACGAAGAACGGATATTCGTCCGCCGAAATAAAACGTGCGTTGAGACAGCCACGCAGAAATCATAGTGACGTACAGGCTACTGCAAAATCTAGTTTTCCTGCCATTTGTTAAAAATGTAACGGAAAGAATAGGGAGGATCTTGACGAAGTGGAATATCACCGTAATTTACAAGCCCACCAGGAAGACACAGGAATACCTTAAGCCAGCCAAGGACGCTCGCATACCATTGGAAAAAGCTGGAGTGTATAGGATCCCATGAAGCTGTGGAGATGTTTATGTGGGTACCACTAAAAGAACGGTTTCAAAACGTTTGGATGAGCACAAGAGCAATTGTAGAAGAGGAGAAACGGAACGATCAGCGGAGCATGCTTTCCAGCCAGGGAACCACCATATTCGTTTCGAGGAGACGCAAGTACTAGCGGCCACAAGCGCATATTACGAAAGGCTCTAGAGGGAGGCAATCGAAATCGCTAAACACCCTAATAATTTCAATCGTAAGGAGGAGAGCGTGAAATTAAACGGTATATGAATGCCGGTGGTAAAGATGTGTACCACCCGTCCACTACTGGGTTATGGCAACGACGATCGACGGCGACGGACAGCGGCCAATTGCACTGACCTTTTCAGAACACGTGACGTCACGCCGCGGCGCGGGAGCGCGCGGACACAGAATTTAGCGGCAGTCAGTAGCGAACCAGTGGGTGTGTTGGACCTTCCATCGAGCTACCGACCCCCTTGAAGATGTCTCCCGTAGACGGGGACGAAACGTTGGGATTTGACAAAGAATTCACCAATCGACCACGGCATAATAAGCCGGATAATTGTAATGGACATGGCCGGCTTATGTGGCCGTGCGGCTCTAGCCGCTTCAGTCTGGAAACGCGTGACCGCTACGGCCGCAGGTTCGAATCCTGCCTCGGGCATGGATGTGTGTGCTGTCCTTAGGTTAGTTAGGTTTAAGTAGTGCTACGTTCTAGGGGACTGATGACCACTGATTTTAAGTCCCATAGTGTTCAGAGCCATTTGAACCATTTTTTGTAATGGACATGACATTTCCGGCCGTGAAAGTTTACATCGGAAGAAAGTATCAGGATGCATCACACATGCAACGCTCTGCCTCCGCGCCAACATTCAGTGCCGATGGTCACGTGCTCATTTCAGACATAGTTGTGGATGCTGTGGTGTTAACATTGGCACATGCACGGGTCGTTGGTTGCGGAAGCCCATCGTTTGGAGTGTTCATCTACATCTACATCTACATTTATACTCCGCAAGTCACCCAACTGTGTGTGGCGGAGGGCACTTTACCTGCCACTGTCATTACCTCCCTTTCCTGTTCCAGTCGCCTATGGTTCGCGGGAAGAACGACTGTCTGAAAGCCTCCGTGCGCGCTCTAATCTCTCTAATTTTACATTCGTGATCTCCTCGGGAGGTATAAGTAGGGGGAAGCAATATATTCGCTACCTCATCCAGAAACGCACCCTCTCGAAACCTGGCGAGCAAGCTACACCGCGATGCAGAGCGCCTCTCTTGCAGAGTCTGCCACTTGAGTTGGTTAAACATCTCCGTAACGCTATCACGGTTACCAAATAACCCTGTGACGAAACGCGCCGCTCTTCTTTGGATCTTCTCTATCTCCTCCGTCAACCCGATCTGGTACGGATCCCACACTGATGCGCAATACTCAAGTATAGGTCGAACGAGTGTTTTGCAAGCCACCTCCTTTGTTGATGGACTACATTTTCTAAGGACTCTCCCAATGAATCTCAACCTGGTACCCGCCTTACCAACAATTAATTTTATGTGATCATTCCACTTCAAATCGTTCCGCACGCATACTCCCAGATATTTTACAGAAGTAACTGCTACCAGTGTTTGTTCCGCTATCATATAATCATACAATAAAGGATCCTTCTTTCTATGTATTCGCAATACATTACATTTGTCTATGTTAAGGGTCAGTTGCCACTCCCTGCACCAAGTGCCTATCCGCTGCAGATCTTCCTGCATTTTGCTACAATTTTCTAATGCTGCAACTTCTCTGTATATTACAGCATCATCCGCGAAAAGCCGCATGGAACTTCCGACACTATCTACTAGGTCATTTATATATATTGTGAAAAGCAATGATTCCATAACACTCCCCTGTGGCACGCCAGAGGTTACTTTAACGTCTGTAGACGTCTCTCCATTGATAACAACATGCTGTGCTTTGTTTGCTAAAAACTCATCAATCCAGCCACACAGCTGGTCTGATATTCCGTAGGCTCTTACTTTGTTTATCAGGCGACAGTGCGGAACTGTATCGAACGCCTTCCGGAAGTCAAGGAAAATAGCATCTACCTGGGAGCCTGTATCTAATATTTTCTGGGTCTCATGAACAAATAAAGCGAGTTGGGTCTCACACGATCGCTGTTTCAGGAATCCATGTTGATTCATACATAGTAGATTTTGGATTTCCAAAAACGACATGATACTCGAGCAAAAAACATGTTCTAAAATTCTACAACAGATCGACGTCAGAGATATAGGTCTATAGTTTTGCGCATCTGCTCGACGACCCTTCTTGAAGACTGGGACTACCTGTGCTCTTTTCCAATCATTTGGAACCTTCCGTTCCTCTAGAGACTTGCGGTACACGGCTGTTAGAAGGGGGGCAAGTTCTTTCGAGTACTCTGTGTAGAATCGAATTGGTATCCCGTCAGGTCCAGCGGACTTTCCTCTGTTGAGTGATTCCAGTTCCAGTGTGTTCTTGTACTCTGTCCAGCATTAGTCTGATGATCGTTCCGCCATAGATCGCCGCTTGTCCTGTTTTACCAGTCTGCTCGACGTACCACATCCGACATCTGTAAGGAGGGGTGGCTCCCCGACCTCACACCGTCTGGACGTGGTTTCACCTTGGTTTCGAAACGTGTTGGAGACACTCACCACAGCACTCCTCGAACACTCGCCAAGTCGCGCAGTTTCCGAAACGCTCGTGCCGGGACAGTGAGCCATCACAATCTGCCCTCGGTCAAACTCAGATAGACCGCGCGCTTTCCCCATGCTACACGTGGACGGCACTCTAAGATACTACGTTCACCGTGCGTGTGTTTGAAGTAATCATTCCTCTGCAGGTGACGCTGCTATCGCCTGGACAGGATTATATCGACTCTAGATCGGCGGTCATAACGTTCTGGCTGATCAATGTACATCGGTGAGACACGCAGGCCGATAGCTACGCACATACAGAAATATGAGTGATACATTCATATGGGGCAGCACGGCAAGTCTGCAGTAACGGAACACCGACAAGCCAGATAAAGGAAATCATGTTAAACGAAACTCTCGCACTAGCTAAGCACCTGAATTTGACGAAATGCATGATCAGGGAAGCCACATACATAACAAGACATCCATACAACATGAACAGAGAGGATGGATACACAGGCTTGCCCCATCCTGGCTGTCAGTCTTCTCAGAGTCCAACAGACCGTATCAGTAACACGTGACGCGAGCGCTAACTGCCCGTGTCCAATGGGACGAACACAGGAGCCCACGCCTCATTCACCGATCATCGTCAATCGTAATAAACAACGCAGGAAGCAGTAGTTAACAGCAGACCCCCATTCCGCCCACCGCGTCACTCCATTACAGTAAAGTAAAGTCCCCGCTCCTCCCGCCTCAACTGACCAGTCACAGCTAGGACATTCCAAAATTATGACGTGAACATCTTCCGAGATTGGCCAACGACTGCCTTTTTTTTTTTTTTTTTTTTTTTTTTGAGGTACAGCGTCACCAGTGCATCTCGGTCTTACTGTCTTGGCGTGAGGCTACATTTCTTCTGTCCTACACAGATGTAATTCCAATGAAATCATTGAAGTGAACGTTGAAGGTGTGGCGGTGGCACTCAAAGTCCCGTACCATCCCCCGACAGTGGAAGGTCAAGGAGGCTGTTAGGCCATGGAGGTACCGTTTATATAGAGAGCATAGAGGGCTCCACCATTCGTCACGTGCTGTCAACAGTGAAACTATCTTTCACTAACGTCATTACTCACGATCACATCGTTGTTAGAAAGTCGACCCCCATATCTTATCTTTAAGCCTTCTTCTTTTCTGTTAAAATTATTGTGGTGTTTATAAATCTTTAAGGATTCTCTCTGCATTCTAAGATAACGAATTGTTATGCGCGTATGTACACGGAAGCCATAGAGATTTATAAACACCACAATAATCTTAACATAAATGAAGAAGGCTTATAATTAGATACTGTAAGATATGACACTCTACTATGTACCAATGATGATCGTCTGTAATGACGTTAGGCAGAGATAGTTTCACTGTCGATAGCACATGACGAGTTGTGGCCCCCTCTATGCCCTCTATATAATCGGAACCTCCAAGGCCTAGCAGCCAGACATTGGCTCTCCTCAGAAGACGTTCTCGTAGTTGGAAACGAAACGTCACGACTATGAGTTACCGCTATTCAACCACAGCGTCTTAGCCCGGACGTTTTAATTAATGAACCGCCGGCCGTGAAAGTCTACACGCTATGATTCCCCAGTAAGGGTTTATACATTATGATTCGGTACGACAAGCCGGCCGCTGTGACCGAGCGGTTCTAGGCGCTTCAGTCCGGAATCGCGCTGCTGCTACGGTCGCAGGTTCGAAACCTGCCTCGGACATGTGTGTGATATCCTTAGGTTAGTTAGGTTTAACTAGTTCTAAGTCTAGGGGACTGATGACCTCAGATGTAAAGTCCCATACCGCTTAGAGCCATTTGAACCATTTTTGCACTACTATATTCATACAACTTGCGTGTCAACTGACTGGCCGCGAAAGCCGTCATAATTACATTCTACACTGAAGAGCCAAAGAAACTGGTACACATTCCTAATATCGTGTAGGGCCCCCGCGAGCACGCAGAAGTGCCGCAACACGACGCGACATGGACTCGACTAATGTCTGAAATAGTGCTGGAGGGAACGGACACCGTGAATCCTGCAGGGCTATCCATAAATCCGTGGGTAGAGATCTCTTCTGAACATGACGTTGCAAGGCAGCCCAGATATGCTACACAATGTTCTTGTCTGGGGAGTTTGGTGGCCAGCGAACGTGTTTAAGCTCAGAAGGGTGTTCCTGGAACCACTCTGTAGCAATTCTGGACGTGTGGGGTGACGCATTGTCCTGCTGTAATTGCCGAAGTCCGTCAGAATGCACAATGGACATGAATGGATGCAGGTGATCAGACAAGATGCCTACGTACGTGTCACCTGTCAGAGTCGTATCTACACGTATCACTCCAACTGCACACGCCCCGCACCATTACAGAGCCTCCACCAGCTTGAACTGTTAACGCCGACATGCGGTGTCCAAATATTCACAAGGTTGCCTCCATACCCGTACACGACCATCCGCCCGATACGGTTTGAAACAAGACTCGTCCGGCCAGGCAATATGTTTCCAGTCATCAACAGTCCAATGTCAGTGCTGACGGACCCAGGCGAGGCGTAAAGCTTTGTGTCATGTAGTCATAGAGTACATGAGTGAGCCTTCAGCTCCAAAAGCCCATATTGAAGATGTTTTGTTGAATGGTTCCCACGCTGACATTTGTTGATGGCCCCGCATTGAAATTGCAGAAATTTGATGAAGTGCTGCATTTCTGTCACATTGAACAATTCTCTTCAGTCGTCGTTGGTCCGTTCTTGCAGGATCTTTTTCCGGTAGCAGCGATATCGGAGATTTTATGTTTTACCGGATCCCTGATATTCACGGTACACTTGTGAATTTATCGTTATGGAAAACCCCCACTTAATCGCTATCTCGGAGATGCTGTGTCCCATCGCTCGTGCACCGACTATAAAAGCGCGTTGAATCTTGATAACCTGCCATTGGTGCCAGCAGCATATGATCTAACAACGGCGTCAGACACTTGTCTAATATAGGCGTCGCCGAACGCGGGGCCGTTTCCCTGCCTGTTTACATATCACTGTATTTCAATATGCATGCCTATACCAGTTTCTTTGGCGCTTCAGTGTATTATCCTTTTGTTAATGATTACGCCTTTTGCAATGTTATACGTCCGTAAAGACATTGTTAATATTTTACCTTCATTCTAATTTTTGAATACGAAACGCTAATGTTAACGGTTTCTGTCTCCTTATGTTTGCCAATGTAGTTAAATATACCGATTTCTTCGCGCTCCTTAATATTGCTACTTATTGTAAAAAATGGCATTTATTTGAATTATATTACGTTATTTAGTTAGCTATCTATGAATAAACATGATAAATAAAGTTTATCAATGTGCAGCTGAGTCTCCTTTTTTTCCTAATCTTAATTTTATTACGTTGCAGCTTTAGTTCGTAGCGTTTTTCCATAAGTTTAATGAACAGTTACCATATAATAGAGGCTTTAGTCATCGATTATATATTCTCCTTCACTATTTTCACCAGCCTGCCAACGCAGGGGTGATGTTCCGATTCCGCGACTACAGAAATCCGTGGTTTTGAGCCCAGGAACTCGTTGAGCGATGTTCGGAGTGCATTTTCATCCGGAAAGGAACTTCATATAACAGATTCTATACAACTATTGATTATGATGGATACAGTTATCTTCAGCAAAATGATCATTAAAACCACCGAATATCAGCCGCTCACAACACTGACGTATGTTACCTGAAACAATATTCTTCGCAACTCGTGCGTAATTAATTTCGGCTCCATACATCAGCAAGAAAAGTTTGTTATATGGATCGTGCTACGAGCACTCTTTTTAAAGAACCAATCTGATTCGAATTATTTTCATCAAAATGAGTTCGGGACCACCGGTGCACATTTATTTTTACACCTTTTTATTACCTGCGGCATTTATGTCCGCAGAGTTCCGTAGTTTGAATTTGCCGCTGAGATAATTGTTAAGATGGCAGCAGACAATTGACAGAGACTTTCTATTGTTAGAGCAAATTTCCTTTTAACAGGACAAGTATTTGAAATGCTTATTAAACTTTACTTTCATATTGTGCACTATTTAGACTAATTTTCATCAAGCAAACCTTTGATACTTTCGTAAGAAACACAGATAAAAACGCGATACAAATCGCTATCATCAATGGCTGCGCTCCTCGCAGCGGAAAGAAACAATTAACACAGACAACGCTTATTGAGAGAGGAATTAAAGTTAAAAATAATTATTCACTCATACTTATAATAATAATGAACTCTAATCTCAAGTAATAATTAACAAATAATTACAGTTTCTTAACAGACCTCAGTTTGATATGCGTCTAGCGTCCGCAACCTACAAAAGCCAACCAACAAAAGGTAAAAACAAAGGAAGACAAACGCAGATCATAAAAGGAATTTACAATTATCATTGTCTTTGTATGATGCACATCGATATGTCCAATTACATCATAAAATATTATATAAATAATTAATATTAATCATCAT
The DNA here is from genome assembly GCF_023864275.1 of Schistocerca cancellata. NCBI lineage: Eukaryota > Metazoa > Arthropoda > Insecta > Orthoptera > Acrididae > Schistocerca > Schistocerca cancellata. Next base: position 1,045,036,692 of record NC_064627.1, on the reverse strand, counting down.
TTTATTTCACTGTTTTTTCATATGTCGGATAGATAATGTTTATAACTGTTAGAGGCATAATTTCCTCTCGTCGCACTGTAGCTAAATCTTATCTCGTGGATGTTACAGAGAAAACCATTTTATTGCCGTGTTCTGTACAATGGCATTATCCCTATACACGCGCAAATGTTTCTGGATGCTTCCGTTGCTGTCACCCTTCTGCTGAACTCAAACAGAAGACTATTTGGGAAACGTTCCGATTCCTCCACTTGGCACTCCATTTTATGGCTTCCACAGTTCGACCCGCTACCTCCAAACGACGAAACTATAATATGTAAACCCAAATAGTAGTAATGAACAAGATATAAAAAATGACAAACTACAAATAAACCCATATAAACCGGAATACCAACAAGAAAAACAAAAACGCTACTAATTTAGGCAATAACCTAATAGCTGCAAATGATGTATTCATTAGACTAACCTTATAATATCCTTTCCTTTGTAAAATGTAAAGCATATTGATTTTCAGTTTTATGTAATACGACATATGACTACCTTGGAACCCAGCTTCCCTCATTTCCTCCATCACACCAAACCCTTACCTTAGATTTCGGTTTTATATTCATTGTATTAGTCTTGTTTCGGTATATTCTTAATGATTATATGGTCTTTGTTGTAGTTCTTACTTTTTAATATGCTTTGTTTTTTAAACTTTTTTTATATTTGTATTTGACCTATCGATCGCCTCTGCGCCACATTGGGCTACCGTTAACGTCAGCCTGTTTATTTTTTTATTTTTTTTTTCAGCTGCTACGTAACGTCAGATTTGCTCTTACTTCAGTACTTTGAACTTGGTAACTTGTACGTAATGTCATACCGTGTGCATGAAGCCGCGTATCTCTTTTGGCATGTTAACTTTAATTCGTGTTATTTTGTCATTTATTATTTGTCAACTATGTTAAATAGCCGTTAATTTATGACTTTGGTAACTTTTCTGTAGATATTCTGAAGATTAGATATTGTTGAGTTGCTGATTATCAAGTGACTAAGTTTTTCTCCGGCGACCACAACAGAAGTGTATAAACAAAAAAATTTCCAATCCATTTCAAAGGTCAGTTACAACGCAAATGTACTAAAATATGGACAAAGTAACACATTCATACACAGCGCAGTGTGCTATAAACCTTTCTGCAAAATCATTTTCTACAGTCTACATATGTCTACAAGATTGTACTGGCTCTTTTGGAACGCGTATTCAAAAAACAGTGGGCGAGCAAGCGGCAAAATTAGGAATATTATCGTTCATTACTTCTGTAAACCCTTAGAAACTTAGAGCAATCATATAGAAAACGTTTTGACTGACATGATGGAGCTCCACGTTCAGGAGGAGAAATTTCTTCTTTTAATTGACTAGTGAGAATAATAACTGAATTCACAATAATTCGACTAGGTTTTTCAGGAAGAAGAATAGTTGTCTCGCAGTATTATTTTCCCGATATGCACTCCACTAGAGTCAACATGTGATGTTTATTTTTATCGTCAGGTAAATAACAAAGCTTCAGAAGTGCTCTTATCTCACCGAGAGAGAAAAAGAAACATCTTGAAGAGACTGCATTTCATTGGACAAATATATTATACTAGAACTGACATGTGATTACATTCTCACGCAATTTGGGTGCATAGATCCTGAGAAATCAGTACCCAGAACAACCACCTCTGGCCGTAATAACGGCCTTGATGCGCCTGGGCATTGAGTCAAACAGCTTGGATGGCGTGTACAGGTACAGCTGCCGATGCAGCTTCAACACGATACCACACTTCATCAAGAGTAGTGACTGGCATATTATGACGAGCCAGTTTCTCGGCCACCATTGACCAGAAGTTTTCAGTTGGTGAGAGATCTGGAGAATGTGGTGGCCAGGGCAGCAGTCTAACATTTTTTGTATCCAGAAAGGCCCGTACAGGACCTGCAACATGCAGTCGTGCATTATCCTGCTGAAATGTAGGGTTTCGCAGGGATTGAATGAAGGGCAGAACCACGGGTCGTAACACATCTGAAACGTAACGTCCACTGTTCAAAGTGCCGTCAATGCGAACAAGAGGTGACCGAGACGAGTAACCATGGCACCCTACACCATCACGCCGGGTGATGACGAATACACGCTTCCAATGTGCGTTCACCACGATGTCGCCAAACACGGATGCTGTAAACAGAACCTGGATTCATCTCTCATCGTTGAAGACGACACGTCTCCATTCGTCCCTCCATTCACGCCTGTCGCGACACCACTGGAGGCGGGCTGCACGATGTTGGGGCGTGAGCGGAAGACGGCCTAACGGTGTGCGGGACCGTAGCCCAGCTTCATGGAGACGGTTGCGAATGGTCCTCGCCGATACCCCAGGAGCAACAGTGTCCCTAATTTGCTGGGAAGTGGCGGTGCGGTCCCCTACGGCACTGCGTAGGATCCTACGGTCTTGGCGTGCATCCGTGCGTCGCTGCGGTCCGGTCCCAGGTCGACGGGCACGTGCACCTTCCGCCGACCACTGGCGACAACATCGATGTACTGTGGAGACCTCACGCCCCACGTGTTGAGCAATTCGGCGGTACGTCCACCCGGCCTCCCGCATGCCCACTATACGCCCTCGCTCAAAGTCCGTCAACTGCACATACGGTTCACGTCCACACTGTCGCGGCATGCTACCAGTGTTAAAGACTGCGATGGAGCTCCGTATGCCACGGCAAACTGGCTGACACTGACGGCGGCGGTGCACAAATGCTGCGCAGCTAGCGCCATTCGACGGCCAACACCGCGGTTCCTGGTGTGTCCGCTGTGCCGTGCGTGTGATCATTGCTTGTACAGCCCTCTCGCAGTGTCCGGAGCAAGTATGGTGGGTCTGACACACCGGTGTCAATGTGTTCATTTTTCCATTTCCAGGAGTGTATATTAAAACAATTTCGGTTTCTTTGCGGTGTAAGTAACGTCAAAACTGGAAATTTAAAGAAAAAGGTTTCCGCTTAGGTTCTCGACCGTTCTGTGCTCATCTCGCTGCACCAACCGCTGCCTGGAAACTACGCTGACGTAAATGGTTCACGCTTCACCCCACCTGCACGAAAAATACCATTTTTCCCAAACTCTCCGTCTCTGGAGCTCCAACCTGACTTTCTTTCCTGACCAAGCCTCGCATATACCGTAAATTAGGACGAAATCTGTGATGATGAGCAAGCGCTGACCCCTTGTATGATAATTATCAGTGAATAACCCCCTGGGTTGTGTCGGTGGAGTTCATGTATAGTTTTTTATTAATTTAATCACTGTTCTTATTTAATGAAGATGACTGTAGCTCTAGTTTCACTTTCTCTTTCATCTTTATGTTTACCCCCACAAAAAACAGAAACTGAATTATCAAGCAATGAACATAATACCATACCTACCTTTCTCACTGCATCGCTGTTCAAATTTTCCATCCTTTTTTACGTTCTGTTGGGCCTTGCAGCATAGTATACGTCGGTATAAGGCATAATGGAAATGAATGCTCGAAACAAGCTGCAATAAGTTAATACGTATTTCAATATTTTACACGACAGGCCTGTTTCGGCTTATTGCCATTATAAGGTGACGTCTAATTGGAAGTGACGACCTTATTGCATCCATAGTAAAGTCTTTCTGCCATGTCTCGTTAAATATAATAGTTCTTGTAGCTATCGAAACGTAAAAATACGATTTCATCACATATTTTGACAGTTATTTAGAATACGTATAGTAAATACATAATACAGTATAACATACAACATCATAGTAAAGAAATGTCAAAAACGAACTGTCAAAATATATGATAAAAACGAATTTTTGTATTTCGATAAGTACAAGAACTGTTATACGACCGAGACATGAGTGGAAGAGTTTACTATAGATTCAGTGTGGTCGTCACTTCCAATTAGATGTCACCTAATAATGGCAATATGTCGAAAAGGCCTGTCGTGTAAAATATAAAAACCTCATACCTTATTGTAGCTGGTTTAGAGCATTCATTTCCATAAATTTTCCATGGCTCATAATTAATTTCCGTAACGTATCTGACTTGAAAAAAGATTTCATAAAATGAATTGAAATATTGCGCTGGGTATCAACTACACTGCTGTCGCTGATGTCATAACACACAAACTACTGTACTAAGGCACCTAAAGGTGGTGCCGAAACGCATATTGGCAAAATAAAATGTAAAAAGTTAGAGATTGTTGTATTTAATTCAATAATTTACAGTTATTTACCTAGTTTCATGTACAGGCGTGTGTTCGTCTCTTTGAAATATCATTGCGGATAAATATTATTTTTGTAAGAAAATGAAACGCCTCCAGCCGTCCTTATGATATTTATTGTGTAGCTACCAGTTTCGGCGCTTCAGTGCGCCATCTTCATGCTTTAGATTATCCTTAACGAGTTGCCACGATCCATATACAGGATGTATCAGTGGCCTACATAACTGTTTTACGCTGACTGTCGGTAACTGTGATGTCGGGTCTCCAACCATCAACTATCAACTGGACAGTGCTTCTGTGTATTTGATTTCGCTGCCGCCTGTTTGGCATGAAAGTTATTCCTACATGCACAACCGCCTTGACTATGGCACAAGCAACATGTTCTACCATTGAAATGAAATGAAATGTAGGATTATTCGTGCAGAGTGATCGCTAACATGATATTGGCAGTGTAATAATGGTTTCGAGTCTTTGTCTTCTGCACATGGGTGGAATTTTAAATCGGTTGACGTTTCTCATAATCACTCCGAAATTCTTAACTATATATTGTATTGCACGACGCTACAGAGAGCACCATTGTCTAGCATCGTTCATAAGTTAGCGACGTTCTTTTAAATTGACTAAGAGAGTCGCAAACAGAGTGAAACATGATTAGTTGCGGAAGAGAGATTCAGCACGCCTTTTTATGCCAATAACTAAATAAGAATTCTTCATTCTACTGTACATGTATCTCAATTACTCCACAGATCGCAACGACTCGTATACCATGACAAGTTACACCAGTCTTATATTATAAAGCTAGATAAATAAAGATGAGCGGCTGGAGTAGGGAGTACACTTTATTTCCGTGAAGAGATCAGGAAGGGAACTAGACCATCAATCTTATTACTAAGTTGATATTAGAGAGCAAACTGGAAGTAAGGATAACATTTGTTGATTTGGAATGTATACTTCCCATTGGAAAATGAAAATACACTGCTGGGAAAAAAGTGGTAATCACTTTACAGGTTTTCAATTCACTCGAGATTTATTGTTGCAACAGTGCATATGGAGTACGTGAAATGATTACATTTGCAGATCAATAGCGCAAGCGGTTCTGAATACTAGGTATCGCCCCATGGTGAAACATTCACATTAGTACGTAGTGTTGCTTCCACAGGTGGCAATGTAGGCCCTGACTTTGGTATCAAGACGATCGTACAGATGGTGAATAAAGTCCCGGGCTACGTTATGCCACACCTATTCGACATGTTCACGTACTTCTATAATTGTTGCTGGCTGACACGCGATTCACTTTACGTTCCATTATTTGTCGCACGTGCTCGATTGGAGATAAGTCCAGAGATCGTGCTGGCCAGGGAAGTTCGCTTCACGTCTGGCAGAGCACGTCGAGTTTCACGGGCAGTGTGTGGGCGCCCATTATCGTATCGCAACAACACAACGGCAAAAGAACGAATCTGACAACATCCTGCACGTACCTAGTGCTGGTTAGCGTCTCCTCCAGGAACACCGAAGGTGAACGAGAGTTGTTGCTTATCGCACCCGAGACTGTAAGGCCTGCGGTGGGACAGGTGTGCCTTGGAGAAAAGCACTTTACGAGACAGCACTCACCAGATCTACGTCGTACGTGCAAACGACCATCATTTGCATGCAAGCAAAATCTCCCTTCGTCCCTGAAGACCACGGCTCGCCATTCCATCTTCCAAGTGACCCTCTGGCTGCACCAGTCGAGCTGTGCACGTCCATTCTGTGGTGTGAGTCGAAGACAGGCTGGAGGTGAGCGTGCCCATAGTCCACTGCTAACAACCGGTTCGCAACCGTTCGTGTTGACACGTCTGGACTCACAAACTCTCTTATCTGTGCTGTGGTAACTGTACGTTCTGCCGCTTCCACCCTTAGAATATTACGATCCTGGCAGGCGTCTATGATGCAAAGGGCGCCCAGGACCTCGTCTAAGGGTGTGAGAATATTCATGTGACAACTGATACCAACCTCGTTGTACAATTGGGCAACACGTCTAACGTGTGTGGAAATTCTCCGAAAGGACCATCCTGCCTCTGTGAAGGCCACCATTTGACCCCTTTCTAATTCGCTCACTTGACCATAGGAAGCACGAGGGCGTCTCTGTGGCATGGTTGCGTTTTTGCTTCACACGTTTGCACCACATTCCGGCTGTGAGCATTCCCTATTAAAGAGTAAACATAGATGTTGCTAGTAGCTAGGCCACAACGCTATCTGTTGGCTGACGACAGTGAAATCGTTGTCAGTACATTTACTATCCTCCAGGTGGCATATGTCGGCATCGGATAAAAATCGACCTCGTCTTTTCAGGTGTATTAATTTTTTTTTCGTCTATGTTTTACAGTGTGAATGTTCTCATTCATTGGTTCATACACTTCTTTTGTTTACACTTACGTTCAGGTCGCCGTGTTCAACACTTTCACTATCTTGCGTTGAATTTCACGAGACTATGGATTCGACGAGCTGTTCCTGGACCATTTTATGTGTATAGTAATAGTAACTTAAACGGACTTACATCACGTGCTACATATTCTATTACTGTTACAGGCATCCTGGCTTGACTTTCTGTCCGAGATGAACGACTGACGGCTGGCGGTTATCAGTCAACAATTCTGTTCAAATCTACAAGGTAAGAATGCGCTACAGCTGAATTTAAGTAGTCTTGTACGTACTTTTATTAACAGAATTTACAAAATCAAATAACGCGCTACAGCATTTCCTTGAGGGATGACGCAATACGAAGGAACTACCGTTCCTCTGCCCCACTCCTGTGTAGGCCTAATTGTCAACCATGCCTATTAAATCTCACTGGTTGTGGGTCTTACACAAATATTTTACTTGTCATTCTTACCTAAATAGTCTTCCCCAGTTAAACCTCTGGAATTCTTTATAGATAATAACATGCACATTCCTTTATTTTCAGTTACAGACTCCTTTTAAAATTATATGCATAGGTAAATAACGTAGACATGTATAAGCATATAACAAGCGTCGTGTACATTTACCTCCCTCGACTATGCAGATCTATTTCTAAGCCAACGTATTGCATTGTAGATGAACCATGTTACAGTGTACAATCTCTCCGATATCTATCTCATCTTTGGCAAAAACTTAGGTTATGCACAGTATGCTATCGACCTCGTATATCCCTCTCGTAACCTAGTAACCACATTAGGACACATCCTGTGACTGCTGGTGGTGAATCACCTCCGTGTTCCCACGTTTCTTCCGGGAACATGAGATGAAGCTCTCCTTTCTGTTCAACTTTCACCGTGCAGTTAAATGTAAGGTGATTCTTCCGTCAAAATATATTGGAGCCAGTTACATGTCTTGGAAGGTATTTTGTGTTTTCTGAACTTAGTTCCAGCAGAGAATGAGGTAATGTGGTGAACTCATTTTTGAGTAATGGGTAAGTGGAATGTACGGCTACGTGTCTGCCTGTTACTTGCGCAGGAGTGTTTCTTTCAGACAAGCTCCTTTCCCGCTAGGAGTATCATTCAGTTCTAACTTAAAGCATGTTCTAGAATCCAACAATAAACGCAATGTATAATAGATTACAAGAACAAAAATCTGTGCCCAGTAATATAAAGAAGGGAAACTGAAGTAAACCACCATAGAAATTGCTGCGGAATCTCATTGAAAGTTCACTGGCGTACAGTCTTACAACATAATCTGAGCTCAAACATAATGCGTTATCTCGAACAGACTGAGCTCCTCCAGGGTAACAAGGATCGATTCCCGAAACATCAGTAATGGTATACTCTGTTGTGGATTGGGAAGACAGCCAACCCACTATGACAGGAAGCCGATTTGGCACGCGTTTAAGCTCACGCAGGCTGGCGTGAGGTCTGGAACAGGACAAGGTAATTATAATAGCACAAAACGTACGTAGCTGCTGGAATACTTAACTTTAATCCATAATTGGGAAACATCGCTCTTGACGGTACATGTTTTACAGCATCAATAGTAACTGGTAATGGCGCCTTGCTAGGTCGTAGCAAATGACGTAGCTGCAGGCTATGCTAAATATCGTCTCGGCAAATGAGAGCGTAATTTGTCAGTGAACCATCGCTAGCAAAGTCGGCTGTACAACTGGGGCGAGTGCTAGGAAGTCTCTCTAGACCTGCCGTGTGGCGGCGCTCGGTCTGCAATCACTGATAGTGGCGACACGCGGGTCCGACGTATACTAACGGACCGCGGCCGATTTAAAGGCGACCACCTAGCAAGTGTGGTGTCTGGCGGTGACACCACATACCCAACTTGTACTTTTCCCGCTCGACGTTCCAAAATCAATGGGCACAGTATTACTTGACTTTCAGTAATCGATTGACTCCCTGCCACACCAACGCTCATTAAAGAAAGGACAACCTCGTGGGCTATACAACGACATATATAGCTGCATGTGCATTTCTCGATTAAAGTATGTCGCAAGTTATCTGGGATGCAGTCATCGAAAAATCACATGAGTACCCCAGGGAAGTGATTGTGCGCCCTTGCTGCCATATTGACGGTCTGGCCCAAAATATTAACAGCAGCTTCCTACTTTTTCAGATGATGCAGTTGTGTATACTGAAGTGCCAATGAAACTGGTATAGGCATGCGTATTCAAATACATAGATATGTAAACTGGCAAGATACTTCGTTGCTATCGGTGACGCCCATATAAGCAAACAAGTGTATGGTGCAGTTGTTAGATCAGTTACTGCTGCTACAATGGTGGGTTATCAAGATTTAAGTGAGTTTCAAGGTGCTGTTACAGTCGGCGCACGAGCGATGGGACACACCTTCTCCAAGGGGATTTTCCCGTACGACCATTTCACGAGTGTACCGTGAATATCAGGAATCCGGTTAAACATAAAATCTACGACATCGCTGCGGCTGAAAAAAGATCCTGCAAGAATGGGACCAACGACGACTGAAGAGAATCCTTCAACGTGACAGAAGTGCAACCCTTCCACAAACTAATGCAGATTTCATGCTGGACCATCAACAAGTGTCAGCGTGCGAACCATTCAACGAAATATCATCGATATGGGCTTTCGGAGCCGAAGGCTCACTCGTGTATCCTTGATGACTGCGCAACACAAAGCTTTACCATTCGCCTGGGCGCGTCAACATGGACATTCGACTGTTGATGACTGGAAACATGTTGATGGTCGGACGAGTCTCGTTTCAAATAGTATGGACCGGATGGACGTGCACTGGTATGGAGACAACCTCACGACTCCATGGACCCTGCATGTCAGCAGTGGACTGTTCAAGGTGATGAAGGCCCTGAATTGGTGTAATGGTGTGGAGGGTGCGCAGTTGGAGTGACATTGGATCCCTGATACGTTTAGATACGACTCTAACACGTGACACGCACGTAATCATCCTGAGTGATCACCTGCGCCCATTCACGTCCATTGTACATACCGATGGACTTGGGTAATTCCAACAGGACAATGTGACATCCCACACGTCCACAATTGCTACAGAGTGGCTCCAGGAATACTCCTCTGAGTTTAAATACTTCCGCTGGCCAGCGAACTCCCCAGACATGAACATTATTGAGCATATCTGGGATGCCTTGCAACGTCCTGTTCAGAAGAGATCTCCACCCAGTCGTACTCTTACGGACTTACGGATGGCCCTGCAAGACTCGTGGTGTCAATCCCCTCCAGCACTACTTCAGACATTTGTTGACGTGTTGTGGCACTTCAGCGTGCTTCCGGGGGCCCTACGCGATATTAGGCAGGTGTACCAGTTTCTTTGGCTCTTCAGTGTATAGAGTGAATTCCACTCAGAAATGAAAAGACTGCTTGTAAGCGTCTTCGCTGACATTCGTGAACAGTTTCGCCTTGGCAGCTCACACGAAGCTGCGTAGCCGGTACAGCGCAACAGATAAACAAAGCAATTAGCCAGTCGCTTGTCATTTAAAGTTCAGCTGAGAGTTATTTTCGCCAAAGCGCCTACTTGACCTCGACTGACAACCAGCCCACTCGGAACGTAGAGACTGAACGGAAGACAGAAGTCGGCCAGCGTCTGCTCTCACAGGACCAAGAGCTGTGTCTCCGTCGAACTTGTCCCCTCTGCAACTCGGACGTTTAACCAGAGGCGAAGAAGTTCTCTCAAAGCGGCGCCTCCCTCCGTGGCGACTACAGCTCTCGCTTCTCTATTGACACTGACGCCCTCAGAGGCGCTTCTAGCAGTGCGCTTTATTCGACAGAGGTTTACTTAGAAAATGATCTCAAATCAACCACGTGAATACGAGAATCTCTTACCAACGAAGACGCGTCAGGTACCCTTGTTAACTGGTTAGCTTGTACGAGCTTTTTACAGTGTACACTACCGCCGCATTAAGTCGTAAAAAGCTACGTCCAAGTTGCTGCCTACCGGGGAGAAGACCCCAGCGGTTGCATACATTTTTTGAAACTATCTATACGGTGATGTAGGTTTGTAAGTAAGCTGTTTAGATTTTTATATTGGTAATGCCACGTAGCGCTCTGTATGAAAATCACTGGCTGTGCTGTGTGCAGTCTGTGGCTAGTTTGCATTGTTGTCTGCCATTGTAGTGTTGGGCAGCTGGATGTTAACAGAGCGTAGCGTTCCGCAGTTGGAGGTGAGCCGCCAGCAGTGGTGGATGTGGGGAGAGAGATGGCGGAGTTTTGAAATTTGTAATACTGGATATTATGAACTGCTATGTATATTATGATTTTTCAACACTATTAAGGTAAATACTTAAATAAATCTTTCATTTGCTAACTATGCCTATCAGTAGTTAGTGCCTTCCGTAGTTTGAATCTTTTATTTAGCTGGCAGTAGTGGCGCTCGCTGTATTGCAGTAGTTCGAGTAACGAAGATTTTTGTGAGGTAAGCGATTTGTGAAACGCATAGGTTAATGTTAGTCAGGGCCATTCTTTTGTAGGGATTTCTGAAAGTCAGATTGCGTTGCGCTAAAAATATTGTGTGTCAGTTTAAGCACAGTCATGTATAATTGTTCAAAGGGGACGTTTCAGGTTAAGCTCCCAGGTATAATACCATGCAACAACGATTTACCTTGGTGGACCCTCGTTTGCAAGTAATCGAAGAAGGTTTAATAAGGTGTATTTTATTAAGTGCTTGCATAGCATAATGGTTACAGTGCTAGCACCACATTCAGAAGGTTGTGGGTATGAATATCAGTAGGTGCTTTGAAATTTTTTTTTAAACTTTATCGGAATGACTTTGATCATTATTTTTATTCAATTAATTGATTTAAAATATAATTTTTTATTTCTATTCCTTTGTCACATCATCTTAATCACCGTAGTACGGTTTTCATTTGCTGTTTTTTTTTTAAAAATTCCTATCATTCGTTTTCCACTTGGAATCTTCGACATGTCATTTTAATGATTTCCTTGTATTAATATCGATTTAATTTCTTCTGTTTCATCGTCCCGTATTTTGACCCATTTTATTCCATTTATTATTTCTATTCCACATCTAGCTTGAATTTCACTTACTTATAATCCCTTCTTTGATTTAAGTCTTAATCTGCGTTATTTTATCCATAATGCAATAGGAATTTATGTTTTAAATGTCCGTATGTTGAGTACCATCCACGAAAATGTACACAATGTAACGAAAATTACATTTCCAATGCCCATATTAATAGGTTATTTCGTCTTTAATTCTTTAACTGATAGATCGGTATTTTCAAATGTTTAAATATTATGGTAGAAAAATAAAAGTACTTCACATGTGCAAAGATTCCAGCTGGGAAACAAATGGTGGGAATTGAAATTGACATCAATTGTATAAGATAACATGTTGATTTATTACATTTGAACCAACTGAGTAGAAATAATGATCAAGCTATTTTAACAAAGATTTAAAAATACAAAATTTCGAAGTACTCAAGGAGATTTGATCCCTATAACGAATACGCTGCATAAGTGCGTCGTAAATTACAACTTTTATAAAGCTGTAGAGCATCACAAAAATTCCTTTTTTTTTTTTTTTTTTTTTTTTTTTTTTTTTTTTTTTTTTTTTACCAAACAAGAGCCCACCACGGCGAATGGTAGCAGAGTGCATTACCTTGAACTTTAACCTACATCACCGTACATATGGTTTCAAAAGTCGATCCCACCGCTGGGGAGCTCTCTTTGTAGTGATTAATGAAATTTACCACTTGGCAGCTGACAAGGAGTAAATTATGCAAAGTAATGTTACCCACTTGTATCGCTTGCAAGCCCGAGAAGATTTTATTAACATTAATGCGAGAGCTAGCAGACCTGCAAGGCACTGAAGCAGTCATGGACTTTAACATTATTTCGAGACAGAAGAGCTACCACAGTAACTCTGACATACTTAGAGACCAATACACCGCGTTGTGAGGGCGATTTTTAATCACAAGGCATTGTTGTGGCGTTCATTCCAGATTGGTTTGATGTAGTTCTTCACGCTAGCCTGTCATGTGCAAGCAACTCTCTTCGTATCAGTGTGATTGCTGCAACCGAAATATATTTCAAGCAGCTACCGTAGTCAAGTGTTGGTCTGTCACAGCAATTTTTACCATCCAGACCTTCCTCCATCTCCAAACATAGGGTTCCTCAATGCCTCAGGATATGGTCTGTGAACAGATCCCTTCTTTCACTCAGTTTGTGATGTAAGATTCTGTTCTCCCCATTTCGCTTCAGTGTGTCCTCATTAATTATCCGATCTGCCTGTCAAACCTTCAGCATTCCCCTGTAACACCACATTACAAAAGTTTCTATTTTCTTCTCAGCGGAACTATTTTTCTTCATTACAAGGCTACATTCTTAGAAAAATACCGGGTGCTTATAATTAAAGTGCAGCTAGTCACATTGGTCCTGTAATTAAGGTATGGCAGCGAAACTTCGTAGATATGCTAATGCGTTAATGTGTAACAGATTAACACAGAAAAAAATTATTTCCTATTTTGTACAAGAGGTGCAAAATGGCGCCGTCAGTGCAAGAAAGATGTATATCTATTCCATATATAATGGATTAGAAACGAGAAGTGGGGAGAAAAAGTCAGACAAGTGAGAAAGGCATTATGTTGTTTTATTATTAACTGACGCTTACAGCCGGCCGAAGTGGCCGTGCGGTTAAAGGCGCTGCAGTCTGGAACCGCAAGACCGCTACGGTCACAGGTTCGAATCCTGCCTCGGGCATGGATGTTTGTGATGTCCTTAGGTTAGTTAGGTTTAACTAGTTCTAAGTTCTAGGGGACTAATGACCTCAGCAGTTGAGTCCCATAGTGCTCAGAGCCATTTGAACCATTTTTTTTGACGCTTACACAAATTGTTCAATCTGAGAACCAGAGACGTCGACGAAATGCTTCATCCATATAACAATGCGATCAACAGTTGCTCGCAGCAGTTCCAGTGGAATCTGATCAACGTATTTCTGTATACTGGCCGTCATATTTGGTAGAGACCGAAGGTGTCCCTGTTAAACACTTTCTTTTAGCTATCCCCAGAGCCAAAAGACACATGGACTCAGATCAGCTGATCTTGCAGGCCATGCATCTGGAAAACCTCTGGGCATAACACGTTCAGGGAAGGTTTCATTAAGCAGATCTTTCACTGGGCGAGCGGCATGAGGTATTGCCCCATCCTGAATGAAAACAGTGGTTTCTACACATTTGCACTCTTCTGAAGCAGGAATCACACGCTATACAAGTAGGTCTCGATAACTTGCAGGCATCACGGTACATCTGACAGGCCCACTGAGTGTATTCTCTTGAAAGAATAAAGGTGCTTGTAAATCCACACCACACAGTCACGTATGGCTCATCGTGTACAACATGCGTTTTAACAATACCCCCAATACGACAGTTCTGTGTATTCACTGCACTCTGTAGTGAAAAATGTGCATCGTCTCTCCATAGAGTATAGACCAGCCACAGTCACGTATGGCTCATCGTGTACAACATGCGTTTTAACAATACCCCCAATACCACAGTTCTGTGTATTCACTGCACTCTATAGCGAAAAATGTGCATCGTCTCTCCATAGAGTATAGACCAGCCACATATAATCAACTTCGATTTGTGCCAGAAACTGAAGAGCAACTTTAGAACATTGCTGTGAAACATGAAGTTTCAGTTGCTGCACAGTCTGGATCTTGTATGGGTACCAATATAAAATGTATCACACAGTTACTGCTGTGTATTACACTACACAATCACTGGTACTAACTAGGATACTTGCTGCATAGTCAGTTATAGAAACAGCAGTCTCATCAATAAATTCCACTGGGATAACACGCCTTCGTCTTTCAGGTGGCACACCCACCTCAACCGTATTTTCGAATTTCCTTATAATCTTCCTTAAAACACTTAATGACGTCGGGCCTCTGCTCAGACCTTTCTGTTAGCGATACTGTCACAATGCAGCACTGTAATTCCTACCATTCACTTGAAACAGTTTCGATAACAGTGCACGGCCTCTGTTGTCGTTAACCACACTGTTCACCCATGTTATGGCTTGTGAAATGACAGTGTGGATGTCATACCGTCACAAAAATAGTGTGCAGTGGCAGATTTACACCTTGTGCCCCGTTTTTAACTAATTTGTTTTCCAGCATAACTCGGTTAACGTATTGGCATATCGACCAAGTTTCGTAGCTATACGATAATTACAGTTCGCACTGGACCTTCGTGAGTGCATGGACTTTAATTACAACCACCGCACATCTCCAGAAAAGACTGTATGATTTAAATTTACATTCGACATCTCTATTATTCAGAAGTGCTTTTCTTGCTACCGATAGCCTGTATTTTTTACCGTTTCTACTTTGGCCAACGTCAGTTATTTTGCAGCCAAAATAAAAAAGTCATATCCTACGTTTAGTGTCTAATTTACTGCGTTTAGTGTCTCATTTCCTTATCTAATTTTCCCTAATTCTCCTGATTTTATTCAACTACAATCTATTATTCTTTTTTTAAAGTTTGGAAATCTTGCCTTGCAATCTCTTGTCAGGACACTACCTATTCCATTAAACTTATTTTACAAGGCCTTTTGCCGTCTCTGACGGAATTACAATGTCATCGATAAACCTCAAAGATTTCGTTTTTTCTCCCTGAACTTTATTTCCCTTTTAAATTCCTTCTTCTTTTCCTTCAAAGCCCGCTGAACGTACAGACTGAAAACACGTTTCATAGATTTTATAAACTATGTAACCGTAACTGAGGGGAAGAGTTCTGCCATTTGAGGATGTGTTGCGTATGTCGGGCCAATTAAAGGCCCAGGCGACTCAAGCTACAGTTTGGGGAGCCAAGCTGATAGGGTCTCCAGGAGCGACACAACGGTAAGATCTCTGTACAGGACGTACTACAATTAGTTGAGAAAGCTAACTCGGGTGAAAGTCACACAGCGGAAAAGGAGGGGAGGGAGGACTCCAAGTGCTTATCTTGAATCGGCGCTGCGTGTGTGATGCGCAGTTAGATCTGGCGAATGGCAAGCAGTCTACTGTACGACAGGTGAGTGGTAAACATGGCAGCTCGTGCGTGTTAATCGACTTTCAACTTGAAGTGATAATGGATGCAAGTACACAGGTCTTACCATATCGGCGATTACAAAAGAATTGCTATTTGTGGGGTAAAAATGTATGTTCATTATCACACATATGGTGTTGTACAATCGTAAATTATCGCTGAGAACGAACACAAACGTCTGAAGGACGCATGTTGCGTCGTCTCCACAGGACCACACAGGAATATCGACAGTCTACTGTAGGGTAGATAGGCACCGACTTGTATAGCGGCGTTAGGAACCTATTCCTACAACGACTGTGCTCCAGGTGCAGTCGATGAACCATTCATGTCCCTTTTCTGACTTGTAGAATCAGTGCTCAATGACTGGCATGAGCAAGTATATACCGTCACTGTAACAACGAACACTGGTGATGTTTAGCATGGTCCGATGATTACCAGTCTCAAGCTGAGTGGTTGAATGGCGCATAAGTGTGTGTTGTATGCCAGGTGGGGTCATATAGCCTGTGATGTGTCCTGCAACAGCGTCTACCTGCAAAACAGCCGTGATAGCAGGTCCCCCGCTGCCAGGGGCACCCCTGCCTTCACACACAGGCTACTTCGTCAATGAACACATACAATGAGGTGACGAAACTCTTGGGACGCCTCCTAATATTGTGTCGGACCTCCTTTTACCTGGAGTAGAGCAGCAACTCGAGGCAGGGGCTCAACAAGTCCTTGGAAGACCCCTGCAGAAATATTGAGCCATGCTGCCTCTACAGCTATCCACAAATGCAGAAGTGTTGTCAGTGCAGGAGTTTGTGGACGATTATGTCCCATAAATACGAGGTGCGACAATAAAGAAATGAGACTGATTTTCTTTGCAAGATGTGGCAACCCTGCAGGTTTGCGCAGGCACAGTATCTTTTACCTTGGTCTATAAGCTGCTTTTAGTCTAAGTGGCACATCAATGCAACTGCTCAGTCGTGAGTTGTGCTGTAATACGTTAACATGTGTTTGTGTCTCTCGTCACGGAAATGGAACCTCATAATACTGCGCAACGGTATGCCATTTCTTTTTTAGTTAAATTGCGTGAAAACGCGACGACAACTTACGGTAAGCTTCAGAAGGCTTTTGGAGAGGAGGTTATGTCAAGAGCTCAAGTTTTTCGTTGGCTTAAAATGTTTAGTGAAGGCAGAACGAATGTTGAAGATGAAGACCGCAGTGGATGGCCAACAACCTCAGAGACGGATGTCAACTTGGCCAGAGTGCGTGAACTCGTACGATCTGATCGAAGATTATCCGTGAAAATAATTGCAGACGAACTGAACATCGATCGAGAAACGGTTCTTCTAATAATACCTGAAGATCTTGGTATGAGAAATATTTGTGCAAAAATGGTCCCCAAATATCTCACACCACAACAGCGAGAAACACGGAAAAATGTGGCAGCCGATCTGTTAGAGCAAACGGAAATCAATCCAGAATTGTTGAGCCGTGTTATCACTGGTGATGAACGTTGGTTTTTTCAGCACGATCCAGAGACAAAACGCCAAAGTTCGCAATGGTGCTCAAAGGGATCACCCACACCAAGAAAAGTTCGCATGTCAAAGTCAAAAGTAAAAAGCATGCGCGTGTGCTTCTTTGATTCCAAGGGAATTGTTCAGAAAGAGTGGATGACTCCTGAACAAACAGTTAACTAATTTACTACAAAGAAATTTTAGAAACACTCCCTAAAAGACTTCTTCGTGTCCGTGCAAACATTGCTGATAATTAGATTCTGCATCACGGTAATTCGCCATCCCACACTGCTTTGTCAGTACAGCAATTCTTAACCTCAAAACAAATTTCAGTACTACCACAGCCACCTTATTCACCATATATCGCTCGGTGACACACAGTTGGCGTAATGAACAAGGCTTTCCCCCGTCCCCTCCCAGTCTTAGTCCAATAGAGTATTTGTAGTATACTGTCAAGCTGTCAATAGTGCTATAGACCCGGTGAAAGCATCAACACAAGAAGAATTGTAGATAGCGCTGCAATATATTTGGATCAATGTCTCTTCATAACGTTTCCAATACCTCGTAGAATTTATGGCTCCAAGTGTTACTACAGTTTTAGGTCTCGCGGGGGGGGGGGGGGAGGGGGGGGCAGAGGCCTGTGTTATTTCCCATGGGGTTCGAGCACTCGGTGTAATTAATTTGAGTGTGGTAATTTTTGATACATCGTTCGACTGGTTATTTTACTGCTCTTAATGTCAATATATTATTCTACATTTGATTTTAATTGACAGACCTATGTTGGCGTAATTACTTATATACCACCGTCTTTTCAAAGTATTGACGTTCAGGTAGGATTATCTATCCTGTGTTTAATGCTTATGCAGGTATGGCAGCACTACCGTGTACACTGTAACGTTACGTAGTTCACTTCGCACATTATTTGCCTCTGAATTTTTCCATCGTAAAACACATTTGAAGATGATCATCTCAGATCTAAATCTATGATAAATTGGTATATGTCTGCTACTATACACTGGGATTATAATTAAAAGCAACATACTCTGGACTAGAAATCAGATCTCCTTACACAGCACTTTTCTTCGCATCCGGACCGGGATTCGGGTGGGTCCGGAAGGGTCAGTGCTTGTTACTGCCTCTCTGCCCCCTTTCTTTACAAATATTGCTTGATGCTATCCACACTTTTAACGTGCCACAGATGTATGGCATGTTTTAATATAGTGATAACAATAATAATAATAATTTTAGAACAAAAACAGTCTCATCTGCGAAATTATTTAATACCAATGGTGCGGTTCTCCCTTTTGGGGCAACATCAGATTGTGTTAAAGCAGCTAGATACGTGACCCATCAACCATAAACCGACGTATGGCGTAAAATAGACGTACGAGACTGTTTTTGTTCTGAAACACTTTTAAACCGGCTGCTGTAACAGCCTGCCACGATGGAATGGGAAAATTGTAATAGTAATAGTAATAATAATAATAATAATAATAATAATAGTTATGTCAAACAGAATTGACAGCAAGAAACAAGACAAAAGCTGTAAATAGTTATGCTATACTAATATTGACCTATTCATTTGGAGTAGTTAAATGGAGTAACACAGACCTAGAAGCACTCAATACACTCACACGATCACAATGCCACAAATATAGAATACATCACATACATTCAGCAACTGAAAGATTCACATTAAGCAGAAAGGAAGGAGGAAGGGGATTTATCGACATAAAAAACCTACATTATGGACAGGTAGACAATTTAAGAAAATTCTTTCTAGAACGAGCAGAAACTAGCAAAATACACAAAGCAATCACTCATATAAATACATCGGCTACACCACTGGAATTTCATAACCACTTCTACAACCCTTTAGATCACATAACATCAACAGATACGAAGAAAGTAAATTGGAAAAAGAAAACACTACATGGCAAGCATCCATATCATCTAACACAGCCCCACATCGATCAAGACGCATCCAACACATGGCTAAGAAAAGGCAATATATACCGTGAGACGGAAGGATTCATGATTGCAATACAGGATCAAACAATAAATACCAGATATTACAGCAAGCATATTACTAAAGATCCCAATACGACAACGGATAATTGCAGACTTTGCAAACAAAAAATAGAAACAGTAGATCACGTCACAAGCGGGTGTACAATACTAGCAAATACAGAATACCCCAGAACACATGACAATGTAGCAAAGATAATACATCAACAGCTCGCCTTACAACATAAACTTATAGAACAACACGTTCCCACATACAAGTATGTACCACAAAATGTACTGGAGAATGATGAATACAAATTATAC
Organism: Schistocerca cancellata; assembly: GCF_023864275.1. Classification (NCBI taxonomy): domain Eukaryota; kingdom Metazoa; phylum Arthropoda; class Insecta; order Orthoptera; family Acrididae; genus Schistocerca; species Schistocerca cancellata. Next base: position 1,045,017,119 of record NC_064627.1, on the reverse strand, counting down.
TGGAACAGAACCATTATAACAGATAAAACAACACCACATAACAAACCTGACATCATACTCACCAATAAAAAGAAGAAATTAACACAACTAATCGAAATATCCATACCCAATACAACAAATATACAAAAGAAAACAGGAGAAAAAATTGAAAAATACATCCAACTGGCTGAGGAAGATAAGGACATGTGACATCAGGATAAAGTTGACATTATACCAATTATACTATCAACTACAGGAGTCATACCACACAATATCCACCAGTACATCAATGCAATACAGCTACATCCAAACTTATATATACAACTGCAGAAATCCGTAATTATAGATAGATGTTCAATTACCGGAAAGTTCCTAAATGCAATATAACATATACAGTACAGTTAAAAGGAAGTCACGCTTGATCAAGGTCCGCGTCACTTTCCATTTTTGACAAGACATAACGTCTGAGAAAAGAAAGAGAGAATAATCATATGATTATATCATTGCTTAGGGCATCATTTATCATACTATCCAAGATATTGTTATTCACGGAAACATTCTATTTAAAAATTATTCATTCGTCACGTAATCAAGTAAAGAACTATAATGTTGCACACCTATCACAAGTTCAACAACGTCATAATATACAAAATTTAAAATCAAAATTTACGCTCACTGCAATATACACTCCTGGAAATGGAAAAAAGAACACATTGACACCGGTGTGTCAGACCCACCATACTTGCTCCGGACACTGCGAGAGGGCTGTACAAGCAATGATCACACGCACGGCACAGCGGACACACCAGGAACCGCGGTGTTGGCCGTCGAATGGCGCTAGCTGCGCAGCATTTGTGCACCGCCGCCGTCAGTGTCAGCCAGTTTGCCGTGGCATACGGAGCTCCATCGCAGTCTTTAACACTGGTAGCATGCCGCGACAGCGTGGACGTGAACCGTATGTGCAGTTGACGGACTTTGAGCGAGGGCGTATAGTGGGCATGCGAGAGGCCGGGTGGACGTACCGCCGAATTGCTCAACACGTGGGGCGTGAGGTCTCCACAGTACATCGATGTAGTCGCCAGGGGTTGGCGGAAGGTGCACGTGCCCGTCGACCTGGGACCGGACCGCAGCGACACACGGATGCACGCCAAGACCGTAGGATCCTACGCACTGCCGTAGGGGACCGCACCGCCACTTCCCAGCAAATTAAGGACACTGTTGCTCCTGGGGTATCGGCGAGGACCATTCGCAACCGTCTCCATGAAGCTGGGCTACGGTCCCGCACACCGTTAGGCCGTCTTCCGCTCACGCCCCAACATCGTGCAGCCCGCATCCAGTGGTGTCGCGACAGGCGTGAATGGAGGGACGAATGGAGACGTGTCGTCTTCAGCGATGAGAGTCGCTTCTGCCTTGGTGCCAATGATCGTCGTATGCGTGTTTGGCGCCGTGCAGGTGAGCGCCACAATCAGGACTGCATACGACCGAGGCACACAGGGCCAACACCCGGCATCATGGTGTGGGGAGCGATCTCCTACACTGGCCGTACACCACTGGTGATCGTCGAGGGGACACTGAATAGTGCACGGTACATCCCAACCGTCATCGAACCCATCGTTCTTCCATTCCTAGACCGGCAAGGGAACTTGCTGTTCCAACAGGACAATGCACGTCCGCATGTATCCCGTGCCACCCAACGTGCTCTAGAAGGTGTAAGTCAACTACCCTGGCCAGCAAGATCTCCGGATCTGTCCCCTATTGAGCATGTTTGGGACTGGATGAAGCGTCGTCTCACGTGGTCTGCACGTCCAGCACGAACGCTGGTCCAACTGAGGCGCCAGGTGGGAATGGCGTAGCAAGCCGTTCCACAGGACTACATCCAGCATCTCTACGATCGTCTCCATGGGAGAATAGCAGCCTGCATTGCTGCGAAAGGTGGATATACACTGTACTACTGCCGACATTGTGCATGCTCTGTTGCCTGTGTCTATGTGCCTGTGGTTCTGTCAGTGTGATCATGTGATGTATCTGACCCCAGGAATGTGTCAATAAAGTTTCCCCTTCCTGGGACAATGAATTCACGGTGTTCTTATTTCAATTTCCAGGAGTGTATATCTCACTTACCATTACGACTCTAAGTGTTTAGAGTCGTAATGCTAAGTGAGATATATATATTGCAGTGAGCGTAAATTTTGATTTTAAATTTTGTACATTATGACGTTGTCGAACTTGATTACTAAGGCTGTGTGAGCTTGAAAATGACGTAAATGCTGTTTGTTTCGGTCGTTTCAACCTACTTTCGGGAGCTCAGTCTTTCTGTTATTATTATTCTTTTCTTAGTGCAGGGTCTTTCCCTTCATGTCTTGCCTTGCTCATTTATCTGTGGTCTATCGGCGCAACCTATGGACTCATGAAGTGTGTCGGATTTGCTGTTGGCAGCAGATGAGGTCAGCCTCCTGGCTTGAATGTTACTGGCGAGGTCGTAAGCCCATCCACTTGGGCACCCCCTCACGCAAGCAACCCAAAAGTATTTCCTACAGCAACCCTTTAAGTGACACTGGTAAAAATATACACGAGGGCGTGCTGAAAAATATTCCCTCCGAATTTTCTTGTATGAAAGCTCTTAAAGCTGTTTGAATGAAGCAAACGCTATTAACATTCCAAACGTTTAATCTTCATGTTTACATATTTATTTCTCAACATAGTCACCATGACGACGAACACATTTCCCCGAAATAGGGACCAGTTTATTGATATAGTCACGCCACTGTAGAATGTTTTTCATTGTTGAAAAAAAATGGTTCAAATAGCTCTGAGCACTATGGGACTTAACAGCTGTGGTCATCAGTCCCCTAGAACTTAGAACTACTTAAACCTAACTAACCTAAGGACATCACACACATCCATGCCCGAGGCAGGATTCGAACCTGCGACCGTAGCAGTCGCGCGGTTCCGGACTGCGCGCCTAGAACCGCGAGACCACCGCGGCCGGCATTGTTGACGGAGCCACAGTTTCACCTCTGCTTTCACCGATTCATCGCTATCAACGTGAAGTCCTCGAAGGCGTTCTTCAAGTTGTGGAAACAGATGAAACTCGAATGGGGCGTAGACGGAACAATATGGAGGATGATCGATGACAGTGAAGGCAAGGCGTCGAATTGTCGTAGATGTTGCAGCTCTCGTGTGTGGTCTGGCATTGTTATGCCGATGGAGTGGTTGCTCCATGTGTGGACGAACTCTTCCAATTCGAAACTCGATTACAGCACGCTGTTTCTCACACACCATTATAGTTACATTACACACCGCCACGTTACACGCTACAATTCGGAGTTCTCTAGCGTCAGACAGCTGCAAATACGTAGACATGAAGAACAGTGATGTAGAATGTTAATTACGTTTGTCTTACTGAAAATTTCTAAGAGTTTTCACATCAAAAATTCGGAGGCATAAGTTTTGAGCACGCCCGCGAACAACTGGCGCTACCGTGAAATTGTCAGGCATAATTTTGTTTCTCCGGTTTCATTGTTATGAATATTTAACATCCCATGCCCAATGGTGGATTTGGAAATAAGTAATAAACTGAGCAGTTACATTATTAGAGTTTACCCAGCGTACGTACTGGTATGATTTTATTGTTATACTGGAAAAACATTTTGTCACATAAAGGGTTCAATGTAGCTTGCAATTTCTATAATTCCTTGTCATTTTCGAAACAATTAGTTTTCATACTTCGCTCCCCGAAACCTAGCTGTGAAATTTAGAAACTGACATGTGTAGAAATATAAACAATTCCACTGAAACTAGTAGCTTACTCACCCGGATTCCTTAAGGAATCCAACTCCCATGTTGTAAGAAAACTTATTATAAATTGTCTTGTAAGGCACCGATATTCTTGTTACCTTACATGTTGAAATTATCAATTAAAAGCCAGCAGTTATGTTAATTAACTCAGATATTTTACATCAAGAGAGATATATGGTTACGAGAGTTGTTATTTTATTAACGGAAGGGGTTGATACTGGCTTGCTTCTCCCTAACACTATAAAATTGCAAGCGCTGGGAAAAATTAAATTTTTCACCGGCCGTAGCAACGAAGAGGCAGGGAGCGTTCCTAAGGGCTATGGGTAGCAGGCCCACCGTCGCCCCCTCCCTGGCCCCCACGGAGGCTGACTGTGAGAGTCACCCAAGCGAAGCCCGACGAGGACGATGTGACAGTTAAATTTCGGTGACCGTCTAGCCGTTGGCCGTTTCGTGCCAAAGTGAGATTGTGAAATGATGCCACTGATCGGACGTTTCATCATGCGTTTACTTGAGTCTTTCGAGAAACACCTCGAACGTTCTGGAAGCGCCATGTAGGCTGGCGAGCAGTTTCGCATCCTACAGAGGTGGGAGGAAATCGTTTCGAATGGAGAGCCATGACTGGCTCTATCCAAAACGGACACGGAAGTAACGGATGGTGGTAACGAGCGTGCAGCCAAAGTCTAGCGAGACTAGGGGAGCAGGACAGTCATAGAGCAAGGCTGCTCTGAGGCGTTGCTGCCAACGTGTCCGGTGACAAGTGTCTGCCTCACTTAGTACAGCGCTGATTGCACTACTTCAAGTGCGAGCATCTTGTTTCTCTGTAGAGAGAGGAACAGGTTGGTACTTCATTGTGGCGCTGTTGGTAGAGAGAAGCGCTCATTTACGCTCGTGCCCCAGAGACACACTTCTGTTCCTGGTCAGTGTAGGCAAGCAGACTGCAGAGTCCCGTAAACGATTGCTATAACTGAGTATCTTCAACTATGGGAGTTTTCGGACGCAGTAATACGCCCATTGTGTACCCGTATTTATTTTCTGGACGCCACTCTAAATCTCCACGGCGTCGACATTCTTCTACGACTGGAAGATTCACCCTCTGCTGATCACTTTGGTGATAGTTACACATCGAGCTAATATAACGAACAGTAAAGTTAAATACGTACAGCTCCACTAGTTCGTCACTCAGAGATTTTCGTTGTCTACGCCAACTTAGGTGGTGGCTAGAACTAACAAGAGGGATAACAGTATCAACCCTCTCATTGTTCTTAAAGAACATCACAGGGGACACGTTCAGACAACTAGAAGTTGCGTCGGTCGTGGATACGTCAAATAGTAGGGTTCATCAAGTTACCTCCCATTCGGTATGTGAGTACATTCAGCTATTGTGTTTCATGTTTTATTAGGCAAATCTAGATTTCGGCTAGAGCCTAGATATTATCAATGCAGTACTTCATAGTATCAATGCATGTCCTAGTAGTCAGTCCCTTGTTATTCGGGCTTCTGTCACAGTTCGTTCAAGACTTTTGCATATTTGTTAGGATTTCATGTTGTGTTTTTTGGACTTTCCTTTTGCTTCATAATTAAACATTTATTAATTGAATCCTCCTCCTCTTATTTCACTAAGATTAGTCCCTACACTCATCCTGAATACATTACATAAGGAATAGACTTATAGGAAGCATGAATTAGATTTATTTTTTATGCCATGAATACCTAAAAATATGGCTCTGAGCACTATGGGACTTAACATCTGAGGTCATCAGTCCCCTAGAACTTAGAGCTACTTAAACCTAACTAACCTAAGGACATAACACACATCCACGCCCAAGGCAGGATTCGAACCTGCGACCGTAGAGGTCGCACGGTTCCAGACTGAAGCGCCTAGAACCGCTAGGCCACACCGGCCGGCAAGAATACCTCAATGTTGTCGCAAAAAACAGAGCTAGAGTCAGACAGCGATAAATCCACAACAAAAACCGCTGGTAGCTTCTTGCAATCTCAATGTTTATGACGTGCTATCGCCTGAAATACGTGTCGTACAATGACAGAATTTTGCAGCTACATTTAATGGTACATGTGAATACTGGAATACTGTCCGCAAAATATGTTCCAAAGAAAAGTAATAAATTAAAACTCCGTACCTAATGGTGAAGTTTTACTGCATTGTGTGTTTGTGTGTGTTGGCGGGGACGATGGAGCGGGGGGGGGGGGGGGGGCGGGGGGTACTTTGAGTAATGTGACATAGGCAGCCATAAGACATGTATAGTTTCTAGCTTTAATATTCAACTCATCGTGTTAGACTTTTAATGTAAAATTTTACCTCTTCATGAGTAGACTACTTACTAGGAGATTAAAACTGTGTACCGGACTACAGCTCGAACTCGGGACCTTCGCCTTGCGTGGGCAAGTGCTCTACCGACTTTTTTTCATTTTGTTCGATATAGTTCGTTGCGTTTGGTCTGGGTGGACGTCACAAGACAGCCATTCAAGTTGATCCTTGATTCCTTGACTCAGTTTTTTTATTACAGAGGGCACGCGGCTCTCTGACCGAACATGCTGAGCTACCGTGCCGGCTGCCGACTGAGCTACCCAAGCACGGCGCACGGCGCGACCTCACCGCCTTAATTCGGCCAGTACCTCGTCTGTTATCTTCCAAGCTTCAAAGAAGCTCTCCTGTGAAACTCGCAGAACTAGTACTCGTGGAAGAAAGGGTATTGCGGAGACATGGCTCAGCCACAGTGTGGGGGATGTTTCGGGAGTGAAATTTTTACTCTGGAAAGCAGTGTGCGCTGACATGAAACTTTCCGGCAGATTAAAACTGTGAGCCGGAGTCGGTAGAGCACTTGCTCGCTAAAAGCAATGGTCCAAGCTTCGAGTCTCGGTTCGACACACACTTTTAATTGACCAGGAAGTTTCATATCAACGCACTTAATCTGCAGATTGAAAGTTTCATTCTTAAAACATCCCGCAGGCTGTGGCTAAGACATGTCCCCGCAGTGCAGTAACCAAAACCAACCGCCGGCCGAAGTGGCCGCGCGGTTCTGGCGCTGCAGTCTGGAACCGCGAGACCGCTACGGTCGCAGGTTCGAATCCTGCCTCGGGCATGGATGTGTGTGATGTTAGGTTTAACTAGTTCTAAGTTCTACGGGACTAATGACCTCAGCAGTTGAGTCCCATAGTGCTCAGAGCCATTTGAACCATTTTTGAACCAAAACCAACAGCGGGAACGCCCTGGGCTGCGGATTGGAGCCGCCAGGCGGGGAAGCCGCCGGCGGTGGAGCACGCACCACCGGGTAAACACAAGGACGAGTCGGACGTCAGACCAACGACAACCGACAATGACCGACACAAAAGGAAGAGATAAGCAACGGAGGCTTGTAGAAACCAACACACCAAACACCAACAATAAATCCACTCAGAACCAGAGCCATGCAAACGTCAACAACGAGCAACGACCAGAACGCAGTACCGCCGAGATATAGACGCAATCCAGAGCGAGTACCAGACTGACTGGACTAGGGCAGAGCGGGTCTCTATGTACGAAACCGGAGGGAGCGGCTATTGGCCGCTGTCTGCACATGGCGTACCGGTGACACCCTCGCTGCACGTAATAGCCGCCGCGGACGCAAAGCCCTGTATGGGCTGACCACGTCCATTTGTTCTGGCGCGTGTTCGACTTCTGCGGCGGGAGGTACTAGACGCAGTATCCTTTCTTCCAGCAGTGCTTGTTCTGCAAGTTTTGCAGGAGAGTTTCTGCGTAGTTTGGAAGGTAGGGGACGAGGTACTGGAGGAAGTAAATCTGTGAAGAGTGCTCATGAGCAGTGCTCGGACAGCTCATTCGGTAGAGTACTTGCTTCTAAAAGGCAATAGTCCCGACTTCGAGCCCAGTCCGGCACACAGTTTAATCTGCCAGAAAGTTAGACCATACGCGAGAGCGCAACGCTAGTTCCTGCTACTAATAGGGCGAGTACACCATTCCCTTGTTGCATATTTTTACGAGCTTCAAACAGGAGCGACTGCATAATGGATAGGAACTGTGATTGTTGTGTACAGATGCGAGCTGGGTTGGCAACCCTTCGCTCACAGCTCCAGGCTGCATTGGCTTCTGTCACACAGCTTGAGGTTGCTACCAAAGGGCATCACTGTGGGGGATCGAAGGCGGGGATGCGAGGGACGCCGAGCGCATCCCATGTGTCCTCCGATCGGTCCACTGCCTTGACCACCCTGGGTACTGCCTGGACTGAGGTTGACCCCTACCCCGTGGTCGAGTGGGAGATCATTCCATCTGGCAGGCAGCATAAACTTTCCGAGGGGCCGATCATAGGGCCTCCCCGGTTCGTTTGACGAACAGGTTTCGGGCGTTATCTGTGGCTGACGATGTCTCTGAGCTGGATGCAGTCGTCCACCCTGTTCCAGAGGAAGCTTCAGGGCCCGCAAGGTCTGGACATTCACAGAGGGTGCGTTTGTTGGTAGTTGGGAGCTCCAACGTTCGGCGCATATTGGGGGCCCTTAGGAACTTGGCTTCCAAGGAGGGGAAGGAATCCAGTGTGCACTCCGTGTGCATTCTGTGGGGAGTCATTCCGGATGTGGAATGGGCGCTTCCGGATGCACCCAACTGCAGGCGGTGGCTCATGTCGGTACCAATGACGTGTGTTGCTTTGGATGGGAGCAGATTTTGTCTGGTTTCGGGTGGCTAGCAGAAATGGTAAAGACTTCCAGTCTTGCTTCCGAGATTCAGGCGGAGCTCACCATCCGCAGAATTGTCGATACAACCCACTGTGGTCCTTTGGTGCAGAGCCGAGTGGAGGGTCTGAATCAGAGGCTCAGGCTGTTCTGTGACCGTGTAGGCTGCAGAGTTCTTGACTTGCGCCATCAGGTGGTGGGTTTCTGGGTTCCACGTAATATGTCAGGAGTCCACTACACACAGGAGGCGGCTACACGGGCAGGGGGGGCTGTGTGGAATGGACTGGGCGGTTTTTAAGGTTTTAGGGGACTCACGGTACCACAGAAGGGACGTTCGTCTAAAAGTGGGCAGGTAAAATATAGTAAGGTAGTTTTAGAAACGATTGGTATTATAGTTGTAAATTGTCGTAGCTGTGTTGAGAAAGAATCACAGCTCCAAGACCTAACAGAAAGCGCTGAAGCTCAAATACTTGTAGGCACAGAGCCGGAAGTAAGTTCAGCCGAAATTTTTTCAAACGATCTAACAGTATTCAGAAAGGATAGATTAAATACAGGTGGTGGTGGAGTATTTATTGCTGTCAGAGGTAGTTTGCCTTGCAGCGAACTGAAGTAGGTAGTTCGTGTGAAATAGTATGGGTAGAGGCTATACCTGACAATCGGACTAAAATATTAATTGGATCGTTTTACCGACCCCCAGACTCAGAGAAAAGTTGAGTCTCATTTCAAATAAGTACCCCGCTCATACAATTATAGTCGGTGGTGACTTCAATCTACCCTCGATATACTGGAAAAATTATATGTTTGAAGCCGGCGGTAGGCATAAAACGTCATCCGAAATTGTATTGAATGCTTTCTCAGAAAATTATTTTGAACAATTAGTTCATGAGCCCAATCGAAGCGTAAATGATTGCGAAAGCATACTTGACATTTTAGCAACAAATAATCCTGGACAAATAGTGAGTATTGTGACGAATACAGGAATTAGTGACCACAAGGCAGTTGCTGCTAGGCTGAATACCGTAACAGCTACAACCATCAAAAAGAAACGCAAAGTACACGTATTTAAAAAAAGCTGATAAAAATGCTCTTAACGTCTTTTTAAGAAACAGCCTTCACTCCTTCCGATCTGATCATGTAAGTGTAGAAAAGTTGTGGAGTGTCTTCAAAGAGATAGTATCGATAGCAATTGAGAGATATATACCACATAAATTAATAAGTGATCGTAATGATCCCCCATGGTACAGTACACAAAACGGAAGCAACGAAAAATGCATGCCAAATTTAAAAGAATGCAAAATCCCCAAGATATGCAAAGTTTTACAGAAGATCGAAATATGGCGACTACTTCAATGCGAGATGCTTTAATAATTTCCACAACGAAATTCTGTTTCGAAATCTGGCAAAAAACCCAAAGAGATTCTGGTCATACATAAAGCACACCAGTGGCAAGACGCAATCAATACCATCACCGCGCGATCAGAACGGTGAAGTCACTGATGACAGTGCCACTAAATCAGAGTTATTAAACACGGTTTTCCGAAATTCCTTCACCAAAGAAGACGAAGTAAATATTCCTGAATTCCAATCAAGAACAACTGCCAAGATGAGAAACATAGAAGTAGATATCCAACTTAAATCACTTAATAATGGCGAGGCCTCCGGTTCAGATTGTATACCAGTCAGGTTCCTCTCAGAGTATGCTGATAAAATAGCTCCATATTTAGCAATTACATACAATCACTCGCTCACAGAAAGATCTGTACCTAAAGACTGGAAAATTGCTCAAGTCACACCAATACCCAAAAAGGGAAGAAGGAGTAATCCGCTGAATTAGATGCCTATACCACGATTTGCAGCAGGGTCTTGGAACATATACTGTATTCGAACACTATGCAGTACCTCGAAGAAAACGATTTATTGACACATAGTCAGCACGGTTTCAGAAAATATTGTCTTGTGAAACACAACTAACTCTTTATACTCATGAAGTAATAAGTGCTATCCACAGGGGATGTCAAATTGATTCCATATTTTTAGATTTGCAGAAGGCTTTCGGCACCGTCCCTCACAAGTGTCTTCTAACCAAACTGCGTGCCTACTGAGTAACGCCTCAGTTGTGCGACGGATTCGTGATTTCCTGTCAGAAAGGTCACAGTTCATAGTAATAGACGGAAAGTCATGTAGTAAAACAGAAGTAATACCCGATGTTCCCCAAGGAAGTTTTATAGGCCCTCTATTGTTCCCGATCTATATTAACGACACAGGAGACAATCTGAGTAGCCGTCTTAGATTGTTTGCAGATGATGCTGTCATTTACCGTCTTTTTAAGTCATCAGATGATTAAAACGACTTGCAAAATGATTTAGGTAAGATATCTGTATGGTGCGATGAGTTGCAATTGACCATGAATAAGAAAAAGTGTGAAGTTATTCACATGTGTACTAAAAGAAATCAGTTAAATTTCGATTACGCGATAAGTCACACAAATCTGAAGGCTGTAAATTCAACTAAATACTTATAGATTACAATTACAAATAGCTTAAATTGGAACGATCACATAGGTAATGTTGTGGGTAGAGCAAACCAAAGACTGCGATTCATTGGCAGAACACTCAGAATGTGCAACAGGTCTATAAAAAGACTGCTTACACCACGGTTGTCCACCCTATTCTGGAATATTGCTGTGCGGTGTGGAATCCGCATCAGGTGGGACTGACGGAGGACATCGAAAAAGTACAAAGAAGGGCAGCTCGTTTTGTGTTATCGCGAAGTAGGGAAGATAGTGCCACCGACATGATACGTGAATTGGAGTGGCAGTCATTAAAGCAATGGCGATGTCGTTGCCACGGGATCTTCTCATGATATTTCAATCACCAGTTTTCTCCTCCGATTGCGAAAAAATTCTGTTGGCACCCATCTACATAGGAAGAAATGATCATCACGTAAAATAAGAGAAATCAGGGCTTGCACAGAAAAATTTAAGTGCTCGTTATTCCCGCGTGCCGTTCGGGAGTGGAAGGGTAGAGAGACGGCTTGAAGGTGGTTCATCGAACCCTCTGCCAGGCACTTTATTGTGAATAGCAGAGTAATCACGTAGATGTAGACGTAGAGAAGTTATCAATACACGCTCCCCTACAGAGTGAGAATTTCGTTCTTGATTATTACAAACGCCGGCCGTTGCGGCCGATCGGTTCTAGGCGCTTCATTCTGGAACTGCGCGACCGCTACGATTGCAGGTTCGAATGCTCCCTCGGGCATGGATGTGGGTGATGTCGTTAGGTTAGTTAGGATTAAGTAGTTCTAAGTTCTAGGGTACTGATGACATTGAAATTTGGTCAGTAATTATATGAAGTACTAAAATTTTGTTTCCCCTGAAAGCCACTATACGTGCAGTCTTCAGCTGAGTTATCATTTCAGCCGTCTTTGGTAGCGGGAGGGGTGGGTGGGTGAGGGGGTTGTTCGATCAGTGTCTTCTTATCTCTACTACAGCACTTGCGTTATACAACGTTAAGTTTATATAGCAATTTTGTTCCACTTATAGATTAGGTAGTCTACTCGGTAGCTGTAACAGTGTAGTGTAACGACGTAAGTTCTTTATAAATGGTTTTCTTTCGACATATGACCATGTGTAGACTTCGTCACCTACGTCAGTTACAACCCACTTCAAAATTATTTATATTCTTTTTAAATTGTCTCAGAATGGTTCTTGAACGAAACTGTAAAACATCATTTGAGTCGTATGCACAGAATTACGTCACTTGGGTCAATTGGTTTGCGTAAACTTTCTCAATTTTAGATGTCGTTTGTTTCTCCTCAGAAATTATATTGATACACGTTATCTGATTTAATCGATATTAGAACCACATTGAATAAACTTTTTGAGATTCAAAGTTGCGATGAACGTTGTCAAAAATTAATAATCTTGTCAAATATATTATAAATTCATTCACATAATTCTTCATAAATAAATCCGCAGAACACGTATTTCAACTTTAGTTGCATCCACTAGTTTATTATCTTCCTACATACAGACGTGAACCTGAGCCTTGACGAGACAAAACTAAACATTTTCAATAATATTAAACTTCCTATGATATCATTATTGTACAAAATTACAAAATTTTCAGGTTTTAGAAGCACGACGCAACAACTCGGTTCCAGGATCTTCTGTTGCTCTTTGGCTGTCGACCCGCGACGTATAGTGGCCAGCAATTTTCTCTCTGGTCCCGGCAGCGAAGATGCTGTCTCCGTTCGTTGCGCCGCCCTCTCCGTACATGAAACATAATAAAAAATACAAAAACTTTAGACAATTCACAACCATTACAAATATTACAAAAATACATAAACAAAACTAAATTAAACTTATATTCACCTACAAACTGGGCTGACACTGGTGGATGGGTGACGCTTCAATTTCGCGTCCCACTACACAGCCATTCCAACTCCAGTGTACTGCCCTTGACGCTGGACGCAACAGACGCGCTCTCCATGCTCACCGTGGCGGCAGGGCAGTGGGGCGGCAGCTCTATCCTATCCAGTATCGCGGGCGGAGTTTGGCCGTTCCGGGCGCTATCTGGCGGCCACGCGCCGTTGCCGCCGCTCGCAGGCACTGAGTGAAGACACTCTCGCTCCCGCAGGGGCGGGCCCCGTGCTCCACCTCGCGGAACAGGCGAACTCCTCACAGAGTTGGCCGCTGCAAATGGCGTGTTAACGGGATTTCTGGCCCTAACGACTGCTGCAGCGCGCAGACCGGGTGTGGCCATTAGCCACCGAGGCGGCGCCACCGTCCCGCACCAGGGTAATGAGGCAGACCTATGTACAGCCACTTCGTCTCCCTCACTCTCCACACACCACTCTAGATGCAAATTAAATCGTAATGCATTTGGCAGTTCAGTAACTGATGCGTGCGTACTCATTTTATCTGACGACGCTTTCTATTAAATCAAAATCATCTTCTTATTCATGCATTAGGCCCTCCGACCTGCTGTGAACTTCGAACTTAACCTTTCCTTCTTATCTTGTGTTTGGTCTGCCCTATTTCCCTTTTCTTCTTACATATTTTTTCAACCCTCTGAACAAGAAAGGGAAACTACATTAAAAAGATGTACTTGCCACCGCCAGTTGTTCCTAACAAGGGAACCTCCCCATCGCACCCCTCTCACATTTAGTTATAAGTTGGCATAGTGGACAGGCCTTGAAAAACGGAACACAGATCAATCGAGAAAACAGGAAGAAGTTGTGTGGAACTATGAAAAAAATAAGTAAAATATACAAACTGTGTAGTCCATGCGCAAGATTGGCAACATCAAGAACAGTGTGGACTAAGGAGCACCGTGGTCCCGTGGTTAGCGTGAGCGGCTGCAGAACGAGAGGTTCTTCATTCAAGTCCTCCCTCAAGTGAAAACTTCACTTTTTTTATCTTCGCAAAACTATGATCTGTCCGTTCGTTCATTGACGTTTCTGTTCACTGTAATAAGTTTAGTGTCTGTGTCTTGCGACCGCACCGCAAAACCGTGCGATTAGTAGACGAAAGGACGTGCCTCTTCAATGGGAACTGAAAACATTTGATCGCAAGGTCATAGGTCAACCGATTCCTCCACAGGAAAACACGTCTGATATATTCTATACGGCACTGGTGACGGCATGTGCGTCACATGACAGGAATATGTTGTTGACCCACCTAACTTGTACACTTGGCGAATGGGTAAAAAGATTCTTCTACATTGCCCGATTTAGGTTTTCTTGTGGATGTGATAATCACTCCCAAAAAATGATGAAAACATAACGGACGGACAGATAATAAAGAATTAAACTTTTCACTCGATGGAAGACTTGAATCAAAGACCTCTCGTTCCGCAGCCGCTCATGCTAATCACGGGACCGTTTGTATATTTTGCTTATTTTTTTCATAGTTCCACACAACTTCGTGTTTTCTCGATTGATCTGTGTTCCGTTTTTCAAGGCCTATCCACTGTGCCAACTTATAACTAAATCTGAGGAGGGTGCGATGGGGAGGTTCCCTTGTAAGGAAGAAAGAAGTGCACCTCTTCAGGCGTTGGCGCCTATCTAAGCCTATTCCAGAATAACTAAAGGGCGGTAGGAAAGAAAGAAAGTAGAGGGAGAGAACATATACCGGAGCGATGACAATGAAACGAGTTGTGTAGGGGCATCTTTCTTTTATTTATTGGCTTTTTTCGTAATGTTTCATTTTGTATTTTTGTATTACTTGATTTGCATTTTATTATTTTATTTTATTTTATTTTTTATTTTTACCAGTGTTCCACGAGTCACTTGCCCCTTCGGTTGGTTTAATACCCAAACATGTCTTCTCCAAATGTTACTGCTATTCCGCTGGGAGTTCGTTCAGAACATCATGTCGGCATAAAAGCATCTGCAACTCATAGCTTGGATGTTCCAGCTGGAAGGTGGGTAATGAAAAGGACTCTATAGAAAATTTGAAAAGAACTGCTTGTATTTGGGGTTGCGAGCAAGTGCACGGTATCGATCACAGTATCGATCATTTAGGCACGTCCAATAACCCAATGCGGATTTTTCGTCAGAGCCAAAAAAGGTAGCGGATCATATGGTCACATATGCAATTCACAGCGTTTGTTTTAATTGCGACTTAATGGATCATGTCGGGAATAAAAGCCCCAGGAAAGCGATCTGCGCACGTGTCTGTCGGGTAAGGAAAGCCAAGATACACTGCGCGAGCCCCCAGACATCAAACGATGGACCTCATGAGACTCGATGGACGTCTGTGTCTTCCAAACCGCAGTGAACACTTAGGGGTGTGCCAGCAAGGCGTTTGCAGTGCAAACGAGCGGTTGCCCTGTTTGCCACTGACAGTGAAATACCAGGCGGATTGGACGCTGGTATCGAGGAAGCCTGCATGCACCGCTTTCCATACAATCTGCGGAAACTTGCCTTCGATGGGATCGTGGGTCGATGCATTTATAACGCATCATATACGGCCTTCATTGCAGTATTCGTGGAAGTGGTAAGGAGTGGAAGATGTAACTTAATTCCAGAAAGAAATTACGAAAGAGATAAAAGGGAGGTGGAACATCTGATAACATGACAGGGGCTGGCATGGAAGTCGACATATATTTATGTAAAAGCAGTCTGGTGAGGCTTTTCAGGCAAAGGCGTCAGACTTCCAACAGGAAATTAACAAAAAGTGGCGTAATTCTGTCTGACACATCTAGTGAGTCAACCACACCATGCCACCATGCTCCCGTAGGAAGGCAAGGGAAGCACGTTGAAATTTCAATAACATCCCGATAGTGACAAAGAACCCCATCGCCATCAACGTACGATGGACAAGGGTAATCGGGGCCGGCAACAGTTGTGTCGTATGAGGGATACGAGAGGTGTGGAAGACATTCACGTATCGCACACACTGTACAGTGTCGAGGGATTTTAGGTGGTGATCAATGAGGCCAGCCCTGATTGTTTGGAGGAGACGTCTGCCGTTTCTTTTCGCCGAACGACAAATACCATTCGTTAAAATCGATGCTTAAGGAGCGGACAGCGGTGGTAATATTTAGAGGAACGACACACCTCCCAGGTGGGACTTTACTGATGAGTAGAACATGCCCGCATCTCGTGGTCGTGCGGTAGCGTTCTCGCTTCCCACGCCCGGGTTCCCGGGTTCGATTCCCGGCGGGGTCAGGAATTTTCTCTGCTTCGTGATGGCTGGGTGTTGTGTGCTGTCCTTAGGTTAGTTAGGTTTAAGTAGTTCTAAGTTCTAGGGGACTGATGACCATAGATGTTAAGTCCCATAGTGCTCAGAGCCATTTGACATTTTGACAGTAGAACATGTGATTTCAAAATCTTAAGAAAGCCATATGTCGCCATCCATGTCAGAATTACTCATGATAATTAGAAGGAAACTCACGATCGCAAATTATCATTTATTTAAAATTACCGGTTTCGGGAGATACGTCAGAGCTGCGTAGCTTGAGGACGAGATCGACAGCATAGGCTACGACAGAAGCGGTGTCCGTGCAATGACAGACCCACCAGGTGGTGGCGAAGTTCGTGGAGTAGGGGCTCTAACACCAAAGCGTACAGTATCGTGGAAAGTGGACAACCCTACCGAATGGAGTGCTCACTCGCTAGAGGCGCGGTAAGGCACCCGTTACAGAATATTCTCGAAGTTGCGCCGCTCAAGGGGCATATTACCACCGCTTCTATATGAGTCGGAAAACCCATGTGCTGGTGGACCGTCTTCAAAAAGGTGTAACTGACATGGCCAAATACCTGAATATAGTCAAGCGATGCCAAAGCACCAGGCAATTGTCACGACCTGGCAACTGTCATCATGTCCTTATAATGGCAAAGTGCCATATAAATGTTGTCACTACCAAGAAAAGACTGATCAAGAGACATGACGTATTATGCTGCCTTCTTAAGTTGTGTTTCCAATAAATGGGTGAAAATTTTCATATCACCATTGAGTAGAGTGATGGGCCAGTAATGACATATTTGCGATCGACCATGCCGTTTAGAATGGGGATAATCTAGGAAGGTGGACAGGATCGTTGTTGTTGGGAACATCAGTTCACGACAGATGAACGTCCAAGTAGGTAGCAAAAGATGGTTAAAACACTTATAAAATTCGAGGGGTGGCCATCATGTCCGTGGGGACCTATTGGAGGCTCCCACCTTCATAGCATCTAGGACTTCATCAATCATCACACCATCCTGAAGTTTCCTGATCCATTCCCACTGGTATGGTGTTTATCGTGAGTGCTGCCACATCCTCAGTTAAGGCTGGGTGATAGACAGCAGCATACAGCTGGCTGACTGGAAATGGAGAGTATGACCAACGGCGCATTGCATAGTACTGTATATCATCGTCCTTTGGCATTGGTGAGGTTGTGTGTGAGAGCTCGATGACGAGGATGGCGGTTTGTGGGGAGGTGGTACATCGATGGCTTTTCATGATATGTCAGGTGCAGGACCCGACAAGGGCCCCTTCCAAGCATTCTTGTAGGATTTAAGTGACCAGCACTTTAGCATTATGATATATCACGTGGTGGCAGGAGAGAATGCAAGTTCAGTCATGTAAGCACATGTAATAAAAGTCGTTTGCCCAGCCTTGACGTCTTTACCATATCCCATGAATGCCCTGCATAGTGCCAGTTTCACACAGGACAGCCAACAGGATATGGTAGATGTGTGGGCAGGGCGACGTCGATGATAGAGGGCCCACGCTTCATCAGCGCTCTGTCAGCAGTGAGGGGCAGCGCTGAATTTCCACAGTCCATGACCTGCACCACACCAGTTTGCAGGTGAGGGCGACATGGTAGATGTAGGCCTCATGTTCAGAGAAAGCCAGGGGCCAACCTTTGACATGTTGAGTTTTGCCAGTAAAGAAACAAGTGAAGCAGGTACTGTCGAGTCGACTGGTCAAGTGCGCCGTACAATATTGAAACCCACGCTGGTGCCATGACTCTTCTCCCTTGTGTCCATTAGCTGAACTCAGTCGATGACAACACAGAGGGTCCCACATGGGGAATGTCATGGCAGTTGATCAGTAGGCCCTTGTGTGGATAGGAGGACCAGATCATCCAGAGGACCCTCAAAGAGCAGCTTTACCTCATCAGCGAAGAAGGTTTGTCGCTTGTGACGTTGACTGGAGCCAGATGGTGCATATACGATAAGGTTTCAGACGCTGAACAGCGTGAGGGCCATAACCCTAGCATTAGGGAGGTACACTACATCTTCAGTGAGGACCGCTTCAGGGACGAGCATGACCACTCCGCCACTGTTGTCGGAACCATGGCTGTGTAGCCAGTTGGAACATAGAAGTCAGTGACGACCACTTCTTGGCAGTGTCGACATCAGCAGCAAAAATGGTGTCTCTAAGCATTGCGAGCTTACGTGGAGCACAAATTGTGGCCAGATTCATTGTCACAATGCTGTAGCGTTGTGGATGTGTTCCCTCTGTCGGTACAGAGGTTCCTGTGAAGATGTCCGGCAGTTGTGAAACATTTGGCCCAGCCACTGTGGCCACTGTCACTGGGTGGAAGCTTGTTGGGGGACACTGTGAGGCACTCTCTGACGAGTGAGCCAGCATCCCGATCTGCTCTGTCGTCGACATCGTCAGCTCAGGCGATCGAAACTGGTGGCTGGTGACTCTCAAACCATGAATGGTTAGGGGTGGTGACGCTGCCAATGTGGCATCTGGGGAACCTCCGTCTATGATATCCATCATTCTCAGGTGGGATCGCAGGCAGTGAAAGGATGCTACCCAGGTGACACACTGGGTGTGGCTACACCTGTCATCAGGGCATTCAAAGGGATCAGTCATTGGTATCTGATCCACTACCCATGATGTCATATGAAGGAGGCCTTCGACTTCGCTTCTTCCATTTTAGGGGTGATCGCTGCTTTTGGAGGTGCTGTTCCATATCGGAACGTGACGCTTCGTTGTCCTACTTGGTGCCCGTGTGAAGTAAAGCTGAGATAAGCACCATACTTAAGTCCATCATGGCGGGTGATCCGTTCACCCAGCTTTGGAGATTTGTGTGTCCTGTCGCCGTCAAAGAACGTGTTGCCATTGAGATCTCGTCCTCACCGTCTACTGGTGGTGGAAGAACAGGCTCATCCTGAGTGAGCCATCCAGATTGCACATGGCCAAGTCAGGTGTCTATGGGAGCTGCGTCAGTAGTTGGGATCTGGAACAAACGGCGACGGAAACAATAAGACCTAAGAAGGCCCTCCTGTCCACATCCTGCACATGATGGCCATCGTACATTACGATGACTCGCACACCACCTGCCAGCAGAGAGGGTGGTAGACGTTTTGAGGGTTAGATCTTGATCTTTTGGACACCATTTAACACGTGGTATGTCCTGAATGTCTGCCATTTTTCCGCGGTGTGGCGCACAACATTGCTATAGGATCGAAAAACTTCAACGACCATGTCTTCGAGAACCCCCATGGGGAGTTGAAGCATCCGAATTGTTTGAAGACCGAAACCAGCGTGGTCCACCATCACCTCCTCAATATGCCCATCAGTTCTCAGTGGGACTCAGCAGCGCAGTGTTCCCCTGAAGATGGCGAACAGACTTATTACGCCGAGAAAGCCTACGAAGTCGCATGTCTGTTACAGTGTGAATTTTAGTCCACGTGCGTGCAGTCTAATTACATCAGCGCATGATTCCTCCATCGTCATTTCACTGTAGAAGATGTTGATGGTGATAGAGAACTGAATACCTGTCGCTTCTTGTGGGCTCAAGTGTAAATCGCCGTAAATGAATTGTTCAGTTTCATAAGAGCGTGGTCGTGCATGTTCGGCGCAGAATGTAACCTTACGTGTCGCTCGGCAGCAAGAGTGTGCCAGAAGGTACAATATTGGTGGACGCTATACAACGCAAATACCACGACGCGGACGTAAATAACTCCTTATCGGGCATTCGGAGCAGGTCCGCACGCGACCACGGCCGAAAGCCGACTGACACACTCAGCTGACCCCTTTAGGCTTACACCTGTAGACCTGTGTTGGCATACGTTCATCGCCTATCCAGTCAACATGTGTGATCTCCAATTTTCGCGGTATTCTAAGTTCTAGTCTTTCAAGCAGTAAGTGCTGATTCTTAAGTATTTATTTCACTTCGTGTCCCTGTTTCCTCACCTCCAAATTTTATAGAAGAAATAGCATTCCAGAGGCTTGACTCTACGTTTGTCCTTTCTGACGAGGAGCCACTCTTCATCCCTGAATAAGCTACGTCCTACTGCAAAACGAATTGTTGTTAATATATAAATTGCGCTGGACATGACATGGACCACATACTGCAATAAATTATGTTTTATGAAGTAAAATTTCAGAATCGCGCTGTATGATTAATTTATACTTTTCCAACACAATTCTCAGTTGTACGGAGTGTTTCACTTGTTCATAGGGGACGTTGGTTTTATTTACGATTATGATAAAAAAATGGTTCAAATGGCTCTGAGCACTATGGGACTTAACATCTGTGGTCATCAGTCCCCTAGAACTTAGAACTACTTAAACCTAACTAACCTAAGGACATCACACACATCCATGCCCGAGGCAGGATTCGAACCTGCGACCGTAGCAGTCACGCGGTTCCGGACTGAGCGCCTAGAACCGCTAGACCACCGCGGCCGGCCGATAATGATAGAAGCTGAAGAAATTAATTAAAATTTGTGGCACAGACATGCCTTTAAGGTGGATATTCTTGTTTACGAGGCAGAAATGCTGATCATTACACCACTGCAGCACTACAGTCACCTTTTCTGCACCAACTAGACAAGTCGAATGCCGTCTCTAACACAAACTTCTATTCATATCTGCAGCTTATTTTCCCCCTAAATTGTCACTATTGCCAGGGCTCCCCGGCTTTCGAATAGCACCCCAGAGTAAGGGGGAAGTCCTGTACCACAAGTTATCTTATAGACAGATGGTACAATACTTCCCCATTTAAGTCCAACACTGGGGTGCTATTCCAGTGCCGGAGAGCCCTGGAAATAGTGACAACTTTGGTGTAAAATAAGCTGCAGATATGAACTGAAGTTTGTTTTGGAGAGGGCATTCCAATTTACTAGTTCGTGCAGCAACGTGGACGCTAGTGCTGTGGTAGCGTAATGGTGACCATCTCTGCCTACCATGCGAGAAGATCCACGTTCGACTTCCGACTGACACAAATTTTAATTCGTTTCTTCAGTTGCCATCATTATCGTAGATAAACATGACATTGAAATGTCTAGGGGAAAATTTAATTATAAGACGTTGGTTTCATTCAGGTTTCAATACACCATGTTATTCCTCACTCTTTTGGCTACAAAACCCCATTTTTCAACAAGATCTCGGTTTACAAGATCTCGGTTTACTCCACCCTACTGGGAGGGCCAAAGAGATGGGAGTCGGAAGGTACGAGATCCGGGCTATAGGGTGAATGGAAAAGAACAGTCCAATGACGTATTCTGCTCTCCTCTCGGGGACGCAGAATCGCTTGAAGCCTTGCGTTGCCATGGAGAAAGAGAAGTTCGTTTGCATCCGTCAATCACTCGAGTGAGTGTGTACGAAAGTTCCAACATCGCAGGAGTCACAGCTGTGTGTGGCTGGTCGGCACGCGGGATACCGGACAGGTTAGCGCGACCACGCTATGATGAAAGACGCCTCGCCTGACGACTCACCGTGCTTTTGCTTACTGCCAGGTTTCCGTACACGTTCCACAAGTGCCTATGAATATCTGCAATACTCTGGTTTCCCGCAAAAGAAACCCAATGACACATCTCTGCTGGGAACGCTCCTCCGCTACAGAAGCCATTTTGAAAGCTAGGTATAGCGCCACTACCTGTCGGAACTTCTTGAAAATATAAGGACTGATGCGGGAATATTCTATGATGTTCCACAACAAATTCCGCATTTTTAAACGGCAATTAAGTGAGAAAATATATTTTGTATTACTTACTGAATGCGTCTCGTAGTTACAAAATGGAAGAGAAGAAGACAAGGAAAAAAAGAAAGAGTCCTACTGAATATGGTTCCGCAAACCAATGGTTTCCTCGATACGACGTATACCAATCTTATGACGCTTCTGTCTAGTACTACGTTGATTTAGACGCCTCCAGCCCTATCCATGATGGCGATGAACGGCCGAATGCATACTGAATGCTGCTCAGCGCTTCCGCAATACGTTTGGGAATTTTGGACATGTACGACAATTGATGTGGAGACGTCCGAAGCCTGCCTTCACATGAACGATGGTGATGTGGAACAATTATTCTAAAGCGTTTTTTGCTCGAGAGCATATCTGCTGTTTTGATCGTCGAGAAATCTATGACAAGGTGTTTATGTAGGTACTCAGTCATAATAATTCCCTCGGGAAGATCTCTGATTTCCTGATCTACGTCAGTTACTCGTAGTATTACTTGCTAGGTTCGTTTTTCAGATCATGGACACAATATATATATCTTTGCTTACATATATATATATATATATATATATATATATATATATATATATATATATATATATATATATATATGTAAGCAAAGATGATTTGACTTACCAAACGAAAGCGCTGGCACGTCGATAGACACACAAACAAACACAAACATACACACAAAATTCTAGCTTTCGCAACCCACGGTTGCCTCGTCAGGAAAGAGGGAAGGAGAGGGAAAGACGAAAGGATTTGGGTTTTAAGGGAGAGGGTAAGGAGTCATTCCAATCCCGGGAGCGGAAAGACCTGTACATGTGCCTGTACATGTGTGGGTGGATATGTGTGTGTGTGCGAGTGTATACCCGTCCTTTTTTCCCCCTAAGGAAAGTCTTTCCGCTCCCGGGATTGGAATGACTCCTTACCCTCTCCCTTAAAACCCAAATCCTTTCGTCTTTCCCTCTCCTTCCCTCTTTCCTGACGAGGCAACCGTTGGTTGCGAAAGCTAGAATTTTGTGTGTATGTTTGTGTGTCTATCGACGTGCCAGCGCTTTCGTTTGGTAAGTCAAATCATCTTTGTTTTTAGATATATTTTTTCCCACGTGGAATGTTTCCTTCTATTATATATATATATATATATATGTATGTATATATATATATATATATGGTACATGACCCGTTACAGATGTATAAGTCCCACCTATAGGTGGCTCTAATTCCGTTCACGATACTAAAATGCAAACTTTCACTGTCCGGAATGTTAAAGATACTACTGCTTAGCGTGCTATTATTTCACGGTTTCGTAGATTCCAACATTTCGTTAGAAAACTTCATCAAAGAACTGTTCATTTAGATCTATTCAGGCCATACCTCAACGCGTTACTGCACACGTAGAACTGCACCTGAAATGGTTCGATTTACATAAACAAGTGACGTCACATGACTGTGAATTTTCTGAAATTACGGGACTGGTCACAGAGGTGAGTGTGAAACTTCGGTTTTCAACAGCGTGGAACATGTCATTAAGAGGCTTTTGCGATTCTGTCACTATTTATGTTTAATTCTTAAATTTGAGCCCTTATAACTGGTAATAGTTTTAACGTTGAGATACCCGTATAGGGCGACGAATTTAAATGTTACAACGGAAATCAACATATTTGAATTTCCCCGATTAAGGCCTAACCTTTACTAACGTGTGATATATTTCAAATATGACTAATAAATAATTTATTATACGTTTCCATTTGAACAGAATGGGTAGTTTATTCAAAACAGACTGTAAGAAATCCTGTAATGATCTGTGATACATCTCAGATATGACTAATAAATAATGTATCATAAATTTCCAGTTGAACGGAATGGGTTGTTTCTTCAAAACAGATTGTACTATGAGCATCAACAAATGAAAACAGTGGTAATGAAGTGTTGTTGTGTTCTTTAGTAGAAGACTGGTTTCTAGCAGATCTCCACGCCACTCTACCCTTAGGAGAACTCTTTACCTCCGAAATACTAATGCAACGTACATCCATTCCACACTGTTTAATGGTGTAGGGGTATAGTCTTTGAGTAGTAATAACAACCCCTAAACCCGAGTTCGAACGCAGCCACTGCCTAAGTTCGGAATATAAACTATTAGCAATAGCGACGGAGGACTTTCGGTACAATAAGTCATCCTCGTTCTGCCAGCGGCCTTGTAGAACGAATATCCAGTGACGGGATAACATTCTGCGACTCATGGCGTGGGATGTCAAAAGTGGTTTTGTTGATTTGGGGGAGGCGATCAAACAGCGCGGTCATCGGTCTCATCGGATTGGGGAAGGATGGGGACGGAAGTAGACCATACGCTTTCAAAGGAACCATCAAGGCATTTGCCTGAAGTAGTTTAGGGAAATCACCGAAAACCTAAATGAGGATGGCCGGCCCCAGGTTTGTACCGTTTCTAGGCGCTTCAGTCCGGAACCGCGCGGCTGCTCGGGCATGGATGTGTGTGATGTCCTTAGGTTAGTTAGGTTTAAGTAGTTCTAAGTCTAGGGGACTGATGACCTCAGATGTTAAGTCCCATAGCGCTCAGAGCCAATTTGTTTGTACCGTCGTCCTCTCGAATGCCAGTCCAGTGTGCTACCCACTGCGCCACCTCGTTCGGTAATGTCAGAAGTCTAAACGTGTAGGAAAGAAAGAAAATCAGAAAAAGGAAATGCAAAGACTCACTCTAAATATGCGAGAGGTCGGTGAAGTGAAATGGAAGGAGATAAGAACTTATGGTCGGACGAGTATAGAGTAATATCAACAGTAGCAGAAAATATATAACTGGAATACGGTGTAACCTCCCAACAGTAAAAATATGTATATTGCATTTACATTTAGTGTAACCTCCCCACAGTAAAAAATACAATTACATAACTCACATTCAGCGTAACCTCCCAATAAAAAATGTGACTCATGTATAACCTTCCAATAATTGACTGTGAATTTAAACTGGTAAATTTTGGACGTCAGCAGTGCTGCGTCATGGCCCTGAAAATTCATTCTTAATAAATTGAAAATTCTTACCTCAATAAAGTCGCCCGATAACGCATGTATATCCGCTCCTATAAGAAATTTTTCTGGCACAGCTCAGTGCAATGCTGGCTGATAGATTTTTCTTGTATAAAAAGAAACAACTGATTTTTCTTTACAATAATCGGGATGACCATGGATTGGAGAAATTAGTAAATTCCTTAAATTGAGATGAATGATTGTGAAAAGTTAATTTTTATAAGAAAGATTATTATTAAGAGATTTTTTTAAAAAAAAGACCTTTACATGGACTTGATGTAACAGTAGTTCATATGCGCGAGGCTGCTTTTACCTTATTCTACATCGCTCAGGCACCGCCATCGCTCCCCACTACCGGCCCTGCCAACTCGATACACCAGACTGCTCGCTACTACAACTAGTACTGCCACTCAGTTCCTACTGCAGTCAACTCTGCCCTCTGGTCTGAGGTTCTCTTATAGCTGACATATCGCAGGCAGCGCGTGAGCAACCCATCGAAATGACATCTGCTGGAGTGCGCTAGCGACAAATTCCTTAGTCATGGACCTCTTACAACTATTCGTTGTGAATAGGAGTGAGCTACTGTGAACAGTTCATGATACAATTCGGCAGAAAACCAACGCTGAGAACCATAGTTCAGGTATAGATGCCTGTGTCTCAATCAGAAGAAATAGGGAAACTACATGAGGACATTGAACGGGTAATTCAGTGTGTAAAGGAAAATAAAAATCTAATAATCATGCGGAATTTGAATGGCACTGTAGGGTAAGGAACAGAGAAAAGGGTTACTGGTGGATGAGGGCTTGGTAGTACGTAAGACAGAGGAGAAGACTAATTGAGTTCTGTAATAAATTCCAGATGGTAACAGCAAACACTCTGTTCAAGGGTCGTCGAGCAGATGCGCAAAACTATAGACCTATATCCCTTACGTCGATCTGTTGTAGAATTTTAGAACATGTTTTTTGCTCGAGTATCATGTCGTTTTTGGAAACTCAGAATCTACTATGTAGGAATCAACATGGATTCCGGAAACAGCGATCGTGTGAGACCCAACTCGCTTTATTTGTTCATGAGACCCGGAAAATATTAGATACAGGCTCCCAGGTAGATGCTATTTTTCTTGACTTCCGGAAGGCGTTCGATACAGTTCCGCACTGTCGCCTGATAAACAAAGTAAGAGCCTACGGAATATCAGACCAGCTGTGTGGCTGGATTGAAGAATTTTTAGCAAACACAACACAGCATGTTGTTATCAACGGAGAGACGTCTACAGTAACCTCTGGCGTGCCACAGGGGAGTGTTATGGGACCATTGCTTTTCACAATATATATAAATGACCTAGTAGATAGTGTCGGAAGTTCTATGCGGCTTTTCGCGGATGATGCTGTAGTATACAGAGAAGTTGCAGTATTAGAAAATTGTAGCGAAATGCAGGAAGATCTGCAGCGGATAGGCACTTGGTGCAGGGAGTGGCAACTGACCCTTAACATAGACAAATGTAATGTATTGCGAATACATAGAAAGAAGGATCCTTTATTGTATGATTATATGATAGCGAAACAAACACTGGTAGCAGTTACTTCTGTAAAATATCTGGGAGTATGCGTGCGGAAAGATTTGAAGTGGAATGATCATATAAAATTAATTGTTGGTAAGGCGGGTACCAGGTTGAGATTCATTGGGAGAGTCCTTAGAAAATGTAGTCCATCAACAAAGGAGGTGGCGTACAAAACACTCGTTCGACCTATACTTGAGTATTACTCATCAGTGTGGGATCCGTACCAGATCGGGTTGACGGAGGAGATAGAGAAGATCCAAAGAAGAGCGGCGCGTTTCGTCACAGGGTTATTTGGTAACCGTGATAGCGTTACGGAGATGTTTAACAAACTCAAGTGGCAGACTCTGCAAGAGAGGCGCTCTGCATCGCGGTGTAGCTTGCTCGCCAGGTTTCGAGAGGGTGCGTTTCTGGATGAGGTATCGAATATATTGCTTCCCCCTACTTATACCTCCCGAGGAGATCACGAATGTAAAATTAGAGAGATTAGAGCGCGCAAAGAGGCTTTCAGACAGTCGTTCTTCCCGCGAACCATACGCGACTGGAACAGGAAAGGGAGGTAATGACAGTGGCACGTAAAGTGCCCTCCGCCACACACCGTTGGGTGGCTTGCGGAGTATAAATGTAGATGTAGTAGATGTAGGAGGTGATATACTTGGAAAAGACCCGAGGCCAGGAGGAGAGCCCAGCTGGATTGCATATTTGTCAGAAAGAAATACCGAAATCATAGTTTGGATTGATAAGCATACCCAGGTGATAATATAGAATCAGATCACAATTTAACAGTGATGAAGAGTAGACTGAAGTTTAAGAGACTCATCTGTGTGGAAGGAAGAGAGATACAGAAGTACTGAAAAATGTTGACACGCGTCTGAAGTTAGTTAGAGAAGTGAACATTTCTTAAATCGGCGATCACACATACTTGGCAAATAAGCGTAGTTATAAGCAGGTAACTGCAGATAAACCTTGTGTAACTGAAGAAATACTTTAATTGATCAACGAAAGTAGTAAATACAGAAATGTTTAAGGAAAGAGAGGAATACGGCGCTATAAGTCTCTTAGGAATGAAATAAGTAGTAACTGCTGGGGAGAGAAAACAAAGTACTTGCACTAAAGACGTTAAGAAATCGAAAAATGGTCTTCTGGAGGACTGACTCAGCGTACAGAAATCTCAAAACAGCCATCGATGAAATTAAATGATGGGTGGTAACATCAAGAGCGTAATGGGAATACCACTGTTAAACGCAAGAAGATAGCTGATGGATGGAAATAAGATGTCATGAGCGGGAGGAATTTTCTTGGGACGTGATAGAAGAAGAAATTGCCGTCGATATGGATAAGGGATGCAATATTAAAATTTAAGAACATTTTAAATCAGATAAGGCGGAACGGTTGGATAACATCCTATTGCAGTTTCTAAAACCACTGGAGGAAGAGGGAACCAAACAATTATTCCAATCGGTGTGTAGAATCTACTATCAGACTTTCAGAATAATATCATCCATGCAATTTTGAAGATTGGAAGGGAAGATACATGGTGGGATTATCGCACAATCAGCATAACAGCTGAAGAGTCCAAGCTGCTGCCGAGAGTAATAATATACAGAGGACTGGAAAAGAAAATGGAGGGTGTGTTAGATGGTAATCAGTTTGCATTTACGAAAAGTAAAGGCACCAGAGACGCAGTCCTGCATTTCGCTTCATAATGCAAGCAAGACTGAAGAAAGTTGAAGACATGAAAAAGTGTTCGACAATGTGAAATCACGTAAGTTGTTCAAAAATATTAATAAGTAGGGGTAAGCTATAGGGAAAGACGGTTAATATACAGTATGTACAAGAACCGAGAGAGAAGAATAAGACTGCCAGACCAAAAACGAAGTTCTCGGATTAAAAAGAGTGTCTTTCTCCCCAACTGTTCAATCTATGTGTCGAAGAAGCAGTGGCGGATGGGACAAAAATTCAGGGTAAAAGAATACCAGTGATCAGATTTGTTGATGGCATTGATGTCCTCAGTGAAAGTGAAGAAAAATTCCACACTCAGTAGAATGGAATGAACTGTATGATGAGTGGGGAATATGGATTGAAAGAAATACGGAAAAAGACGAAAGTGCAGACAACCTTATAGGCAGGGAAACCACAGCTATGAGTAATCATCTTTGGTATTAATAAACAGCTTCAGCTGTATTTTGTCCTCTACTGTTGGATCACTACCCGTTTCGTGGCATTAAAAGCGACATCCTTCAGGTGAACATCTGTATAACGGTAAGTCCAGAAGGAGTAGCAACCCTGAGATATACACTGGAGTTGTATATTATTTAAGATTTTAAAAGTTTCTGAAGAAAAGTTAAAAACTTTTGCATGAGAATATCAAGTTTTAGTAGTCACATAAATAAAACATTAGAGCGGAAAAGCTCGGAACATTTTTACTCAACATTCGTTGTTCAAATGGTTCAAATAGCTCTGAGCACTATGGGACTTGACTTCTGAGGTCATCAGTCCCCTATAACTTAGAACTACTTAAACCTAAGGACATCACCGACATCCATACCCGAGGCAGGATTCGAACCTGCGACCGTAGTGTTCGCGTGGTTCCAGATTGTAGCGCCTAGAACCGCTCGGCCACCCTGGCCGGCCAACATTCGTTGTCCGTCAGAACAAAACACCGCTAAAAGACAGTATGTCATAGAATACAACAGCCAGATATCAATATAGTGGATGGGTCGTAAACAAGTCATACCACAGTGATCCATTGGAGAGGACAAAATAAATGAAAACTATTAAGACGTAATTTTGGGCCAGAATGACAAAACCAGGAAGTGGTTGCCACAGAATGGAGTGATGTTCTACATGGACCAAATGCGGCAAGTAAGTAGATATTGATGGGAAAACAGAACCTGAAAATCGCATTTGAGGCGCCATGTCACGAATTTCGTGTCCCCTCCCGCTTGAGGTTCGAGTCCTCCCTCGGCCTGGGTGTGTGTTTTGTTCTTAGCATAAGTTAGTTTAAGCAGGTTTACGTAGTGTGTAAGTCTAGGGACCGATGACCTCAGCAGTTTGGTCCCTTAGGAATTCACACCCTTTTGAACATTTTCTTTACGGAATCGCAACACGTGACTCGGCTGCGTGCTCTGTCATAGTGATGACAGGAAAGTAAACGGCTTGCCTCCTATGCATGCACCTTATTATCTTAGGTTTTCCACGTCTTCCTTTCAAGTATGTGTCAAATTTTTTATAAATTAAAGTTTTATCTACTCTTAATAAGTATCAAAATATAATACAGTCTTGGATCCCTTCAATTGTCAGAGTTAAGAATTCTTTCAAACATTCTTACGAAAGAATCATTTTAAAGTTTTTAAAGTTTTGTAAAGTTTCAAGCTTCATTCAGTGGACGCTGCCGGTAGATGTTTCGTTGCCGTAATGTATAACCATATGATGTTCCTTTCCTACGTTCTGGCTTTAGCGTATCTTACGGGCGTTGTTAACGAAAAAGTTTCGGTAATTCCAAAAACTGTACTTCAGAGGCCAATGTTAACGTACTAACTTTATTCGTAGGACATATCATGTTTCTCTTTTAAGGAAGGTTGATTTTTCATAAAAACCAAATCGCTTTTACTGATTCTTTAACGAGAGTTTAGAGAAAAGAAAAGTACACAGGTTTCAGATGGTTCTTGGTTTTGGGATCTAATACGAACCCACGAAATTATTAAAATGAGTCTAAAGAGCTAGTGCAGTTAACGGTTAAATGACAGGCCCTCGAAGAATGACGTCCACATCTACATTTGAATGAATACTATATAATTCATATTTCAGGGTCAGGTGAGGGTGGGGGTAAAATTCATCGAACCACCTTCACACTATTTTTCTAAATTTCTACTCTCTAACAGAACGTGATAAAAACGAACACTAAAATCTTTGTGAACGATCTCTAATTTCTCTAATTTGATTACGAAGATAATTTCTTCCTGTGTAGGTCAGTGTCAATAGAAGATTTTCAAATTCGGAGGAAAAATTTGATGATTGAAATTTCAGAAGAAGGTTTCACCGCTACGAAAAACGCCTTTGTTTTAACGATTGCCGTACCAATTTGCTTATCATGTACGTGGCACTCTCTCACCTATTTCTCCCTTGTTTCCTAATAGCAGAAAACCATTTTTTTTTTTTTTTTGCTTTTTAGGTGTTGTCTGCCAATTCTGACCGGTAAGAGCTACAGTCGCAGGTTCGAATTCTGCCTCGGGCATGGATGTGTGTGATGTCCTTATGTTAGTTAGGTTTAAGTATTTCTAAGTCTAGGGGACTGCTGACCGCAGATGTTAAGTCTCATAGTGCTTAGAGCCATTTGAACCATTTTGTCCGGTAAGGATCCCATATCGGTTACCAATACTCTAGCAGAGTCTCTTTAGTACAACTGTTTCATCTTCTGAGTGTTCTATCAATTGAACCCTGTCTCTTGTTCACTTTTGCCACCGCATTACCTGTGTGTTCGTTCCAACTTAAGTTGTTTGCAGTTATAATCCCTAAGGATATAGCCGAATTGGCAGGTGCTACATTTGTGTGATTTATAGTGTAACTGAAATTTAATGGATTTTTTTTTTAAATAGTCATGTGAATGACATCAACTTTAACTTCTTTAGAGTCAGCTGGCATTTTTCACACCATACACATATCGTGTTTTAATCATTTTGCTGTTGATTTTGATCTTATAATGACTTTTATAAACGGGAAGTGACAGTATCATCTGCAAACGACGTAATGATGCTGCTCAGATTGCCTGATAAATGTTTCATGCAGATTAGGAACGGTAGAGGCCCTTTAACGGTTCCTTGGGCAACGCCAGGTGTCACTTCTACCCGATGGTTTTCCGTTGGTTAATACGAAGCCCACGTTTACTACAGTAATACAAGTTTTACGCCAAATAGTTCCACAGATAGTGAAGATATTGAAGAAATTTATGATGAGATAAAAGAAATTATTCAGACAGTTAAAGGAGGCGATTACTTAATTGTGATGCGGAACTGGCATTCGATTGTAGCAAAAGGAAGAGAAACAAAAATAGTAGGTGAATATGGACTCGGGGAAAGGAGTGAAAGAGAAAGCTTACTAGAATTTTGCACAAAGCGTAATTAAATCATCGCTAACATTTGGTTTAAGAATCATGTGAGCTAACATCCCAAAGATGTTCGGGCTCACATGCGGTTCCTCTTCGTCGAAATGCCTCGGCGCAAACTCGTCTAGGGGTTGAACCGCAAGTGTCGCATTACACGCGCTAAATTAGACACTTGTGACCCTTTGTACAAAGTTAACATAAAATATAATAACAGTAATAATAATATCGGAAACCAAAGTAACGACCCATAAATTATGTAGGCCACACAGTTGCGATTTGGTTAGAATAATGTTTATTCAGAAAGAAAACTAATATCGAAAGTGGTCGTATTTAGAATTACTATTACACTCGAGCGCATATCCATTTGACAAAGTTCGATCATTCGCAATCTCATCGTGAAACACAAGTCCAATAGAATTTTCACGAAAAGTTAGGGTTCACACGAGGTGCGGGGCTGCTCACCGCTCAGAGACTAAGTCACCGCGATACCACACAACGTAAAATTTTGTAAGTCGTTTCACTTCCTAGCTGCCTAAAGACCGACTGTCCGCTTTCACGTCTCAATCCGAACTGTACCCTTTGGTGTCTCCAGCCGAACCGTCCGGTTTCGCGTCTGAACCAGAACACCCCCACTGCCCGTCTCCGGCCGCGTTTCCCGCTCACCGAATATCCTCGCTCAGCTTTAACATTTAATTCCGTTTCCTGAAGCCGTCCATCTGATTGGCTACACCTTATTCTACATTATTTTACATTTTAACGTATTTAAATAATCAAAGCTTGACCACGTTCGCGTTCTAAATAAAGCAACAATAATATCCCTTTGAACACAGCTGCTAAGGTTCAGTGACCGTGTCAGTATTATATTGTAACAAATAAACCCTCGGTCACAAATATTAAGTCAAAATTGACCTGGTTTCGACGCTGCTATGAGCATCGTCTTCTGAATTAGACTAACTGTACTAAAACATTAGGTATATAGTATATTAATAAAATTAAAGTTTGTACTGACTCGAAAAGATGCAGTACTTACAAGTCACATATTAAAAAAGATCTAAGCCGGCAAGGCGACGTCATGAACACTTGTGAGATGGCTAGCCGGTAAGGGCTGCTCGTACTGTGAACAAGGGTTGCAACAAGATTCTGAAGACGATGCTCATAGTAGCGTCGAAACCGGGTCAATTTTGACTTAATATTTGTGACCGAGGGCTTATTTGTTACAATATAACAATAATATCCATTACACATTAAACGTTAAATTCTTTTACATAAAACAAATACAGTTTCCTTCTTAACTCTGAATGTCACGGCCAGTAGCCTCGCACCATTGTGCTTTCTGATAAATAAATAAAGAACAAAAGTAAGTATTATGCACTAAACCTTACAACAAATATTCTGTTACCTAACGATTCAATGAGGTGTCATGCTGTCTTCGTTAAACGTGTTTTGTGTGGAGGAAATGATGATCTGATGCTTAACTGAAAATACTGACAATTTAAATTTACTATATGTTTTAGACAAATGATTTACAGAGTTGTTATTTGTCATTTTAATGATGTGCTTCTATATGAAATGTCGATCGTTAAGAGCGACCAAAGCTTTCAGATTTTAGCATTCAGGATTTTGTTACAAAACTTGTTAATTTTACTTTAACAGTAAATCCTAAACTATTATAGATATGATCAATATTCAAGTTTTATTGGGATCACCATGAAAATTTATGGAGGATGGCAGATTAAAGTTTCTGTTGCTTCATTCTCTGAATTACTACAGAATTACATAGTATCCGTAAATATTTCCCTTCATGACCGATCTTAGATCCGCCATATTTAACACTGCTATGTCTCCCTGGCCACAAACGCCTTCTACTTGATTTCCCTACGACATAGCTTCTCGTCTGTCTCACTCCCACACTACAGCACTTAGGCCTCAATAGACAACAGACGCCTCTGAGTTTCCGCACCTCGTGGTGAATCTCTGCCCTTTGTGGCACGCGGTATTGGACCGCAGGGTTCGTTTGACAAGTCCTGTAGGTTGACTCTAACGGCCATATATTTAAATGAGAGCAAAATGCTCGTTAACTCACAATCATAAAAGATGGATGTATACGTGGAAGAGACCTGGAGACACGGGAAGGTTTCAGACTCAATATATAATTGTAGAACGGAGATTTTAGAACCAGATTTCACATTGTAAAATCTTCCTAGGGGCACATAATGACTCTGACCATAATTTATTACTTTTGTGTAATTTACAGTTTAGTTCTGAGATACTTATATTATCTCTTAACTGTGATAGAACAATGGAGCCATACTACAATCTTTTATCTGGAATGGTTCTAACGTTAGGCTAACAGAAGAGCTATCGCCAATTGCTGAACTTTTCTGAATGTCATTTATACCATTCTAGTGAGTCCTAGATTGTCTAATGCTTAGATTCTCTGATGTATACAGGTGTGCGCATAACCCAGCTAAATGAAGAAATTTCTCTGCAGCAAATATCGTTTCCACAATAGTCAATTGTGGACAAGCCTCCACTTTCTGAGGTACAACGTGATTTTAAAAAAAATACGTTTCCCATCATGACATATCTTTTAACCAATGCGATTTTTACAGATTTCTTCGTGTTTCTTTCAAAATAGTTGGTTTTTGGTATAATCGAAACACACTTGAACATGCTCTGCGTCCTTATACTTGCGCTGTCTTGTCTTCCAGTGGAGATCCTTGAAACTATTAACCTTTCTTTTATTACTGCTATTATTTTCGATTTCGGGGAGTGCAGTAATATGCATGCATTCATGATGCGCTGGGAGAGTTAGAAGAAGATTCGAAGTACAGTATATTGGCCGAATGAAGTGGTATTTAGCATTTATAAAGGAACTTCTGTTTCAGAAATTAATAATGAAGCTATTCACACTGCAACATACAATAAAACACAAAGGGCAACGTCATTCGTCCGACGTTTGTATCCACTAAACCTGCTAATATGTTACAGACATTTTCCAAAGGCCTTGAAACAGTTGATATCTACATGTGTATCGAGATATAAATGGGATTCTGATTTTGTTTATGATCATTATCAGCAAAGCTAAAACAAACGTCATTCATATAAGGATTTTTGAAAACTAAACTGCTGATGTGCATGGGCACAAAGCGTTTAATGTTGTATCACATATGTTAAAGTAAAATACGATATCTGTCAACTGATTAATTACTAGCATACTCGCAGTTATTAACTGACAGAGCTCTCAAATAACAGTACGCGCTCGATATAACAGTCACATTCCTTTTTTTATCGAATAATGCAGATCGCTCTCATGTGTACAATCACAAATAAGCTTTCATGTCTGTCTCAAAACAAATAGAAGAGAGAAAATTTCACAGTTAATTGGTGCTGTAGTGCTCTTCTCATATTTAGTTAAAATTGGGCGGTTATTCAAAAGGAACCCTATGGGCTCCAGCAGTGTTTATGTAATATACCATTATGGGAGAAGAATAAATCCGATCTGGTGGGAAGAGCTGCAGCAGTGGAGTTATCCGAGTTTTCAGCAGAAACAAATGTCAGTATTTAATCAGTCATCATCTTACTCTGTAGTTACAAATGGTGAAGAAAATGAAATGCAATGACCTTATGCCATTAATGGCTTGGAGACCAAGTCTGGGGTCACTTCGCGACCTGGAGAGAGTTTTTCTATTTGACGCTACTTCGATGACATCAGCACTTTTGTAATGAAAAGAAGACGAAATGATCATGAAATGATTGCCCCGAGCGAAGAAAAATTCCGACCCGGTCATGAATCGGACACGGGACTGCGTGGTCTGGAGGTAGCCACCCTAACCACTTTTCCTCCATGTTGTTCATCACTATTTTCGACCTTTGGCCCGGGTGGACGTCACATGACACCCCTTCAAGTTTATCGTTTAACATTTTACTCTCTCTCTCTGTTTTTTTTTTTTTTTTTTTTTTTTTTTTTTTTTTTACAGGGGAGCCAGCTGTCTGGCATAACATGCTGAGCTACCGTGCTGGTTAGACACTAGTCCACGAACAGCGATCCAGTGGCGAACAAACGCAGTTGTACGTGAGGAAGTAGAGCATTTCTGACATTGTATTGAAACTGGGATTTATATCAACGATATTCTTTGAGCTAGTACAGTAAGTCAGGTCCGACACAGCTCTGGTTAACATTTTTGTTTGTCCTAAACATTTAACGAAGTTTTATATCTTTGAGAGCCCTCATTATGTCTTCTGCCGCGTATGAGCTCACAACATTAAAATCTCTGTAAGAATTTTCCCGTCCATTCCCGGCAGAAGGCATAATGCGCGCTCTTGAAGACGTAAAATCGGGAAAAGCACCTGGATTTGATGGAGTCCATCCGGAGTTTCCTCCGAACTGCGGAAAATATGCGAAAAGATAGTTAACAGAATTCTTTACAGATATTATAACATAAGCATGGTCCCTCAGTAAATGAAACGATCAAAAATCATTGCTCTCCTAAAGCCGGGGAAGCCAAGTAACGAAACAAAGATCTACCGTGCAGGCGCATTATTGAGCTCTGTCTATAAACTCCTGGAAAGACTTCTCTATAACCGTACTGTCACCAAAATTCTGAAGTCTGTTCCTGTGGAGAAAGACGGGTTCCGCCCTGCGTGCAGCTGTGCAGACCAGGTTATATTACTACG
Source organism: Schistocerca cancellata (assembly GCF_023864275.1). NCBI lineage: Eukaryota > Metazoa > Arthropoda > Insecta > Orthoptera > Acrididae > Schistocerca > Schistocerca cancellata. The sequence continues at coordinate 1,044,980,869 of NC_064627.1, read as the reverse complement.
TACATAGATGCTGGGTACCAAAGGAAATTAAAAACATCAGCTGTTTTCATAGATCTGTCTGCTGCCTACGACACTGTCTGGAGACATGGCCTATTGTACAAATTCATGCAAAGAATCTTTCGCCTGAGAACTGCCAGACTTATAGATGGCATGCTTGCTGCCAGAACATTCCAAGTAGTAACAGGAGAACAGATAAGCGTCCAAAGAACCTTGAACAACGGCCAACCACAGGTCTCCGTGTCGACTCCACTACTGATCAGGTTGTATGGAGTCAATATGCCATCCACATCTTCCATGTAGTTTGGGTACACAATTTACTCGGCCGCTGGGTACTGCGCTCCGGTCTGGATGAACAGTGTTCACACAAGAAAAAACTCGACGTGCTGCTGAATAGCACGATGCGAATTGTCAGCGGAACCATGAGACGAACCCCAACATATTGGCTGCCAATTCTGAGCCACATACCGCCTGCGGACCTACGTCGGAAGAATGCTGTTCTCCAGTAATATAGGAAAATAATCGACAACGCCCAGCTCCCTATATACTTCACCATGCCTGACCTGGAAAGAAACAGACTTCGGTCTAGACATCTAACAATGATAATAACCAAGGAATTGCAAACTATAAATTTTAATGCAATAAAGACCTGGACGGAACAATTTCGAGCGGTGTGCCCTGACCATTGTCAAGCTCTCCCCTGCATCACTGAGAGACCGCCCGGATATGAACTACCGCGTAACATATGATAATCCCTTAATTGAATCATACCATTTCACGGAAGATGTGCAGATACTCTTTACAAATGGGAAAAATACCAACTCCTAACTGTGACTGCAGCCAACAGACAGACCATCCGCCACATCGTCCAAGAGTGTGACAGATTAGCATGCAATGGCAAGTTAAACGATTTTCTGATGGCAACAGACGCCGCAAACGTCTTTATAAATAACCTTGATGTGGGTATTTAATTATATTGTCCATATATAATCTTGATGTTTGTATTTAATTGTATTGCCCATTATCTGTATGTTTCATGTTTCTTGTACTTCATATTTTATTGTGTTTTTCTTATGTATATCTTTGTTTAAACATTTGTAAGAAGCATAATATGATGTGCATTGCCATACGCTAAATAAATAAATAACAAAGTTGTGCAAGGGTTTGGTCAGATGGGCACCCCGGAATAACGTCCTTAAATTCCTAGTTTTGTACTGTCTATCGTACCATAAATTTATCCATTGTTAGTTCGAATTATGAGTACCCTAAAGCTTCATTTTCAAAAGTTAATGAATGAAGTAGATAATCCATGTAAATCCCATAAACGGCAAGCACAGGCGGAAACTCCGAGAAAACATACAATATTCACTGACGGAAAAATATCGCAACACCAAGAAGGAGTTGTGCGACATAAGCTAAAGTTGGCAGGCGTGTTGCTACATCGGAGAAATTATGTGCATTCAGATTTCGCGCTAGTCACACAAGAGTGCCGCTAGCAGCGCCACTAGGAGGACGCAAATCAGGTTTGTTAAATATACTCTGTAATGGTCGTGAATGTTAGTTACCTTTGAGATTGGACGCAGGGAATTGATGTTAGTCAAGAAAGTTGTTAAGGTGACAAAGACGTCGTTATCAACACCTCACACAGTCTGAACGCTGTTGCATAACAGGGCTACGAGGCTACGAGAAGCTAGATGTCCTTTCCGCAACATTGCAGAAAGGCTTGGCAGAAATGTAGGCACTGTAAGTGATTGCTGGCAGCTGTGGTGACGAGAATGTACGGTCGAAAGAAGACCTGGCTCTTTACGGCCACGTGCTACTACCGAGAGGGACGACCACCGTGTACGGTATGCCTCTGACACATCGTACTGCATCTGCACCAGCAATTTTAGCGTTAATTGACACCACAGTAACACAACGAAATGTTACAAATCGTTTACTTCGAGGACAGCTCCGAGTCAGACGCCCTATAGTCCTGATACCAAACCACCGCCATTTGCGATTTCAATGGTGTCAAGCGAGAGCTCGTTCGAGGGCAGGGTGGAGGTCTGCTACATTTTCTTACGAAAGCTGATCCTGTCCCGCTGCCAGTGATAGCCGTCTGTCGGTTAGAAGAAGGCCAGTTGAGGGCCAGCAACTAACATGTCTGCGTGCTGGACTCATTGGACCTACAACTGGAGTTATGGTCTGGGGTGAGATTTTGTATGACATCAGGAGCGTTCTCGTGATAATCCCACTCACCCTGACTGCGACTTTGTGTGTCGCTCGGGTGATTCGACCTGTTTTGCTGCCATTCATGAACAGTATTGGTTCAAATGGCTCTGAGCACTATGGAATTTAACATTTAAGGTCATCAGTCCCCTAGAAGTTAGAACTACTTTAACCTAACTAACCTAAGGACATCACACACATCCATGCCCGAGGCAGGATCCGAACCTGCGACGGTAGCAGTCGCGCGGTGCCGTACTGAAGTTGCCTAGACCTGCTCGGCCACCGTGGCCGGCCATGAACAGCATCCCAGGAGATGTTTTCCAACACGATAACGCTCGCTCACATACCGCTATTGTAACTCACCATGCTCTACAGAGTGTCGACACATTGCCTTGGCCTACTGGATCGCCAGATCTGTCTCCAGTCTAGCATATATAGGGCATCATCGGGCGACACCTCTAGCGTCATCCACAGCCAGCATTAATCATCCCTGTATCGACTAACCAAGTGCAAAGAACATGGAGGTCCATCACACAAACAACCATCCTGTACCTGTGCAACACACTTCACGCACTTTTACATGTTTTCATTCAACAAAAAAGTGTCAAATGTGTGTCAAATCTTATGGGACTTAACTGCTAAGGTCATCAGTCCCTAAGCTTACACACCTCTTATCTTAAATTATCCTAAGGACAAACACACACACCCATGCCCGAGGGAGGACACGAACCTCCGCCGGGACCAGCCGCACAGTCCATTACTGTAGCGCCCTAGACCGCTCGGCCAATCCCGCGCGGCTGCATTCAACAATTTGGCAGTTACATCGACTACTAATGTACGAGCACTTCACAATTGTTTTAGCTGATTTCGGGCTTACATTCCGAAATTTCATTACTCTATATTAAATATTTTTTGGTGTTCCGATTTTTTTTTCAGTGCGTTACGGGATGACCAGCTTTTGAAGTAATTACAGAATTTTTCGTGAGGAAAGAATTTTGAGCCGGCCGCGGTGGCCGTGCGCTTCTAAGCGCTTCAGTCCGGAACCGCGTGACTGCTACGGTCGCAGGTTCGAATCCTGCCTCGGGCATGGATATGTATGATGTGCTTAGGTTAGTTGGGTTTAAGTAGTTCTAAGCTCTAGGCGACTGATTACCTAAGATGTTAAGTCCCTTAGTGCTCAGAGCCATTTGAACCATTGAATGAATTTGAATGAATTTTGAAAGAAGCTTTGTGTAGGGTGGATGCCACGTTGTTGAATGTGGAATAATCTCCCTAGCTTTGGTACTGGAAAGGAAAAGCCAGAAACCGCTTCTCAGGCCTCAACCGAAGAAGTGAATGAATTTTTCTCTGCGCCAAGCCCACGCCGCAAGGAACTAATAGAGAGCGCATTAAGCCGGAGCAGATTAAGTACCTATGCACGTTCGTCGCTTGGAGAGAAATTAATCTAGAACGCATTTCATTTTTCAGGGCTATAAATCAGCATTTAATTGCTCAGTATATTCCCGTAGCTTTGGTCTTTAATGTAGAGTGCAACAAAGCAAAGAGGAGCAACCCACTATCACCGATATCAGCTCTTGTCAGCAGCCTGTCGGCTGATGAACACACACACACACACACACACACACACACACAGAGAGAGAGAGAGAGAGAGAGAGAGAGAAAGAGAGAAATAACTGTGATGTGACCATCACGCTGGCCAGAGGACAATGGTTTCGGGCCTGCAGGTGAGCGGTGAAGTCGGGTGGGGTGGAGCGCTATTCTGGCTGCAGGCGGCCGCCTAGATCGCGTTCGGTGGCGGGATATCGCTCACCGCAATCGATCATCGGGGTCGCTGCTGCACGCGACTGCCCGCCGCAGCTGGCCGTGTGGCAGGAATCCGCTCCGGCCGTTTCCCACTGTCGAGGACAATCACGAGAGTTCAGTAGCTGAAGGCAGCGCGCCGCAGACAGAAAGCCCCCATCTTTCTCACAGCCTATAATACCAGTATCGATTGTAATCAGTTTATACTGTGTAATTCTATGTATGTGGCTATGAAGTGGTTGTTATTTACTGATTAAGTTCATTGACTTGTAAAAGAAATGTTGATATGTGTAATATATGTAATATAGAAAACGTAAAAGACGTTTAAAATTAATGAAATTTTGTAAATTATGCCTGTTTGTAAAAGAGCAATTGTACTTTGAATACTGGTTCATGCTTATGGAAGTAGTATTATATCAAGGAAAAGGCGTAGGGAACCCCCTCTGCTACGGAAGGGGCTTGGCGAGTGGGTAAACATGGATCTGATGGTCAATTTTGGCGGCAAGATAGAGAGAGCACATTACGCAGTCAGTGGCTATACGTTGTACTGTTAACAATGCGGGTGCCAAGTGAAGCATTTGGAAGGCAAGTTATGTTGAAATTGCCTCGAGTGTGCTTTTGGTTGTCGAATGGTGCTCTTGTTATCATGGAATGGCTCTGAAATGAAGGAAATACGTGGCCAAAAGAATTTATAAAGAGCATTCAACTTCAAGAGCATGGGACCACTTGGCCGCCACGTGCTTGCCACCACTATTGCGTCACTGCTCCACCAACTGCAAGAGTTCAGATATGTATCACAGTATGGACCAGTATGCTTGTGTGTGAGTGTTATTCAATAATAATTTCAATGATACAAATTCGCGTTTGAACTTTGAAATTGTACTGTTCATGAAATCAGGAAGCATCCTGTCCTAAACCTGCTAAAGACTGAGTATCCTGTTTATGAAGAACCACTAACTTGTTTCTATTTGAATGTGCCTAAATTTCAGAGTTTAATCATATAAATGTTGCAAGTTATAGTATTTATTTCACAATTAAAGAGAGAGGCACATAATTTGGAACTTATAAAAAACTTTATTTTGCTTTGAATTGTTTCTACTGTGAATGTGCCAAAGTTTTAGTGCTGAAGGGCATAAATGTTGTTAGTTAATATCACTTGCTTCACAAGTAATGAAAGAGGCACACAATTTTGAACCTACTTGAAACTTAACGTTACCTTGAACTTATTTCTGAGGTTAATTGAGAATATTATTAGTGTAAATTGCTATAAAGCATTGAAAGATAAATAATTTCAAGAGGGGTTAATAATAATCAGTATTAGTGGGATGCAAATTCTTTATGAAATGTGTGCATAATTTGCTTATAACTGAAGTGACTGTTTATAGGTCCTCACTATATTCTTTTCTGTTATGAGAAAGTTAAACTAAAGATTGTTTTACTAAAGAGATCTGAAGTATTTCCATAAATGAGAGAGGGTAAAAAAGTGATTGTACATTGTCATTTATCTGCATTTGTGGTGTGTATGTTAGTTAAACCGGGCCTCTTGTCATACTTCATTTAGTCTCCTGAAGTCTCTGATAACCTTTTGGTGCTGAATTGGTTAATGGTTGAGGTGGTGATTATTGTTAATAGGAACAAAGTGCTAATTATCTTTCTGTCAGTGCTGATTTATGCAAATGATAACTACTGTTTACCATGCGTCCGTTCGTCTGGTATTTGTGTGTGTTCATTGCACTTTACCAAGAGAGAAAGAGTGAAACCCCCTTTTGTTAAATTATATTTAAATCCTTTGAGCTTGATGTTTCAAATTGTGATGCCTAATTAGGCTGGCGACCGTTTAGTGGAGATGGAGATCTCTTCTGAACAGCACGTTGCAAGGAATCCCAGATATGCACAAAAATGTTCATGTCTGGGGAGTTTGGTGGCCAGTGGAAGTATTTAAACTCAGAAGAGTGTTAGAATTCTGCACGTGTTGGATGTCGCATTGTCCTGCTGGAATTACCCCAGTTCGTAGCAATGCACGATGGAGGTGAATGGATGCAGATACTCAGATAGGATGGTAACGTACGTGACAGCTGTCAGAGTTTATCTAATCGTATCTGGGCTCTCATATCACTCCAACTGCACATGTCCCATAACGTTACAGATCCTCCAACAGTTTGAACAGTCTCCTGCTGAGTATGCAGTGTCCGTGGATTCATGAGGTTGTCTCCATACCCGTACACCACCATCCGCTCGATGCAATTTGAAACGAGTCTCGTCCGACCAGGCAACACGTTTCCAGTCATCAACAGCCCAACATCGGTGTTGTGTCGTGCAGGGTACACGAGTGGGCCTTCGGCTCCGAAAACCCATATCAATTATGTTTCGTTGAATGGTTCGTACGCTGACACTTGCTGATGGTCCAGCGTTGAAATCTGCAGCATTTTGCGGAAGGGTTGCCCTTCTGTCATGCGAAGGATTCTCTTCAGTCGTCGGTGGTCCCGTTCTCGCAAGATCTTCATTCCGGACGCAGCGATGTCGGACATTTGATGTTTTACCAGTTCCTGATATTCACGGTACACTCGTTAAACGGTCGTACGGAAAAATCCCCACTTCATCGCTACCGCAAAGGTGCAGTGTGTTATCGCTCGTGCGCCGGCTGTAATGCCACGTTGAAACACACTTAAATCTTGATAACCTGCTATTGTAGCAGCAGTAACCGATCTAACAACTGCGCCGCGCTCTTGAAGTGTCATATAGACGTCGCCCACCCCAGGGCCGTATTTTGTTTATATATCTCTGTATTTCAATACGCATGCCTACATTAGTTTCTTTGTCGCTTCAGTGTATGTGTACTCTGTGAATTACTATGGAGTATGGCGAGAGTACCTTTGACAGCATATTTTAGAGTTTCTCTGCGATCCATTCCAATTTGGAGGGTGACAATATTGACTGTTCATAGGCGTGTGAGCTGTTGTTAGTTCAATCTGTTCGCCATCCAGTCTGAAGCAGAAATCGTTAGAACCCCGGAAACAGTACAGTTACAAGATGCAGTTACTCTGAGGTGACAAGTCATGGGATAGCGACATGCACATATGCCGGAAGTATCGCATAGGCGAGGTGTAAAAGAGCAGAGCATTGGTGGAGCTGTCACTTGTAATCAGGTGATACATGCGAAAGGAATTCGGACTTGATTATGGGAATTAACGGACTTTGAAGGTGGAATGATAGTTGGAGAAAGAGGCATTGGACATTCCATTTCGGAAATCGTCAGAAAATTCAATATTCAGAGATCCACAGAGTCAAGAGAGTGCTGAGAACACCAAATATCGGGCATTTCCTCCCAAAAGGGACAACGCTGTGGCCGACAGTCTTCACTTAACGATTGAGAGCAGCAGTTGACAGTTCTAATACACAAGCAACAGTGCGTGAAATAACCCTAGAAATCAAAATGGGATATACGACTAACGCATCCGTTAGGGCAGTGCGTCGAATTTTGGCGTTAATGGGCTGTGGCAGCAGTCGGTCGACGCGAGTGCCTTTGTAAACAGCGCTACACCGCCTGCAGCGCCTCTCCTGAGTTCAAATGGTTCAAATGGCTCTGAGCACTATGGGACTTAACATCTGAGGTCAACAGTCCCCTAGAACTTAGAACTACTTAAACCTAATTAGCCTAAGGACATCACACACATTCATGCCCGAGGCAGGATTCGAACCTGCGACCGAAGCAGTCGCGTGGTTCCGGACTAAAGCGCCTAGAACCTCTCGGCCACCTCGGCCGGCGCTCTCCTGGGCTCGTGACCATATCTGTTGAATCCTAGACGAATGGAAAACCGTGGCCTGGTCAGATAAATCCCGATATCCGATGCCGCGAGCAGTTCGTGGCTTTCGAGTGTGGCGCAGACCAGCCATGGGCCCAAGTCGTCAACAAGGCACTTTGCAAGCTGGTGGTGGCTCCATAATGCTGTGGGCTGTGTTTATTTGGGCTTAACTGGGTCCTCTGGTGCAAATGAACCTATCATTGAGGGGAAATGGCTTTGTTTGGTTACTTAGCTGCTGTTTCTTCCCAAACTATGGAATTTTTATGGATGACAAGTCGCCACGTCACCAGGACAAAATTGTTCGTAGTTGGTTTGAAGAATGTTCAGGAGAATTCGAACGAATCATTTGGCAACCTAGATCGCCTAACATGGATCAATCGAACATTTATGGGGCACTTCGTGCACAAAATGCTGCGCCGGAAACACTTTCGCATTTATGGGCAGCTATAGAGGCAGTACGGCTCAGTATTCTGCAGGGGACTTTCAGCGACTTGTTAAGTCGATTTGCGCACTACTCCGGGGAAAAGGAGGTCCGACACACTATTAGGAGGTAGCCGATGACTTTCGTCACCTCAGTATATACTTCAGTGCGACGAATTCGTCGTGTGTTTGTGTTATACACTTTGAAACTTCCAAATTTTAGCACGTGCACTGTATGAGTGCCGTTAATTTCTCAGCAAACTGTCTGAACTCATATGGCTGCACATACTCTCGACGTTTACAGAATGTGGCCGTGCTTCACATGAGTAACGGAAACATAAGTTTCAAAGGCACTAGAGTAGTAAAGATGTTAACTAAAGACGTTGTACGGAGTATAGGAGCACAACAAAGTAAGTGTTTGCTAATTCTATAAGGATAAAGGATGGAAAAGAGAAGTAAAATTATGTATAATAAATAGATACACGTCGACAAAACCAATAACGACTATAAAACGAGGTCCCAGTAGGAAAGCAAGAAAATCTGTATGAGCCACCTGAATACGTATTTGTAATGTATCAGAAATATGTAGTCGTGTAGTTTAAATAAACCTTTTTAAACTGCATGTGTGGCTGATTCCTGCTTTAAATTGTTAACCTTGTACGTTTAATCTGTTCTGAACAGTCTCGACAAGAATGATACGTTTGTGACAAAATAAACACCTACAGCCGTCCTCATTTTATTTTATTGCAACCAGTTTCAACGCTTCAATGCGTCATCTTCAGCTTGTTGTTGATGAAGTAAGGGATCATATCAAACCATACCGCATCAAAAACAGCCAGAAGACGGCACATTGAAGCGGTGAAGCTGGTTTCAACAAAATAAAATCATAAGGACGGCTGTAGGTGTTTTATTTTGTCACAATAGTAAACAGTAGAGATGGGTAGTTCGCGAACGAACGGGTGCAAAGGAACGGTTCACCAAGATGAACAAAAGGACTGAGGAAGGAATTCCAAGGAACGATCGGTTCATAGTTCACTTCGGTCGTGGCGGTCTACTTATAGTTCCCGGGAACGACGAACGGACGGTTCATAGTTCACTTCGGTCGCGGCGGTCTACTTATAGTTCCCGGGAACGAGAAACGATCGGTCCATAGTTCTCTAGTTCACTTCGGTCGCGGCGGTCACTTCGGCAGTTCTCGTTCCAGCCTCGGTCGCGTGCTCGTCTCAGTCTCGGTCTCCCTCGGCCGCACTCGTCGTTCTTCGCATGACCACCTATCTCAGTTGCACTGCCGACTGCTCCTAGTTAGTTCAGTATCCAGTTGTTCGTTTCGTTCACTGCGCTCGCCTATTTTACATGTGTTCCAAACTGTTCTTACACTTGGTCCTGGCTATTCAGCGTCAACGACCAGTAATCAAAAAGTATTTTATAGTTAGGTAAATTACATAAAAAATACGTTACATGTAATAGTTACGTCTTTTCAGATAACAAAAGTGCATATCAGCTTATTACACTTCCTGTCTGCTACTACTGCACCATAACCTCAATGCCAGAAACAGGTTGTGACATAAAACTATTTTGTAAAAGCAACTATGGCACAAAGCAACAGAGCAGTGTTACCCTCTGAGAGGAATTTTGTTATGTTGACCGTGTTGTTCCTAACGGAGGTGGCTTATTGGAAATGAAAGTCAGAATTACATAAATGTTTGAACAGTAACAAACAAAATTTTGCCTATCTGTACTGTTCAATTGATAAAGAAAACGGTCGCCAGCCTAATTAGGCAAGAGAAAGATTAACGTTCTCGTTTAAGAAAGTAGATATAAGTAACTATAATGGACAAACACAACCTAGACTTAGCCACACGCGAGTGCAATGAACTCTGACACACATATGTTTTAAGATTGAAGCTAACAACTGGAGCAGCAAAACTATTTGCAAAATTATAATAGATAGCGAAACACACTATTACTTTCAGGGCTTAAAGAAATTATGGTTTTACTAATTGTGGACTTTCCGTTACTTGTTACCGCGCATTAATACAATAGACAAACTGTGAATCCTTTTATACTATTAACATGCACTTCTAATACACAAGATACACAAATACTTAGCAAACATGAATATATATAACGTTTCACAACTGCAGCTTTCTCACTTTTACTACAGCGTAACACAATACTGATCAAATTGCAAGAAACTGACTCACCTTTTAGGATTTACTACAGACAATAATGTGATCATTTGCCTTATAAGCCTCAGTCTTAAGAACTTTTAATATTGAAGTTAGCAACAGCACTGTAAATAGCAGTTTTAATAGGAAAATTATTTTTAGCAAATAACATTTACTTTAACTCACTCTATTGCCACATTAACTTTAACTTTCTTTTTACTAAGTTCAAGAGGCATTAATTAGCAAAACTCTAGGCTTTAATTTCTTTTAGTAAGGACACTCGGATATCACTTTAGCTCAAACGGAGAGGAACCTGAGAGGTGTTATAATAAGGAAAACATCAAGGTAGGTACATAAATTCCGATATAAATTACCTTATATTTGATCACAATAACACATCCATTAGGCCGATCCTTCACTGTACATCAATGTAGTATTCCGATACAATGATTGCGCAATGTGGTGGCAACTGCATGTTGGTAGGTGGAATTGCAGGTAGAATTGTTGGACTCTGTCATTTCTTGGTGGCGATGATAAATACAAATTCCAGAATAGTTCCAGCTATTTATCCATCCATCCGAGGCATTTGAAAGCGGCAGGAAAAGCCTCCCTCGGAACCATCACAATATGCATCTGTTACATGGCAGTGCACGGACTCGTAGCTCGTCTCCGACTCGTAGCTCGTCTCCGACTGACTACCAGTTCCACCTTTTCTACCTAGGCCAACCACAGTTTGCGCGCGCTACACAGTTCCGTTCCCGAGGGGAACCACTGCACCTTTTACATACAAATTAACTAAGAGCCCTAAGTGAGGTTCAGCAATTTACAAAACAGCAACCAAATATAATAAATAAAACAAAACATTTACACATATTGACATCTCTACAAAAAATTATTCACACAAAATTACAATCATATACAGTAAGTTTTGTTCCCTCCAAATGGGCAAAGCATTTACAGTACAGATACACTACTTTGCATTAAAACAAACCACGACATCAAAGTTTTAACAAAGAAAAGAGTATACAATTTTGTGTTATCTATTCAATCAAAAACATTTACAGGTTCTTAACGATGTAAAATGTATCTGAAAAAAAGCAAAATAAATGAGTACAGCATTAGAGCTATGGTGTACAAGCTCACTTCATTATATCGATGAGTAGCAGAAGACATGCTTATAACAAGTTTTTTTTGTTTTTAATCATATATATTTTTGGTTTCATCGACTTGATTTAGCAGCTAACTGTCAATAATCTGCTTAATTTTTAGTTTAAGAAAATTCATATCAAACGATTTTCGTGTATCTTTCATATACAAAACATTCCATTTAGGAAGGCTCTAATTATTTTTAAGTTTGGTTGTTTCCAATTTGCATTACCTGCTAGTTTGGTTTCTTTGAAAATAAAAAGTGGGTTGTGGGTCATTTTGGCTCAGTAGGAAAAGCGGTGCCTCTCCATTTGAAAAGACATAGATTGCCATAAAATCACATTTACTTATTATCTCAAAAACATTTGTTCAGAAGGAGCTTGCAAACCAAAAACTTTACTACTGCGAACTTATTGCTGCATTAACGTTTATAATGCAAAATAAACTAATTTTTACTAAGCATGTGACGCAATTATGAGAAAACCACATCTTATTTTATGCTTCCATAAAGTCTCTACTTCGCCTACGAACTCAGAGACAACGTGAAGTATATATAGGGTGTAAACGATTATTGTTTACAACGTAGCATAGCTATGTAGTGGTAGTCGAAACGAAGAACTTTATACAAGACGCTTGTGGTCTATTAAGTTGGGAAACTGCCACCAAAGAGTTACAAGACTACATGAGCTATATCCCATGCACGTCACGTGAGATTTTCATGTTCTCTTCTCCAGCTCTCTACACATCGTCATCGATTGTTTCGCAATTGTTGCTTGCATTAGCTTGTTATTTCTTCACTGCCTAATTATTATATGTTTGTCTGTTTGGTGTATCTGCTCGTAACGGGCAACACATCGTCTGTAATTGGCAAACAGTCTGTTCTCGGGGCCGGTTTTCCGTGCACCACCCTTTATTATTTCCGTGCGATCAGCCACACAAGGCTACGGTTGGCTAAACGACAGGTTCTGCAGAATCACAGAAATTACTTCTAAAAGTGTGTAAGAATTCTGTAATGAATAAAAACTCTACAGGGCGGAGGCAAGTGCCCCCTCTTGGTGTCCTCCATCCTTCAGTCACCTACACTACTAGGTTTCAGCTTTTCATAAGAACCATATACCAAGCACAAATGAACGGTGATCGAGTAAAAATGAACGGTTCCCGAAAAAGAACGATCAGCAGTGAACTAGTTCCCAAGGATGAACGAGTTTGCCAGTCTCTAGTAAACAGTCGTCATCCTAGAGACCTCCTGCCAAAAGAATGATACGTGGTTAACTGGTTAACTGAAGAATAACCCACCCTATAAATTTTCTTGGGACTTCACGTGATATTTGGCGTCTTTCTATGGGCGTCAGCCAGTTTGAATTTTTGATAACATCCATGCACTCCCTCGGAAGACAGAAATCCTGTGAAAATGTATGCTACTTTTTTCAAACACGATCAGTGACCCCTGTTAGGTGCACCTGATTTAAATAGCATATTTCTCGTTTTTGAAATGACTTCTCTCCCATCGCAAGGCTGCGTTTTGTTCTGTCCTGATTTCTGTCTCTTTGTTTATCTTAATCCCCCTAAAGAAAAACTCTTCTACTACTTTCACGGTCTCATTTCTTAATCTAATTGTCACCTGATTCGACTGCGCTCCATTTACCTACTTTAACTGCTGCTCATGCTCATCTCATAGTCCTGTATCGAGACACTGCCCTTACCATTCAACTGATCTCCCAAGTCCTTTTCCGTCTCTGGCAGAATTAGAATGTTATCGGCATATCTTACAGTTTTATAACTTCTCCCTTAACTTTAATGCATTGTACAAATTTGTCCTTGGTTTCGTTTACTGCTCGCTCTCTGTACAGGACAGACGGGCGGGAGCGAGGTTGGTGGTGGGTTACGTCTCTGTTCCACTTCTCTGTCAAATACCATCTCCCCCCTCCACCCCTCTTCATGGCCTCCAGCTCTTGCAACCTCAATCCGGTACAAGTTGTAGATACACTTTCATTCCCTGTACTTTATCCCCACTATCTTCTAAATTTTATGCTTAATCTAGTGGAATATTAACAGTCAAAACTCTCACATTAATGTCACTTCCGCAGATAAAGCACCGTACCGGACATGACTTCTGCGAGCGCGCTTTTTGAAAAGATTTGCGTCGTGCATGTCAGCGCTATGTCGCTGACGTCAACAGAGCTGTTATCTGTTGCTCCAGAGGTTTTCGTGCGTATGTCTACGTCAATATTCTTCTTCCCGAAATTTTTACCATAAGTGGCACCCTACATCCCACGCATGGTATCAGCTCTGGAAAAACGTATTGTATGCCTGGCGTCTTTTTTTACCCCAAAGTGATTCAAGCAACTTTATGGCGATAAAATTTGAAATATGTCCACGAAAGTAATTATAAATATGCACTATGTTGATATTACAACTTCATAATTTGTTAACCCTCGCACCTCACACTGGGAGTCCTAGAGACCCCAGCGTAATTTTTATTGCGTATTACAAATAGTATGTTGGGTACAATTTATTGAAACTTAGCGTATATTAGGTTCGTTACACCGCCTACATGTATGCGATGTTAACTCAAACATTTGCATTGTTGTTGCGGTAGTGCCAAGCTGTAAACGTCCGCGGGGTCTTGATTAGCGCAGTGTGGGTTCCGTGTAGCTCATTTATGCAAACTGAAAATAATAACTTGGTAAGTATACAATACTGAAATATATATTGTGTGTAACATATACACTCCTGGAAATTGAAATAAGAACACCGTGAATTCATTGTCCCAGGAAGGGGAAACTTTATTGACACATTCCTGGGGTCAGATACATCACATGATCACACTGACAGAACCACAGGCACATAGACACAGGCAACAGAGCATGCACAATGTCGGCACTAGTACAGTGTATATCCACCTTTCGCAGCAATGCAGGCTGCTATTCTCCCATGGAGACGATCGTAGAGATGCTGGATGTAGTCCTGTGGAACGGCTTGCCATGCCATTTCCACCTGGCGCCTCAGTTGGACCAGCGTTCGTGCTGGACGTGCAGACCGCGTGAGACGACGCTTCATCCAGTCCCAAACATGCTCAATGGGGGACAGATCCGGAGATCTTGCTGGCCAGGATAGTTGACTTACACCTTCTAGAGCACGTTGGGTGGCACGGGATACATGCGGACGTGCATTGTCCTGTTGGAACAGCAAGTTCCCTTGCCGGTCTAGGAATGGTAGAACGATGGGTTCGATGACGGTTTGGATGTACCGTGCACTATTCAGTGTCCCCTCGACGATCACCAGTGGTGTACGGCCAGTGTAGGAGATCGCTCCCCACACCATGATGCCGGGTGTTGGCCCTGTGTGCCTCGGTCGTATGCAGTCCTGATTGTGGCGCTCACCTGCACGGCGCCAAACACGCATACGACCATCATTGGCACCAAGGCAGAAGCGACTCTCATCGCTGAAGACTACACGTCTCCATTCGTCCCTCCATTCACGCCTGTCGCGACACCACTGGAGGCGGGCTGCACGATGTTGGGGCGTGAGCGGAAGACGGCCTAACGGTGTGCGGGACCGTAGCCCAGCTTCATGGAGACGGTTGCGAATGGTCCTCGCCGATACCCCAGGAGCAACAGTGTCCCTAATTTGCTGGGAAATGGCGGTGCGGTCCCCTACGGCACTGCGTAGGATCCTACGGTCTTGGCGTGCATCCGTGCGTCGCTGCGGTCCGGTCCCAGGTCGACGGGCACGTGCACCTTCCGTCGACCACTGGCGACAACATCGATGTACTGTGGAGACCGCACGCCCCACGTTTTGAGCAATTCGGCGGTACGTCCACCCGGCCTCCCGCATGCCCACTATACGCCCTCGCTCAAAGTCCGTTAACTGCACATACGGTTCACGTCCACGCTGTCGCGGCATGCTACCAGTGTTAAAGACTGCGATGGAGCTCCGTATGCCACGGCAAACTGGCTGACACTGACGGCGGCGGTGCACAAATGCTGCGCAGCTAGCGCCATTCGACGGCCAACACCGCGGTTCCAGGTGTGTCCGCTGTGCCGTGCGTGTGATCATTGCTTGTACAGCCCTCTCGCAGTGTCCGGAGCAAGTATGGTGGGTCTGACACACCGGTGTCAATGTGTTCTTTTTTCCATTTCCAGGAGTGTAACTATTTTCTTTCAATGTAGCCCCATATTATTTCATTTTTCAGTGACAATGAATATACGATTCACAACAGATGACCATATATATAAGGCACTTAGGAACGAGTTGGACCAGGAAGACGATTCATTTGGATGCCTAGATTCTGATGAAGTTCCTGATTTTTGTCTAAATACCGTAACCATCAGGTACAGAAGAGAATGGAGTAGACGATGGTGATAGTCATGGTAGTTCCTCTAACATCCTTCTACGTAAGAATGGCTACAAGTGGTCTTCAACTACACCATTTAAGAGAGAAAGAACCAAATCCAGAAATTTGGTTACTCACCTCCCAGGACCAAAGGGTCAAGCAAGGTCTGTTTCTAGTCCAGTTGAAGCATGGAAATTATTAGTGATAGATGAAATGCTGTACACGATTGTCACTTACACAAACGACGAAATTATTCACAAACGTTCTTCAAACGGAAACCCAGATAGTTACCATAACACTACGTTTATTGTAGAGCTAAGAGCTGCCATTGGACCTTTGTATGTCTGCGGCGTAAACAAGGCTGCTCACACAAATTTCGAAGAACTTTGGTCTCCTAAATTTGGCAGTGCCCTGTTTCGCGCTACAAAGTCACAAAGGCTATTTTAGTTTTTTACTGGTTGTCTAAGATTTGATGACAAAGCAACTCGCATGTAAAGAAAACAAGAAGACTAATTTGCACCCATCTGTACTAAATTCATTGATAACTGTAAATCCCTATACGCCCCTTTAGAATACTGTACAATGGACGAGCAGCTAATGGACTTCCGTGGCAGATGCCCATTTAGAATATACATGTCTTCAATGTCGGACAAATTAATATTTAATGTTGAATGATTCCAAGACTTATTTCATGCTCAACGCCATTCCATACATGGCAAGGTAGTAACAGAAAAACGTGAAGCTGTCCCATCTTATTATGTGAGAAAGTTATCAGATCCAATTCATAAGAACCTGACTGTTGACAACTGGTTTTCATCAGCTCCTGTTTATCAGACAATGATTGCAAATTTGGTTTAACAATGTTGGGAACCGTAAGAAAAAATAAACCTTAAATACCACAATCATTTTTACGTTCTCAAAATGTCGGAAAAACACAATTTGCCTTTGATGTGAATAAGGCACTACTGTCGTATATCCAAAAGAAGAATAAGTTTGTACATTTGGTGTCTACCGTGCACTACTCAAACGACGTCGACAAAACAACAGGAAAACCTGAAATGGTAATTTCTTACAATAAACAAATGGTGGTACTGACACTTTTGATCAGCTGTGCAAATCTTACACCGCTGCACGTGCAACAAGAAGATCGCTTATGAGGGTTGTCCGTGGCGTTTTTGATCAAAGTGGGATAAATGCTATGGTTCTGTTTACCCTTCCCAGCACTGAAGTAAAGAAGCCACGAAGGAAACTTCTGCACGAAGTGGCATGGAACTTAATAGCACTTCACCTAAGGGCTAGGTTGAATATACCTACACTACGAAGGAATGCGAAGAGAAATCTAGAAGAAACATTGGAAATAGATACTGTGCCACCAGACAGACCAGAACCTCTAACCAGCAAAGTTCAAGGAAAAGGGACAGAAAAACAAAAATGTGTTGCCAGAATTGTAAATGGGCGATCTGTGATTAAAATAGAGCCCTAAATTGTACCGAGTGTTCTCAATGATAATACAACTGTAACTAATATATTAGTTAGAGTTTTTCACTTGGTTATAATTTACATTAGCTTCATCTTTCTTGTGCGTTTTTGCACAATTATGCTATAATAGTAATTTTGTAAACACCCTATGTCAAAACTCATGTAAAAATCAAATAATCCATTATATTATATTACATGACATTACTTTATACATTCACATTCAGACTCATGTTGAATTTATACATTAGCAAAAAATATATATTAAAATTCATTTTCGGTATAACGTTGAAGTGTAACATGTACCAAATTTGTAAATACCGTATGTTACTCATTGTAATAATTACATAGATATTCTGCTGCATTATACACATTCAAATATGAGAAATCTAAACATAAAGAAATACAAAACACTACTTATTAATAATACTACGGACAAGTCCCATGTGTTACTCATTATTGTAAGAATAAAATATCACTACAGGTAATTACTTAGTTATTTACAACGTCCAATATACATGAGACAGTCCATTGTCTATATTAATGATATATGATAACATTTTACTGGCGTCCAGTGGACCCCAGTGTGACCTGCAAGGTAATTCAAATCAATGTTAATGTAATTAAGTTACATATAATTTGTAAATATTTACTACATTCCTCTGAAATAGGAAAATGTATTTTATTTACTTTGTTTAGTTCAAAAAATTATTTTAACACAAAATATTCATAGCCCACACACTATGTAACAATACTGTAATTTATTAATGTTATGTGTAATATCACTTACATGGAATTTTATTAGAAATACACTGCTACTCACTATCCATGTCATATAATGAACAACCATTACACAACAGACTTATCCTAGCATGTTCTTTACAGACAAACTTGTGACATCCATCGCATTGTTGATTTACTTTCTTGTCCTTTGACCTAGGACAGGAATCACACCGTTTTCTTTTCATATTTGGAACATCGGCTTCCTGGTTATCGTGTTGTTTTCTCCTTAGAACATCCATGAAGCCTGAAGATATTATTGCTGAAAGAATTCATTGTGTTCTGCTCTATGGCAAAAAAAATTCGTCGTTCAATGTGAGGTTTGACTAGTTCTTTTCTTAGTTCTGAGAGGAATTCACTCAAATGCTTCCCATGTGCCTTATGAAAGCCAGTTATTATTATTGGGCCAAAGAATGCCTGCATCTCTGTAGAATCGAGTTCAATCCTGCATTCAATAGTTGGGTACAGAATTTTATTATCGTCTGCATGATTATTGGTATGCATTACTATTACACTCTACATATGACTTGTGATAGATAGTCTGAAACAATCTGCCCTTGTCTGTAGTTGTGGTCTAAAGTTATGTGTAACGTGCACAGTTTCACGTATTACATTCCTTGAAACCTCTTTGCGCACATCAGGTGGTAATGTGTTATACGTTATTTGTCGACAAAAGTAGATGCACTCTTTATCTAAGTACCATTACCATCTTATTCACAGTCACTCATATCCACTTCATCTCCGACCTGTATATCTTCCTCTATCATATCTTCGTCAGCATCACTGTCATCCTTTCTTCCAGAAGTGCTAGTTCTGCAAGGTCTGCCGGAGAGCTTTTGTGAAGTTTGGAAGGTAGGAGACGAGGTACTGGCAGAACTGAAGCTGTGAGCACGGTTCTTGAGTCGTGCTTGAGTAGCTCAGATGGTAGAGCACTTGCCCGCGAAAGGGCAGGAAGTTTCATATCAAACATCGCTTCACTTCCCCGTCGACCTTGTATAGAACATGTTTCTGTTATTTGTAAATAACCTTCATACTTATCAGTAATACCAGGAAACCTTTGTCTTTGATCAATACGAAGAACGTTCTACTGAGTACAAATCAACAACAATAATGGTGCAGATTTTTTATTTTTGCGAAAGTAAACTGTACGTACTTCAAAAGTAATTGCTTTGGTTACGTAAAAACGCAGAGGTTACGATATTAACTAATTTCTATTACTTAGAGCATGAAATTTGTATTTTGTAAGCATATAAAACACACTGAACGATGCGCCGCTCTAATGATGTGCCAAACAAACAACGAAACAAACCAGAAACAGCGAAATTTCGTCTGTTCACAGTTTCTCTCTCAAACACTCGTTTATCTTTCCTTCCCTACTAACGCTTCGGTTATTACTTAATTCTACCATTTACACTTATGTACAGTACCAAAACTAGCGAACCGTTGTTTTGGTACAGGAGAGCTCTAATTAAGAGACATGTTCCAGTTCAACAGTGTCAGGTTTGTATGCATTTATTGGTAGTACAGGACAGTTACTCGAGCTCTAGTGACCGTTTTAAGTCTGTGTTAGTAACATCTGTCGAAAATTTCTCGTTTTGCCGAAGATCTACTTAATTACCAGTGAAGGTATGAGCACACCTTATTGTGCCTCTTGAGTAATCATTCTTATTAAGACATGGCAGCCCGATATTATGTGATCCATGGTCTCGGACTGCACATCCATCGACATCTATTGGATTGAATTGTTTCCATTATTTTTTCATAGCTTGTCATCCTCAACGTCTTATCTACTGTAGACACTGCTAGAGTTTCTGTTCTCATTCTTCCTGTTTTAAGTCACAGATACATCTGATGACATCAGACATTCGAGCTATCTTGAAGGCTTGCATACGGACCACAGAGAGATTTGTGCCTCCAGCTTAGTTTGAACTTTTTCTGAGTTTCCACTTTCATGTTACATCGCAGAAAAGAGTAAATGCCGTTATCATCTGAATTCTGTAACAACTTCCATGCAATCGTTTTTAGCCTGGGCAATAATTCCTCACGTTTGTTTTAACTTGTTCTGAGTTTCTACTTTAATGTTATTTTGCGGAAAAGAGTAAACACCACTATCATCTGAATTCTGTGGAAAATTTCATGCAATTGTTTATAGCCCGGGCAATAATTCCTCTGTTTCCATTTGCATCTCGAGCTGTGTCATTTGCCACTTTAGTGGTGCATTCACTAGATGAGTCCCATGCCTGTGAAAACTATCTGC
The DNA here is from genome assembly GCF_023864275.1 of Schistocerca cancellata. Taxonomy (NCBI): domain Eukaryota; kingdom Metazoa; phylum Arthropoda; class Insecta; order Orthoptera; family Acrididae; genus Schistocerca; species Schistocerca cancellata. The sequence continues at coordinate 1,044,960,475 of NC_064627.1, read as the reverse complement.
TGCATTATACTATGGTGCCTGCTTTAGTCTCGGTCAGGCATCGATCCCCTATCTTGCGTGTCGATATCAGCTCTGGGATGTACAGTAATATACATGGTCAGTAACTTTTGTGTCTTACCTGCAGACAAAATGTCTTGAAGTGCCCAGTGTACCCAAACGGAGGTGTACTGACTTACGAATTATCAGGGACCATAACTCCAAAAGTTTGTATTTAGAGTTGAGTTTGATTCCTACTGCCAGTTTTCACCTCCTTTGGTATTCTTAAATACATATTTTCTTTACTGAGAGCCGGCCAGTGTGGCCGAGCGGTTCTAGGGGCTTCAGTCTGGAACCTCGCGACCACTATAGTCGCAGGTTCGAATCTTGCCCCGGGCATGGAGGTGTGTGATGTCCTTAGCTTAGTTAGGTTTAAGTAGGACTGATGGTCTCAGATGTTAAGTCCCATAGTGCTCAGAACCATTTGAACCTTCTTTTTTTTTTTGCTGCGAATTTTTTCATTTTCTTATTTTTCTGTGTAAGTGTCCCCAGGTTCTCGATTTATATTAGTGGTATCTTCATGCACGTGAAAGTGCTCTTCATAAATCAAACTTAGAATACTTTTATTATTGTGGTTATTCTTACCGTATTACCTCGTATACCGTACAGTGTGAGTTGCATGTAGTTATAAAGCATATGTTCTTTCCATGTAGAACCACATCACCATCTTCACCCTTCATCATTCTCATATTGTGGATGTAGCTTAAATTCATTATGTCTCATGCCACTTCATTGCGTTGCCTTTTCTGCTCCGTTCTCTGCTGGTTCTCTGTGCCATCCACAACAGATCTTACTCATTCTGTTACTTCCTGTCACTGTCCAGGAGCCACCTGGGAGTTTGTAATGCTACTGACATGTTTGTCGCATAACATCTCATGCTATGAATACACAGTGGGTTATTTCACGGCTCTTGTGTTTCGTAGTTGGTGACCTCACTAATACAAAGATGTAGCGGTAGTGAGAAATCGATTTTTCATTGTAATTTTGTGTGTCACCGGCTTCTTGCATTTCCTTGTCGTCATATCAGCTTAGTTTGTTACTCACATATTACTGCAGGGAGTTTAATGTAAGCCATCAAATTGCGGTGTTGTTTAAACTGTGAATAGAAATGTAGTAAAGCTAAACACAAACAGAAATGATAGAATGAAGGTTTCCCCACTGGATGACATTGCTGCTGGTAATCCTTTAGGCGTATAAGGTTCTGGTCCACGAAACTCTCCTGTTCCTAATGTTTCGTCCAGAACTGCGCTGGACGTCGTCAGAGGTTGTGCTCCTCCGTTGAATCTTTCCGACTGACGGGTAGCGGATGTCATGAGCAGAATTAAAACATCTAAGGCAGGCTTTCGAAAAAAATGGCTACTACCGGAATTAAGTGAACTGAATTCTACGACCCAATATCGGAAGTCCGAAGGACAAGCATGAAAAAAAAGCGATGGAAGAATACATTTCCTCTCCGTTTCATTAAAAAGTAACAGTTCGGATCGGAAAGATTTTACAGAAACATGACATTAGACCTGTTTTTAGACCAACATAGAAAATAGGTCAACCACTCCCATGCGTGAATAATAAACGTCCTCCTCTGTCAGCATGTAACGTCTATAAAAATTCCGTGTACGTGTGGGAAAGTTTCTATTCGAACAACCTAGAGAAGCATGAGTACATAGCTAAAGGAACACAAAAGTTTTTGTCGATTTGGGAAAGTACACAAATCGTTTGTAGCAAAGCATGCTCTCCAGTCAGGAACTAACCAAGAGAAGTTTTCTGAAACAAAAATGTTATCTACGACGACGAGCTATTATCCATGGCTATGCAGAGAAGTCATTGAAATGTATAAAAATAGGGATAGTTTTAATAAGAAAGAAGAGACCATGAAACTTAGCGACATACTGACAATAGCTCTTGTGAATCGCTAAACAGTTTTTTTATCTTTGACGAGACGATAGTCGATAGTTAAAAATTTTATGTTGGACAAGGATTATCTCTGCTTATCACGTGTAACTCCGGCCAAGCACGTGTTTCTACAGTATATGTGTCGCTCTCAGATGTCCGTCCCATCAGTCAGCAAGACTCAACGGAGGAGGAACGCCTCTGAAGATGTCCAGCACAGTTATGGACGAAACATTAGGAACAGGAGAGTTTCGTGGACCACGACCTAATGCGCCGACAGATAAACTACTTCTACCAGAAAACCTACTTCTGTGTAGATATGACCTTATTTATGATAATTTTCAGCTTGTAAAGAAAGCGCAAAAGTATATTTTAATGTAGTTCACCTCTTAACTCTCTGATACCCTCTGCTGTTAGTATGATTTCTTCAGCGCAGATTGCAGGAAGTATATATACTTCTACGAATTCACGAAAACTTCGAAGGAAAAAGACATCATTGCCTGCTTCATGTTTGTTATTGTGGCTATCTGTGCTGTGTGCAGTGTGTCGCAGCTGCTAGAGTTGACTGTTGTCTGTAAGAAATTCGAAGTCGGTCGCATGCTGTTACTCGTTATTTCGTATGCATCAAACCTGGAAAGTTCTCAACTTTTTTATGTGTGCAGTATTTGTATGTTTCCGGATATTTGATATCTGTGTAAACAGAATCACTCTCAGTCCATGTCAGTTCTGTTCCGTCACTGCATTGGTGTTCGTAGTAAACATGCTCTCAGTGCTAAGTGAGGCACTTCACTGGCGACCGTGCGTTCGGATTTCATGCCCTACAATCATGTCCCTTCTTCTTGTCAGTATTTTTCGTATGTTCCCTTTTTCACCTATTCTGCAGGAACATCAATTGATTTTCAACGTTCTTCTGTAGTATCACATCTCAAGAGATTCGAGCCTGTCCTATTCCAGTTTTCCAACTGTCCATGGTTCACTACGAAACAACGGTGTGCTCCAGACTTAAGTTATCAGATATTCTTAGCCAGGAAAGCCCTCTTGCGTGTGCTGCTCTGCTATTTACGTCCTTGCTTCGTCCGTCACGGATTACTTTGCTTCCAAGGAAGCAGAATTCCTTAACTTTGTCTACTTCGTGAATGCCACTTGAAACTTCCCCTTAGAACAATTATACACGACTGTGCTTAAACTGACACACAATATTTTTAGCGCAACGCAATCTGACTTTCAGAAATCCCTACAAAGGAATGGCCCTGACTAATATTAACCTGTACCTTTCACAAATCACTTACCTCACCAAAAATCTTCGTTACTCGAACTACTGCAATACAGCGAGCGCCACTACTGCCAGCTAAATAAAAGATTCAAACTACGGAAGGCACTATCTACTGATAGGCATAGTTAGCAAATGAAAGATTTTAATAGAGAACAAACAATGTATTTACCTTAATAGTGTTGAAAAATCATAATATTCATAGCAGTTCATGACATCCAGTATTGGAAATTTCAAAACTCCGCCAATTCTCTCCCCACATCCACCACTGCTGGCGGCTCACCTCCAACTGCGCAACGCTACGCGCTGTTCACATCCAGCTGCCCAACACTACAATGGCAGACAACAATGCAAACTAGCCACAGACTGCACACAGCACAGCCAGTGATTTTCATACAGAGCGCTACGTAACGTTGCCTATTACAGATATATTCTTCCATATTCTCATTTATGCTACTTATTAGTTTTGTCTTTGTCCTGTTTACTCTCAATTCATATTCTGTACTCATTAGACTCTTCATTCCATTGACAGATTCTGTAATTCTTTTTCACTTTCACTCAGATTAGAAATGACGTCAGTGATTCATATTATTGATGGCCTTTCACCTTCAGTTTTTAAGCTCACTCTTGAACGATTCTTCCGTCGTTCCTTCTTCGGTGTATAGACTGAACACTAGGGGCAAAACTCTGCATCCCTGTCTTACACCCTTCTTTTTCTTCCTGTTTTATTGTCCCTCTTGGTTCTTCTACATATTATATATCACACGTCTGTCTCTGTCCCTGTAACTTATTTCTAATTTCCTATAATATCGAAAGCCTAGCACCATTTTAGACTGCCCCCGCCATGCACTCCTATGGAGTACACAGGACAGAGTGCGTTGTGTCCGCTGTGTGCGTTCCGTGATGCGGGAGATCTGACAGTAATCCAATCTTCAAAATTGTGCATTTCCGGACATGGGTTTCTTCAAAACTTGCTCTAAGATTCTAGTTCGACAAATCTTATGAGCATGAAATGTATTCGCAGTTTCGAATATGGGCAGCCATCAGCTACATAACATAATGACAGCAATGAAAATTTGTGCTGGACGGGTACTCTAACCCGGATTTCCCGTTTAGCGCCAGCGGTCGCCTTACCATTAGGCTACCCGAGCACGACGTACCGCCAGACCATCGGCACTGGTCGTAAATGCGGAGGCAGAACGTTGCATTGCTTGATGAATCCCGGTATCTTCTTCATCATGCTGTCCCAAAGGAACAGCTCCTTGAGACCTGTACTGCAGGACGGAAACAAGTCGGCGGCAGCTCCAGTATGCTCTGGGGGGGACGTCTATGGGTCCAGTGGAGCTCATCAAAGGCACCATGAGGGCGAAGGAGTATCGAAAACTGGTTGCAGACGACGTTCGCCCCTCCATGACGATCGTGTCTCCCGACGGCAGTGGCATTTTTATCAAGATAATTCACCTTGTGACAAAGCCAGTAGTGTGATGGAGTGGCTCAAGGAATACAATGCCGAGTTCCAGTAGATGTGCTGGCCTCCCAACTCGCCAAATATGAATCAGATGGAACACATCTGGGATGTGAATGAACGTGGCGTCAGAACTCATCGCCCCATCCCCGGCATTTACGCGATTTAGGTGACTTGTGTGTGCAAATGTGGTGCCAGCTTCCTCCAACGACCTGCGAAGACCTCATTGCTTTCATTCCACGACGTTTCGCCTCTGTTATCCGTGCCAAAGGTGGATAAATCGGGGCTCTTAGGTAGTTGGTCATAATGATTTGGCTGATCATTGTGTGCGTGCGTGCGTATGTGTGTGTGTGTGTGTGTGTGTGTGTGTGTGTGTGTATTTGTATGCAGGGTGAACGTTAATAAAACCGACAAACTGCAGGGACGGATTCCTGACTGATTGCCAGAGAGAACATAAACCAAAGATACCTAAGCTTTACATCAATAACTCGTAGAGTATAATACTGTACATACCGATTTCTAAATACTTGTAATACTTAAGCAGAAAATTTTACATAACACAATTACTGTATTTAGTTTATACTGAATAATCGATAATTTTGCATAGTCTTTCATAGTAAAAGGAGGTCAATAAAAATGTCACAAAAATTATGGGGTCCTAAAGTTCGAAATAAATCAATGAATTCACATTGATAAAATATGTATTACCAATGGTACAAAACGTTAAAGCAGCAAAAGGTGTATTGTGTTGTACGATTGATTACAGCTTTATTTCCATCTACTTTATTCCAGAATCACACGTGTGTAGTCTCGCCATAGTCTGTTGTGTTATCGTCTCGAAGAACCTCGTTATCTAGGCTTCCTTGGAATTGCTTTCCAGCATTATTGAAAGAGGTCCCTTTGGCCACAGAGATTGATTTGTTCGTCCAGTATGACGAGGCCACTACACATTCTACCCGTCAGGTGACACATCATCTATACTTAACATCCTCCAGGACACAGACGAAAATTTGTCACTTTTCTTGGCCACCAAGGTCCCCGGACATGACCCCTTTCGATTTTTATCTGAAGGGTTGGTTCAAAGGCGAAGTCTGCAAAGAAAAACATAAACGAAAGAAACGTAAAACAACACCAGTAGGACATCAGAAGAGTTGCACACATTGTGTCAAGAGAATTCTAATACACAGGTGGAATTTATCAAAATCAACTCTGAATTTTTTTGCCTTTCCTGAGTCAAAATCTAACAGCTGTATTCCTGACGCCAACAAAAATTTCATACATATTACAGGGAATATTTTTTTCTGGAGATAGTGTATGTCACCACCTCCTAAAACATTTGCTATTTCTCCTGGAACATCCTGCCCAGGTAGTCCAAAAACAGAAGGAAGCCTTTAAAAAATACTCTCGGGGCTCGTGAGTAACATAGCAATCCTTTATATACCAGGAATAAGATAATACATCAAACGTTCTTATCTGCCTTAGAAAGATGGTCCCCCTTCGTGTCACAGCAAATACCTCGTCGATGGTGCATGTATTATAATAAAAAATATTACTTGAATATTAGCACAATTGCGTTATTATAAAAAGTTCTGCTTGTAAGAAATTGTGTTATTGTTCATTCACTTTGCCTTGCGTCGTTTCGTTATCTGTGTCCAACACTATATATATATTAATTATATTTCTCGTCTTCTGGAAGCTTCTTCTTCTGTTAATTTTACGAAAATATGACCGTGGACTTCTTTTCCTCAACTTGGAAATTATCTCCCCAACGCTTCATCATCAGGACCACTGCAACGTATCCAACACTGTGGGAATTGTTAATTCAGGTACCGTTTCACGTCATTACGGAAGTGGGATGGAGTTCCAGCCTTTTGTAAAATGGAATCTCGGGAGTCGTCCTCAAGTTTTGGTGTCAGCCACATCTGCAGGATGTCAGAATACGAATGTATCGTTACAGGTCTTTCTGCAAAGACTAAGATGAAGTGGAATATGGTTTTCTGAGATTTATATTTCGATGACTCTCCCTAAATTGTGTCACTCAGTTCCTGCCTCGCATCTTTGTCACTTCATTGAATGGGTGCGACGGAAAAGCCAAGTGGCAATAATCAGTTAGTGATATGCCATAGTACTTTCGTCCTTCATCGAAAATATGGTTAAGGAATTCTTTCCCTTGCTGTTGGTTGAACGCCCATATGAAGTTTCCAAGAATATTGTCTTCAGTATTACCAAGGTTTTTTTTAAGGAACTGTTTTTATGTATCTCTCTTGAGACAATGAATAAGTTGGCTACTGCAACAAACGGGATTTTTTCTTTTCTGGAAGATTCCAGTGCCTGTTGCATTGATTGATCATCCCGTGATTGTTGTACTGATTTTCTTAAATAATTTGATACCATCATAAAATACAACCGTAATAAGAGGAAATAGCTTTTCAGCAAGATCTTAATAAGTTGCTGTCTTAGTATATTTATTTTATGAAATAATGTTGTCTTAGCATCAGTTTTGTTGTCTTGAATTGAGGTAAATAAGATACAAAACATAACGCAGGTGACTGGTCATTATCACCGATTGTACGCCACTATACTAAATGTTGCCTGAATTTGAAATTACATAAATAAGGCAATTCATAAACGCGTGGTTTCGAATCCTAAAATATAACGGTTTACTAGTATTCTAACAGTTGTCACAACAGACTGACTGTTAGGGATATAAGTGCAGATATTTTTATTGGTGACTGAGGACAGTCTACTGAATAACATTGCATCAGTATTATTTCATTTGCACAAACGATTATAGCTATTAGGCGTAGTATGTTTTTAGGTTGGTTAGTATCTCCAAGTACACGTGGCAAGTGCAAGCCGTCTATGTTTATTTTCCCCTGGGTAACAGGATACATGTTACATTGTGGAAACGTGGACGCAAATGGTTAGTCTGTACTGACGGGTGTAGTCCACTTTGCGGTGCAGTTACTACTGAGCAGAAAACATCAGGCAGTACATTATGTGACGTGTTTGTGGGAAGACTGTTAGACGCATAGACAAAACAACTAACACACTGAAGTGGGTACATACCAACTTACCAATGATAACAGTGTAAGTAGGCTGTTTAGGTTTTCTTATTGGTAACGCCACGTAGCGCTCTGTATGAAAATCACTAGCTGTGCTGTGTGCTGTCTGTGGCTAGTTTGCATTGTTGTCTGCCATTGTAGTGTTGGGCAGCTGGATGTTAACAGCGCGCAGCGATGCGCAGTTGGAGGCGAGCCGCCAGCAGAGGTGGATGTGGGGAAGTGAGATGGCGGATTTTTGAGAATGGATAATCTGGAGGTGTGTCCATCAGAAACAGTACATTTGTACGAATGGATGTCATGAACTGCTATATATATTATGACTATTAAGGTAAATACATTGTTTGTTCTCTATCAAAGTGTTTCATTTGCTAGCTATGCCTATCAGTAGTTGGTGCCTTTAGTAGTTTGAATCTTTTATTTAGCTGGCAGTAGTTCGAGTAAGAAGATTTTTGGTGAGGTAAGTGATTTGTGAAAGGTATAGGTTAATGTTAGTCAGGGCCATTCTTTTGTAGGGATTTTTGAAAGTCAGATTGCGTTGCGCTAAAAATACTGTGTGCCAGTTTAAGCACAGTCATGTATAATTTTTCTACGGGGACGTTTCAACAGTATCCGCACTTACATCCCTAACATCCAGTACATACGTTTTTAATGCATGCAAATGAATCAGATGTAATGCAGCGGTAGGAGAGAGTGCCACGAGTAACCATACTAGAAATCCTGATTGGTAAGAAATGAATGTCGGGGTGGAGGTGCGTTTAAAGGTAAGTTTTTCTAGAATAACTCGAAAACCGTGGCATCCAGCAAAAAGAAATCTCAGTACAAAATTTAACTACCTTAAATTTCCTACAAATAAGGCCTCGTTCGTTTTTTCTGTAGCACTAATAGTTTGTGTGTTGCAAGCGAGAGAATATGAAAGTCTCAGCGCGCGGTTCTTGCAGGCCAGACGTAAGATTGTTGACTGCACTAAACGATGGCGGGAGGGACACATGAGTCACCCTGTAGACGCCCAGGTGACAGGTGTCAAGTGGCGGCGCTTGCACGAGGCGGCGTCAAAGGGTTGGCGTGTTGCGCGGGCAGCGGCCCTGTAGGCGAACTGGGCGCTCTAGTGCAGCAGCAGAGGCAAGCAGAGGCGGCAACAGGCCGGGTCGATATTTAATTACCTCGGCAGGGCGCGCGACACCTGCGTCAGCCCGTGGCTGCGCCTGTGCCTATCCCTGTCCCTGTGCCTCCCTCCACCCACCGACACCTAGTTCCAGCTTCCAGCTGCGGCTGGAGTCACGGCTGCGGCCGCTATTAACGGGCCGCCAAACTGGGGCTCGGCCGCAAACCCCCCGCCCTATCGCTGCAGCTGCAGACGCCACAGCGGTCGCCGCCGGCATAAAGGGAGACGGCGGGGTCTGGCCGCTCAGGCGGTCACCTAAAGCCTGGTCACAGACGGAGCGCTTTCCAAGGGAAAGCTGTTGACTGATAACTATGATATTGTAACATGGAATAACGGATAAAGTACGCTATAAGCTAAAACATTTTTGTCTAATATGGCATCATCACTTGATACTAAATAACGAAGTTTGTTGTTCTAGCTGTTGACTTTTGCTAAAATCTTGCATACGTAGGCTGGTAACGTGTGAAGTACGGTTATTTTTCATACATGACGTACATAGAAAAATTCAGCCACTATCTACGAGGGTAATCCCAAATGTAAGGTCTCCTATTTTTGTAAGTACATAGATCTGTTTATTTCTAGAATGGTTTACATCAGCTTGAACATTTAACTATTTTGCGACATAATGTCGATTTCTGTCGATGCATTTTTGTAGACGCTGTGGCAGTTTTTGTATGCCCATGTCATACCAGCTCGCCGCCATGCTGTTTAGAAAGTTATAGACCTCTTCTTTCACCTCGTCGTCGGAGCTGAGTCGCTGGGACCACAATTAACGGTGACGGGTACTGTGAGACTCTGAAAAAACTCAAACGGGCAGTTCAGAACCGGAGAAGAGGAATGATGAGCGAGGGCTTACACGTTCTCCATGACAACGCTCGGCCACGCATCGGTCGGCAAACCGTTGCTCTCCTGTAACAGTTTCAGTGGAACATAATCACCCACCCACCCTATAGTCGCCGGCCGCGGATGTCTAGCGGTTCTAGGCGCTCAGTCCGGAACCGCGCGACTGCTATGGTCGCAGGCTCGAATCCTGCCTCGGGCATGGCTGTGTGTGATGTCCTTAGGTTAGTTAGGTTTAAGTAGTTCTAAGTTCTAGGGGACTGATGACCACAGCTGTTAAGTCCCATAGTGCTCAGAGCCATTTGAGCCAACCCTATAGTCCTGACTTGCAGCCCAGGTTAAAAGAACATTTGGCCGGAAAGCGATTCAACTCCGACGACGAGGTGAAATAAGAGGTTCATAACTTTCTGAACAGCATGGCGGCGAGCTGGTATGACATGGGCATACAAAAACCGCCACAGCATCTGCAAAAATGCATCGACAGAAATGGTGATTATGTCGAAAAATAGCTAAATCTATGTACTCATATAAAAATAGGAGAACTTACTTTTGGGATTAACCTAGTGGAATAGAGGGCCTGATGATGGCGTACTATACCGTCGAAACCAGTGGCTTTTAAAATAAATTAGAGATGAACTTACAGCTGGTGGCATCTTAGATATTTCTCACATTAAATAACGAAGTTTTTCTCCAACAGAAATGTAACGGGACCGTTGACACCGCTTTACACACAGACATCGGTGACGCGACAGTGCTTTGAACGCCGCTCAGTTGCACCGGCCGTCTTGCCACAATGATGCCCAGTCACAGTGTTCTGTATTTCTTCCGTCTTGCCGGTCGAGGTGGCCGAGCGGTTCTAGGCGCATCAGTCTGGAACCGCGAGACCGCTACGGCTGCAGGTTCGAATCCTGCCTCGGGCATGGATGTGTGTGATGTCCTTAAGTTAGTTAGGTTTAAGTAGTTCTACGTTCTAGGGGATTGATGACCTCATATGTTAAGTCCCATAGTGCTCAGAACCATTATCTTCCGTCCTGTAGCAGTGAACTGCGGCGGTCGGGAATAAAGCTCGGACGACTGTTTCATCCTGATCGCTGTGATTTTGGATGAAGAAGTGGAAAAATAATTGTAAAAGACAGGAATGTGGGTCATTAGGAGGGAAAAAATGACCATCAGAAAGGGAATTTGCCATTCTGTACCGTGCAGTGATGGACGATAGACCGAAGTTTTATAAATAATTCAGTATGTCGGAAATTTCATTCAACTTACTGTTGTACAAGTTGGATGTTCATCTGAAAAAGCGAAATACATCCTGAAGAAAAGCCATCACATGTCGGGAGTTTGCTTGAAAAATTTGGAAATCTGAGGTACTTTCCTACGAGACCGAACTGCTGAGGTCATCAGTCTCTAGGCTTACACACTACTTAATCTAGTTTAAACTAAGTTTGGTTAAGGACAACATACGCACCCATGCCTGAGGGAGGACTCGAACCTCCAACGGGGGGAGCCGCGCGAACCGTGGCAAGGTGTCTCAGACCACGCCGCGAAGTTTGCTTGAAGTTAGTATATAATATAATTAACACACACTTTGACAATTTACTGGTAATTAAATATATGACATCAACATTCATCATTACTGGCTTCTGTTGTGTAATCTTGAGTGTCTTCTTTTGTTTCGCACGAGACTGATTCATCACCGTATCACCGTTAGGATCACCAGTGAAATCTTCGTCTGTTACATCCCTACTGTATACTTTTTTTCAGATATCTGCCCACAGTATATGCACTAAACGCGATTTCACTTAGCTTCGCTTGGAGCACAGTGCAGTTCACAAGAGTGTATGAGGAAAAAAAAATGGGAAATTTGTGGTAAGTTCCTATGGGACCAAACTGCTGAGGTCAGCGGTCCCCAGGCTTACACACTATTTAATTTAACTTAAACTAACTTACGCTAAGGACATCACACACACTCATGCCCGAGGGAGAACTCGAACTTGAACTGGGTTAGCCGCGTGAACCATGGCAAGACGCCGTAGACCTCGCTGGTACCCCGCGCGGATATCTATGAGAAACCTGCATGATAAATACAGGAAATATAATGGACGAAATGTGGAGGAACATCAGTAAGGGTTTTTATGAAATGCGGCATTTTTCCTAACTTTGTAGAAGTTCGGGATGGGAAACATGTTTCAGTTCAGGCTAATTCGAACACCGGGTAAGTGTTCTTTAAATACACAATGACATTCTCAATAACTTTGTTGCCTTTCGTAGGTGCTCAGTGTAACTAGATGCCGGGGCATGCGGAAAGAAAATGTTACAGCTGTAGCCAATAATCTTTTACTAGTTTGTCATACTCATTAAAGTAAAATCGGACATAAACACGTAAGTACTTACAGTTTTATTTTTTTAATTTTTTTATTTATTATTTTGCTCCTGTTTTATTCCAGTGTGTATTTTTCACCACAGTGTCCATGTATTTCGGACTGGAGACATCATAAAACTCTGGATTGTCGTGCACTACTTCAATAACTTTTCCGTCATTCACGTTTGTGATGATAAACTACCACACGACAACACAACAACTTGACCGTGTCGCGGCCTCAAGTGAAAAATCGTTGGACGCCAGAAATACAGCGATTACGAAACGACGTCGGTAGGAGCAGGGTGTGGGCTGTCACGGTGACGCCACGGGCGAGTTTTAAATTCATGAAACAATACCTTCAAACAAATCGGTTGTGTAACGGACCGGTCACGACACTGTCGCGTCACTGATGTCTGCGAAGCAGCCTTTAATGATCTTAGTATACACTGATGAAATAAAATATTACGAATAGTGCCAGCCGCGACAATGAATGCCGTGACGTGGTGAGGAAAGTATATAAGCGCAACAGAAACGAAAATCCCAACAATCTAAGGATCATAAGGGCCTCAAATAAGGAAAACCAGAAGATGAGCGTTTTTGTCACAGGGAAGGTTGTTATAGACGGACTCTGAGATAGAGCATCTTAGAAACAGTTAAACTGGTCGACTATTCGCGTGCTAACTGTTCGTGTTCTACTGTCATGAAAATCCAAGGAAAGCTGTTGAAGGGGACGGAACCACGATTAGTGCAACAGGGTGCTGCACGTCGGCACTTTATCACAGGCGCTTGAGTTCGATACCTCTATCGATTTGTAAAGGAGGATAGGTGGCAGCCTGGCGACAAAGAACAGTGTTGGTGCAGGCAAAAGTGCTCCGTAGCACAACATTAAGTGCACATTGTTGAACGTGTGGAATTCTGAAGTGGGTAAACCCTATACGCTGGACAGCCAGAACATTATGACCACCTATCTAACAGACAGTACGTCGACCTTTGGCACGGATAAGAGCGGCGGCACGTCGTAGCATGGAAACAATGAGGCCTTGGTAGGTCGCTAGAGGGAGCTGGTACCACATCTGCATACACGAGTCACCTAATTCCCGTAAATTCCGGGGAGACGACGATGGATTCTGCCACCACGTTCAATCACGTTCCAGATGTGTGCGATTGGGTTCAGATCTGGCGAGTTGGGAGGCCAGCACCATCAACTGGAACTCGTCACTCTGTTACTCAAACCTCTCTATCACACTCCTGCCGTGTGGCACGGCACCTTATCTTGCTGAAAACTGTCACTCTCGTCGGGAAACATGATCGTCATGAAGGGGTGTATATCGTTCGAAACCAGTGTACGACACTCCTTGGCCGTCATGGTGCCTTGCACGAGCTCCACTGGACCCATAGATGCCCACGTGACTGCTCCCCAGAGCATAATGCAGCCGCCGTCAGTTTGTCGCCATCCTGTAGTACAGGTGTCAAGAGGCTGTTCCCCTGGAAGACGACGGATTCGCGCCCTCCCACTGGCATGATGAAGAAGGTATCGGAAATCATTAGACTATGCAACCCTCTGGCAGTGCGCCAACGTCCGGTGCCGCTAGTCACGTACTCATTTCAGTCGTAGTTGTCTACGTCTATGTCGGTATTAAGGGGCGCCGACTTATAAAAAATATTAAGGGGGTGCCATACTGAGGGTCTTGAACCGGGAAATTTTCTAATTTTTAGATGAAAAATAGTGAGTTTTATAGTTTTTAAGCATCTTAGAGTCATATGATCAACATTAGAACCCCAAAAACTGGACTCTCGATAACTCGACACTCCTGGAAACTCGACAAGCCTGACATATTTTTTGGTTTTGAAAAAAGAAACAAAACATAAACACGCACGTTATTTTCGTAAAAAAACTAATTTAATTTACAGTAATACTCATGCTTATAGATTATTGCAGAGCAGTGAGTATATAGCTCTGAAAAGACTGAAATTATATTTAAATAAATCCTAAACTATTATTAACAGAATAAAGCATAAAATATTGCTGTCGCACAGTAATAACACTTTGATTAATAAGTGAAATATCTATTTTAAGCTTACTTTGAATAAGGCTCAGAGTTCATTAAATATAAACAATATTCAAAGTTAATGATTTAATACAGTTAACGAAGTTAATACAGTATGCCTAATACTCTCAGTCAAAAAATATGTAAATAGCGGGTTTTAATTGGGTCTTACACCCTAAAAATATTTATGTATTTGAAAATAACTAATAGAATACTATAGTAATATAGTAATACAGTACTAAACCAGTACTAATGTTTTGAAATTGGAAATTTAACATTACGTATGTATTTAATTCTCTATTTTATAAAGATTTTTAACATTCCTCTAAATGCCATTATTATGGCTAGAGTGTCTTTAGAAAGGGGCAAATGTCGACCGTCTGACTGGATTACTGAATATGAAGTCGTTGATGACTGATCGGATATCCAATTCATCCAAAACATCTCAGTGGGCATGAAGAACAGCCGAGTTGTTCAATCGCGTCTGTCCCATTGATGATCGAAGATATGACTTCAGACGTCTAAGGGCCTTACATGACGGTTCTGCTGCTACTGTAGTGATTGAAACGACTTGGAGAAGCTTAATGCAGTTTACTACTTCACATAACATTTCTCCAACTGCAGGCTCTTGTGTAATGCACTTTCTTACATCACGCATGCTTTTAACACCAGTTGTTTTATATTCAAGTGTATGCGCAGTCTCTCAATGCCTAGGTCATTTTTGAAAAACTCAGTTGATTTTTCCAAATCTGTTTCACCTCTGTTTACTAAAAGCAAGCACTCTTGTTCAACAGCAATGACGTGTGAGAGTCCAGTTGAACCAAACCGCTCAGTAATGCAAGATTGCACCGTTTCACAAACTTCAATGTAAATAGCTCTGTAGTATTCCTTTGGGGTTTTGAAAGTGTGCGGTGAGCTGTCTTCGTTGTTTTCATACTTCTTTGGTATACTTCGATTCCGAGGAAGCGAAGGATCATCAACTTGTGAAGGCTTTTCTTTTAAACACAATTCCCAGAAGTGTTCAAACTATCACGCCTTCTATTTAAAATACAAATCAAACCTTCATACATGTTTTCCAGATCAGCAATACTTAGATGAGGGCACTGAATTTTACCATTGACATCCTCTGCTGGGTTCACTGCATGGCAATAAAGACGTAAAAAGAAATAAGTCTTGAATTACAACATTGACTCAAGGTAGCCTGCACATTTGTAACCTGCCTCGGCACAAATTCTAAGTGCCCACAGCACCGTAACACTATCATGATTCACACCACTCGTTTTCAGTTATTTGCTTAATACTCTAATAATTATTTGTTTTAACTCATTACGAATATATTTTAAAAGGTAACTGTCGTCAAACAAGGAAAATAATAAATTCCAACATAATTTTGTGATTTTACACAGCATAATATAACTAATAATTTTCTTAAATTATTGGAGGGGGGCGCTGCCCTCCAAGCGAATTTTGAGGGGGCTGGGGTCCCTGATGCCCCATGGACTCGGCGCCTTGGCACATCCAAGAGTCACTGGCTGCGGATGCCCACCATTAGAAGTGTTCGGTGCACTGTGTGTTCACACTTATGTTAGGCTCAGCATTAAAATATGACGCTAATTCCACCACAGCCTGTCCTGTTTTATCAATCTGTCCAGCCTGCAACGTCTGACATCTGTAATGAGGGGTAGCCGCCCAACGCTACGACGTCTGGCCGTGGTTTCATCTTGGTTTCGCCACGTGTTGAAGACACTCATCGCAGCACTCCTCGAACACGAGACGTTTTCAGAACGCTCGTGCCGACCCTCCAGGCTGTCACAATCTACATTCTGTCAGATTCAGACAGATCGCGGGGCTTCCCCATTCTGTACAGAGAAAGCACGCTCACTGATACTACATGCACCGAGAGTGCCTCTGGCTAGCAGTCATTCCTCGCCAGGTGATGCTGCTATAACCTTGACCGGTTTATATCGGTAGTAGGTCGGTGGTCATAATGTTCTGGCTGATTACTGTATGTCCCCCATATTGATCGAATAACATCGTAATTTACGATTACACTGGACACTGTACCATCGAGATTGCACCGTGGATCAATTGAAGCGTCTCATCTAGCCGGATGGATCACGTTTCCTGTTACAACAGGCCATGTCCGGATACATCCGGGCAAACGGGTGCTTGAGACCTCCACTGTGCAATGTCCATTCGCACCGTTAACAGAACAGGTTCTGCTAACTGTATACTAAGCCTTCCACATCACTCGCGGCCGGCCGCGGTGGTCTAGCGGTTCTGGCGCTGCAGTCCGAAAACGCGCGACTGCTACGGTCGCAGGCTCGAATCCTGCCTCGGGCATGGATGTGTGTGATGTCCTTAGGTTAGTTAGGTTTAAGTAGTTCTAAGTTCTAGGGGACTTATGACCTAAGATGTTGAGTCCCATAGTGCTCAGAGTCATTTGAACCATTTGAACATCACTCGCAACGGGTTCTACACAACGCTGGTGACTACTTTGAAGGACAGTAACAGGTGCAAACATGTAACCCTTTTTGTATCGGTTGTGAATAAACAGTTGCCACTATTTAAGTTCGCCGGCCTGTGTGGCCGTGTGGTTCTAGGCGCTTCAGTCTGGAACCGCGTGACCGCTACGGTCGCAGGTTCGAATCCTGCCTCGGGCATGGATGTGTGTGATGTCCTTAGGTTAGTTAGGTTTAATTATTTCTAAGTTCTAGGCGACTGATGACCTCAGAAGTTAAGTCGCATAGTGCTCAGAGCCATTTTTTGAAGTATTTAAGTTCCAACCCCGTATATCCGTTTCTGGGAAATAAAAACTTTATAAGTTTTCTTAACGAAATTGCTCAATTACATAACAAATATATCGACTTAAAGACCGGAACACTGAGAAGCAAACCTGCACCTTGGCTGACTGAAGAACTGAAATAGTTCATTAATCTCAGAGACGCTGCACATTCGGCATACAGACTACGCCCCACGCCTGCAAAACATATCAATTGCAAGCATAAGCGGAACAGTATCAGTGAAACCAAAAATGGTACAAATGGCTGTAAGCACTATGGGACTTAACAACTGAGGTCATCAGTCCCCTAGACTTAGAACTCATAAAACCTAACTAACCTAAGGACATCACACACATCCGATCGCGAGGCAGGATTCGAACCTGCGACCGCAGCAGCAGCGCCGGTTCCGGACTGAAGCGCCTAGAACCGCTCGGCCACAGCGGCCGGCTCCGTGAAACCATCAGAAATGCAAAAATCAGGTATGCCCCTACGTTAAGCAATAACAGAGCTAGACTAATTGTCCTATGGAAAAACTTGCGTGATGTTGATATAGACAAAGTAAAAGGTAGAGCTGATCTCATCGTCCCAGCCAATGAACTGAACCAGTACTTCACGTTACCTACAATGTCAACTGAAGCACAAACGAAAAATAGACTCATTGATTTATCCACGCGGCTAAACGACTGTAGCCATTAAAACATATTACTTGTAACACTATCAAATGGCTCTGAGCACCATGGGACTAAACATCTATGGTCATCAGTCCCATAGAACTTAGAACTACTTAAACGTAACTAACCTAAGGACATCACACAACACCCAGCCATCACGAGGCAGAGAAAATCCCTGACCCCGCCGGGAATCGAACCCGGGAACCCGGGCGTGGGAAGCGAGAACGCTACCGCACGACCACGAGATGCGGGCTACACTGTCAAGAAAGCCATCACGCATATCAGATGAGCATCTACTGGACACGATGGCATCACAGTCCAAATGATGAAGCTTATTATTGACCTACTACTTCCCGCTATAATAGATGTCTTCAAACACTTTTTAACAAGTGTTTTCCCTGAGGCCTGAAACATTAACTAACTAAGCCGTACCTCAAATGGACACTGCCACATCACCCTGTGATTACCTACCTGTTTAAATTCTTCCTGCACTGTGCAAGACCTTAGAATATATAGTCCATAATCAACTAACAAACTACCTAGCTACAAACAATCTACTAAACGAATACCAGTCATGCTTCCGTAAACATCCCAGCACAACATCTGGCGTAATAAAGGAAACGGATGATCTGAAGCTTGTGGTGAATGCACAAGAGGCAACTATCATATGCTTCTTAGACTTCATCAAGGCATTTGACACCGTCGAATATGACATTTTACTTTTCAAACTTCGAAGCCTAAATTTCTTGTTAACTGCTGTGCAATGCTTTCCCCAGTAGCTGACGTCTCGCCCGCCAGCAATGAGTCACGTCCGGCACCATAAAGTCACAAAGGAGGCAGGTAGTACCAGGCGTTCCGCAGCGATCGGTATTAGATTCTATACTCTTTTCATTGTACATAAACGTTGTGGCATCAGTTTCGTCCTACTGCAGAGACCACATGAGCCTCCAGCCATATCTAAGTACAAAACCTATAAATAGCTAGCGAGAATCTCAAAACCGACCTTTGTACACTACCAGATGGGCCCAGGATACAGGGTTAAATCTCAACCCATCCAAAACCCATGGGATACTGGTTGGCCGCTCTAGGCTCATTGGCCCAAAATACCACCATCAATCCTAAATGGGCCAAATATCAACTTCTCTTCGACAGTAAAGTGTCTAAAAGCAATAACAGTTGAAAATCTAAATCTGCCCGAGCTCGTAACTGTAATTTGTAAGAAGGCATCAGCATCTCCTCATGACCTACAAAAATAATAACAAGCTCTACCACTTGACCTGAGAGAGAAACTTGTACAAACACTTATACTTCCAATTACTGATGTTATCCTGCAAGGCGTTTCTCAGGACAGCTCACTTCTCCTGCAACAGGTTATGAATGCCTATGTTCGACATACCTGTGATGTTCGACTCTCTGGTCACATTTCAACATCATATACACACCTGTCGTGTCCGGACATAGACAAGCACAGAGATTTCCAAAGTCTGTCTTCTCTATCGTCTTACCAATGAACAGTGTCCCTCATATCTCTCCTCGGCCTTAACGCTCCTCTCTGGACAACATGAGAACACCCACTTCCATCAGAGCAAAATCCTTTCTGACCCACTCCATCGTTCAGCCACCTTCTCGGAGGCCTTCTCAGTAGCAGGAACCCATTTCCGGAACAACTTCCCACACTCTATTTGAAAAGTGGGCACCTCCAGCTTCAGAAGAGAGGTAATGACATATCCACTAAAGCAACAATAAGAATTACCATTGTCCCTAGACGCAGTAGTTACCCTTGTGCATCCCTCTTTACTCGAGCGAGGTGGCACGGTGTTTAGCGCACTGGACTCACATTCTGGAGGACGGTTGTTCAAACCCGCGTCCTGACATCCTGATTTAGGATTTCTGTAATTTCTGTAAATCGCTTCAGGCAACTGATGGGATGGTTCCTTTGAAAGGTCATGGCCGACTACCTTCCCCATCCTTCCCCATCCGAGAGGACCGATGACCTCGCTGTTCTGTCCGGTCCCCCAAATCAGTCAACCAACCAACCCTCTTACAATCTGATCTTCCCCATTTCAAAGTATTCTTATCCGATTTAGTCTCCTTAAATATCCTTTTCCAAGAACTCGCTACATCATAAAACACCTATTCTATACGCCTACAAATTCTTTTTACATCTTCCACTGTCATTATTCTTATTAATTACACAATTATTGTCATTATTATAATAATTATTCCTATTATCACTGTTGGTGGCAGTCGTATTCATAGTAAAACTATTAACATTGTTATTTCATAGCCAATATAAAAAATTTTAATATTAGTTATCAAATTAAAACTGTTACTTCTAAGGTAACTACGATGTAATAGATATTGTATGTGTGAAATCCTAGTCTGATGTAACAGAGGGCCTGATACCCCTAATCAGATCAGGTGAAACAAATAAATAAATGAAATAGATATTCCAAAGTTGTCCGTAGTACCGAAGAGAAACTTGGCCCTGCAGGGACCCATGGAGACATTTCGAAAGCATTTCTGTAACGAACAGAAAATAAAGACCCGAAGCGACCTGGAGCGAGGCAGGTAGGGGTGTGTGGTGGCTCCTGAACGCCCGACAGCGGAAAATTACGTTATCGGGTGTGAAGGGATGACCGCGAACCACCTGGCGATCGGACACAGCAGAGGAAATGGAATTCACCACATTAGCTGAGTGCGGGCCCGGTCGCAACCAATCCACCGGCAGGTGGCTTGGAAACCCAATCTGACGTCGCAGTGTATCACTGATAGGGGTCGCCTCAGTGCTTTACGAGCGCCGCGGAGCACAGCACACAGCGGGAACAGGGTTAGCGGAAATTACTGCGATAGCGTGCTTCACACGATTCTCATTCACATACAGGTGTAACGCAGAACTGGCTCCCTATGCCAAACGCAATGCGTCCATTCGTGCTTACATTTCGATTAGATCCTGACGTAGCGGCGTTAGTATGCCCCCTGTGATGTAGATAGGCACTTGCACTCGAATAGCTATCCCTCACGCATTCGTGTCTCAGAATAATTGCCTTTAGTGGTTATGTGAGACTATCTTATCGTTCGCTGTTTCGCTTGCGTAGACTGTAAAGCCTGCACAGATTTTTTTTCTTTAATCGAATTTTTATGTTGTTCACAAACTGCAACACCTTCTCAATTTTTCGCTCTAAATAAGGTCATAAAAGCACGGTTTTTGCCGAACTTATCTTTGGCCAAAAAGCGATTCTGGTAGTTGGCGTCAAAGGTTTTTGTTAATAATGCCTTTTGCGTTCTTGTAGCAGTATTTTCATAGAAACTTCATCTCCTAACACATTTTTCTCTATGTATAACCGACAAGTGAAATACAAATTTTCATAGATTTAGCTTTAAAAATTTTTTAATGTAACAAACTATTTTCTTAAAAATTTTCATTGTCTATTTTACACCCTCTATTTTACACCCTTTGTGGTTGAATTTCCAAAAATTCTGAAATACACTTTTTTATTTATTAGAAACCAACACCTGTTTTCGTAGTTCTAGCGTCAAAGTTACCTTAATATCAATTCCTCTCCTGTTTCATACCCTCAGGAGTGTAATTTCTAGGAATCCCTTCTTAAACGTTTCCTACAGTATACAATCCACATCCTCTCAGAGTGTCAAGTTTCTATTATTACAGGGTTGGGCTGGCCGATGATGAGTCAGTGAATCAGTGTAGCACCGTTCGACCCTTTACGGGTTGAATTTCCAAAAACAGTAAAATATTTTTTTTTCATTTATGAGAAACCAAATACCAGTTTTCATAGATATAGCTTAAAAATGTTTTCACAATTTAATGTTTTCATACAACATTTCATCCCCCCCCCCCCCCTATGACACACACTTTAAGAGGCTGAGTAAACAGAAACAATGAGATGTGTATTTTTTAAATTTCTAACAGAGAAGCAAACACAAATTTTGATAAATTTATCTTCAAATATGCTTGCGAAATTAAATATTTCCACGAACATTTTCATACCCTGTTTCACCCTCAGAAGTGTTCAGTTTCCAAAAACAGTGAAACACATATTTTTTTCATTTCTAACCACGAAGCCAAATTCAGATTTTCATTGATTTAAAAATGCTCTCATAATGAAATATTTCATAAAACACACCCATAGGGATGGAATTTAGAAAACACTGTAGCAAGCATTTTTTTTATTTATAACCGAGAAGTCAAATACCATTTTTCATAGATGTAGCTTTAAAAATACTTTAGTAGTTCTTTATTATTGATTTATTTTCGAGAAAACTTTCATCCACGATTTTACCCCCAGAAGGTCAAAATTTCAAAAAATGTTGAAACAAATAGCTCTTGTTTTATGGCCCAGAAGCCAAATACTAATTTTCGTAAGTCTAACTTTAAAATTGCCTTAACAGCGACATGTTTCCAAGAAATCTTCCCTTATTTCACTCCCTTACGCGCGGAATTTCCAAAAATCCCTTGTTAAACGCTGCCTTCGGCATAAGATCAACACCTTCAGCAAATATCAAGATCCTATCCTTAGTGGTTTGGACTGGCCGACGGTGAGTCAGTGAGTCAGTTAGTCGGGACATTGCCTTTTATGTATAGAGATAATAGAGAAAATGGTCTCGTTTACAAAAGGGAACGATGATATCACCCAAAAAAATGTACGAGAGGCTACAGTACAGCTACTGTGCTAACCTGGCATCAGAAAGGATAGCAGAAGGACGTGATATTGACGGCTAGTCAGTCATTTACTTGAATGAGATCAATCTGACAAGACAGGAAGTTATGTTGTCGGTAGAGGAAGGTTATTTAGACGTTTCACTTTTCGCTTACATGAAACATGCAACGGATATAGAAATTCTTTTACGATAGAGGATTTCTCGACGAGAAGCTTTTTCAGTTTCTTTCCAATTTAAGTGTCAAACATTTTCTATCATTGGGTAAGCGGCATCGTGCACAACTTTTTGTGCAAAAGACAGGCCTAATGTCGAGTAATAGCAAGCAAAACAAAGCTCCGCGCTCCGACCGTGACAGATGAATAGGCTCAGACCAACTGCCGTGTCATCCTGTGCCAATGGCGTCATATGCGGTATGGAGAGAAGCACATCCCTCTCCCGGTCGTTATCAGCTTTCCAGACATTGGAGCCGCGACTTCTCACTTAGTTTTTCACCTGGTATTGTAATTACAGACACCATTGTTCCTTTTGAACTGTAGTAGGTTGTTTACAATAAACTTCATGCGGGAATTAATATACTACGAACCAGTAGTCAAAATTCCCAACTCCTGAGACGGATGACACACCGCTTATTACTCTTGTAGCGCGTTTGTGGAGAACGATAACTTTCCATGTTAAAGCTGAGTACCTTCAAATAGTTATTTCATACCACATTATTGAATCAAAATAGGTGGAATACGTTAGCCAATTTCGCCACGTGATTGGAGCCCATAATTTATGTAACCAAGATTGCGCTATTTCTGCTTAACAAAAGAAATATGATAAAATCCATTAATATTTGTGCACGTAATCATTGCCAGTACGTTGTCACATATCACTCAAACATTTGTATCAATCCTTTAGTCATCATAGCAGAGTGAAAACATAAAAGGATCTTCAACTATACGACTCTTCTGCTACAGGACGATAAATTGAAATTCCCACAGAACATACAATACTGGCCATTAAAATTGTTACACCACGAAGATGACGTGCTACAAAGGCGAAATTTAACCGACAGGAAGATGATGCTGTGATATGCAAATGTTTAGCTTTTCAGAGCATTCACACAAGGTTGGCACCGGTGGCAACGCATACAACGTGCTGGCACGAAGAAAGTTTCCAACCTATTTCTCATACACAAACAGCAGTTGGCCAGCGTTTCCTGATGAAACGTTGTTGTGATGCCTCGTGTAAGGAGCAGAAATGCGTACCATCACGTTTACGACTTTGATAAAGGTTGGATTGTAACCTATCGCGTTTGCGGTTTAGCATATCGCGACATTGCTGCTCGCGTTGGTCGAGATCCAATGACTGTTAGCAGAATATAGAATCGGTGGGTTCAGGAGGGTAATACGGAACGCCGTGCTGGATCCCAACGACCTCGTATCACTACCAGTCGAGATGACAGGCATCTTAACCGCATGGCTGTAACGGATAGTGCAGCCACGCCTCGATCCCTGAGTCAACAGATGGGGACGTTTGCAAGACAACAACCATCTGCACGAACAATTCGACGACGTTTGCAGCAGCAAGGACTACCAGCTCGGAGACCGTGGCTGCGGTTACCCTTGACGCTGCATCACAGACAGGAGAGCCTGCGATGGTGTACTCAACGACGAACCTGGGTGCACGAATGGCCAAACGTAATTTTTTCGGATGAATCCAGGTCCTGTTTACAACATCATGTTGGTCGCTTCCGTGTTTGGCGACATCGCGGTGAACGCACATTGGAAGCGTGTATTCGTCATCGCCATACTGGCGTATCACCCGGCGTGATGGTATGGGGTACCATTGGTTACACGTCTCGGTCACCTCTTGTTCGCATTGACGGCACTTTGAACAGTGGACGTTAGATTTCAGATGTGTTACGACCTGTGGCTCTACCCTTCATTCGATCCCTGCGAAACCGTACATTTCAGCAGGATAATGCACGATCGCATCTTGCAGGTCCTGTACGGGCCTTTCTGGATACAGAAAATGTTCGACTGCTACCCTGGTCAGCACATTCTCCAGATCTCTCACCAACTGAAAACGTCTGGTCAATGGTGGCCGAGCAACTGGCTAGTCACAATACGCCAGTCACTACTCTTGATGAACTGTGGTATCGTGCTGAAGCTGCATGGGCAGCTGTACCTGTACACGCCATCCAAGCTCTGTTTGACTCAATGCCCAGGCGTAACAAGGCCGTTATTACGGCCAGAGGTGGTTGTTCTGGGTACTGATTTCTCAGGATCTATGCACCCAAATTGTGTGAAAATGTAATCATATGTCAGTTCTAGTATAATATATTTGTCCAAATAAATTATTGTTTATCATCTGTATTTCTTCTTGGTGTAGCAATTTTAATGGCCAGTAGTGTATTTCATGCACCTTAAGTTAGGCAATCCAGCTTACATCATACGCCTCGTATACGGAAGATGTAAGTTTTTTTACCTAACGTAAGGCCCATGACGTACACTGTTAAGACATTGCGGCGAAGCGGGGTAAAATATGTGTCTCCAATATTCGTCGTGTTGTTCATATTAAATGTCCACCCACCTCAGTACGGCTTCCGTTCGACGTCCCTTCACTCTGCAATCGTAGATACTTACTAGACGGCGGAAAAGCAGCGTTGAAGAAAACGTCGCCCAATACCTACCCAGCAGAGTCTGCGTAACTCTAGTGGTGGAAACAGTTCCTGAATGTTCCTATTTATCAAGATTTCGGGTGTTAATATGGTGCTTTTTTTTACTGAAATAAGCGTCCTAAAATTTCATGACCAGTAATGTTTATTGCTTAATAACACACGTTTATGGCTATCAAGTCCACATTTAGTGAAGTACTATTCTATCATTTCCAGTTCCCAGTCAAACAACAAATTTCACACGCAAAGCAGCCAGAAACCTACACAAGTCCGACCCGTTCATGTTTACGATCTCACAGTCTCTGATTCACCACTATTGGCGAGTTCTACATTCGGTCTCATTCATTGGTCTTACATAAAAGACGTGCTCGCCAAATACTCCATAAATGAATACAGAATCTGCCACGGGGAACTTTCACTAAGGCCGGAAGTTCACACGCTAGTAACTTTCAAACAAAGCAATCCTGAAACTTCATACTTTCATCAAAATGCTCGTATCTGCGACAGCTTTAGTCACGACTTGTACGAAACGCGAGAACTCAATATTTCTTCTATATTAAAAATGAAGACATTCATTCCTCCAGCTGTATTTAAGGTGTCGATTTTATTTTGGCAGCTAGTTTCAACGTTGTAACAACGTCATCTTCAGGCCCATACACTTGTTGACGTCAACTGCGTGCGGCTGATACTAGAAGTCAGTGGTGAGATACGGACGTGCTCCGCGTGGAAGGTGGTTTCTTCATTTTACACATAATGAGCACCGTGACATTTACCACGACCTTTCGCGTCCGACAGCTGGCGATCGACTCTCGCGATGCCTCCCCACTTTCTGCATATCTTAGTTTCTGAGCGCGGGAGCAGCTTCAGCCTGATTGGCTGATAAGTCTGACCGGCCAATCAGAATGATCCTTCAAGATCATTCTCGCGCTAAAACTTGCCTAAGCCAATCACTCTTCAGAAAGTAATTTGCGTCATTATAAAATGCAAATATTAATATAATGTTTGACAAAAAGACCGAAATCAAAAATAATCTTGAAATTAATTTAGAAACCGATTACAGTTCAATCATATTCTGGCTGCCTTCTTACAAAAGCAATCACACCTTGACATACGTCATCAGCAATGTGGGTACAATACAGCTTTCCCACGATCCGATTGCGTAATGTTTTACAGAATGTAATATCAAATTTTACGTATGTCCCACATACACACTCTCATTCATTCCCATTTATTCCCACAACAACATAATAAGCAAATATTAATTTTTCACGAATTTCATACTACGAAATACGAAATAATTAAAGTTTTTGAAAACAAAAATCCCAGTTAAATGATTCTACACATTGATAACTTTAGTCATGATTTCATTTGATAACAAAAGACAAACGGTTATTGTTCCTAACTGAATTTTATGCCCAAAGTGTCGGCTCTATGAATTATCTAAATCTCCGAAACTATAATAGTTAGAAAGCTGCAATTTTTATGAGAACTTCTTCTCAATAACGAAAAGTAGTATACCAAGTTTGAAAACAATTGGTTAATATTTACTATGATTTATTTAGATTCGTTGGGGTACGAATATACGGTTGTACGAGGTGAGACGGTAGCCCGTTCGCACGGCCACATAGTGTCAGCTGCACAGTGATTCATAGCTGAGGCGTCTTCCTGCAGATTCCTCACAGCCACCGGCTCCACATCTACGTACGTTACTGCAATAAATGTTATCCCGTAATAATTTGCGACATCACAACATGGCAAAGACAACACGAAGACACCGCGAACGAACTATCCGAATGGGACAGAAATCGGCAGATGTGACGTCAGTGTACAGACAAATATATGATTACAATTTCATAAAAATTTGGTAAGTTATTCAAGAGAAAGAGCTTCACAAACTGAGCAAGTCAATAACGCGTTGGTCCGCCTGTGGTCCTTATGCAAGCATTTATTCGGCTTGGCATTGATTGATAGAGTCGTTGAATGTGCTCCTGAGGGACATCGAGCCAAATTCTGTCCAACAGACGCTGTTTGGAAGGCTCTGCCCATTGAGCAGTAAGCGTGCTCAATTGAGGAAAGATCTGGAGACCTTGCTCGCCAAGGTGAAGTTTGCGCTACGAACACAAGCAGTAAGAACTCTCGCCGTGTGAGGAAAGACATTATCTTGCTGAAATGTAAGATGCGGGCTTTAGAACAAGGGAATGATGAAATGTAATGCTGTAATGTGGTAGCCCTCAACTACGTACCCTCAAACTCAGAGTTGCAATATTAAAAGTTTTGGCTGGTTTCGTTGTCTAGGGGATGGGATACGTAGTTGGCGCATTACAGGCCAAATACTGCTCAGTCTATAGTATATGATAAGAATACACACATACATCGAGTGGTCAAAGATTTCTATCATTCGGCAATTGCGAATTTGAATGTAACATATAAATTTATAAGTGAAAGATTGTAATTAAATCATAACGACTTTAAATGATATGTACGATAGTAGAAGTACTTTTGAGAATGCGGTATATTTCTGCAAAACACTTATTGATGTCGATGGTCTAGCAATTAAATAAAATATAAGTTGAATGGCAGGGAAACAATAGATTCCTACTTAATATAATTAGTTATGAACAACAACACAGCTCGCGAGGTATTCACTTTTGAACGCATACTACGTCTCCACTGCAGAAGCCACAGAAGTCACGCAAGAGCACAGGTTGGCACTCAAGTATTTCTACCCTCCGCGACCCTGCGCAAACTGCTCCACTGTCAAGTCTTTCTGCCGACTGTGCGTCAGTCACGCCGTCGCGTCCAGCACTTCCCGTGTCCTGTTGCGTACTGTCCAGAACTACCTCGTGTCCTCTCTGGAAACGATGCTCTTCCCCAACCTTCATACGTCTCTCTTAGTGATTGGCTACAGCACTCCATCCATGTCTCCAAGCCAAAGTGCACTCACAAACATACTGAAACACATACGAAATACTGGATTTACATTTAAATAACTTGAAATAAAATAAATATCCCTACGGCTGTACCATAAACACGCTCTAACACACTTTATTAAATACATAAAGAAATTAAATAAACGTATATCAAAGGAATAGCAATATAAGGTAGGCCAGCAGCCTAATGTCTCCGTGTTTTCTAAAACACAGTAAATATTTAACCAATTTCTTCATGAATAGTATATATCACATATAAACAAAGTCATAGTTGAATAAATATATTTATAAGCACTCTGCTGCCGTTTTTTCTTGTAACTGTGGAGTACTTATGGCCTGACGCGATCGGTAGTAATCGGCCACTTTGACCTCCAGTAACTCATTTAAGTTACATGCCTGTAATTCATCTCAATTTAGGTTTACACTAATAGCTTTCTAAAGACACGTAGATCGACAAAATCGGATGAACCATTTAGATTTTGGAAATTCGTTGCTGGGTGTTACTTGTATAATTTATCGTCAGATACTAAACTTTAAACTAATAAATATATTGAAAATCTGATTACACCATCAGAATCGTCATGAAAATAATGGCAATGTACATGTTTCTTTTTGAGCTATCATGATTCATCTGGCTACTATTAATTTCTATACGAACTGTGAAATGTCTGCCATTAAGGTTTCACAAGAGTCCGCCATCTTTGGCACTCCCAGCGTGTCTCCTTCATCGACACAGCACCACAATGGAATTCCCAGCCACCTGGCTGGACCATTTACTGGGGCTACCCCTCTGGCCCGGCTAAAGTTCGGCACGACGTGTTTGCTGCCGGACCCCGGCTGGCCGAGCGGCCCGTGCAGCCATGCCAACCGCAATCTTAGAATATTTTCAGGGTGCCACAATTCGCCCTTTACCTCAGGAAGTCCATGATTGCTCGTCGTGAAGGGAAACAAAACAGTGCGTAGAATATCAATGACGTACTGCCGAGATGTAAGGATGCTGCAATAACCAAAGGGGTCCTGGTACGGAATGAAATGGTACCCCAGTCCATCACTCCTCGTTGTCGGGCAACATGACGGGTGAAGGACAGACAGATATCCCACTGTTGTCTGGTGCGTCTCCAGACACGTCTTCGCTGGTCATTGGGGCTCAATTCGAAACGGGCCGTATAGCTGAAGACGGTTCTACTCCTGTCAGAGTTCAGGCCTGGCGTGTTGCTTCTCCCCAAGTGCCAACCCTCAATTATTTGCTGGATGTGCTCCAATCTCTGTTTTTCTCTACAGTTTTTACCCTCGACAGCCCCATCTAGTACCATGGAAGTCATTCCCTGATGTCTTAAGGGATGTCCTATCGTACTGTCCTACTTGTCAGTGTTTTCCACATATTCCTTTCCTCTCAGATTCTGTGCAGAATCTCCTTATTTTACCAGTCCACCTAATTTTCAACATTCGTCTGTAGCACCACATCTCAAATTATTCGATTGTCTTCTGCTCTTGTTTTCTCACGGTCCATGTT
Organism: Schistocerca cancellata; assembly: GCF_023864275.1. Lineage (NCBI taxonomy): Eukaryota > Metazoa > Arthropoda > Insecta > Orthoptera > Acrididae > Schistocerca > Schistocerca cancellata. Next base: position 1,044,931,104 of record NC_064627.1, on the reverse strand, counting down.
CCACTACCATACGAAGCTGTGTTCGTACATTATCAGAAATTTCTTCCTCAAATTAAGGCGTATGTTTGACTAGTAGACTTCTCTTGGCCATAATCCCCTTCTTGCCAGCGCTGGTGTGATGTCCTGCTTCCTCCATCCGTCATGGGTTACTTTGCTGCCTAGGAAGCTGAATTCCTTAAACTCATCTATTTCTTGATCACCAATCGCGATGTTAAGTCTCTCCCTCTCTTGTCATTTTTGCTACTTCTGTTGATTCCATTCAGTAAATCATGTAATTGTTCTTCACTTTCACTCAAGTTAGCAACATCTTTTCACTTTGAATTTTAAATCCACTCCTGAACCTTTCTTTTAATTCCATCATTGCTTCTTCGATGTACGGATTGAACAGTAGCGACGAAAGACTACATTCCTGTCTTACACCCTTTTTAATCCGAGCACTTGTAGTGTAATGACGTAAGTTTTTTACAAATGATTTTCTTTTGACATATGACCATGTGTAGACTTCGTCACCTACGTCAGTTACAACACACTTCAAAATTATTTATATTCTTTTTAAATTGTCTCAGAATGGTTCTTGAACGAAACTGTAAAACATCATTTGAGTCGTATGCGCAGAATTACGTCACTCAGTCCAATTGGTTTGCGCAGATTTTTTCAGTTTAGATGTCGTTTGTTTCTCCTCAGAAATTATATTAATGCACGTTATCTGATTTAATAAATATTAGAACCACATTGAATAAACTTTCGAGATTCAAACTCGCGATGAACGTTGTCAAAAATTAATAATCTTGTCAAATATATTATTAACTCATTCACATAATTCTTCATAAATAAATCCTCGGAACACGTATTTAAACTTTTGCAGCATCCACTAGTTTATTATCTTCCTACATATAGACGTGAACCTGAGCCTTGACAAGACAGGACTGAACATTTACAACATGATTAAACTTTCTATGACATCATTGTTGTACAAAAATTACAATTTCTTATTTTTTTCATTTTTTAGAAGCACGACGCAACAACTCGGTTTCAGGATCTTCTGTTGCTCTTTGGCTGTCGACCCGCGACGCATAATGGCCAGCAACTTTCTCTCTGGTCCCGGCAGTGAAGATGCTGTCTCCGTTCGTTGCGCCGCCCTCTCCGTACATGAAACATAAAAAATAAATACAAAACTTTAGACAATTCACAACCATTACAAATATTACAAAAATACATAAACAAAAACTAAATTAAACATCACCTGCAAACTGAGCTGACACTGGTGGATGGGTGACGCTTCAATTTCGCGTCCCACTACACACTTCGGTTTTGGTCGTCCACTGTTAAAATTCCCGTTTGGCTCTTGTACATATTGTATATTACCCGTCTCTCCCTATAGCTTACCTCTATTTTTCTCTTGAACCATTTTAAACTGTCGAAAGTTTTTTCAGGTTGACAAATACTATGAACGTGTACGTGTACCTTCATATTAAAGGTTAAAAACGTGTTAATAGTCTTTACACCTCAGGGCTATACACCGATAATTATGAAATTATTCAAATCCACACACGGTTCAATAGGTTTCGAAGTACTGCATTCGTGCGACCGCTCTGTTTAATGCAATTACAGACGTCATGGTTCGTATCCATCTCTTTAGCAAAGGCGAACAGTAGGGCTAGTCAGCATTCTTGATAGTCTGGTTGAAATCAAGGTCGACGGGGTGATCATACCAGCATAACATGCAGCACCTGACGAAGAAGACTGAGTCGCTCGTCGAAATATCGTTCATAAAATGGAAAAAAGAATTCGGCTGAACATCAGTATACTTTTCATTGGGTCTACCTTACTAGCCATACTGTCTGCATTTGCTGAAGAGATGAATACGAACCATGACGTCTGTAATTGCATTAAGTAGAGCGGTCGCACGAATGCAATACTTCGAAACGTGTTCCTCTCTCGTTGCTATTTATAGACGAGTTCGACTCCCAACGCCCTCTGCGACCTTTGGTGCTGTTTTGGTTTTCAGAGACCAGACAGTCATTCCGTTACACGGAAAGTTCTCTCCGCCATTTGCGACTCTGGTGGATTTTGGAGCAGGCGAAAAATTAATACATTAAGTTTTGAATACACTATGGGAGTGACAGTGATCAATATGTTACAAATATTTACTGTTAAAAACAAGAATGTTTTAATAGTAAATAATAAATTAAGTGCCGGGCCCCAAGCCTTGTTTAAATTTGAACCTCTGTCCAGGTTTATTAGGTTTTCCGATACCTTTATTACAATAGACTCCTTAATTACACTGTACCAGGAACTTTACGTCTGCTCCAAGACACTGGTCTAATCCCATTTATTTACACGATTACATTCGAGGCGTTGCTCTGAGACAGCTGATCAGCTAGGTTGCTTCAACAGGGCGCGTCTCGGCTGTTGTAATAGTCCGCCCGGTGGAGGACGTCACATTCGCATGGAATGTGGTACACACCCGGCTCCTCGGAGACCTAGACCGTCTTTGATATTACAAAGGAGACCTGTATCTGGAAGAAGGTGACTCTTGGTCTCTAACAGATTTGCTTCTGATGCCATAATGAAAATAACGAAGAGCAATCCAGTACCTGACTGCAGAAATTCTATTTGACAAATTGATTTACTGACTGATCGACAATGTGAGAATATAAATAATCGTTTTCAACGAATCGAATGCAGTTTTCAAGGAGGTTATCAGTGCTTTATCAGCCTTCTCACCACAATTATACTGTACAACACACTAACAGACCTCAGACATTAATTTTAAATGATAGTTACCGCCTATGTTCGTTACTGAAATCGAACCAAGAATCAAAGTTATATTCCTCCGGAATAAGAGAAAATTAAAATATAATAAGTAGTACTAATCATTTGAACTTACTAGAATCCATTAAATTTTGATGTACCTGTACTTTGACGTGGGCGTGTACCAAACTGTGCTGGTGACCGTTTCCTGGTTGGCTCATGCTATACCCCTCTTCCTTCGCCCATGCTAACCTCCTTGCCTCGTTGTTCCGATGTCTAGGAGTAGACGTCTATAATGGTCGGTTCAGTACCGCTTGGCGACGTGGTGGTTCGGGACAGTACCAGTGCTCTTCGGTTGTTGGCATCCAGCACCTAGGAATTACAGTTATGAACAACTTAAATTGGAAACAACATATGAGAAATAGTGCGGGCAAGGTGAACCAGAGACTGCGTTTTATTGGCAGAAGACTTAAGAAGAATCAACAGATCTGCCAAAGAGACTGGCTACATTACGCTTGTCCGTCCTCTTGCGGAGTACTGCTGCGCGATGTGGGATCTGTACCAGATAGGATTAACGGAGTACGTCGAGAAAATTCAAAGAAGAGCAGCACGTTTTGTATTATGGAGAAATAGGGAAGAGAGTGTCTCTGACATTATACAAGATTTGGGATGGATACCATTAAAACAAGGGCGTTTTCCGTTGCGGTGGAATCTTCTCGCGAAATTTCAATCACCAACATTCTCCTCCGAATGCGAAAATATTTTGTTGACACAAACTTACATAGAGAGAAACGATCGTCATAATAAAATAAGGGAAATTAGAGCTCGCACGGAAAGGTATAGGTGTTAGTTTCTTCCGCGCGCTGTACGAGAGTGGAGTAATAGAGAATTTTTGTGAAGGTGGTTCGATTAACTGCATGCCAGGAACTTAAGTGCGATTGGCAGAATATCCATGTAGATGTAGATTTCTTACATTATATTGCCGTAGACCAAAAGCTGGCCTTGTCCAGTGCATTTGGGTTAGCCTTGTCTAGATCTTCCAAATTGTCGGTATTTGGACACATGCCATGCTGTAACAAGCGTGTGACAGTCTCCAGATGTTCGCAGTCACAAAGTCTGTGCAGGTGGCCCCTCCCCCAAGTGATTTACTTGGGTCTTTGGGTCTTTCAGCTTTAGAGCGCAGACTGACTTCCAGGCTGTCCACTCTTCGGTCTGGCGCAGTGGGTGCTCTTCTGCGGCTGTCGGTCTGGGGTGCGCGTTTCTTACTATGTCTACAGGTTCGATCTAGTGCGACGTGGTGTACCAGTGAGGCTGTTTATTGTGGCACACAGAAAGTTTTCCTAGATTTATGCCGTTGAAGGTGTCGCATGTGGTCACATGGTGGGATTACTGCCAAGGGAAACGTTCATTGAATACACCTACTCGGAGACACGTTTCGGATACTAACAATGTAGCCGACATCATATACCCCGGTGACGCACGTCTTGCTGGTCGGTGAAAAGAAAATTTGAGTAATGTTTCTAAAATAAATCGATTACCATGTACGATAAATTCTGTAGCTATTTTTGCAAGAACAACCAGAGTCAATTTCTAACGATTTTGATTACATTATGTAATTGGCTAAGAATATTACCAAAGTTTTATATGTAAAACTAACCAAACTAACTTTAATGGGAACGGCAGAACATCGTTTCCGGAAAACCAGTGTCATATCATAAACACGTAAGTACTTCATGCAGCAGTAACCATTGTGTTCATTACTCAAGCATTTTATGCGTTTTTCACTGCCAGTGCTAATAATGAAGACGAAAAAATTAAAACAGATTAAAAAAAATGTTTTTAAATTTAGCGGAATCTGACTATGAGCAGAAGAAATTCGATAAAAAATTAGGGAAAATCGAAGCAATTATTTCCTTTGCTATGATTTGCAAAAGCGTTTACCGACACCCCTTTGTACAGTGGAATAGCATTCTGTAAACGATCGCTGTGGACACTCAGTTTAACTCTGTGCTCCGTAACCAACACGCACGTATCCGGTCAGTGCTACACTGTATGTGAGATGAAATTGTTGTTGGCCACGAAGGATGTGAACATAGCTTTTTGTATTCCCAATCATATAAGTTATTGACATAAGTATGTTCGGTAACTGTTGCAGTAATCATAACAGGAATATTATTTCTGAATCATGTTCATGAATATATTTCAGGAGAGAAGCACTGAACGCTTTTACGGCTATTAATGAGAAGTTCCTTGAATTTGATCACACCCACGTGGATCACGATTCGATACAGGCTGCTTTCGAATAAACAAAACCGAATACAGATGCAAAAACCGATATACCTACGGACTGAGTTAATTTGAGCAGATTAGTTCCTAAACAAACCACCGATATACGTAATCTAACTTGAGCAAAACGGCTTGCTTAATTTCAGTGAACTTCTTCCTGGATGTTGGGTTAATAGAAAGCAAAAGATTTAGAGAGTCCGTTTCTTGGTTAAAGATAAAATTGTTCCAGCCTGCGAACGTGTACTATAAATTTTACTTCAGTCCACAAAAGGCGTTCGGGATATTAAATGCAACAGGCAGAAACAAGTATCCGGTGAATCATGACTTGTAACCCGTTCACAGGAGACCTATACGATCACCTGCAGAAATGGTGAAAGACCTATAGTCATTAATGTCCCTCATTCACCCACAGAGTAGGACGTTTTACAAGAACCTGGTTTCAAATCGTCAAGGAGACTGTGTAGACAACTTAGCAGATGAAAGGGAAATTTATGTTTTATTTGAGTTTTAAAAAGTTGTTTCGCCATTCTCTACTACGGACTGATATATACAGTGACGATTCCATATGTAGAATGCCTTCAAATATTGTAATATACAGCGTTATCTAATATCGTTGCCTTTAGTATCAATGCACGGGGATTAAAGTGAAATGTAGAACATGCACAAATTATAAATATGCAAGTACCTGATTTTATTTTTGTCCCTAAAAGAGCAAAAATATGCATATTTCGTGAATAAAAAATGCCATAAAAGCATCCTGCGTCTAAAAGTTTCTGAAATAAATTCAATATACCCTCAACAAATGTCAGAAAAATTGTAACTAACTAATGTGGTTGATAACGTACATCACGAAAAATATCATTTATTATCATATTTGTTTCTACCAAATATGAAACTGCAAACAAAGCGTTAACAGAGTTAATAGTATTGACGCTTTTTCTAAATTTCAATGCTTGATTCACACAAATTAGATTCTTTGACATTGGTTCGTCCTATATTAAGCCACAGAATTACATTTATTCGTAATTTAATATGCTAAAGGTATTTCACAAAAAAAATAAAACCCTCTTTTTCAGTTGTTTATAATGTAATGCACTGTCTTAAATGATTAATCACTGCAATATTTACTTAGTGATACAGAAAATCGAGCACAACACAGCGACGAGTTTTCCACGAATTCCCTTGATTGGGGACAACTAGCAACCTTTGCAGAACGAATCTCTCTGTTAAATATTTGATAACAGGGGGAAACAGCACAAACTCTTCATTTGTATTAATTACCTACCTCATTTGGCCGCGTACGCAGTCGGAAACATTTACTTCCAAAGCGAAGCCAAAAATTAACGACCTTTACTGGTGTGAGTGGCAGCGCTGGGATTGCAGTTTATTAAAGAGTGCAAATTATGTGGCCCACAACTGCGTGTTTTATTCAAAATAATTTCAGCGAAAGATATTTGTTTCATTAACTGCTTTTGATGGACGGAACTGAAACAGCGATAAAACGCTGCTGTCATAATGGGGACACCTATATCCCGAATACGAACAAACGAATCGTCTGCGGTTTTATGAGATCCAACTAGCTCTGGGCAAAAAGCTCTTGAAGGTATTACTTACTTCTTAGTAGACACAAGATTACTTACTTCAACATTCTCCTTACATGTGGTAATACACATAGCACCAAAAATACTTCCATAGTGTATCCGACAGGTATTTTGTAAATACTTAGGAGGAAACAAATACACAACCCTGTACATATTATCAACCTCTGCTATTTATATCTTTATAAGGCCGATCTTTTGCTCTGTGTCTAATGATGTGGGCATCGACGAGACGTTAAATCCTGACCTTCTTCATTATGTTACGTTATCCAAGTGGCGCACCTAGACTGTAAAAGAAATGAACAGTTAAAGCTTTCACAGCAGTTACTTTTTTTAAAAATTCTTTGTTCAGTTTAACTTTTTTATCGTGAGAATAACGCGAACTGTAGTTCTGCGACACGAGAGATATTAAGAAAATGCATGGTTTCTTGACCGCTTTCGCTGAGGAAGTTCTCACGACATGTCATCCAAGTACCAGTGATCACTGAAGCCGTGTTTCAACAAATTTCCTAGAAGTTATCTCTAGGCCTGAAAATGACGAGCAGGAAAACTGCGGGAACGTTGCTACAAAAGGACCTTTTCTTCCGATAATCATCTGCAAGCATTGCCTCGATGAGCTACGGTTAAAGTTTAAAGCTCATATCTTTCTTATCATTTCTGCCTGAATCTGCTGGTTTGTGCCACATCGTGACTTTCTGCAGAAGCTCACCAAATCTGTGTTCGATCTTCCAGTTTGTAGAATGCAGCGTTTGCGAGCCAGTGCCTGGTCGGCACTGTCTATACCCTTCGACTTAACTAGTATACGATCTTCAGCTCACGTCATTAAAGTGAGGTGGTAAAGTCATGGAATACCTCTTAATATCGTGTCGGACCTCCTTTTTCCAGGCATAGTGCCGCATCTCGATGTGACGTGGACTCAATATGTCGTTGGAACTTCTCTGCAGAAATATTGAGCCACGATGCCACTATAGCCGTCCATAATTCCGAAAGTTTTGCCGGTGCAGGATGTTGTTCACGAGCTGAACTCTCGATTATGTCCCATAAATATTCGAAGGGATTCATTTCGTTCGATCTGGATGGCCAAATCATTCCCTCCAGAATGTTCTTCAAACCAACTGCGAGCAAGTGTGGCTCGATGACATAGAGCGTTGCTGTCCATAAATATTCCCTTCTTGTTTGGGAACATGAATTCCTCAGTTTTCAGTTCCGCTTGTTTAGATAGATATACGACGTCTATTAAAAGCGTTACAGGAGTACTGTGCTTTCGGTGATGTATTAACAGACTTGTGCCTACTTTTTCGTAATTGTGTTGGTAAGTGTGCCTGAAAAGTAACAGTAATTAAGTGTTACTACGACATGTGTTAACACACCCAAGCGACAAAGAAACTGGCATAGGCACGCGTATTCAAATATACAGGGCTATTACAAATGATTGAAGCGATTTCATAAATTCACTGTAGCTCCATTCATTGACATACAGTCACGACACACTACAGATACGTAGAAAAACTCATAAAGTTTTGTTCGGCTGAAGCCGCACTTCGGGTTTCTGCCGCCAGAGCGCTCGAGAGCGCAGTGAGACAAAATGGCGACAGAAGCCGAGAAAGCGTATGTCGTGCTTGAAATGCACTCACATCAGTCAGTCATAACAGTGCAACGACACTTCAGGACGAAGTTCAACAAAGATCCACCAACTGCTAATTCCATTCGGCGATGGTATGCGCAGTTCAAAGCTTCTGGATGCCTCTGTAAGGGGAAATCAACGGGTCGGCCTGCAGTGAGCGAAGAAACGGTTGAACGCGTGCGGGCAAGTTTCACGCGTAGCCCGCGGAAGTCGACGAATAAAGCAAGCAGGGAGCTAAACGTACCACAGCTGACGGTTTGGAAAATCTTACGGAAAAGGCTAAAGCAGAAGCCTTACCGTTCACAATTGCTGCAAGCCCTGACACGCGATGACAAAGTCAAACGCTTTGAATTTTCGGCGCGGTTGCAACAGCTCATGGAAGAGGATGCGTTCAGCGCGAAACTTGTTTTCAGTGATGAAGCAACATTTTTTCTTAATGGTGAAGTGAACAGACACAGTGAGCGAATCTGGGCGGTAAAGAATCCTCACGCATTCGTGCAGAAAATTCGCAATTCACCAAAAGCTAACGTGTTTTGTGCAATCTCACGGTTTAAAGTTTATGGCCCCTTTTTCTTCTGCGAAAAAAACGTTACAGGACACGCGTATCTGGACATGCTGGAAAATTGGCTCATGCCACAACTGGAGACCGACAGCGCCGACTTCATCTTTCAACAGGATGGTGCTCCACCACACTTCCATCATGATGTTCAGCATTTCTTAAACAGGAGATTGGAAAACCGATGGATCGGTCGTGGTGGAGATCATGATCAGCAATTCATGTCATGGCCTCCACGCTCTCCCGACTTGACCCCATGCGATTTCTTTCTGTGGGGTTATGTGAAATATTCAGTGTTTAAACCTCCTCTACCAAGAAAAGTGCCAGAACTGCGAGCTCGCATCAAGGATGCTTTCGAACTCATTGATGCGGACATGCTGCGCCGAGTGTGGGAGGAACTTGATTATTGGCTTTATGTCTGCCGAATCACTAAAGAGGCACATATCGAACATTTATGAATGCCTAAAAAAACTTTTTGAGTTTTTGTATGTGTGTGCAAAGCATTGTGAAAATATCTCAAATAATAAAGTTATTGTAGAGCTGTGAAATCGCTTCAATCATTTTTAATAACCCTGTAGAGATTGTAAACACACAGAATACGCTCTGTCAGCAACGCCTATACTGGGTGGTCCATTGATAGTGACCGGGCCAAATATCTCAAGAAATAGGCACCAAACGAAAAAACTACAAACAACGAAACTCGTCTAGCTTGAAGGGGGAAACCAAACAGCGCTATCGTTGGCCCGCCAGATGGCGCTGCCATAGGTCAAAGGTATATCAACTGCCTTTTTTTAAAAATAGGAACCCCCATTTTTAATTACATATTCGTGTAGTACGTAAAGAAATATGAATGTTTTACTTGGACCACTTTTTTCGCATTGTGATAGATGGCGCTGTAATAGTCACAAACGTAGAAGTACGTGGTATCACGTAACATTTTGCCAGTGCGGACGGTATTTGCTTCGTGATACATTACCCGTGTTAAAACGGACCGTTTACCAATGGCGAAAAAGGTCGATATCGTGTTGACGTATGGCTATTGTGATCAAAATGTCCAACTGGCATGTGCTATGTATGCTGCTCGGTATCCTGGACGACATCGTCCAAGTGTCTGGACCGTTCGCTGGATAGTTACGTTATTTAAGGAAACAGGAAGTGTTCAGCCACATGTGAAACGTCAACCACGACCTGCAAAAATGATTATCCCCAAGTAGGTGTATTAGGTGCTGTCGCGGCTAATCCGCACATCAGTAGCAGACAAATTGCGCGAGAATCGGGAATCTCAAAAACGTCGGTGGTGAGAACGCTACATCAATATCGATTGCACCCGTACCATATTTCTATGCACCAGGAATCGCATGGCGACGACTTTGAACGTCGTGTACAGTTCTGCCACTGGGTACAAGACAAATTACGGGACGATGACAGATTTTTGCACGTGTTCTATTTAGCGATGAAGCGTCATTCACCAACAGCGGTAACGTAAACCGGTATAATATGCACTATTGGGCAACGGAAAATCCACGTTGGCTGCGACAAGTGGAACATCAGCGACCTTGTCGGGTTAATGTATGGTGCGGCATTATGGGAGGAAGGATAATTGGGCCCCATTGTACCGATGGCAATCTAAATGGTGTAATGTATGCTGATTTCCTACGTAATGTTCTACCAATGTTACTACAAGATGTTTCACTGTATGACAGAATGGCGATGTACTTCGAACTTGATGGATGCCCGGCACATAGCTCGCGTGCGGTTGAAGCGGTACTGAATAGCATATTTCATGACAGGTGGATTGGCCGTCGAAGCACCATACCGTGGCCCGCACGTTCACCGGATCTGGCGTCCCTGGATTTCTTTCTGTGGGAAAATTTGAAGGATATTTGTTATCGTGAACCACCGACAACCTGACAACATTCCTCAGCGCATTGTCAATGCATGTGCGAACATTACGGAAGGCGAACTACTCGTTCTCAGAAATGATAAGTTCACAAGGGTACATGTATTACATTGGAACACCGAAATAAAATGTTCAAACGTGCCTACGTTCTGTATTCTAATTTTAAAAACCTACCTGTTACCAACTGTTCGTGTAAAATTGTGAGCCGTATGTTTGTGACTCTTACAGCGCCATCTATCGCAAAGCGAAAAAAGTGGTCCAACTAAAACATTCACACGTACTATACGAATATGTAAGAAAAATGGGAGTTCCTATTTTTAAAAAAAAACGCAGTTGATATCCGTTTGACCTATGGCAGTGCCATCTAGAGGGCCAACCATAGCGCCATCTGGTTTCCCCCTTCAAGCTAGACGCTTATTTCGTGAGATATTTGTCCCAGTCAAGATCAATGGACCACCCTGTATATCAGATAGTAATGGTACAAGTTGTGTAGGGAACATATAATAATCAAAAGCTTTCACGTGGCGACGACTCTTTATCAGTTTTCATATAAATATCCCAGAGCACGTTAACGCATTTTTTTATTTCACCAGCTCAAACACGCTGTAAGCAGTAACATTCTCTTTTCCCCTGAATCCGTAGTTCTCAAGGTTAATTGTCGTAACATATTAAGTAAGTAAGAGCTATAGAATATTTCTTCTAATGTGCGGCTACAGCTCTGTTGTTGTACAAGTGGAGTCGCGCAGTCACTATTTCCCCCCCCCCCCCCCCCCCCACTCCTCATACATGACCATACTTTGCATACTACACTCACTACTGCTCCTTAGAACTATGGCATTACCTTATTCAGAGACATCTAGGACACAATTGAAATCGAATAATTGAATTACGATGGAATCATGGTGATTATTCACTTAGATACAGCTAGTGTGTTGAAAGAGATACACACGAGTCTATTGCACGCTTGTAATAAAGCATTCTTTCCACTAACGCCTGTAGGAGGTTTCTACATAACATGATATTCCTTTTTGAAAACTCAGCTCCCACACACACGTTATAGGATCTAAACAGGGCTCTTACTTCGTTTCGAATTCATTCAAACAATGGCAAAGGTTAACAGCATCGTAATTACGAAATGTACCGTCATACTGTTAAAAAAATCATCATGTCTTTGACATCGGTGCACTATACTTTCACGCTACCAGAAATTCTAAAATAATTGTTAGCGCCCGACACCGGCAGAAAAATACGTAGCTGCAACTATAGGAAAAATTCCATAACCATCTGGACGCAGACAGTGCTCGCACACTGGTACCGACATGTCCAGCACGGTCAGACTGGCACCGGGATAATAGTGTATGTACTGTAGCCCAGTAAGATGCTATTACTTTTTTAGTGACGTACTTCTTTATTTCTGAGTTTCTATGATGGTGAGCGTAGACAGTTCGTATTGAAAGATTTCGCGTTAGTAGCGTACACAGAACTTTTAGCAGATATACACTCCTGGAAATTGAAATAAGAACACCGTGAATTCATTGTCCCAGGAAGGGGAAACTTTATTGACACATTCCTGGGGGCAGATACATCACATGATCACACTGACAGAACCACAGGCACATAGACACAGGCAACAGAGCATGCACAATGTCGGCACTAGTACAGTGTATATCCACCTTTCGCAGCAATGCAGGCTGCTATTCTCCCATGGAGACGATCGTAGAGATGCTGGATGTAGTCCTGTGGAACGGCTTGCCATGCCATTTCCACCTGGCGCCTCAGTTGGACCAGCGTTCGTGCTGGACGTGCAGACCGCGTGAGACGACGCTTCATCCAGTCCCAAACATGCTCAATGGGGGACAGATCCGGAGATCTTACTGGCCAGGGTAGTTGACTTACACCTTCTAGAGCACGTTGGGTGGCACGGAATACATGCGGACGTGCATTGTCCTGTTGGAACAGCAAGTTCCCTTGCCGGTCTAGGAATGGTAGAACGATGGGTTTGATGACGGTTTGGATGTACCGTGCACTATTCAGTGTCCCCTCGACGATCACCAGTGGTGTACGGCCAGTGTAGGAGATCGCTCCCCACACCATGATGCCGGGTGTTGGCCCTGTGTGCCTCGGTCGTGTGCAGTCCTGATTGTGGCGCTCACCTGCACGGCGCCAAACACGCATACGACCATCATTGGCACCAAGGCAGAAGCGACTCTCATCGCTGAAGACGACACGTCTCCATTCGTCCCTCCATTCACGCCTGTCGCGACACAACTGGAGGCGGGCTGCACGATGTTGGGGCGTGAGCGGAAGACGGCCTAACGGTGTGCGGGACCGTAGCCCAGCTTCATGGAGACGGTTGCGAATGGTCCTCGCCGATACCCCAGGAGCAACAGTGTCCCTGATTTGCTGGGAAGTGGCGGTGCGGTCCCCTACGGCACTGCGTAGGATCCTACGGTCTTGGCGTGCATCCGTGCGTCGCTGCGGTCCGGTCCCAGGTCGACGGGCACGTGCACCTTCCGCCGACCACTGGCGACAACATCGATGTACTGTGGAGACCTCACGCCCCACGTGTTGAGCAATTCGGCGGTACGTCCACCCGGCCTCCCGCATGCCCACTATACGCCCTCGCTCAAAGTCCGTCAACTGCACGTACGGTTCACGTCCACGCTGTCGCGGCATGCTACCAGTGTTAAAGACTGCGATGGAGCTCCGTATGACACGGCAAACTGGCTGACACTGACGGCGGCGGTGCACACATGCTGCGCAGCTAGCGCCATTCGACGGCCAACACCGCGGTTCCTGGTGTGTCCGCTGTGCCGTGCGTGTGATCATTGCTTGTACAGCCCTCTCGCAGTGTCCGGAGCAAGTATGGTGGGTCTGACACACCGGTGTCAATGTGTTCTTTTTTCCATTTCCAGGAGTGTATTTTTGGCACGTGTTGCGTCGCCGAGACCCTTCAAGCAAGTGATATGCTCTAAGACAAGAAAGAGCGCAAAGTCGTTAACGCATTTCTACCATGGAATTCATTGGAATGACCCTGACATCTCTTATAAAGATATGGTGACAGCGCTTAAAAAATTCGATCGTGCAGACGCAATTATTTACATCAAAGGCAAGGAGAAAATCATGTGGCTAAGGCGAATATACAAGTTTGCTTCTATTCAAGACCTGGAATTCTACAGTTATCCATCTATCTATCGACTCAAGAACATGTATAAAAAGAAAGTGCTATTGTATCTGCTTATGAGAATGTAAAATTACTTTTAAGTTGGATGAGAAATAAATATTTTTTGTCCCCTAACAATGCTTGTAGTCTTTCTTTTCTTCGACACCCACGTCCTTAGTAAGTAAGTTCATCGGTGATACTGTACCTGCATTCCACTGGAACTGTCTGAGCCACATACCGCAGCCTTTGAGCGCGGTTTCGCCTGACGAGTAACGCTAACTGCGTCATCAATAGATGCGCTTTCACCTCACCTGCAGGGAAGCCACTGAAAGTGAGCTCTCAGGGGCGTTGCGTCACGTACCACGTGTGATTACCGCCGCAGGACGCGGCCCAGCGTATGCCATTCAGAACTCTCGTTGCAGCAGTGTTTAAAACAACATACCTTATAGATACCATCAGTGACCATGCAGCTCGTTAGACTGAAATTACAGTGAAACGAACACCCTTAGCTGCTTACAGGCGTTGACAGACGTCAACGGGGACAGATGAAAATGTGTGCCCCGACCGGGACTCGAACCCGGGATCTCCTGCTTACGTGGCAGACGCTCTATCCAGCTGAGCCACCGAGGGCACAGAGGATAGCGCGACTGTAGGGATTTATCTCTGGCACGCCTCCCGCGAAACCCACATTCTCAACGTATTGTCCCGCACTACATTTGTAGTGTCCTCGCCATTATACTCATTACTCGCGGCGCGTTGCCAATTCCCGGAAGAGTTCGGGCACTGTTCGTGCATTCGCACAGAAGAATAAGATGGTCATGTGTCATGTGAGCCTTAACTATATATATATACTAAGATGGTGTCTGTTCTTTCGGACATGTCTTACGGGAATCGGCAACGAGCCGCGAGTAATGAGTATAATGGGCGGGGGCACTACAAATGTAGTGCGGGACATACCTTATAGATATGTGCTGTGCAATGTGGATGTAACCACCCATTGTTCAGAAATACATTTATCTTTTCTTAATCAAAAGAATGATGATTGAGGGTTGAAATAATAACAATCGACATTTTTACAAAAAATAAGTGAATTTATTTATAACTCAGATTTTTAACATTGTTTGCGAAATATCAATTTACAGATACATGATTAAGTTCTTTTCATTATATCAGTTTACAGATAAATGATTCACATTTTACATATTTTGACAAAAATATCGATCTTCTGCTGTTTGCAGATACGTGATTCAGATTTTACGTTACAACAGTTTACAGATACATGATTCAGAGTTGCATTTTTTGAGAAACATGAACATTCTGCATTTGCGAAGGATCCAATGGGAACTCTAAACGTGGGAACGATGATGGGAAAGGGAAGAGAGACAGTAGACATGATGCAGAGGAGGAAGATAAAGGCTTTGTGTGTGCAAGAGACAAGGTGGAAGGGCAATTAGGGAAAGATCTTAGGTGAAGGCTATAAGCTACTTTGTAGTAGTGCAAGCCCGGAGTCAAGAAATGGAGTTGGAGCTATTTTGCACAGAGAGCTTCAAGAAGAGGTATGTGATGTCAGCAAAATAAATGATAGGATCATGTATGTTAAGATGATGTTTGGCGGAGAAATGGCAACAGTGCTGACAGCCTATGCACCCCAAGCGGGATGTTCGGAGGACGAGAAGGAAAAATTTTGGAGAGATTTGGATGGAGTAATGGTCGGAATACCAGAGAATGAAAGAGTGATAGTCGGCGGGGATCTAAATCGTCATGTTGGCGGAAGGAAAGGTGGGGAAGAGAGGTGGCATGGAGGATGTGGGTATAGCGAGAGAAATGAGGAAGGAAAAAGGTAATGGAGTTTGCAGTGGCTTTTGATCTGGTGATTACTAATACCTTCTTCCAAAGAAAAAGAGAAAAACTAATAACATACAGGAGTGGCGAAAATAAAAGCCAAATTGATTACATATTATGTGGAAGGAAAAATAGTGGGGAGGTGCGAAATACTAAGATCATATACCGTGAAGGAATAGCAATACAACATAAGTTGATTGTAGCGGATTGTGAGATGAAAGTATGTAAAATACAGAGACACATAAATAAATGTGAAAGGAAAATTAAGTGGTGGAGATTAAAGGATAAAAATTTGAGAGAGGAGTTTAGTGAAAAAGTACTGGGAAAGGTAAAACTGGCAGAAAGTGTGCAGGAATGGTGGAAAATAAATAGTGCTGTTATAAGGAAGACCGGGGAGGAAGTGTTCAGGTTAACATCTGGGAGAGGGGTGCCAAAAGATAAGGAGGCGTGGTGATGGAATGAAGAGGTGCAGAAGGTTGTGAAGGAAAAAAACAGATGCTAAGAGGAAGTGGGATATGTCCGGAAGTGCTGAGGATGGGCAAGCATACAAAAGTGCAAAGAAGGAGGCAAAACGAGCCGTGGCTAAGGCTAAAGTTGAATCAGTAAGGAAGGCATACGAACAACTACAGAAAAATCAGGATATGAGACAACTGATAAGGATAGGCAAATCAAGAAATAAAGCTTCTAAGGATTTGACAGCAATAAAACAAATGAAAGATGAAACAGAAATAATTCTGCATGACCATAGAAAAATCATCCAAAGATGGTTGAATTATTTAGAGAAATTGCTGAATGAAGAAAATGTAAGAGTGAAAACTGAGGAAGGAGGGACAAACGAAGGATTAACGATGGATGTAAGTAGACATGGAGTCGAATGGGCACTTGAAAATATGAAAAATGGGAAGGCAGTTGGCCCAGACCAGATCCCCGTTGAGGTATGGAAGTGTCTCGGTAAAAATGGAATTGAGCTCCTTTGGGATTTAATGAAGAAGATTTCGCGACAGGAGGAGAGGCCAGACGAGTGGAGAACTAGTGTACTGATCCCAATATTTAAGGGGAAAGGTGATGTGCAGGACTGCAGTAACTATAGAGGTATTAAACTGATGGCACACATAATGAAAATTTGGGTAAGAGTTATAGAAGCAAGATTACGCAAGAAGACTGTGGTGTGTGAAGAACAGTTTGGGTTCATGCCTGGAAGAGGAACGACTGATGCAATACATGCTTTAAGGCGTATAGTGGAGAGACACGGGGAGCTACAAGCCGATCTACATATGGCTTTCGTTGATTTAGAGAAAGCATATGACAGAGTCCCAAGGGACGAAATATGGAGAAGCATGAGAGAGCAGTGCGTGCCAGAGAAGTATGTGAGGGTAGTGAAGGAAATGTACAGAGGAGCAATGAAACAGGTGAGAAGTAGTGTGGGCATGACAAAGGAGCTTCCAGTAAAAGTAGGGTTACATCAAGGGTCTGCGCTTAGTCCTTACCTGATTATAGATGTGTTGGTGAAAGATGTAAAGAAGGAAGCGCCGTGGAATATGATGTTTGCGGATGATGTGGTTCTTTGTGGGCAGACATCGTCAGACTTGAGGAAAAGCTGGAGGAATTGAGGAAGGCACTAGAAGGAAGATGGATGAAAATTAGCTGGACAAAGTCAGAATATTTAGCACTGAAGAATGTGCAGATGAGATCTTGCAAGATCCAGGATGATGAGCTGAAATCGGTCTGCAAATTTAAATACCTGGGGTCGTACAAAGAGAGGGACGGAGGACTGGAAAGCGAGATACCTCACCGAATAAATTGCGGTTGGAACAACTGGAGGAAAATGAGTGGAGTGTTGTGTGACAAGTAGGTGAGCACTGGGTTGAAAGGGAAAGTGTACAAGTCGGTGGTAAGGCCTGATATGACATACGGGGCAGAGACATGGCCTTTCACAGTAGCCCAGGAAAGGAAGATGCAAGTGTCGGAAATGAGGATGCTGAGGTGGATGTATGGGTAATAAGGAAGGACAGGATTAGAAATGAATTTGTTAGAGGAGCTGTGAAACTGGGACCCATGGGGAAAAAGATACAAGAGAGCAGACTAAGGCGGTACGGACACTTACAGAGAAAAGGGGAAGAGCATATCGGAAACAGAGTTGAAGATGTAAAGATTGAAGGAGCGAGAAGGAGAGGAAGACCGAAGATGAGGTGGAAGGATAACTGGGGACCTAAGGGAGAAAGGATGGAAGAAGGAAGAGGCAATGGATAGAGTACTATGGAGGAGAAGGATCCAGAAGAGCAACGCTAATCCTACATGACGTGGGACAAGGTGATGATGAAGAAGAAGAAGAAGAAGAAGAACCTTCTGCACAGATATATGATTGAGGTTTACAGTATATAAGTTTACAACTAATACAGAGGTACTACTACAAGCTAATGACACTATCTTACAGGCTAAATACTACCACTAGTGAAGTTCCACCTGAAGCAGAAAAGACTTTTAGGTCAAGGCGAACGTATTTCTTTGAAGTGGGTGGCTCTAAACATTATACGCTACCACAAGCGAGTGAAGATATATTTCTGAAGTGGGTGGCTTTAAACATTTTCCATTACCACAAGCAAGTGAACATATATTTCTTTGAAGTCGATGGCTCTAAACATTTTCCACTACCACAAGCGAGTGAACATAAATATAAACAATTTAATTTGGTGGAACTCACGTACTTAAAAGTAGTTCTGACTGGATGGTTAGCGATAGGTGAAACTTACAAACTAAAATCTATTCTATAACCACTCACACACAAACACATATCAAGTGCGAAAAACTTTGTTTTTTCTCGATGTATTAAGTAGTATTAAGTAATCAACCAGAGTCCCCCACCACTACTTTCACTTTAAGTAAATAATGTGAGTATGGGAGGGTTTCCACCCCTTCCTCACAAATTACTCTTTTATCGTCAAGAGGAGACAATCTGACTTTAGACCGCAGCACAGTGTACACCATGTAACATCGTGATCGAAAGCTAGTTTGCTGAATCATGTGTGGATGAGTGCCTTGAACGCGGCGACCATACAGACACTGCAATAGTCTTCAACCGTAAGAGCACGAGATGCTGTGCGTCTAACACCCTTTGCCTGCCTCTGAGTGCCCCCGTCTATTGTACGATATGCATACATTTTGGACCTCAAGCCCAAAAATTCTACAATAGGTAAACCATTCGCCTCATCTTTCATGCGACCGATAACCTTCTTGTTCTGAGGAACAGTACTGTAAGGATTATCTGCCCCATAAGAAGATGTGTCGAATTCTTCACCTTTGCAACTAATTACTTCATATCGATCGCAGTTCTTGATCCAGTAGATAAAGCTCTCTGCATCCATATAAAGTATCTTTGGCTCTACGAAATGAGGTTTCGCAAACTCGTAGTGGAATTGGTACATGTAGAATTCCTCTATCATATACCCCTTAAATGGTTTGTTTATCGAGACATGAAGAGGTTGCAGTTGGGAGGTAAGTCCTACTGGGATAACAGAAAGCTCTGTATTTTCCTGTCTCATTTTCCCTTTCACAAAAATTTTCAAATCACTACTAAATTGATCTAGCGCAAGAAGAGAACTATTCTTCAATAAAACACCTTTCCTTCTCGCCCGCACTCTGTTAAACCATAATTTCATGCCAGGCTTGTTCATTCAACCCTTGTCTCGTACGTGAACGATAATACCTGATAGTATTAGAGAAAGTTTGGTTTGTGCTTGTAAATGATGACGGGTTTAAGTTTAGTACCGTCAGCACAACATGAAACGACAACGGTGTATCGCATTTTCTATGAACACTTGTTTTTATAGTTACTGTTGTAGCAACTTTCATGGCAACAGTTCTGTCACTCGGCACATCAAAGGTCAGCGGAGTGTCTCCCACAATCGCTATTTGGCATACGGTAGTTCCACACTGGTTTTCTTTCGAAGTTGAATAATAAAGCAATGGCAAGATAATATTTCCTCCTCACACACTTGTGGCATTTTCTGAAATATTTTGTTTTGGTTCACATGCTAAGTCCACGACACTTCATAAACCTGTAGGAAAAACCAACCCCTCATTTTAAAGTCCGTGGCACTAGCTTACGAGCACGCATTTGAATTATTTTCGGATTAATTCCAATGCTATTTTGATGGTGCCCATGATTCCATTTCGATATGTTATCTTCTACTTTTGGGCATTTTGTATTCAGTCCTCTGTTTGCACATTTAGTCTTCCTCATTTATTTCAGTTCCTCTGTACCAGCCCGCGTATGGTGTTTTCTTTTGGTGGAGGGCCGAAATGCCGTTCAGATACTCTGTTTGTATGTCCTTCTGCATACGTTATTGCTTTAAATTTATAGCTCGCATCACATGAATACTGTTCATTTTTTTTCCATTACGGAACTAGCTACTACTGTATTGTACTGTTGCCGATAACAAAAATCACTTTCAGTTCAAGTTCACTGGCACGGTAGACTGCATCATAGGCCAGACAGTGTTCTGGGTTTGTGATGGCGAGGCGGCAGGGAGACAATGTCAGCAAGCTTGTGAATCCCGGCTGCTCAGGTTCGTCGCATGCTGCTGCCAGTTAAAGTTAACGCTGCCAGAAGGAGGTAGGTGTCTCACGGCGTCGAATGTAAGTAAATTTTTTAAGACTGGTGCGAATTTTATATCAAACTCTACACATTTTATATTAATTTCGAGAATAAAACGCACCTGCATTTTGGAGGCGATTTTCGAAGATTTATGAGCAAAATAAATATGCTACATTTAATTTTTGAACATCTGGAGATGATACCATTTTCGAAACTCTTTTCCTAATTTGTACCAGTAGGTGCGTGAACTGTACCACGCTATCAAACTACACTGTCCAATCACTTTGATATTTCCACCTGTCAAAAGCCTGAATAACAATCTTCCGCAAAGCGGAATGCTCGAGACGTGCAGGAAGAAAGTCTGGAAGATGTCGACATGGATGTGCAGCCTTGTCGACTCACTGTTATTGTTGGCTGCGCTGCGGTTCTCGGTTGAGAATCCATGGAGCGCACAGCCCGATCGAGGTGGTCCCACGGATTCTCGAGTGGGTTTGAATTCGGCGAGTTTGGTGGCTGGTCTTCGAGTTGAGTCACACGTTGCACGGTCCTGCTGGTATATGCCATCGTGCCAAGGAAAACAAACTTCATGTAGGGGGGAACATGGCTCCAGGACTAGATCTATCCATTGTGCCTTCCAGAACGACGAGGTCGCCCGAGCAATGACACAGGAATATTGTCCGGGCCGTAACGCTTTCTCCTCCGGCTGGTTTCATTTGGGGGAGGAGACCAAACTGCGAGGTCATCGGTCTCATCGGATTACGGAAGCATGGGGAAGGAAGTCGGCCGTGCCCTTTCAAAGGAATCATCTCGGCATTTGCCTGAAGCGATTTAGGGAAATCATGGAAAACCTAAATCAGGATGGTCAGACTTGGGATTGAACCGTCGTCCTCCCGAATGCGAGTCCATTGTTTCTCCTCCGGCATGGACCCTTCCGACTATTGTTGCAGGTGTTTCGATTCAGACGTTTCTCTCTGTATGCGCAAAAATAAACAAAAATAAATAAATAATTAAGTGACATAAAAAATAAAAATAAAATAAATCCAACACACTTAAGCAGAAGTCAATTTTATTCACAAATAATGTAACAGGCAGCTCGCCATTGTAGAAACAGATGATAACAATCGTACAGACAGTTTACAGTAAAGGGTTCCCAAACATCACTACATCTGCCACCATCTGACGACATCACAGGCATGTGTTTTCAGATGCGAATATTGTAAACGTTCTGAATTATATTCTGCCATAGATTTTAAGAAGCAACTTACACCTTTTGTTTGAGATCAGCAATGTTCTTGCACACAGTAAGTTCCTAATTCACCATGTCCCACACGTGTTCAGTTGGCTACAGATTCCATGACCTTGATGGTCAGAGCTGTTGTTGTACTCTGTGAAGAGCACATTGTGTCGCAGCAGGCGTATGCGAAAGTGCATTGTCCTGCTGAGAAAGAACTTCAGACGTGCATTGTGCTGCTGAAAAAGAACATCGGACATGCATTGTCCTGCCAAAAAAGGACACCACATTCCTCTCGAAGAACTAGCACAGGAATGACAACTTGTGCAATGTTGCAGGCACTGTTTATTCTGCAGAAGCACCAAATGTAACCGAGAGTTGTAACTGATGGCCTGCCAAACCTTGAAGCCAGGAGATGGACCTTTATGCTGTGGGTGAATACACATTGGAATAGACCGCTTACCAGATCTGCAAGCGTATATCCATCACCAACGTGAAGAAAGAACGTACTTTCATCACTGAAGACAGTAGAGGCCGCTCTGCTCTCTAGTTGAGTGTTTCCGGGCAGCAATTCTCCGTGTCGCGGTGTCAGTGGTGGCATGGCCAGAGGCACATTTGATCTTCGTCCTACTGCAGGTCCTTCGTGATACTCCAGGTGCAACATGTGCCTATACAAGTTCTTTCCTCGATGGTGTTGGATCTACTGCTATTACCACAGTGCATCGATATTGCTGTGCGTCTGTACTGCTTTGAAGTCCAGAGCCTGCTCTACCGACAAGGGAATGTTCCACACACCTTTGCCTAAAAGCAGCAACACACCACCGATACACTGTGCCAAACATGTGCAGCAGTACGGCGACACATCCATCCAGCTTCCCACAAGCCCACAGTGCGTTCCCATTCAGTGGGCTAAAGCTGATAACCTGTTCTGCAGCACTACGTACTCGTCGACAGGGCGTGGCTGTACAGTAAATGAATGTTGCACACACTGTTCATCTTTAAACTCAGCTCAGTTACTACTACCTGCAGGGTCAAAACAGGTTGCACAGGCAGGGCTCCTGAAAGCCAGCCAATCGTCAATGACCAACCTTTCAGCACGTACATGTTACTCGCTAGTACCCCTGAAGACAGTTCTTGAGGATGTTCGTTTTGTTTCCGACAGTGTACTTCTAGTAAGTGATTACTAATTATTCGCCACTGTGCTGTTCACATTATTTTTGTTACACCGCGTTCTTAAATGCCGTGTTGCAAGACGCAAATGTGCAAGCACATCACCTAAATATAGCAATTACTTCCTGTGATAGAGGTTTCGCTTCCTGGTTCCTTTATGTTGGCTGCCAAACGTATTTGAGAACAACACTTTATTCCTCCCAGACCTCAAAACTGCAGCGTTAGTGGCTGGTGCTATCGTCTCGGCAATGTGGCCGAAGGCAGATGCTGAAAATGGGTAGCCGTGCCCGGAGCGTCCGGAAACTTGTGGCTCGGCCAAACAAGTGGTGTCGGGAGGAGTGGCGGGGGGGGGGGGGGGGGGGCTGTGTGGAGGCCACTGCAGCCGGGGCGACGACCCATCTCCCGGGACGGCCGCGGCAGCAATTTGCCGACATGGCCGCCACACAATGGCCGGCAGACGCGACAAACGAGCACTCGCCTCGCCGCCCGACACCCTTGCCGTGCAGCCGGAAGTGGGCGTGGTGTGCCGTCAGCCTGGCCTCTGCTTCACGTGGGATGCTACCGCGATACCTCGAAACCAGACTTTCTTGTAAAACAGGCACTTTTTCGCCTCTTACACTTTCTCTGGAATTTCATCTACCAGCAGTGTCTTCTTCTGTACCCTTTCAAATGCAGTTAATTTCTCGAAGCACACAAATCAAATACATGGGGAGGAGGGCGTTCAGTGAGTAATGCAACACTTTTCTTCTCGCCAATTTCGGTTGAAAAAATGTGTAATTTGTCGTGGGAAATCGTGAAACATTCCCGCTGCAGTCCTTATCGTTTTTGAAGATCTGACACGTGATGGCACTTTATGTAGCCTTCAGTTGGTTCAAATGGCTTTAAGCACTATGGGACGTAACATCTGAGGTCATCAGTCCCCTAGACTTAGAACTACTTAAACGTAAATAACCTAAGGACATCACATAGTCCATGCCCCAGGCAGGATTCGAACCGGCGACTGTAGCAGCAGCGCGGTTCCGGACTGAGGCGCCTAGAATCGCTCGGCCACCGCAGCCGGTTATGTAGCCTTCAAAATGGCGTCTGTAACGTTGGTACTCTCCAAGCAGAGAGCTGTGATTTTTATTTTGGCGGACAACCAAGTCATCGCAGATATTCATAGGCGACTACAAATTGTCAGCTGGCACCTGGTAGTGAACAAAACCAGGGTGAATCGCTAGACGTGGTCATCATCGCAGAATGATCGCGCAAACCTGTCCGAACTCCAGCGTGCCGATCGCCGGCACGCAGCTGTGACTTCTGCAATATTGGAACGTGCGGACACTTTCGCTCATGGTGCTGATCGGCAGATCACAAATACTCTCCTGGAAGTGGAAAAAAGAACACATTGACACCGGTGTGTCAGACCCACCATACTTGCTCCGGACACTGCGAGAGGGCTGTACAAGCAATGATCACACGCACGGCACAGCGGACACACCAGGAACCGCGGTGTTGGCCGTCGAATGGCGCTAGCTGCGCAGCATTTGTGCACCGCCGCCGTCAGTGTCAGCCAGTTTGCCGTGGCATACGGAGCTCCATCGCAGTCTTTAACACTGGTAGCATGCCGCGACAGCGTGGACGTGAACCGTATGTGCAGTTGACGGACTTTGAGCGAGGGCGTATAGTGGGCATGCGGGAGGCCGGGTGGACGTACCGCCGAATTGCTCAACACGTGGGGCGTGAGGTCTCCACAGTACATCGATGTTGTCGCCAGTGGTCGGCGGAAGGTGCACGTGCCCGTCGACCTGGGACCGGACCGCAGCGACGCACGGATGCACGCCAAGACCGTAGGATCCTACGCAGTGCCGTAGGGGACCGCACCGCCACTTCTCAGCAAATTAGGGACACTGTTGCTCCTGGGGTATCGGCGAGGACCATTCGCAACCGTCTCCATGAAGCTGGGCTACGGTCCCGCACACCGTTAGGCCGTCTTCCACTCACGCCCCAACATCGTGCAGCCCGCCTCCAGTGGTGTCGCGACAGGCGTGAATGGAGGGACGAATGGAGACGTGTCGTCTTCAGCGATGAGAGTCGCTTCTGCCTTGGTGCCAATGATGGTCGTATGCGTGTTTGGCGCCGTGCAGGTGAGCGCCACAATCAGGACTGCATACGACCGAGGCACACAGGGCCAACACCCGGCATCATGGTGTGGGGAGCGATCTCCTACACCGGCCGTACACCACTGGTGATCGTCGAGGGGACGCTGAATAGTGCACGGTACATCCAAACCGTCATCGAACCCATCATTCTACCATTCCTAGACCGGCAAGGGAACTTGCTGTTCCAACAGGACAATGCACGTCCGCATGTATCCCGTGCCACCCAACGTGCTCCAGAAGGTGTATGTCAACTACCCTGGCCAACAAGATCTCCGGATCTGTCCCCCATTGAGCATGATTGGAACTGGATGAAGCGTCGTCTCACGCGGTCTGCACGTCCATCACGAACGCTGGTCCAACTGAGGCACCAGGTGGAAATGGCATGGCAAGCCGTTCCACAGGACTACATCCAGCATCTCTACGATCGTCTCCATGGGAGAATAGCAGCCTGCATTGCTGCGAAAGGTGGATATACACTGTACTACTGCCGACATTGTGCATGCTCTGTTGCCTGTGTCTATGTGCCTGTGGTTCTGTCAGTGTGATCATGTGATGTATCTGACCCCAGGAATGTGTCAATAAAGTTTCCCCTTCCTGGGACAATGAATTCACGGTGTTCTTATTTCAATTTCCAGGAGTGTATATCGCGCTGCACAACTGGAAATCTCTTCAAAAGTTTTCGATTGTCGGCAGTGCTGAGGCTCTCGTGCACCAGTTGTGGTACACAACGGTGTGTGCCCGCTGGCTTCCTCGTCTCCTAACAAAGGACCGCCGCGCGGCATTAGCTGAGCAGTGTGAGGCACTGCAGTCACGGACTGTGCGGCTGAACGCGGCGGAGGTTCGAGTCCTCCCTCGGGCATGGCTGTGTGTGATGTCCATAGGATAATTTAGGTTAAGTAGTGCGTAAGCTTAGGGTTCAAATGGCTTTAAGCACTATGGGACGTAACATCTGAGGTCATCAGTCCCCTAGAACTTAGAACTACTTAAACCTAGGACATCACACACATCCATGTCCGAGACAGGAGTCGAACCTGCGACCGTAGCAGTCGCGCGGTTCCGGACTGAAGCGCCTAGAACGGCACGGCCACCGCGGCCTGCGTAAGCTTAAGGATTGATGACCTTAGCCGTTAAGTCCCATCAGATTTCACACACATTTTTGAACAAAGGACCATCTGTGCGGAACTGCTTGCGCATTACGAGACTCATCGTCCAAATTTTGTGTCGAACGTCGTCAAAGGCGATGAATTGTGGATTCATCACTTCGAACTGAAACAAAACGGTGACATACATACTCTACGGCGAAAAAACTTTGAAATCTGCAGCCACAGCCGATAAATTCATAGTGACGGTCTTCCGTAACTCTGAAGAGGTTATTCTGTCGTCCCTCATTGTGCAACTCAGAGATATCTAGCCGCGCGGGATATGCCGAGCGGTCTGAGGCGCTGCAGTCATGGACTGTACGGCTGGTCCCGATGGAAGTTCGAGTCCTCCCTCGGGCATGGCTGTGTGTGTTTGTTCTTAGGATAATTTAGGTTAAGTAGTCTGTAAGCTTAGCGACTGATAACCTTAGCAGTTAAGTCCCATAAGATTTCACACACATTTGAACATTTGATTTTTTTAGAGATACGTTATGCCACCCGAAGGAAGTTGAAGAAACAACTTCAGCTTTCTCGTCAGCACAAAATTGAGAACGAACATCTCTTTCTCCATCACAA
This sequence comes from Schistocerca cancellata, assembly GCF_023864275.1. Lineage (NCBI taxonomy): Eukaryota > Metazoa > Arthropoda > Insecta > Orthoptera > Acrididae > Schistocerca > Schistocerca cancellata. The sequence goes on along the minus strand of NC_064627.1, from coordinate 1,044,904,530 downwards.
CGATCCGCAGCTCCTGGTCGCGTTCTCGCTTCCCGAGCAGGGGGTCCCGGGTTCGATCCCCAGTGGGATCAGTGATTTTCATCTGCCTCTAGATGACTGGATATTTGTGGCGTTCTCATCATTTCATCATCATTCAGGAAAGTGGCGAGTTTGGACTGAGAAAATTTAGGGAATTTGTACGGGCGCTGATGACCGCTCAGTTGAGCGCCTCACAAACCAAACACCACATCATCCATCACAACGCAAGGCCTCACACAAGTCTTCGCATCAGAGAGGGGCTCACAGAACTTCGAAAAGGTTTTATTGTAACGTTTCAAGAAAGAAAGGACACTGAGGGTTGAAAAACTTACGAGAACGTGTAAATAATGAATGCATGCAAATAGATGATAACATAGGATGTAAGTAAACTTTCATTTCATTAATTAGATTTCAGACGGCTCATTTTCTTTAAAAACTTGAACTAGAGGTTTTTAGTTTCAAACGAAAATTAATACTAGTAGGCATTGCTGGTGACATAAATAAGCTATAATGAGTTTGAGCCCCATCTCAATCACGTGGGAACGATCATAACTTTATTTTCAGAAACATGCACTGCATGACGTCTTTCCATGTAGTAGGTAAATTGAAAACTAAGTACCCACGAGTAATTCACACTGTAGCAGTTGGCGTAACATTTTCCCTGCATGACTACAAAGCCAGAGATTGTATTAGCTGGATGCTTTTACGTCTACTTCTACACCTACGTCCACACGGATACTCTGCAAATCACATTTAAGTGCGTAGCAGGGGGTTCTTTGAACCATCTTCACAATTCTCTATTAATCTAATCACGTATAGCGCGAAAAGAACTTTCCATTATCTTTCCATGCGAGTTCTGATTCCCCTTACTTTATCATGGTGATCGTTTCTCCCTTCGGAGGAGAAAGTTGGTGATTGGAATTTCGTGAGAACATTCCGTCGAAACGGAAAATGTCTTTGTTTTGAAGATGTCCACCCCAAATCCGGTATCATTTCAGCACTATCGCAATCATAGATAACTATAGATTCAGCATAGATGACTGTTAGCAGAATATGGAATTGGTGGGTACAGGAGAGTAATACAGAACACCGTGCTGGATCCCAACAGCCTCGTATCACTAGCAGTCGAGATGACAGGCATCTTATCTCCATGGCTGTAATGGATCGTTCAGCCACGTCTCGATCCCTGAGCCAACAGATGGGGACGTTTGCAAGACAACAACCATCTGCACGTACAGTTAGACGACGTTTGCAGCAGCGCGGACTATCAGCTCGGAGACCATGGATGCCGTTACCCTTGACGCTGCATCACAGATATGAGTGCCTGCGATGGTGTACTCAACGACGAACCTGGTTGCACGAATGGCAAAACGACATTTTTTCGGAATAATTCAGGTTCTGTTTACAGCATCATGATGGTCGCATCCGTGTTTGGCGACATCGCGGTGAACGCACATTGGAAGCGTGTATTCGTCTTCGCCATACTGGCGTATCACCCGGCATGATGGTATGGGGTGCCACTGGTTACATGTATCGGTCACCTCTTGTTCGCATTGACGGCACTTTGAACACTGGACGTTACATTTCAGATGTGTTACGACCTGTGGCTCTACCCTTCATTCGATCCCTACTAAACCCTACATTTCAGCAGCAAAATGCACGACCGCATGTTGTACGGGCCTTTCAGGATACAGAAAATGTTCGACTGCTGCCATGGCCAGCACATTCTCCAGATCTCTCACCAATTGAAAACGTCTGGTCAATGGTGGCCGAGCAACTGGCTCGTCACAATACGCCAGTCACTACTCTTGATGAACTGTCGTTTCGTGTTGAAGCTGCATGGGCAGTTGTACCTGTACACGCCATCCAAGCTATGTTTAAGTCAATGCCCAGGCCTAGCAAGGCCGTTATTACGGCCAGAGGTGATTGTGCTGGGTACTGGTTTCTCAGGATCTATGCACCCAAATTGCGTCAAAATGTAATCACATGTCAGTTCTGGTATAATATATTTGTCCAATGAATACCCGTTTATCATCTGCATTTCTTCTTGGTGTAGCAATTTTAATGGCCAGTAGTGTACTAGTGAGAGGACTCCAAAACTTTCAAATTTCATAAAGACTTATTAGTAGGCCTCACCAAAACGGATTTTAGTGATGAGTCACGGATATTTACGAGGAATTCTGAAAAAAACCTATAGGCTCCACCTGTGCCTTACTGGAGACACCAGCATCTTTGTGGATACACTGGCTCAGGCCATTATCCCCAGTTTTCCGAACCCGAGATCCTGTCTCACCATCTGGACATGCATGAGCAGATTTCTGTGGTAGGCCACGATCAGAAAGTGGTTTTAAGGTGACAGCTAGTTTAAGTTGCTATAAGTACGCTGAGATGACGGTCGTTGATGATGATGATGTTTGGTTTGTGGGGCGCTCAACTGCGTGGTTATCAGCGCCCGTACAATTATCCAGTCTTTGCTCAGTCCAATTTCGCCACTTTCCTGGATGATGATGAAATGATGAGGACAACACAAACACCCAGTCATCTCGAGGCAGGTGAAAATCCCTGACCCCGCCGGGAATCGAACCCGGGACCCCGTGCTCGGGAAGCGAGAACGCTACCGCGAGACCACGAGCGGCGGACATGTGTATGACGGTCGTTGTGGGATACTTCCCAATATCTTGTTCGGTCCTCGTTTCTCCCGGCATAGTGCGGCAAGTTGCCGTGATATAGCAAGTCGTTGGAATTCCCCTGCTATTTGGTCCTCCCGGGAGCGGTGCTTCTGCTGAGGTGACACAGTGCCCGCGTTCTGCCCCCCCCCCCTCGCCCCCCACGCCGCTAACAGCGAGCAGATTGGAAGCCGGGGCGCGGTGACGCGGGCCGTCGCGGTACGTCGCGTCCCGACGGAAATTGTCCGCCCGGCGAGCCCCGCCGCGTCGCGCTCGCCTATCGATCGCTCGCTTGATTGCGAGCTTTGTCGGGCGCGGCCTGCAGCCCCTATTTACTGCGCGCAAATTGTCTGACGGAGCACCGACGACATCGGCGGACTGTCCCGAGCCGGCGGAAAGTAGGTGTAACAAGCAGGAGGCAAGAGCGCCAGGCGAGCCCCTGACGAGGGCTCCGCAAACGAGTGTGTGTGTGCAGTACGAGTGCCAGAAGAATTCTGGCAAGCCGAGGTGTGCAGTGACGTACAGGAAACAGTCCTTCTCCTTCTGACCTACCATCGAATTCTCGATAGGATTCCCAGAGGCCGTTACGCTCGACACGAGGTTAACACTATCTTTTTCTTCATTTTTATTATTTTTGTATTTTTGAGTAACCAGTTTTCTGACTGATCTGCCGTGGCCTACCACGAATAGCTCTCCTGTGCCAACTTCTTCATCTCATAACAGCACATGCGACCTGTTGTTGTTGTTGTGGTCTTCAGCCCTGAGGCTGGTTTGAAGCAGCTCTCCATGCTACTCTATCCTGTGCAAGCTTCTTCATCTCCCAGTACTTACTACAACCTACATCCTTCTCAATCTGCTTAGTGTATTCATCTCTTGGTCTCCCTCTATGATTTTTACCCTCCACGCTGCCCTCCAATGTTACATTTGTGATCCCTTGATGCCTAAGATCATGTCCTACCAACCGGTCCCTTCTTCTTGTCAAGTTGTACCACAAACTCCTCTTCTCCCCAATTCTATTCAATACCTCCTCATTAGTTATGTGATATATCCATCTAATCTTCAGCATTCTTCTGTAGCACCACATTTCGAAAGCTTCTATTCTCTTCTTCTCCAAACTATTTATCGTCCATGTTTCACTTCCATACATGGCTACACTCCATACAAATACTTTCAGAAACTACTTCCTGACACTTAAATCTATACTCGATGCTAACAAATTTCTCTTCTCCAGAAACGCTTTACTTGCCATTGCCAGTCTACATTTTACATCCTCTCTACTTCGACCATCATCAGTTATTTTGCTCCCCAAACAGCAAAACTCCTTTACTACTTTAAGTGTCTCATTTCCTAATCTAATTCCCACAGCATCACCCGATTTAATTCGACTACATTCCATTATCGTCGTTTTGCTTTTGTTGATGTTCATCTTATATCCTACATTCAAGACACTGTCCATTCCGTTCAACTGCTCTTCCAAGTCCTTTGCTGTCACTGACAGAATTACAATGTCATCGGCGAATCTCAAAGTTTTTATTTCTTCTCCATGGACTTCAATACCTAGTCCGAATTTTTCTTTTGTTTCCTTTACTGCTTGCTCAATATACAGATCGAATAACATCGGGGAGAGGCTACAACCCTGTCTCACTCCCTTCCCAACCGCTGCTTCCCTTTCATGCCCCTCGACTCTTATAACTGCCATCTGGTTTCTGTACAAACTGTATATAGCCTTTCACTCCCTGTATTTTACCCCTGCCACCTTCAGAATTTGAAAGAGAGTATTCCAGTCAATATTGTCAAAAGCTTTCTCTAAGACTACAAATGCTAGAAACGTAGGTTTGCCTTTCCTTAATCTAGCTTCTAAGATAAGTCGTAGGGTGAGTATTGCCTCACGTGTTCCAACATTTCTACGCAATCCAAACTGATCTTCCCCTAAGTCGGCTTCTACTAGTTTTTCCACTCATCTGTAAAGAATTCGCGTTAGTATTTTGCAGCTGTGACTTATTAAACTGATAGTTCGGTAATTTTCACATCTGTCAACACCTGCTTTCTTTAGGATTGGAATTATTATAGTCTGAGGGAATTTCGCCTGTTTCATACATCTTGCTCACCAGATGGTAGAGTTTTGTCAGGACTGGCTCTCCCAAAGCCGTCAGTAGTTATAATGGAATAGTGTCTACTCCTGGGGGCGACCTACGTCCTTAATTACTTACTCCATGCATTCCTACTTCTGTTTTGCTCTACAGTCTTTACACTCTGCAGCTCCCGCTAGTACCATGGCCGTTATTCCGAGATGTCTTAACAAATGACCTAGTATCCTGTCTCTTCTTCTTCTCAGTGTTTTCCACATATTCCTTTCCTCTCCGATTCTACGCTGAAACTCCTCATTCCTTACCTTATCAGTCCGCCCAATTTTCAACATTCTCCTGTAGCATCACATTTCAAATGCTTCGACTCTCTTCTTTTCTGGTTTTCCCACAGTCCATCTTTCATTACCATAGAATGCTGTGCTCCAAAAGTGCATCCTCAGAAATTTCTTTCTCAAAATTAAGGCCTATGTTTCATATCAGCAGATTTGTCCTGGCCAGGAATTCCCTTTTTGCCAGTGTTAGTCTGCTTTTTATGTCCTCCTTGCTCCGTCCATCCTGTGTTGTTTTGCTGCCTAGGCAGCTGAATTCCTTTCTGCTTCGTGATCACTAGTCCTGACGTTAAATTTCTCGCTGTTCTCATTTCTGCTACTTCTTATTACTTCGTCTTTCTTTGCCTTTCTCTCAATCCATTTTCTGTACTCATTAGACCGTTCATTCCATCCAGCACTTTCACTGAATATAGAAATGCCATCGCCGGTCGGTGTGGGCGAGCGGTTCTAGGCGCTTCAGTCTGGAACCGAGCGACCGCTACGGTCGCAGGTTCGAATCCTGCCTCGGGCATGGATGTGTGTGATGTCCTTAGGTCAGTTAGGTTTAAGTAGTTCTAAGTTCTAGGGGACTGATGACCTCAGATGTTAAGTCCAATAGTGTTCAGAGCCATTAAAAAAAAAGAAAAGAAAAGAATTTTACTTCATCCAGCTACAGCAGAATAATACCGCAGCAATAAAACTGTTTATATTTCTAACAGATTGTGGGAAAATATTGCAAGTGGTCGTTTGAGAAGTGAATTTCCTTTTATATAAAATGATTTCCGTTACATGTGAGAATGTGTGATGAATTTCTTAAATTACATAGCCTTTGATTCTCATTCAAGACTTAATACTTTGAGGACCGGCCTCATCGAATTATTTCGGGCCCAGATCATCAGTCATCTGTAGCATCATTTAAAATTTCACTGGCACTTTCATGTTTGTCAAATCTTAAAAGGGTAACACACGCTAAAAACGACCGAGCTTGAAGGTTAGTTTCTCATATTTGTTTTAGTTCTTATATGGATTATAAATTGTGCAGTAACAATGAAAAAAAGTATAACTGTCCTCCAAAAAACGGTGCGAGGTGACTTCTTAAGCAATTTCACATGTAACTGGATTTTATATGAAAAGAGGAAGTGTTCTGGCACGCAGATAGATATGTGGCAATCGGAGTAATACCGGTTTGCTTCTTCTTTGCTCATTTCTCACGTGAATTTTCTCGTATCCTCTAAACCATGTTCACAATATTTGCTGTCACTGGTTGACGAGATCGCGTGACATGAGTTATGATTGGCTGATCGAAGCACATCGCTCATTGCAATCTTGATTCCAGTGTTTCGGAAGCTACATTGCTATATTTGGTGGAATTCGTATTAATACTTCTGTAATACAAAAACATTGCTGTGTCCATGGTGGCCGCGCATTAAAGATATTTCAAAAACGCGATGTTTTTGATGGGTATCGTTTCCTAAAGTGGCTGGAAGTTCTACACTGGTGTATAAGACCACACTAAGTCTTACAGCTCCGAGGGAAAGTATATTGTCACTCAACTCGGAAAAAATGAAATTTAATCCTGAGTGCCGGCCAGGGTGGCTGAGCGGTTCTAGGCGCTACAGTCTGGAACCGCGCGACCGCTACGGTCGCAGGTTCGAATCCTGCCTCGGACATGGATGTGTGTGATGTCCTTAGGTTAGTTAGGTTTAAGTAGTTCTAAGTTCTAGGGGACTGATGACCTCAGAAACTAATTCCCGTAGTCTCAGAGCCATTTGAACCATTTTTTAATCCTGAGTATAGTGTATTTCCACTCGGGAAAAACTATAATTTCTCACGGGAAAAAGTTCCTTTTTAACTGGGATATCTGGGGAAAGTCTAGGATTTTTTTTTCTCTTGTCCACATATAATTGCGTAGTTGTTTCACTATCTGATCAAAGGTATCCGCACACCTATTAGATGACGTTAATGTCGGCTGTGTTCTGCCTTAGCCTGTATGACGGCTTAAGCTCTGCTTTGGACACTTTCAACAATCTCAGTGTCTGTGGAGCAATGGCAACCCATTCTTCCTCATAAACCGAAACAGTAGAAGGCGATGATGTTGCACGCTGGGATCTAGACTGATGTCGACGTTATAGCTGTTCCATTGGTTTGAGATCGGGAGTCTGAGCAGGTCATCAATTTCAGGATTGCTATGGTCCAGAAACGATTGAAGCACAGTTGGTGCTTCATGACGGCGTGCTCCGTCATGCCGATACAAACAACAATCTCCTCCAAAGCGTTGCTCTATTTTTCGCAGTAGACAATGCTGTAAGACGTACGTATACACTGATAAGCCCTAACATTATGTCCATTGTCCACCGCGACACTGGATGCCGCCTGGTGGCGTTGCAGGCACGTGGCGCGGTAAGGAATGTATATAAGCAGAGCAGACACCTGTCGAAGATATGGGATGCAAACGGGGAAATGCATTGTGATGAGCGACTTTGACAAAGGGCAGATTATTATTGTGCAGAGCCTGTGAACGAGTATCTCGAAGACGGTGAAGCTGGTCGAACGTCCACGTGCTACTGTCGTGAGCATGTAGTGAAAGAGGTAGAAGGACAGTGAAACTACCACTAGACGCTAATTGGTTGGACGTCCACGACTCTTGAGAGAACGTGGGGTTCCGATGCTCTGTAAAGTAGGATAGATGGTGATCTGTACCATCTCTGCGGAAACAGCAGAAGGCTGGCGCACGCACAAGTGTTTCGGAGGAAATCTTTCGTCGTAAATTGTTGAACAAGGAGCTCCGCAGCCGACCGCCCCTAAGTGTTCACATGTTGATCCAAAGACATTGCCATTTACAATTCTATGGTATAAATGGAGCAGCATATGAGTGGTTTAAGTCATATCTACAGAACAGGAAGCAAAAAGTCTCTTTATATACTTCAAGTAATTCAAAGGATTTTACCACTTCAACTAACTGGGGTGAAATTACATTAGGTGTTCCACAAGGTTCGATCATGGGTCCCCTCCTGTTCTTGAAATATGTGAATGACCTCCCTTCTTATGAGAAACAAGATGCTGAACTGACACTGTTTGCTGATGATACAAGCATAATTATTTATCCAGTAAAAGAAAGTCTGATAGAAAATGATACAAATAAGGTCTTTGGAAAAGTTATTAATTGGTTTTCTGCGAATGGGCTTGCTCTGAACTTTGAAAAAACACAGTACATCCAATTTTCTGCCGCAAAAAGTATAATTTCTTCAATAAACATAACACATCAAAAGAAGTCAGTAGCCAGGGTAGAGCATACTATGATTTTGGGTGTACATGTAGATGAGAATCTTAATTGGAAAATTCATATTTTGGATCTCCTTAAGCGACTAGGTTCAGCAACTTTTGCAATCTGAATAATTGCCAGTTTTGAGGATGTAGAAATTAGTAAGCTAACATACTTTGCATGCTTCCACTCTCTGATGTCATACGGAACAATGTTCTGGGGCAACTCAACACTTAGGCAGAAGGCATTCACTGCTCAAAAGGAAGTAGTTAGAATAATGTGTGGGGTTCATAGTCGCACATCTTGTAGGCATCTGTTTAAAAGGTTAGGAATTCTTACAACTGCTTCACAGTACATTTACTCAGTAATGAAATTTTTTCTCAACAACATGGACCAGTTTAAAATCAACAGCGACATTCATGATTACAACACCATAAAAAAGGCACAGAAAGGGGTAAAATAAGCTGCTATAAAACTTTATGATAAATTACCAAATGAAATAAAATGTCTGACAGACAGCAGTAATACACTCCTGGAAATTGAAATAAGAACACCGTGAATTCATTGTCCCAGGAAGGAGAAACTTTATTGACACATTCCTGGGGTCAGATACATCACATGATCACACTGACAGAACCACAGGCACATAGACACAGGCAACAGAGCATGCACAATGTCGGCACTAGTACAGTGTATATGCACCATTCGCAGCAATGCAGGCTGCTATTCTCCCATGGAGAAGATCGTAGAGATGCTGGACGTAGTCCTGTGGAACGGCTTGCCATGCCATTTCCACCTGGCGCCTCAGTTGGACCAGCGTTCGTGCTGGACGTGCAGACCGCGTGAGACGACGCTTCATCCAGTCCAAAACATGCTCAATGGGGGACAGATCCGGAGATCTTGCTGGCCAGGGTAGTTGACTTACACCTTCTAGAGCACGGGATACATGCGGACGTGCATTGTCCTGTTGGAACAGCAAGTTCCCTTGCCGGTCTAGGAATGGTAGAACGATGGGTTCGATGACGGTTCGGATGTACCGTGCACTATTCAGTGTCCCCTCGACGATCACCAGTGGTGTACGGCCAGTGTAGGAGATCGCTCCCCACACCATGATGCCGGGTGTTGGCCCTGTGTGCCTCGGTCGTATGCAGTCCTGATTGTGGCGCTCACTTGGACGGCGCCAAACACGCATACGACCATCATTGGCACCAAGGCAGAAGCGACTCTCATCGCTGAAGACGACACGTCTCCATTCGTCCCTCCATTCACGCCTGTCGCGACACCACTGGAGGCGGGCTGCACGATGTTGGGGCGTGAGCGGAAGACGGCCTAACGGTGTGCGGGACCGTAGCCCAGCTTCATGGAGACGGTTGCGAATGGTCCTCGCCGATATCCCAGGAGCAACAGTGTCCCTAATTTGCTGGGAAGTGGCGGTGCGGTCCCCTACGGCACTGCGTAGGATCCTACGGTCTTGGCGTGCATCCGTGCGTCGCTGCGGTCCGGTCCCAGGTCGACGGGCACGTGCACCTTCCGCCGCCCACTGGCGACAACATCGATGTACTGTGGAGACCTCACGCCCCACGTGTTGAGCAATTCGGCGGTACGTCCACCCGGCCTCCCGCATGCCCTCTATACGCCCTCGCTCAAAGTCCGTCAACTGCACATACGGTTCACGTCCACGCTGTCGCGGCATGCTACCAGTGTTAAAGACTGCGATGGAGCTCCGTATGCCACGGCAAACTGGCTGACACTGACGGCGGCGGTGCACAAATGCTGCGCAGCTAGCGCCATTCGACGGCCAACACCGCGGTTCCTGGTGTGTCTGCTGTGCCGTGCGTGTGATCATTGCTTGTACAGCCCTCTCGCTGTGTCCGGAGCAAGTATGGTGGGTCTGACACACCGGTGTCAATGTGTTCTTTTTTCCATTTCCAGGAGTGTAGTTTCAAAAACAAATTGAAATCATACCTCCTTGACAACTCCTTCTATACCATAGATGAATTCTTGAACATGAGTAAATAAATCAGGAGATATAATATATGCATTTTGTGCCATTTAAGGGAATGGGATAGATAATATAAATATTTAGGTATAACACTATAATGTAAACAAAGAAAAATAAAAAAACTTGTTTCCTGTGCGCATTTCTTGTGCATTTGACACGTCCCACATAACGGTTTTCCGTGCTACTGATCAATGGAACACGTAACTAACCAACTAACTGCAGTGTGCACGGGACCATCAGGAATTGACCGTCGATCAATAGAAACGTGTCGGCTCTTCAAGTGAATCTCATTTTCGCTACATACGTCGATTGTCGTCTCCACAAACCCCGTCATCGAGGTGAACGGCGGCTCGAATCGTGCAGCGACTCCAGGACGCCGGTTGGTGGGAGCAGTATTATGCTATGGGAGAAATTCTCCTGCGGTTGCATGGGATCTGTGGTAATAATCGAAGACACGCTGACGGCTGCGAACCACCTACATTATAGTGAACTCACGGTAATATCTCCGCGACTAAATTCGCCTCATGTGAAATCTGTGAATCCCACCTGGGTCGCTATCGGGCGCTATCAGCGCGTACCGAAATCAGCAGCCCGTTTTTTACGCGAATTATATGATTTGTGGTTGGACATCTAATGCCACATACCTCCACAAACGTGCCAACAAACTGTAGGATTCGTTGCATGCAGTATGACTGACTTATTTCGTTCCAAAGACGGAAAAATAAGCTATTAAGCAGGTGGCCATAACGCTTTGGCTACCAGTGTAAGGTTTCTATGTGGGCAACCGCAGCTTAATCTGTGCATGGTATCGTTTCTGCGCTCGCATGGGACCTGTCTTGCATCAAGTAGTAGCTGTTTTTCTAGTGATGACCCGTAAATATCTAAGATGATTGACAGAGTCTTCATCATTCATTGTATTTGACGATGGCTAGACATGTGCCTTGTAGAACGTTGGGATATCGTCTTGGTTTAATGGCTTAATATAATCCGGGAAATACAACGGAAGATCCAGTATCGCAAAATCGGTTCTGCCTTGATTCCACAAAAAACGAGGATTAGCACATGATATCGTCCAAAGATCGCTGTGCGGCACCATAGTCGACAATGCTCTCTGTCTTTCTCTACCGTTATTGCCTTCTACAACTCCCTCTAGTACCATGGAAGTCGTTCCCTGATGTCTTAACAGATGTCCTATCATCCTGTCTCTTCTGCTTATCAGTGTTTTCCACAGATTCCTTTCCTCTCCGATTCTGCGCAGAACCTCCTCATTCCTTGCCTTATCATTCCACCTAATTTTCAACATTCGTCAACCACAGCTCAAACACTTCTATTCTCTACTGTGCCGATTTTACTACAGCCAGAGCTAGCTGCATTTGTTATCCTCCTTGCTCCGTCCGTCATTGGTTGTTTTGTCGCCTAGGTAGCACGTTAAGCGAAGAAAAATTCTGAAGTTAGCAGTGGTAAAATACAGCAGCGAAAGGCTATTTACAATTGGTACAGAAACCAAATGGCAGTTATAAGAGTCGAGCGGCATGAAAGTGAAGCACTGGTTGAAAAGGGAGTGAGAGATGGTTGTAGCCCATTCCTGATCTTCTCGCTTCTGTACATAGAACAAGCAGTAAAGGAAACCAACGAAAAATTTGGAGTAGGAATTATAATTCAAGGAGAAAATATAAAAACTTCACGATCTGCCGACGACACGGTAATTCTATCAGAAACAGCAAAAGACTTGAAAAGAGCAGTTGAACGAAATAGAAAGTGCCGTGAAAGGAAAGATGAACATCAACAAAAGCAAAACAAGGGTAATGGAATGTAGACGAATTAAATCGGGTGACGCCAAGGAAATTAGATTAGGAAACGAGACAGTTAAACTAGTATTTGAGTTTTTCAGTTCTGGCAGAAAAGTAATGCTCTTCAGAGCATATTTGTTTCACTTACCTGCATGGATGTCTTACTATGAGCTACTTCATGAGGAATGGGGATTTATGTGAACAGCTGGAAGGCATCGCCATGAGCAGCCCACTTAGTTCAGTGGTGACCAGTTTCTTCATGGAGCATTTATGGAGACAGGTGCTGGACTTAGCATGTTGTGAACCTAATGAGTGGTACAGCTATGTTGACAATACCTTCGCCTTGTTGAGCGTTGGTGAGGAACAACTCGATGACTTCCTAATACATCTGCAGAGTCTCAACGCCAACATAATATTCACTATGGAGGTAACGAAGCGCCAACAACTACTGTTTCTAGATCTGCTGGTTATGGGGAGTGATGAGGACCTTGGGTATAGTATGTATCGAAAACCGACACAAATGGACCGACAGCAGCACATACCGTCAGATCACCACTCACGTCAAAAAGAAGAACGATCAATGTGCTCGTAACTCGTGCAAAACGAATATGTGAGCTACATCACGTTGAACATGACATGCAACAACTTAAAAGTGTTCTGAGGAGAATGGATGCTTTACTAGTGGTATAAGAAGTCTCACGAAATCCTACGCTAAGCGATGTGACACGAGGAAAAAGTAATGTTTGTATGGCCTTTCTGCCAAACTTCTCCAAGGCGACGGACAGAAGCGGCAGTGTGATGCCCAGACACAGCGTAAAGACTATTTAAAAAACCAAGCAAGGAAATCAAAGAGTGTCTCAAATCGAAAAAGAACATAAGGAGCCCATTTGCTATATCGGCAACATGAAACGTATCACGTACATGTGGAAATTTATGTGTGGCAGTGATTGGGCGATCCACCAACACTAGGATCATCGAACATAAGCGACACTGGATGTTTGCACAGGTGGAGAAACTGGCCGCGATGGAGTATGCAGATTGTGGGACCCACCACATAATACTCAGGCATGAGTCAAAGACTCTTGTGAGCATTTGTGGAGCCCGTTCTTCAATACTGTCAGTATCTCCTGTTTTTTCAGTTTGATACTTGAGCAATAGTCTAAAATGTAAACCGTCTACTATACAGACTGAATGCACTTTGCCAGCATCCCAGTCTTTCGACTGCCTTATCTACTATTGACTAAATGTAATCCGCAGTGGCCACTCATTTGAACCAGTACATTAATGACAACTTACAGATATTACGTACCACTAACGAAGGCAAGAAAATGGAACCCTTATACGAACTAGAAACATATGTTCACAACTTCACCTCACCCAAAAACATTCTAAATGAGCAGCTGGAGCTAGCAAACGAACATTTTCAACGTAACTCCCTTGATCTGTTCACAGAAATCAAACACAAATTGCACCCCTAACTGTCACATCCCTGCAGTTTAAGATTCTAATATGTGATTGTATAAATACATAAACTACTATGATGAAAAAATGTTTTGCCTTCATTCCACCCTCCAACTTTGTAACATGTATCTCCTGCAATTAACATATTAACTGTAATGGTAATCAGATATCTATATATACAAATATATATACATATATATGTACTCTATAATTTACAGTCAACTGGCTTTGAAGTATTTCGTCAGCAATTTCCACTGACAGTAAAAAAAAAAAAAAATTAAAAATTCTACTAAAAGCAATTTATCATATTATCTTTTAATAATAAGTTTACGCTTAGGGTGCAAACATTTTTCCTTCATCAACCTGTTACATTTTGCACGTCCCATACATAATCTTTGCGCTATTTACATCCTTGGTTAATATTTCATGACTAATATCTTTGTATCTTTGCATAAGATAATCTTCCCATTGTAAACAAAAACATCAAGTGTACAACAAATGTGCGATGCTCAACGCGTATTTTAAGAATATTATGAAGTGCGCCACAGCAATTTATTTACAACATGCGTGCTGTGCTGGAATTCAAGAAGATATACATAGACGAAGAAAATCACATGGACCACGAAAAACAAATCGCCATCTACCTGAAGATGAGCATGGCAGCCCGAAATCGGTTATGGCACAAAAATAAAACATTTAAAAAGTGTTTTCAGCTGGTTGCGTCCCTCACCAACTATCATTAACGGCGGCGGTGTTCACAAGAAAGTATATGACAATACTGAGCGTATAATTCAGTGTCTAAAGAGAAGAAAATTCAATAATCATCGTTGATTAGAGCGCTGTACTAGGAGAAAGAAAAGAAGACAGAGTTACGGGTGAATACTGACTCGCTAGTAAGAACTACAGAATATCGCTTCTCTGAAGGACCGCAATAAAGTGCACTTTTCCATGTCCGCCAAAAAAACAGTGTTAATAGACCTTGGTGATGGTAGTTCATATTCCCCATTAGCATGTATGATGTGTAAATTTATGGCTGCACCGGCGATCAAGGTGAAAATAAAGTTCCCTTAACAGGCATTGCATAAACGTATCATCAGTCGTTACTTCAAGTTGTTTATGATGTAATATGTAAGCTGAATATAATAGTTCTATAACCATAAATCTGTCAGTAGTAAAAGTATAATCTTAGCATACAGGTAATAGATTTTTGTAATAACATTGTTATATTCACAGCAGCTTCACTTCGGACGTTTGACCACGAAAGTTTAGTGTGATCCAACCCAAAAAACATTCTTACAACCAAACTGTTGTCCCAAACTGACCTGGAAAATAATATAACAAATTCCTTTCAAACATTCGTGCATAATACTAACAGTCTTATACTGCCTTGGTGGCAGAGTACGAATCAATGCTTCAAGACGTGAAAGTAGCAATGTTTTCCTTTCGTCAGTTAAGACAGGTTGTCATTTATATACAGCCAGAAAAGTAGTGGTTACAGTAGTCGAACACCATCAGTAACGTGTCCACACCCAGAAGAAGATTCATCATGACACCTGCGTGAGCTACCTAAAATCAGTCTATTCTTCCTGTCAGTTAAATGTAAAGTGAACTACTTATTCATTCTACCATTAAAGCTATAAATTCAGGGTTTCTCCAACATAATGTTGTGTTTACACAATCAGATTCCTTAGAAAACTAACGAAATTAAATCTCTTCATCAGATATTTTACTACAGAGTTAGTGAAACTGTAGAGCGCAAGTTCATATTAGAGACCATTCTAGCATACGAATTGTAACTGAGTCAGAACCTTACATTCCCAGGTCTGTCATATTCCTGAATATATTACCTTTTGCAAAACCTTAACACTGCTGTGCAAAAGGTAAGGACGAAAGTAACTTCCGCATGATGTATCACTGTCACGTAACGTAGCTCGATGAAACTTGGGCCATAGGTAGAACGAACTGTTAAAAGTAGAGAAGGTAACTGAAAGACATACGCAACGACACGAATAGAAATGATACTTGGGGACAATAACTGCGCCGAAGTTACCGCTATTTATGATGGCTCCATTGCCATTATAAAAGGCGGGACATGGTTCTTAACAGGGTTTGTGGTCACACCGTACTGGTATGCATGGCCTTCAACGTGCTTCTGTCCTGACCACAAAGTTTGTAAGAGGTCCATGCGGTTGGACGTTCTACTCCTCCACCGGGGCCGTTTACAACTGTTGAATGGTCATTGGTGGATGTAGTCGTGCTGCAATACGTACCCCTAACGCGTCCCACACTTGCTCCGGGGGATTTAAGTAGGTGTGACGGGCGGGCCTGTCCTGAAAAGACGCAGATGTGGAAGAAGTAATGACAATAATGTTGACGTGCGAGTGTACCGTGATCATAGATCTGGAGGTCAGTGTGAAAATGCCATAACAACGGAACTGCCAAAACGATCATGTGCAATAGTAGAGGATGTACACTCATATGGAGACAGGTAGGAACACTAAGCGCATCCAGGACCATTTTCCAACACGTTCGTTACGGCGTGGTGAGGTATAATACTGCATGGCTGTGCTGACCTCCAAATCTTTGAACACAGAACACTCACAGGTCAACGTTCTTGTCACACCGTACTGCTTCCCACTTATGTCTTTTCAGCGGTGCGTTCGACCATGAGTTCACTCTCATGGGTGACAATGCGCGACCGTATAGAACAGCGCTGGTGAAAGTGGTCTTGGAACAAGAGGATATTCGGGAAGGGATCATCTTGCCCCTTCCTCTGACCGAAATCCAATCGTGCACGTATGGGATGCTTTGGGGTGAAGTACCAACACTTTGATGATGATGATGATGTTTGGTTTGTGGGGCGCTCAACTGCGTGGTTATCAGCGCCCGTACAATTTCCCAACCTTTGCTCAGTCCAATTTCGCCACTTTCCTGGATGATGATGAAATGATGAGGACAACACAAACACCCAGTCATCTCGAGGCAAGTGAAAATCCCTGACCCCGCCGGGAATCGAACCCGGGACTCCGTGCTCGGGAAGCGAGAACGCTACCGCGAGACCACGAGGGGCGGACAAACAACACTTTGATATGAACCATTCACCATCCAGCAGTTGTTAACCCCGCTAGAGAAGGAATGGAACGACCAGCCGTAACTCCTTACCAACGTTGTGACCAGAATGAGAGCACGTTGTTGTCCGTCGTGATCACACACCCTATTAAGAACCATGTCCAGCCCTTTGTAATTTCCAGAGAACCATCATGAATCATGTTGGCAACAGAGTTGTGCTTGAAAAAAGTCTCACTTTAATTCGCCTCCTTACGTATGTTCTTTTCTTATCTTCTGTACTACACCATATCAGTTCTTTCTATGCATGGTCCAAATTTCGTCGACCTATGTTACTGTCTTCCGTAAATTTTGCCGACCTGTGGAAGAAAAGAATACACTCGATGCCTTAACTCTGAGACAGAAGGAATAAATTGGGTAAGTAAAGGGTGTTTCAAAATTATTTATTTGTTATCGCAGGACTACACTCCGTAAATAAATATTGTAGAAAAAGTGGTTCAAAGGCTCTGAGCACTATGGGACTTAACATCTGAGGTCAACAGTCCCCTTGAACTTAGAACTACTTACACCTAACCAACATAAGGACATGATACACATCCTGAAAAGACCCGGTAAGTAACTTAACTTCTGTCGTGGAACAGCCGGACGATATGGCGTGGCTTAGTCCGGAGTTCCGCGACCGAACACAGGACAACGGAACCTCCAGCGCCGGCACAACTCGTCCGCGTCGTAGTCAAATTCACTACACTACTGGCCTTTAAAATTTCTACACAAAGAAGAAATGCAGATGACAAACGGATATTCATTGCGCAAATATATTATACTAGAACTAATATGTGATTACATTTTCACGCAATTTGGGCGCATAGATCCTGAGAAAACTGTACCCAGAACAACCACCTCTGGCCGTAATAACGGCCTTGATACGCCTGGTCATTGAGTCAAACAGAGTTTGAATGGCGTGTACAGGTACAGCTGCCCATGCAGCTTCAACACGATACCACAGTTCATCAAGAGTAGTGACTGGCGTATTGTGACGAGCCAGTTGATCAGACGTTTTCAATTGGTGAGAGATCTTGAGAATGTGCTGGCCAGGGCAGCAGTCGAACATTTTCTGTATCCAGAAAGGCCCGTACAGGACCTGCAACATGCGGTCGTGCATTATCCTGCTGAAATGTAGGGTTTCGCAGGGATCGAATGAAGGGTAGAGCCACTGGTCGTAACACATCTGAAATGTAACGTCTCACTGTTCAAAGTGCCGTCAATGCGAACAAGAGGTGACCGATATGTGTAACCAAGGGCCCCCCATACCATTACGCCGGGTGATACGCCAGTATGACGATGACGAATACACGTTTCCAATGTGCGTTCAACGCGATGTCGCCAAACACGGATGAGACCATCATGATGCTGTAAAAAGAACCTGGATTCATCCGAAAAAATGACGTTTTGCCATTCGAGCACCCAGGTTCGTCGTTGAGTACACCATCGCAGGTGCACCTGTCTGTGATGCAGCGTCAAGGGTAACCGCAGCCATGGTCTCCGAGCTGATAGTCCTTGATGCTGCAAACGTCGTCGAACTGTTCGTGCAGATGGCTGTTGTCTTGCAAACGTCCCCATCTGTTGACTCAGGGGTAGAGACGCGGCTGCACGATCCGTTACAGCCATACGGATAAGATGCCTGTCATTTCGACTGCTAGTGATACGAGGCCGTTGGTATCCAGCACGACGTTCCTAATTACCTCCCTGGACCCACTGATTCCATATTCTGCTAACAGTCATTGGATCTCGACCAACGCGAGCAGCAATGTCGCGATACGATAAAGCACAATCGTGATAGGTTACAATCCGGCATTTATCAAAGTCGTAAACGTGATGGTACGCATTTCTCCACCCTGCACGAGGCATCACAACAACGTTTCACCAGGCAACGCCGGTCAACTGCTGTTTGTGTATGAGAAATCGGTTGGAAACTTTGCTCATGTCAGCACGTTGTAGGTGTCGCCACTGGCGCCAACCTTGTGTGAATGCTCTGAAAAGCTAATCATTTGCATATCACAGCATCCTCTTCCTGTCGGTTAAATTTCGCGTCTGTAGCACGTCATCTTCGTGGTGTAGCAATTTTAATGGCCAGTAGTGTATATTAAAAGTATACTCTTACACCAGTTGTTAATTGCCGGTTTATGTAGCTCCCAATAGTGGTACGCCTGGCGAAGCTAGCCCGTTCGCTGGCCTTTTCGATAACTAAGAGTTTTTTTTCCGCGTGTTTCACTTTTCTACGAGAGGCACCGGCCCCTGGGTCTAAAGAGTATTTCTTAGCAGTTTCATAGAAGTGAGCGGTTTTAACGATGGATCGACCTTAAGGTATGATCTCACCCTATGTTATACGGTTCTTGTGTGTGTGGGGGTGGGGCGGGGGGGGGGGGTTGGGGAGAGGGAGTATTCTTAAATACTCAGTCCATCTGGTTATCCTTGCAACAAATTTGGAAGAACTTTAACGACGCATGTCAACACCAGCGATGGTAGTAACAGCAGACATGACCTAAATAGAAATGTGGCACAAGTGGAGAGAACACTGAACGTCTGCGAAATGTAAATGAAAAATCTAATGAAAAGCGTAATGGTAAAATGGTTAGCTAGATAATAGGACGATGCATGTAAAATCGGATGGTTTTTCTGAAAATAAAAACATTGTAGTGTTATACGTAAGTGAAAACTCACCTCTCGTTTCTGTCATCATTATTGTACGAGGTATAGACTTCCGAAATCAGTTGAAACTTTCGAAATCCGTTGATTACCCTGTATTTCTCCGTCGAGCTGCTATTATTCACGACTTACTCAACTTCTTAAGTCTTTGGTACCGGGCGGGGAACATGCATTTTCATGTGAATCAGAATTTGAAGTGGGAAAAAGGAAATAGCGTTTTCTGTCCTATAGACTACAAATAAAGTGCCACGTTGCGATATTTATAGTCTTTTCGTCTGCATCAAAACGTTTTCCATATTGTTAGTAGCAGAATCAGCCCGACTGCCTGTGACAGACACATCATACCAACTGAACGTATCTCGTTTCACCACAGTCGATGATTAACCTGGAATGCTGCCTTATGGTTGCAGTAAAATCCATTATATCTGACACAAGACTCATAGCAGTTGCTCGTACTTTTTTTAAATGTTTTTTCGGAATAAACTGTACATACACATGTCTCGCTGGAGCACGGAACGACAGACTTTGATATCGCCGGGTAACGGAATCTCTTTCAGAGCAGACCGTAATTACAGCTCCATTTGCAGTTGGTGATTAACACGGTTCTGCCTTTTAATAGGTTTGCAGCTCTTCACTTGTTTGCCGACTCTCACAGCGGGCCAATCCCAGCGGGGTAATCACTCGAGAAGGAGGGCGACAGGCTGACACCTGTCTGTGCGTGTGTGTGTGTGAGAGAGAGAGAGAGAGAGAAAGAGAGAGAGAGAGAGAGAGAGAGAGAGGGAGAGAGAGAAGTAGCGACAAGCTAAGCAGCACTGTCCTGGATACGGGAGCTGTTTCTGAAAAGCGCAGCATTCCCAATTAATGAAGTGGGCCAGTGAAACAGGAGATAATGATTTTCTGCTGCAACCAGCAGACACAAATGTTGCTAGTTTCCCGCTTTTGCATAAGAACAAGAGAATATTGTTTTCGTGTGTACAAACAAAATCTGAATTTTTACAGTTTTTTGTTGGCAATAATCCTACCCCAATCCATTTAAAGAAACACACTTAACATTTACGTACACGCTCCGGAAACACTGTGGCGAGCATGGGAAAGGGTGCTTGGCACTGCACCACATGCTACGATTCCTTCCCATTTCATTTGCATACGTAGCATGGGAAGTATGAATATCTAAATGCTTTGTGCACTTTGTAATTGTTCTTATCTTGTTTGTTGGTCCCTATGGGGGTGACATAGAGGGCTGGTGCGGACAAAGGAGATTTACTATCGCTTTATAGAACACAACAATTTCTTGTAAAAATAAGCAGTACATGTACAGGGAGGCTAAAATAACACATTCCCGGATACTGTTTATGCATCTTACGACAAGCAACCCAACTTACACCGCCTGCACCCACGTTCGTGATAGCTGGGTTGTCTGCCTTAAGGTGCATGAAATATTATCCGGGACTCTTTATTTTAGTAGTTCTTTATACTAGACATCTACTAATGCGTAACAAGTGTAAACTATATATTATTACAGTTTTTTAGGTTGGCAAGAATTCTGCCTCAATCCATTTAAGGAAACATAAATGACGTGTGTGTGTAGACGATACGACATTGCAGTGCCCATCCAGTTTACCTTCGGACATGCATGCATGTCAAAAGGAATATTGCATTGTTCTTCGTAACAACACAGGCACTGCGATATCGTAATATTCTGCTGACACCAGGTAGTGATTTCCAATTAGAATGTCCTCACCTGCGTGGGAATTACATAATGTGTGTACCAGTACAGATTATGACGTAAGAAAGACGACGTACGGAGGTTTGGGTCTGGACGTGGGTCGTGCATGGATAGCCAAAACGGTTGAGACGACCGCTTGCTTGAAGCGGGAAATCTGGGCTCGAGCCCCGGTCCGCTACAAATTTTCGTGGTCGTCATTCGCTTGTACAGCTGGTAGTTGTTCGTATTGGCAACCGCGAATGCATTTCATTTGTCTATATACAGAGGTTGGACAAATACTGGGCTATCCGCGAGAAATGCATGTTTGAACAGAAATGCAAATGCTGGCCAAATCTGCAGGTCGTGCCATTGCATGTCCTCAAATTGCAAGTGTCACTCCTGGTCACTACAGAGCTGTAGTTGTGAGTGCATGATGTCTGAGCTAAGTCAATTCGAACGTGGGCAAATTAAAGGTAGCCAAAGTGTTTGGTGTATGAAGAATCACCGGATCGAAGATTTATATCGCGTACAGGGTATACAGGGTATGGAGATTAACCTCACTGAGTAAACCACAATGCGGGCGAAAATGTGTGTTGAGTGATCGTGAGGGACGATCATTGAAGAGGACTCTCAGGAAGGATAACAGGACGATAGGTGTAAAAGTCATTGTAGAACTGAGTATCGCCTTCGCTAGCTCTGTCAGCATCAAAACAACAAGAACGAACCTCCATAAGGATGGAATAGGATGGCGAGCTGGAATTCCAAAAGCATTCATCCGTGACGCAAATTCCCGTAATAGCAAAAAGTGGTGCCGAAACTATAAAACTTGGACAATGGAGCAATGGAAGGAAGATATTTCGTCCAACGGGTTGTAATGTCCCCACGGAAAAATACCCTCTACCACGCAACAATTAATCATTGTCAATCAAACCATCCACATTTATTTACTTTGGAAAAGTATCTGATCTGATTTTCTAGTAATATATGCGCCGACAGCTCGTCGACGCCAAAGTATGTTCTAGTACGTTTATTCTTTGGAATAACGGAGATACATGTATGTATTCTCCTAGTTTCTTAGACTGGTAACGAGGACAGCTTCGGAAGTATCTGTCGAAAGATTGACGGGTTTCTAAAAGAGACATATTTGCTTTTCTTCTCGCTAAAGCGAGCTATTAACATTTGTGCCACTAGCGGGCTATTTGAAGAGAGAGAAAGACTGTAAACGGAAATTAATTAAGACTTGGAATCAACAGAAATCTGGACATGTAATGGAGATGGATTGAATATACAATTTCCTTCATAAATAAGGTTTGTGACCCTTTTATTCTGGAGTGAATGAACGAATGAGTTCTTTGTCTGAATCATTGATGATCGCGTTGGCCCTGTAGTTAGTGGGGAAGTTTCAGCTGTGTCGAAGAGAGCCTGCAATCACCGAGTCTTTGTTAAATCGTCCAAAAAGGCTTCGTACACATCTGGAATTCGAAATCTTTCGTAAAAGGAACGAATTGTTCAAACGATTGATTTTCCCAACTGAATGCAGCGCTTAACAATAATAATAAATGTAAAGATCTCTTACAGCAAGCCAGCCGCTGAATACTAAGACGAAGGGCTCCACCAGAGATTCTATTGGGCTGATTTCACGTAATGAAATATTATATTTAAAACTGTACGTAGATAAAGGAGAGAGAGAGAGAGAGAGAGCGAATGAAAATTAGAGAAAATACTAATAATCTTCCATTAGTCTAATTTTTCGCCTGTCTTATCACGGATCAGCCTAAAGACAAAACGGGAGGCCCTTACTTTACTGTATAGATTTATGTGTGAAAGTGAAGGGATCTTAAAGGCAACAGATACACGTCTATACAGACAAGACATTACACAAAGTTAGCGGCAAGCTGCATGCATTCATCATTCAGCATCTATTCTTCTTACCATTAATACATTATAGGGTCCTGCTCCACACGCCTTCCGACTTCAGGCCAGATTTACGGCCGAGGATTGAAGTATGTTGGGGGTTCGTTGATGATTTGGGCAGGCATATCGAGGTGTTAAATGGATCCCCTGGTTACTTTGCAAGGTGGCATTACCGCCAAGGCTAATGTGAAAGCTTTGGATGATCAACTCCATCGAGTGGTACAAGCGTTGTTCCCCAAAGATTATGCTGTGCTCCACCGTTTCACTGTTGAAGCAGCTCGCATAGTCCAGAACTGGTTTTGTAAGCACGTGGAAGAATTGTCGCGTGTCATTTGGCCACCACAGTTACCAGATCTCGGTATTATTGACCCTTTGTGGCGTACTTTGGAGACAATGATGCGCTATTGCTACGCACCTCCACCATCGTTACTTATTTGATAGGAATCGCGCTATTCGTCCACGAGACTCAGAGGGCCATAGACACGGGTTCACAGGTAGATGCCGTGTTTCTTGACTTCCGCAAGGCGTTCGATACAGTTCCCCACAGTCGTTTATTGAACAAATTAAGAGCATATGGACTATCAGACCAATTGTGTGATTGGATTGAGGAGTTCCTAGATAACAGGACGCAGCATGTTATTCTCAATGGAGAGAAGTCTTCCGAAGTAAGAGTAATTTCAGGTGTGCCGCAGGGGAGTGTCATAGGACCGTTGCTGTTCACAATATACATAAATGACCTGGTGGATGACATCGGAAGTTCACTGAGGCTTTTTGCAGATGATGCTGTGGTGTACCGAGAGGTTGTAACAATGGAAAATTGTACTGAAATGCAGGAGGATCTGCAGCGAATTGACGCATGGTGCAGGGAATGGCAACTGAATATCAATGTAGACAAGTGTAATGTGCTGCGGATACACAGAAAGATATATCCTTTATCATTTAGCTACAAAATAGCAGGTCAGCAACTGGAAGCAGTTAATTCCATAAATTATCTGGGAGTAGGCATTAAGAGTGATTTAAAATGGAATGATCATATAATGTTGATTGTCGGTAAAGCAGATGCCAGACTGAGATTCATTGGAAGAATCCTAAGGAAATGCAATCCGAAAACAAAGGAAGTAGGTTACAGTACGCTTGTTCGCCCACTGCTTGAATACTGCTCAGCAGTGTGGGATCCGTACCAGATAGGGTTGATACAAGACATAGAGAAGATCCAACGGAGAGCAGCGCGCTTCGTTACAGGATCATTTAGTAATCGCGAAAGCGTTACGGAGATGATAGATAAACTCCAGTGGAAGACTCTGCAGGAGAGACGCTCAGTAGCTCGGTACGGGCTTTTGTCAAAGTTTCGAGAACATACCTTCACCGAAGAGTCAAGCAGTATATTGCTCCCTCCTACGTATATCTCGCGAAGAGACCATGAGGATAAAATCAGAGAGATTAGAGCCCACACAGAGGCATACCGACAATCCTTCTTTCCACGAACAATACGAGACTGGAATAGAAGGGAGAACCGATAGAGGTACTGAAGGTACCCTCCGCCACACACCGTCAGGTGGCTTGCGGAGTATGGATGTAGATGTAGATGTAGATGTAGATGTAGAATGGTATAAGATCCCCCGTACTTATCCATTCGAAGACGACTGCAGGCTGTTTTGAATGTCCATGGTTTCCTACACAGTATTAATTAATGGTAATGTCTCTGAAGGAACGAGAGGACCGTACAACGCTTAGAAAAAAAAATTTGGTTACTGCAGCACCTGTGATACCAGCCCAATTGCGTGAGAGCACAGCTCTTGCGACGCCAGCACTCGCCTTGGGAAGTAGGCGAACTTGTTGCGGTCTTTAACTTTCAAGCTACATGAATAATGCAGCAATCGTGACTTCCGCTGGTACCCCAGCAAGTTTCGCAACCTGCCGCTATGCCCATGTCGTGACGTCCACCAATTTACTGGTGCATTTTTCCAACTGGTCCGCAGACCCGCATTATGATTGACACTTGCAGATGTTGCTACAGAATTTTCCAAACTTTCAATGTTCAATTCTTTGTTTCTCCGTACTCCAATTTTCTAAAGAATAAAGAGAAGGCAAAGCAGACTCCGCAACTGCATGCAAGAGATCCATCTCCTGAACCCAAATACCCATTACTTTCTCCTGTATTTGTTCCCTCTATTTGTTTCGAGTCTTGTGAGCTTGCAGTTGCTGCTTGAATCAATAGAATTCCTACCACATCTACATCATACTCCGCAAGCCGTCTAGCGGTGTGTGGTGGAGTGTACTTCTGGTACCACTAACTGATCCTCTGTTCACTGTTCCACTCGCGAGCAGTCCGTGGAAAGAATGTCTGCAAGCCCCTGTATTAGTTCTAATTCCTTGAATTCTCTCCTTGCGGTCGCTTCGCGGGATGTACATAAAGGAAATAATATGGTGCCACAATCTTCCCGGAAAGTGTTGTCTCTGCAGATTGTTAAGTATGTCTGTAATGCTCCCTCACCAACTAAACGATCCCGTGACACGACGCGCCGGTCCTCGTTCGATCTTATCTTTCTGTCACTCCTACCTAGTAAGGATGGCATATCAACAGCACTCAAGAATCGGTCGAACAAGTCACTTAGCTCACGAACGAGTTACTTGTCCTTTTCATCCTATGAATCTGAGTTTGATATCTGATTTTCCTGCTGTATTTTTCACGTGGTCATTTCTCGTAAGATCGCTCTAGATAGTTATTCCTAGATACTTTACGGTAGATACTGATTCCAGCAATCTGTCACCAATAGTGTAGCTGTACAGTAGTGGATTCCTTTTCCTTTGTATGCGTAATATGTTACATTTATTCACGCTCAAGGTCAACTACCGGAAACTGGACATTTATCCATGTTACACACGTCATTCTGCAAATCGATATTGTCTTTTGGCGTTGCTACTTTGTTACAGACAACCTTATCATCTGCGAACTGCCTAAAAATCTTCCGACGCCTTCTAGCAGATCATTTACATACATTGCAAACAGTAATGGTGCTACCACATTTCCTTATGGCACCAGAAAATTACCTTTACGTCTGTCGATGTTCAGTTCTATCCGCATGGACGTGTTGTATCCAGTTGCAAATTTGGTCCGATTGTCGACAAGCATGTATTTTTTGACTTACGCGGCAGCAAGCGACGGTGTCACATACGTTCCTGAACTCAAGGAACACGGAAACAACCTCACTGCCGTTGTCTACAGCACTATGGGTCTAATGCAGCAACAGAGCGATCTGAGTTTTGAAAGATCTCTGCGGATTTCATGTTGATTTTTATAGAGGAGATTTTCCTTCTCCAAAAACTCGTAATTCTTGAGCTTAAAAGATGTTTCACAGTTCCACATCAGATTGACATCGACGGTACAGGACTTCTGTCCTACGGCCCCTCTTGAAAATTGCAGTGACCTGCGCTTTTTCCCAGTTGACAGGTTTCCTCGGTTGTTCTAGCGATCTACGACAATCTGCTTCTAGGAGGGGAGCAAGTTATTTCGCATATTCTTTGTAAAATATTATAGGTCTCTCATCTGGTCCTAATGCCTTTCCAATACTAAGAAACTGTAGTTGCATTTCTATTCCGCGGTCGGGTACCTCAGTACCTGCCATTGACACTTTTGTACTGTAATTGGAGGGAGGGACCTTGTTACAATGTTCCGCGGTGAAACAATTTCGAAAGATCGAATTCAATATTCCGGCTTTCTCTCAGTTAAGCTCCGTCTCGGTGCTAGTATGATCACTGAGTGAATGAATGGAGGATTTAGAACCCATTACTCATTTTAGATAATACTAAAACCTCTTTGGGTTTTTACTCGGATCGACTGACAAAATTTCGCTTTAAAAGTCAAGGAATGCTTCTCTATTTGCTCTCCTTACCCTAATTTTCGCTTCGTTGAGCTTTTGTTCGTCAGCTTTGCCACCTCACACTTCCATTCTCTTTTGCGCATTATATGGTTTTTCTCTTCCAGACCAAGTACATTCCAGTTAAGGCAATTTTCATGTGCATATATCTTCTCTATTTAACAGGCGAGTAATGGCGTCTTGCTCCTGAAGTGTCAGTAAAACGTCCATTTCGTTCCTTTATAGGCGCTAGACCGCAGTCTCACGTGGTAAGGGCCCAACGGAGAGGGCTAATAGCGTTCCTCTGGAACAAATGTGTGAGAAAATGTAGGAGCGAAGCATTCGCCATGGCTCAAAGTGTCGATGGAAATAAGGGTAAACGACGATCTTGTCAACAGGGATAGCGGTTTGCATCTCAGCTCCGTTACACAATCATAGGTTTCTTCTTCTGATACTCCTTCAAGACCTCTATACACTCCTTAGGCGAGAATACATATTGACAATGATTCCGTACGTATTTTTGAACAACGCCAGAATACGCTCAGAAGGCAACATTGTATGCCCTAGTAGCGGAAATGTGTGTGTGACAGTTTTCTATCTAACCTCTGCTATAAGTTTCAACCATTCTCCAACAATGGTCCAGTTTTTGTTTTGGCCTTCACAGTTGTCAGATGTGGCTATCAATTTCCCTCCCCGAACGTCATGTCCCTCGAAGTGCTTCAGTATACAACTGCCAATCTCATCTGCTCCTCTATCAGCAGTTCCTTCATCCCATACATGGAAATATCCTTGTTTTTCTGAACAAGAATGGACACTGAGACTGTAACAGAAGAGTATCTTTTTGTAGAAAGCAGCAGCAGTTGAAAGTTTGGGAGTTGGTAGGGCCTGCTGCAAATCAAACGTAATGGCATAAATACCTTTTTATCTTTCTCTGACTCTATTGTAGCTAGCGTAATATCATCCTGTCCTGCTTTCGCTTTGCGCTGATGTAACTCAGGTTCAGCAGATAAGCATTTTGATAAGTTTTGGTCTTTCTCCTTTTTTGTATTTTCTATTTTAATATGTAGGCAACCGAATCTGATGCAAGCGTCTGATTTAGGGTTTTTAAAGGATATGCTGTGCTCTCCTACAAAAATCCGTCGAAATTTATCACTGGATACAGACAATTTCTGTAGTTGTTCACATTCTTCTTTGTATTGGTCATAACAGCTTTCTATTGTGTACTCCAAGCTCATGAATTTCCTATTTGGACTATTAGCTCTTTTGTAATGACTGCTACATGTCGGCAGTCAATTTACGGAAGTATTGACAAAAATTAGTATCAGCACTCGAATACTTTCTGGATGATGCTGGTGTTTTCCCCTTCCATCTCCTAAGGGGTTTCACAACCTTCCTTTATTTTGGACGTTAAGTATTCTAAACGGCCCCTACTTCTTTGTAGTCCATGAATATTTAAGAGAGCAGTCTTACAAATTTCAGTGTGCTTTCCACTATTCCACTAGATGGCATCACAAAATATGTTACAGTTCATCTTGGTCGACTGTCAGTTTTCTTCGTTTTTCTCGTTGTTTCGGTTGCTTGTATGCAACCATGAAGGTAGGCATTCTGCAAGTCATATTTATCCCATATTCCAAAACTTCTGAAAGATATCCACTCTCTCTCCCTCACTGAATAACTGAAAACCCCTTTTTCTGCAGTTACAGTTAGGACCAGGTTCGCGGGTGTGACTATCATTGCCTTTCCCTCGTTTCTGAATATAATCTAAGCCTCTTTTGCAAGCTTCTTGGCATTTCTGTTGTTGGTTCATACCCCTCTTCCTTTTTCTGCCACGACTCTGTTCGCCTTTCTTAGTATCTGGGTTATTCTAAAAGAAAAAAGAAAGAAATCGGTAGGCCTAATGTGATTAAAATACGAAAAGATTTGCTTCGAAATACACACACTGAAATTCGTTTACAATTTTAATTCTAATACAGTTCTTATTAACAAATTTTAAAAAATTCGTTGAAAATTATTTTGTAGATTCCATACATTACCTAACCAGGCAAACTAGACGCTTTAAAACATAAATTGCACACAAACGTTTGCTCAGGAGAATGTTACAGTACATAACGATCAGTTGTGGTTCTCGGCATTAATACAGAGCGTGCATAACGTGGTAACTACAGCAAATAGCATGTTAACTGCAGTAGACACCATTATTTACATGCAAAGGCAAATATGAGGAAGTGACACTAGTTATCTTATTTTCTTCATTATTAATGCTGACGCTACTTTCATAGCCTGTCTCCTGATCGTCTAGATCTTTATAACTGTCATCACACTCAAACTCACTGTTTAATAGCTCTTCTATCATCGCAAAATCGTCCATAGGCATCGTGCCTCTAAACTCCAACTTCTTCACAGTAGCCGTTTTCTCACAGATAACGTGTTATACATGCAGATGTCACTACTTACTAGAAAAAAAAACAACCTGTATTCTGCTGCTATCTGTGGAGATTTTTGGAGACGAGACTAAGTCGTGTATTTATCTCAGCATGTAATATACTACACCGTAAATGGTGTAAGTCATTTTTGGCCAAAAAGTCTGTTACCATGTTTTACGCCTGTGCCCCTCAATTATAAGCAGGTTCCGAATAAGTCAGCAGGAATATAACCGTGTAGAGCATAAGAAACTACGGATATTCAAGAAACGACAAGGCGCAGTTGTTACATAAACTGGTATTAGCGCGTTTCAAGGATACTCGATACAATTTATTGGACGTGCATGATAGTGACCTACTACGTTATGCACATCAATTTGTGCGCAACAGGGGTTACAGTGATTTCGGTGGAAGCAGTGAATGGTTGTATAACTTCAGTGCTACAGAACTGGAAGACGTAATACAACGAAATTTAAAACAGAGCGTCAGCATCAGCGTGGCGATGCACAGCAAACTGCAGAATCTGCCCGAAAATTTCTAGACAAGAGAAACAAACTTATCCCACCGTTCAGTAAGGAATCTGTTTTTAACTCCAACTAGTTGTAGACGAAAGGCATACTAAAAGGAACCTTGGAGACTGTAGGTATCAAGAGAATTGCATCAAGTTCAGCTAACATCAATGCCTCAACGACATTCGTATACAATAATGCCATCTGGTAATCTGGATGGTAAAGTGGCTAGAAGTTATTTATTGTACTACAAGAAGTTGAAGGTGCTCTACTCCCTTTGATTCTTTCTTGTGTGCGTGATCTTATGAGGGCAGTAGGGAATATTTACGTCAGAACAAGCGAGATTTGGAAAAGGGCGTAAGAGAAGTACATCTATGAGATGAGCATTACCTTTGGTCAATAGCAGATCAAAATAACTTTCTTTTGCTTGATTCCTGGTACGTTATAAAAATTACACTCTTTTGGAGGAAACTATCCCTCCTGAAAAGTGTGTGACATTACAGTTCATACCACCTGGAGCCATCGGACAAATGCAGCCTCTGGATGTTTGTTGTTTTCCGTACCTGTAAAACGTTTTATCAAGCTATATCTAGCTACGAATTAAAGAACAACCAGTTTCACGAGGAGCTCCACGACAGGCTGTTTGAGTTCGGTTGCTTGCCATCACATTCCTTCAGTTCTCATCACCCCGTTCCGCCAGTATGGTTCTACATGCATTCTTTAAGAGTGGATACCTAGCTTAATGTCTTGTACGAATTGTGACACCAAGAAGTTGGCCTTCGATCTTGATGATGCGAACATTTATGATCACTGTGGCACGCCATTTTTCATTCGTTATTCATGGTGCTAGTTAATGGTTTGTTTTAAACATTTCTTGAACATCGTCGATATCCATTTTGTGAAGTGTCTTAAATACATCCCATAGAAAGTTCATCTCCACCTCCTGGACACTCATTTTCTGCCGCCATCCAGCTGCGCATGGTGAGTGATCAGCAAGTAATATTTTTCCTGTCATAATTATGAACAAAGCGCTTTCAAATAAGCCTTACTAAAGACTGAATTTGGAACGTCGAACTCGAGGGTTTCTTGTAAGCTAAAGTCCGGGATAGCTTACCGATCCATACAATTCTCGTTTAGAGTAGCACTTTGAGAGTAGAGGCGGCGAACTTGTCATTATGCTGTGCACAGGTGTCGATTGCCGAACCAGTTTAGGAACTGGACTAGATGACGCTGTAAAGTGTTGCAGGAGGAGGGGGGAGGGGAGAGGGGGTGCAAGAGGAGCCAAGTACGGACACGTTAGAGAGCAACCTAGTTTCGACAGCGCTCCTCATTATGCGCAGCACGGTCTGCAAACTGGAACAGCAAATACCGGGACTCCACGAGCGAGTGGAGCCGGAAGGGTTATTCTGGATCGATGTCGGGAAACGATACGAAGTTCCCGTAGGTTGCAGACAAAGGGCAGAAACTGGCTCCCCTTCTGTCCCAGGCGCAGCCATTGTCGTTGCTCCAGGTGCTCTAGTTCGGGCGCACAAGTCCTCTGCTCTGATATGCCTCCGAGAAAGCGGCAAGCCTTAGGAGATGGGAGGGGGAGGGGGGGGTGGCGTTGACGAGGAAGAAGAAGCAGAACACCGAGCTTAAATACTTAAATACATACAAAATGCAGTAAATGAATCAGGCAAAAAGGAATACAAATGAGATCGAAAGGAAGTGCAAAATGGCTAAGCAGGGATGGCTAGAGGATAAATGTAAGGATTATCTCACTAGGGGTAAGATAGATACTGCCTACAGGAAAATTAAAGAGACCTTTGGAGAAAAGAGAACCACTTGTAAGAATATCAAAAGCTCAGATGGAAACCCAGTTCTAAGCAAAGAAGGGAAATCACAAAGGTGGAAGGAGTATGTAGAGGGTCTATACAAGGGCGAGTACTTGAGGACAATATTATGGAAATGGAAGAGGATGTAGATGAAGATGAAATGGGAGATATGGTACTGCGTGAAGAGTTTGACAGAGCACTGAAAGATCTGAGTCGAAACAAGGCCCCGGGAGTAGACAACATTCTATTGAAACTACTGACGGCCTTGGGAGAGCCAGTCCTGACAAAACTCTACCATCTGGTGATCAAGATTATACAGACGAATGGAAAAACTAGTAGAAGGCGACTTAGGGGAATATCAGTTTGGATTGCGTAGAAATATTGGAACACGTGAGGCAATACTGACCCTACGACTTATCTTAGAAGAAAGATTAAGGAAAGGCAAACCTACGTTTCTAGCATTTGTAGACTTAGAGAAAGCTTTTGACAATGTTGACTGGAATACTCTCTTTCAAATTCTGAAGATGGCAGGGGTAAAATGTAGGGAGCGAAAGGCTATTTACAATTTGTTTATAACCCAAATGGCAGTTACAAGAATTGAGGGGTATGAAAAGGAAGCAGTGGTTGGGAAGGGAGTGAGACAGGGTTATAGCCCCTCCCCGATGTTATTCAATCTGTATATTGAGCAAGCAGTGAAGGGAACAAAAGAAAAATTCGGAGTAGGTATTAAAATCCATGGAGAAGAAACTTTGAGGTTCGCCGATGACATTGTAATTCTGTCAGAGACAGCAACGGATTTGGAAGAGCAGTTGAACGGAACGGATAGAGTCTTGAAAGGAGTATATAAGATGAGCATCAACAAAAGCAAAACGAGGATAGTGGAATGTAGTCGAATTAAGTCGGGTGATGCTGAGGGTATTAGATTAGGAAATGAGACACTTAAAGTAGTAAAGGAGTTTTGCTATCTGGGGAGCAAAATAACTGATGATGGTCGAAGTAGAGAGGAAATAAAATGTAGACTGGCAATGGCAAGGAAAGCGTTTCTGAAGAAGAGAAATTTGTTAACATCGAGTATGGATTTAAGTGTCAGGCAGTCGTTTCTGAAAGTATTTGTATGGAGTGTAGCCATGTATGGATGTGAAACGTGGACGATAAATAGTCTAGACAAGAAGAGAATAGAAGCTTTCGAAATGTGGTGCTACAGAAGAATGGTGAAGATTAGATGGGTAGATCACATAACTAATGAGGAGGTGTTGAATAGGATTGGAGAGAAGAGAAGTTTGTGGCACAACGTGACTAGAAGAAGGGATCGGTTGGTAGGACATGTTCTGAGGCATCAAGCGACCACCAATTTAGTATTGGAGGGCAGCGTGGAGGGTAAAAATCGTACAGGGAGACCAAGAGATGAATACACCAAGCAGATTTAGAAGGATGTAGGTTGCAGTATGTGCTGGAAGATGAAGAAGCTTGCAGAGGATAGAGTAGCATGGAGAGCTGCATCAAACCAGTCTCAGGACTGAAGACCACAACAATAACAAATACATCCCCGAAGATTATTATACTTTGTCTCCTCACCGAAACAGGTTAATGCAGGGTTGCTTCTGCGAAAAACGCGAGAGCTGATTCCTTCCATAGTAGTTACTTATCTCAGCACTCTCTCAGCCCCAGCTTGTGTAGAATTTTGGAACTTATATTGAGCTCCAAAATTATGAAATACGTCTAAGAAAACGATATATTGAAACGTGACTCGGATCCAGAAGATATCGCTCTTCTGGAAACCGACAGTATTTTTATCCACACGACGTTATGAGTGTCAGCGACAGAAGAACTCAATTTGATAGTGTATTTCTACATTTTCGGAAGGCTTTCGACACCGTTGTTCACAAGCAGCCTATAATCAAATTGCTTGCCTTATAAGAAGCGTCACAGCTGTCAGTGGGTTCGTGGGATCCTGTCAGGAAGATCATAGTTTGTAGTAATCGGCAGCAAGCTATCTAATGAAACCGAAGTTATACCTAGCTTACTTCATGGAGGTCTTATGGGCCCTATGCTGTTCTTAATCTGTATTAATAACTACGCGTAGATTAGCGCCCGCTAATTAGCTGCCATCGGCAGCATAATCTGCACATTCTTTTGTTTTTCTTTAAACGAATTTGTATTTTGTTACGCCCATTACTCAACTGTAAATCTACACACTGTGCAAACAGTGTATCTGTTCTACGCAAACAAAATTGCAGATAGGCTATTAAAATTTAATGAAGTAATTCTTCGTATAAAGTTTGGGCATTTCTTAAAAAAAAAGTTGATTGGATTTGTGTATTCTTTCTCACACTGTTCCTGTACAAATCAAAATCTAGAAACAGTGTACCTGGTCATTTGAGACAGGTATTCCTGTACATGGAATCGTATTTGAAAGTTTTATCTAGTTTGTCATCAGTAATGATTAGTTCAAAATTGGTTCAAATGGCTCTGAGCACTATGGGACTTAACTTCTGAGGTCATCAGTCCCCTATAACTTAGAACTACTTAAACTTAACTAACCTAAGGACATCACACACATCCATGCCCGAGGCAGGACTCGAACCTGCGACCGTAGCAGTCGCGCGGTTCCAGACTGTAGCGCCTAGAACCGCTCGGCCACTCAGGCCGGCAATGACTAGTTCGAGTAGTAACTACAACAAAAATAATTTTATATGCATATATTAGGACTCTTGAAGAATTAGTGTCTTAAAGACCCGTTTTATTTTCTATGCAATTCTGACAAAGCCGATTTGTCGTGGTGTCAGTTAAATAGCTTATTCTAATTTAGCTCACAAGTACAACTGAGTTCTTGTGGTGACATTTCTATAAAAACTTTCATCCCCTAACACATATATCTTTATTTGAAACAGAGAAGTCGAACACCAGTTTTCATAGATTTAGCTCATCATCATCGTCAACATCATCATTTAAGACTGATTATGCCTTTCAGCGTTCAGTCTGGAGCATAGCCCCCCTTATACAGTTCCTCCCTGATCCCCTATTCAGTGCTAACATTGGTGCCTCTTCTGATGTTAAACCTATTACTTCAAAATCATTCTTAACCGAATCCAGGTACCTTCTCCTCGGTCTGCCCTGACTCCTCCTACCCTCTACTGCTGAATCCATGAGTCTCTTGGGTAACCTTGCTTCTCCCATGCGTGTAACATGACCCCACCATCTAAGCCTGTTCGCCTTGACTGCTACATCTATAGAGTTCATTCCCAGTTTTTATTTAATTTCCTCATTGTGGACACCCTCCTGCCATTGTTCCCATCTACTAGTACCTGCAATCATCCTAGCTACTTTCATATCCGTAACCTCAACCTTGTTGATAAGGTAACCTGAATCCATCCAGGTTTCGCTCCCATACAACAAAGTTGGTCGAAAGATTGAACGGTGCACAGATAACTTAGTCTTGGTACTGACTTCCTTCTTGCAGAAGAGAGTAGATCGTAGCTGAGCGCTCACTGCATTAGCTTTGCTACACCTCGCTTACAGTTCTTTCACTATGTTGCCATCCTGTGAGAATATGCATCCTAAGTACTTGAAACCGTCCACCTGTTCTAACTTTGTTCCTCCTATTTGGCACTCAATCTGTTTATATTTCTTTCCCACTGCCATTACTTTCGTTTTGGAAATGCTAATCTTCATACCATAGTCCTTACATTTCTGATCTAGCTCTGAAATATTACTTTGCAAACTTTCAATCGAATCTGCCATCACAACTAAATCATCCGCATATGCAAGATTGCTTATTTTGCGTTCACATATCTTAATCTCACCCAGCCAGTCTACTGTTTTCAACATATGATCCATAAATAATATGAACAACATAACACTTCTCCATTATTTGCCGTAAGCTAAAGATCTGGTCCTGACAACCTCTAAGAGGCCTAAACCCACACTGATTGTCATCCAATTGGTCCTCAACTAATACTCGCACTTTCCTTTCAACAATACCTGAGAAGATTTTACCCACAACGCTGATTAAAGAGATACCTCTGTAGTTGTTACAATCTTTTCTGTTTCCATGTTTAAAGATTGGTGTGATTACTGCTTTTGTCCAGTCTGATGGAACCTGTCCCAACTCCCAGGCCACTTCAATTATCCTGTGTAGCCATTTAAGACCTGACATTCCACTGTATTTGATGAGTTCCGACTTAATTTCATCCACCCCAGCCGCTTTATTGCACTGCAATCTATTGACCATTTTTTCCACTTCCTCAAATGTGATCCTATTTCCATCATCATTCCTATCCCATTCTACCTCGAAATCTGAAACATTACTGATCGCATACATTTAGCTTTAAAAGTATTTTAATAGAACATAATATTTTCATAATTTTGATCCCCTATTTCTGTCTTAGGTGTTGAAAGTACAAAAAACAGCGAAACGCGTATTTTTTTCCATTTCTAAACGGGAAGTCAGATACCAGTCTTCACAGATGTAGCTTTAAAAGTGCATTACTGGTGCTTTAATAATGATTTATTTTCAAAAAAAACTCCTCCCACTGTTTGACCCGCTTAGGGACTGATTTTCCATACAAATTGCTGAAACATATTTTTTGTTTCCGTCCGATAAGCCAAATACAGATTTTCGTAGTTTTAGCTACAAAATTTCCCTAGGAATATTTCATCTCCTATTTCTCGCCCTTAGGGATAATCCGAAAAAGACCCCTTAAGCCGGCCGCGGTGGCCGAGCTGTTCTAGGCGCTTCAGTCCGGAACCGCGCCACTGCTACAGTCGCGGGTTGGAATCTTGCGTCGGTCATGGATGTGTGTGATGTCCTTAGGTTAGTTAGGTTTAAGTAGTTCTACGTTCTAGGGGACTAATGACCTCAGATGTTAAGTCCCATAGTGCTCAGAGCCATTTGAACCTTCCCTTAAGATCAGCACCCTCTCCAAATTTCATGCCGCTATCAGGGGTTAAGGCTGGGCGATGATGAGTCAGTGAAACAGTTAGCATATTTCCTTTTGTATACACTCGTAGAGATTTAGGAGACAGTGTGAGCAGGCGTCTTAGATTGTTTGCAGATTACGCTACCGTTTAACGTCTTGTAAAGTCATCAAAATATTATAACTAATTACCGAAAGGTATCGACAAGGTATCTGCATGGTGCGAAATGTAGCAGTTCAGTATGAATAAAACAAAAGTGAGGAATTAAAAAAAATGGTTCAAATGGCTCTGAGCACATTGGACTCAACTGCTGTGGTCATAAGTCCCCTAGAACTTAGAACTACTTAAACATCACACACATCCATGCCCGAGGCAGGATTCGAACCTGCGACCGTAGCGGTCGTGCGGTTCCAGACTGTAGCGCCTTTAACCGCTCGGCCACTACGGCCGGCTAAAATGAGGAATTCCATACGAGTATTACAAAAATGCCGTTAAATTTCGATTGTACGATAGATCACACTAACATAAAGGCTTTCGATTCAGCAAGTTGCCTAGGCATTACAATTAAGAACAGACTAAATTGAAACCATCAAATAGAAGATGTTGAGGGGAAGGGAACTGAAAGAGTGAGTTTTATTTTCAGGACGCTTATAAGATGCAACAGATCTACCAAAGAGACTGCCTACATTATGCTTGTCTATCCTCTGCTGGAGTATTGCTGTGTGATGTGGGATTATTGCCACATATCGGTGAGGAGGACATCGGAAAATTGGCACGGAAGGCTAGCTCGTTTCGTTTATCACGGAACAGGAGAGAGTGCCACGAATTTGACAAGAGAGTAAAGGTGGCAATCATTGAAACAAAGGCTTTCTCCCTCGCGTCGAGATCTTCTCAAGAAATTTAAATCACCAACTTTCTCTTCCGAATGCCAAAGTATTTTGTTACTCACGGGTATATAGGGAGAAAGAATCATCGTGATAGATTAAAATAAATAAGGGCATATACAGATATATTTAGGTTTTCATTTTCCCCACACGCTGTTTGAAAGTGGAGCGTTAGAGGAAGTGGTTCCATGAAGCTTCTACTAAACACTTTACTGTGAATTAAAACTAAACTTAAACTACACTCCATCCGAACAGACCATGAAAGCCCAACTGTACCGACCGGCCGCCGTGTCATACTCAGCCCACAGGCGACACTGGATGCGGATATGGAGTGGCATGTGGTCAGCAAACCGCTCTCCCGGCCGTTTGTCAGTTCACGAGATCGTTCACTGCGAACTGCAAGTAATATTGCAGAAGTAAATGTAGGAACCTAACAACATTAGTCACAGAGCAACTCCGATATACACATTTTGTTGATGCTTGGATAAAACTAAATAGTAACTGAAGAAAACGCGTCGTAAAGGAAATGAGAACACACGATTTACAGTAAGAAACTTCATTTATATTTGTTTATTTACGAAAGTCATACTAAAGAATACAGCGAACAAAAGTTGTCGAAAGCAGTAATTCTGGAGCTCTTACAGGAAACAAAACAAACTTGCAAAATTTATCAAATTAACAGAATGAATTCAGTTTCAATCGACGTTTCCGTGTGCTTAATGAGGTACTATAGAAGGCTGTGCTAGTATGTGGTTTGTACATATTTGTATGATTTTATCTCCCAGTCAAATGTTAATAGCTTCCGCAGGAGTGCTTTGCTCATTTACCCGACCAGTGAGCCTATGGTAAACATTAGAGATCCAACGCACACCAATTAATGTTTGATTGTGGCACCGCACGGTGGTGTCAGTCCAATAAAGTGTAACAGCCATAGCAGCGATTCTGAGTCATTCTTCGTAAGATGAACTTCTGTGATTAACTTTGTGTGACGTTGTTGCTAAATACAGTAATTCTTAGAAATCTGATGATGCTCGCCTGCGATTGGTGACATGGATTGTAAAATCAAATTATGTGCTGATTGAGGCAGTTTTATTTCCTCACAATGTTGGCTCAGTCCCCGGCTGTAGGGGTGGGGCTTGTCACTGAAACAACCAGTTTTTCCTCACACCGGCTCCCTCCGTCTCCAATTTAACCTGACTGATAGAACCACTAAAAACCGGTTTCTGAAATAGCAGATTTTCGGTTTCTTAAATTGCTATTATTTCCAGTAATAAAAGTAGACATCGAACAAATATTGAAAATTTCTAATGAAGAGGAAGGAGTAGAATCACGATCGAGGCTGTGGCACGAATCGATCTCACTGTCTCCAGGAAACATTAGGATGGAAAAGGAGACGTGGGACGGCAACAGCGAGAGCGAAAAGTTGCAAGTTCCTGGTTTCCCTATATCGTCACTTTGGATGGTACCGACTTTTGACTCTGAAGCAACCACAAAATTAACAATTATAGGTATATCAGTCGAATTTTAACCCGGTATTCCTCCGTACTGTTTAACAAATATAAATAACCTAGGGTATTTGTGATTTCCGTATAATGAGACTCTCTCTGTCTGGTTTTGTATTGATGTTTACTCGTTATCCCCTCGCAGTAACAATAAAGTTACGTCAAGTGCATTGAAAGGGAATTTAGATTCTCATCAAATTTGTCATGTAGTAGTTTTTCTTTCCTCTTGACGCATCAATAAGCAATGCGATCTTCCGGTACGCATGGATGGAAAATTGGTTTCTTCTTCAGTGAGCCATGCAATACCAGTTCAGGCTCTTCTGTATACCTCACGTGTCGACTCAAAGAATAGAACGCCCTATAATTGCTCTGTACGTATTCCAGATCTGTCGGATCTCTTCGGGATTTCTGTCTCCAGGACAAACCTTACGAATGCATTACCTCCTTCATTGGTGTATGTACAAGAACCAAGTTCTTACAGTACCCCAGAAGTTCTGGATAATTGTAGAAGAATAGACGCACAGACTTGCAATAATGGTATCAGAAGAGTCGTACAGACCTACAAATAAAAATATTCTGTCGAAGGCAGTAAATCCATGTTATTGGGTGGTTCGTATTAATGGTCCTTGCAAACGGGCCTATGTTGTTTATTGGCAACTATCAGTGCAGCTGCAACCATTAGACTGTTATATCCAGGCAAGCAACGATATAAAAACAGTAAGTAATTTGTGTAAGCGAGACCCATAAGCCTTTAGAGGTGTATAATCATTTCTATTAACTGTATTATATTCAATGGTATTCTAAGCAAATAGAATATGTCAGATGCGTGACAGCAACATTACTCTTCAGTGTTAATTTTAAACGATTTCTTTTATACGTCCTCGAAGATTCTTCGTCATGGGATCTACTTACATGAGTTAGAAATGTATAAGGTCACCACCTTAACCTCACTCAATAATAATACTCGCGTCGAGCCTTTAACGCTCATGATAATTTTCTGAGAAGCACAGATACATAGTACGAGAAAAATCAACCCCTAATGATCATGGATTTTATGGGTGTTTCGTTCATAGCACGCATTTAAAAATAAATTAATTAGTATCAGAACTATCTCATCGAGTTATATACAACTGGAAGAAATGCTGTAACCATGTATCTACTGTGGTGTCACCGCCAGACAGCACACTTGCTAGGTGGTAGTCTTTAAGTCGGCCGCGGTCCTTTAGTATACGTCGGACCCGCGTGTCGCCACTATCAGTGATTGCAGACCGAGCGCCGCCACACGGCAGGTCTAGTCTAGAGAGACTTCCTAGCAGTCGCCCCAGTTGTACAGCCGACTTTGCTATCGATGGTTCACTGTCTACATACGCTCTCATTTGCAGAGACGACAGTTCAGCATAGCCTTCTGCTACGTCATTGCTACGACCTAGCAAGGCGCCATATTCAGTTACTGTAATTACTTCAAGAATGTATTCTGAACAGATAATATTGTGAGTCATGTACCTTCAAGAGCGAAGTTCATCATTAATGGATTAAAGTTAAGTATGAAACTAATTACGTCCGCTTTCTGAATTCACATTCCTTGTCATGTTCCAGACCCACGTCAGTATGGTTCTTCCCTCCTCACGCCAGCCTGCGTGAGCTAAAACGCGTGCACTTCGGACTCCGCTCGCAACACGGTGTTGGCTCTTCTGCTAACACAAAATCTACAGTCATAGTCTGCCTACCAGTGTGAAGTACAGAGCAGAGAGTACTTCTCGTTGTTCCGGATATTTGAGCATCTTTCTGTTCCATCCAGGTGTAAAGCTCTGTAATGATTCTAATTTTGTCCTCACGATCACTGCGGAAAAAATACGTGGGGAGTTGCAGTCTATTCCTAGATATATCACTTAAAGCTGGTTCTTGAATCTTTTTAAGTAGCTTTTCTTGGGATAATTTAACTAAATTGACCGCTTCAGTTTCTTCAGCATATCTGTGACTCCCTCCCATGGCTCAAACAAAACTTTGACAATTCGTGCTGCCTTCCTCTGTATACGTTCAGTTTTCCCTGTATCATATCTGGTGCGGGCCCCACACGACTAAACAATATTCTAGGACGGTTCGCACACTAGTGTTTTGCAAGTAGTTTCCGTTACAGGCTTATTGAGTTGCCGTGATAATATATCAACATATTTACGCCTCCTTAGCTGAGTGGTCCGCGCGTTTGACTGCCTTGCAGCAAGGGCGGGTTCGGTTTCAGACGAGGTCGGAGATTTTCTCCGTTCGAGGACTGGGTGTTGCGTTGTCATCATCATTGACACACAAGTCACCCAGTGTGGCGTCAGCTGAAAACACTTGCCACTCGGCGACCAAACTTCCAAGGTGGGGACCCCCAACCATCAGTGCAGTACGATAATGATGATGATGATTGGTTTGTGGGGCGCTCAACTGCTCTGTCGTCAGCGCCCGTACGAAGTCCCAATTTTTACACAGTACAAGCTAGCCACTGTATCTGATCTGTATCTGATGATGAAAATGATGAGAACAACACAAACACCCAGTCTCCGGGAAGGGAAAATTCCCAATCTGGTCGGGAATCGAACCCGGTGCGCCGGCCGCTGTAGCTGAGCGGTTCTAGGCGCTTCAGTCCGGAACCGCGCGACTGCTACGGTCGCAGGTTCGAATCCTGCCTCAGGCATGGATGTGTGTGATGTCCGTAGGTTAGTTAGCTTTAAGTAGTTTTAAGGTCTAGGGGACTGATGACCACAGATGTTAAGTCCCATAGAGCTCAGAGCCATTTGAACCATTTGAACCTGGGGCCCCGTGATCCAGAGACAGAAACGTTCGTTAGGTTTGGTCTGGGCGGACGTCACAAGACATCCGTTAAATTTGATCGTTGATTTCTTTACTCAGTTTTTTTTTTATTACAGAAGGCGAGCAGCCCTCGGACCCAACACGCTGAGTTACCGTACCGGCGTCTTTTTATGTGGATCACTAGACCACGAGTTGCGGACACGCAACACGGTCATTTCATTTCACCAATATACACAAAGTTTTGCGCTCTATTTTACACTGACATCCGTTCAAGATGCAGACGGTACAGCAACTGAGACTTCATGATCCTCAGCAACGGTCTGGATTTGCTCTCCGGTTTGTGGCACGGAGCGAAGTTCATGACATGTGGCCGGGCAATATTCTATGGAGTGATGAGGAACATTTTACGCTCCAGAGTGCACTGAAGACACAGAAATACCGAATTTGAGGTACTGTTAAGCCACTTGTTGTGCGCGAAGAGCCATTGCAATCACCTAATGTGATTGTGTGGATTAACAAGCACCTTTATTCTCAGTCCGTTCTTCTTTGAACAGAATGCACCCAGAGTGCCTGTCAGGTGTACCGTGATGTTTGCACGTTTTCGAGACCTCCTTGTATAGTATGTTATTCCTGCTTCGGAAGAGAGCAACTATGTGGAAACAACTGTCTTCATGCTCGCCCAATGAAACATCTGCTTAATCCAACCTTCGCCGATCTACAGAGATCTCCCAGAGGCATGGCCTGCAGGAGCACCTGCCCCGAATCCATGTGACATTTGGCTTTGGGAATATGTAACAGAACACATTCACCAGGGACATATTCGGCTGTACCTGATCTAGGAACACGTTGCTGGGATTCCACCTGAACTTTTGCGAGCAGCTGTTGATCACTTCGTTTTACGGATGCATCATCTCGTCGACGACTTCGGCGCTCACGATGAATAAATTGTTTAAGCGCCGGTTAATAATAAAATCAACATTGTGCCTTTCTCACTTGTTCGATCTTTTCTGTCCACATCTCGTTACTCATATGGAAACATTTCTATACGCTTTTCTCGCATTCACAGCGCTAGGTTTTCACCTGTTGGCCTAAATTGTAGTACTTTTTTTTTCAGTGTAAATCGGTTCCGCCTTAATGCATTAGAATATCCACGAAGTTTCTCTGCCACACAATAGTTACAGCCAACGCTCCATCTCTGTGAGTAGCTGAATTTTAATTATAACCAGCGGCTATAGCATGAGTAGCAAGGGTCCAACACATTTCCCTGAAACAAGCCTGAAATTACTTCTATACCTGCGGATACCTCTCCATCCAAGATATGCCATTAACAGTGGAAAATATGTTGTCCAAATGTAAAACTTCGTATTGACCATTGAGTCTTTGAACTTGAAATAAAGAATCTTTGTACTCATTACTCAGAGTGGCGACAGTACTGACTTTCTCACATGTTTCTCCCGTCATATTTATAACTACCACTGGCTGACAAACTCCCATGAGTACTGTACTACCGTATACACACCAATTGGTATTATTGTTGATTAAGGAAGGTATGAATTGAAATCCGGTGTCTACACACAGCTTATTGTCTAAGGGGCTACGTATCTTACTATCAACGGTCGAGATCGTACTTTCTTACTGTGTGACACAGAGCAGGGAGATTCTTATTTACAGTAGGCTATCTACAGATAACCTGACTATCTCATCGCCACTCCCCTGCTGCTAACGTAGTCATGGCGAGGGAAAGTCCC
The DNA here is from genome assembly GCF_023864275.1 of Schistocerca cancellata. Classification (NCBI taxonomy): domain Eukaryota; kingdom Metazoa; phylum Arthropoda; class Insecta; order Orthoptera; family Acrididae; genus Schistocerca; species Schistocerca cancellata. The sequence continues at coordinate 1,044,861,101 of NC_064627.1, read as the reverse complement.
TTCACTGGCTTGATTAGGCTCGCTTGCGTCCACGGTCACGTGCCACTGAACTTAAGCGACCTCAGGTACGTAGGCGGGGTGAAATTTTAGCCCGTCCATTCTTGCATATATTGGCGGTGGTGGACAGGAGTAGATGAAGAGGTTTCACATGAACGCAAAGTAGGACATAAGGGTGAATACAATATCAAGTGACTGTAAACGGAATCAGTTTGGTAACACGTAAAGTTGTAACAGTCACTGAAACACTTTCTCTTAAGAAGCAGACAGCTGATTCTCTGTGCGTCCAGGTAACAGTTCAGTTTTATAGGATAACTGATTTTGACCATTTTTCAGAGCATCGTCAGATCCATTAACGTTTTCATTAGCATTAGGACGTGTGTGTACGACAACGCGTTATCAGAGAAGCAGTGCCAATTCGCTGTATGTTACTGCTGTGTACTCTGTATCAAATTGGTTTTTGCAAAATGTTCCACACCGTGTTACAGGTAGGAATATCGATGTAACTGTCACGTGAGGCTCTCGAATTTCCGTTTGGTGATAAAGAATTCGAAATTAACTCGCCGAATGCGAAGTCGCTAACTTCGACTCTTTTAGGGCTGGATATACTGTCCACCGACCGGAACTCGAAACCGAATTTCCCACTAATCGCGAGCGGTCACCTTAACCAGTTTTTTTTATGGTTATACATTCCGACATTCTTAAAACGTAAAGTAATTTCTCTTTCTCTGAAATCCTCTTCGTTTCTCTTTACTCTAAAACTTGAATTTAATATTCTTTATAAATGCAAAGAATTCTGATATCTAAGTTCATTACCTTGTCACATATAGAAACAGGGGTTCTTCTATTTTCAAGGTAAATTAGATGAATAAATAAAATAAATTTCTTCCTCTTCGTTGTAACACATTTTCTTTTTACTACCTGTATCCTAGTACTTCGAGAGCGTGAGAGACACAAAAATGCACGTACCGTAATGATAAAAAGTATAAATCATAATTAAAAAGTAAAAGTAGAGGACTCAGGAGTCTATACATGGCTCTTAATATATCAAAGGCAAAGATAGCATGCTCTTGCGTGGTTTGCAAAATCGTTCCGTTAATTTAATTTTTCTGCGGTTCATAGTGTAATGTTGACAATTTAAACTTAAACTCCCTTAAACTCGATGTCTCTAATGATATCACGCAGTGTAAAAATTGACCCAATAGCCACATCAAAGTATCGTCACAACAGTGATGCAAGCTTTTGTTGGGTGGCGACACTGAAACACCGAAAATGCAGATAACATACCTTCTGCGCCACCCAAAATTTTTCGCCGTTTAATATCTTTTGAAAACTTGGAATATATCGCTATTTCTGAATCTGTAATCTTTATTACAGAAACTGTTTTTGATACATAATGGATAGAATAGTGTACTTATTTGTGAACGTATATAATTGATTGTAGTTATAATCTAAATACTGTAAATTGCTGGGTAACAGCCAAGGAAACTTTGTTTAAGTGTATTGATAACAACGAAGGAATGGTAGTAGCTGTGCCGTTGTTTATCTTTGCGTACGGAGGGTCTCTGTCGCGCTGCGAGCAGAGAGAAGCCACTGCAGCTTCACTCTTGAAAGAGTGCGGAAGTGTTTGTTGGGCCCTCCAGCAAATACGATGTACAGTTATGACCGCGCCAATAAAGGCGCACCTACTTTAGTAACTAGCGAGCATTGAGAGCAGGGTTGAAATGGACAGGCAGAGGAAGCTGCAGTTCTATCTATTGTCTGTCCCACAATTATCCGTGGTTCTGAAGACGACTCGTGGTTCTCAAACAGCAGTAGTAACAACAGCGGCAGATCAGCATTGTCGTCGGCTACTTTCATCGTCGTCCGCACAGCTACAACATCGTAAGACTGTTAACCGACAGAATATAACTAATATTGTACAGCATTACTCAATGGCATTTCTTTAACAAATTTTAATGGCTAACTTTCTTGAATAATAACTTGCAGGGTCCTTTTCCTTTCCATGCAATCACCGAGTGTCAAAAAAATTTGTAAATTGATTAACTATTTACTGCCAGGTTTTTTTCTAATTACCAGTTTCAGTCTAAATTTTTCCGCCTCGTTAAGTGGTTCATTCTTGTGTTGCATAACAGAGGCTTAACTAATTTGAAGTTCTGAGTATTAACTTCATTCATTTGAAATAACATAAAATTTCTGGCAATACTAATAACTAAAGATACAACACAAATTAAGAGCGCGCAACTTCATTTATTCCGTATTTATCTTAGCGAGTGAATTCTGCTGGCTTGTAACGTATTTTATTGTTCTTATGTTAAATCACTTGCTCACTTGCTTAACATAAATTCAATTTAATCTTTCAGTAATTAATAGTTAATTGCTTGCCTTTTTCCAAATTCTGCGTTACACTACGCTGAGTTTACTGAAAGTAATTTTCTACATAACAAGTTTCAGTTACAATCAGTCACTTATTTAATCAGCAACTTAATTTAACCTTCTGTTGCCACGCCAGTGATTATTTGCTTAATTTCTTTGACATTACCTTTCTTAGGATTTTGGATATTAATTGCCCTAGTCGGTCTTTTTGTATTAAATATCACGTGGTTCACTTTTGCTCCCTATGTGCTTCATAAGCAACTGCACTAAATTCCACCCATTTCAAAATTGTTATCAATATTTAGACTACGTTTAGACAGATTCTTCCTTCACAAGGGTTTGTTGTACACTCTTCTCCTACTAACCGGTATTATTATGTAGGGTGCGGTAGTTACTTGGAGATGCAGAAGCTTGCAGAGGATAGAGCAGCATGGAGAACTGCATAAACCAGTCTCAGGACTGAAGGCAACGACAACAACAACAGTCAGGAATCAGATAAAACAGCTAGCTACATAAACCTTGTGAGTAATATCTGTCAGCTACGGCTTAGGTAAGCACACGTTTGTATAGTTCAGTGTAAAACTATTAAACCTGTCTTGATTCAAGCTAACGGAATATTTCTGCCGCAAGTCTGCTTGGCTGAGTCTGCCTTCAGCTCCGTTACGAAATTCAGCGGCTTATCTAGCATTTTTTATGTTCGTACGCAGCATGGGATCATCCGTGTGCAGCTACGAATATTTCGATGTACTATGGATGACAGTCATCCAATAAAGTAGTAATCTCTAAAAATTTGAAAAATGAAAAAAATCTGTTCTGCAAATGAGAACAGGACCGTATGATGCAGGCCCTTTTACAAGGATCCAGAAACCATCGATCTACTCGACTTACGAACTACACACTAACAAGGACGTGGTTTGCTTAAATGAAAACTGGCACGACGTACCTTTGGTAATTGTCGATCTACATTTTGAAACTATTAACATTCCAGAGCGCTAACACTGACAATATAACCATAGCTAATAACTCGTAAATTTCCGAACGATACAAGATTTCGCCAACATCGCCTCAACAAAATCTCTGCATCACCTACATCTACATATACATCTGCGTGGATTTGCAAATCACACTTAAGTGCCTGGCAGGTGGTTCGTCGAACCACTTTCACAGAAATTTTCTAATATTTCACTCTCCAATAGCGCGGAAAAAAGCCAACAGCTGTATCTTTCCGCGGGAGCTCTGATTTCCCTTATGTTATTATGATGACGGATTCTCCCTATGTAGGTCGGCGGCAACAAAATATTTTCGCATCCTGAGGAGAAATCTGGTGATTGAAATTTGGTGACGAGATCCTGTCACAATGAGTAACGCTTTTTTTATAATGATGTCCACCCCAAATCCTGTATCACGTCCGTGACACTCTACCCCTATTTCTCTAAAACACAAAACGTGCTGCTCTTGTTTGAACTTTCTTGGTGTACTCCGTTAATCCTATCTGGTAAGGATCGCACAATCCATGGCAGTACTCCAAAGGAGGACGGAAAAGTGTTGTGTAAGCAGTCTCTACAATAGGTATGTCGCATCTTCTAAGTGTTTTGCCAATAAATCTCAGACTTTTATTCGCCTTCCTCGCACCATTTTCTATGTGTTCCTTCCACTTAAATTGTTCTTAATTGTAATTCCTAGGTATTTAGTTGAATTTACGGCCTTTAGATCTGATTAATTTCTCGTGTAATCGATTTTTGGTGGATTTATTTTAGCACGCAGGTGAATGACCTCAGGCTTTTCATTGTTGGGGGTCAACTGCCAATTTTAGCACCATACAGACATACACTCCTGGAAATGGAAAAAAGAACACATTGACACCGGTGTGTCAGACCCACCATACTTGCTCCGGACACTGCGAGAGGGCTGTACAAGCAATGATCACACGCACGGCACAGCGGACACACCAGGAACCGCGGTGTTGGCCGTCGAATGGCGCTAGCTGCGCAGCATTTGTGCACCGCCGCCGTCAGTGTCAGCCAGTTTGCCGTGGCATACGGAGCTCCATCGCAGTCTTTAACACTGGTAGCATGCCGCGACAGCGTGGACGTGAACCGTATGTGCAGTTGACGGACTTTGAGCGAGGGCGTATAGTGGGCATGCGGGAGGCCGGGTGGACGTACCGCCGAATTGCTCAACACGTGGGGCGTGAGGTCTCCACAGTACATCGATGTTGTCGCCAGTGGTCGGCGGAAGGTGCACGTGCCCGTCGACCTGGGACCGGACCGCAGCGACGCCCGGATGCACGCCGAGACCGTAGGATCCTACGCAGTGCCGTAGGGGACCGCACCGCCACTTCCCAGCAAATTAGGGACACTGTTGCTCCTGGGATCGGCGAGGACCATTCGCAACCGTTTCCATGAAGCTGGGCTACGGTCCCGCATACCGTTAGGCCGTCTTCCGCTCACGCCCCAACATCGTGCAGCCCGCCTCCAGTGGTGTCGCGACAGGCATGAATGGAGGGACGAATGGAGACGTGTCGTCTTCAGCGATGAGAGTCGCTTCTGCCTTGGTGCCAATGATGGTCGTATGCGTGTTTGGCGCCGTGCAGGTGAGCGCCACAATCAGGACTGCATACGACCGAGGCACACAGGGCCAACACCCGGCATCATGGTGTGGGGAGCGATCTCCTACACTGGCCGTACACCACTGGTGATCGTCGAGGGGACACTGAATAGTGCACGGTACATCCAAACCGTCATCGAACCCATCGTTCTACCATTCCTAGACCGGCAAGGGAACTTGCTGTTCCAACAGGACAATGCACGTCCGCATGTATCCCGTGCCACCCAACGTGCTCTAGAAGGTGTAAGTCAACTACCCTGACCAGCAAGATCTCCGGATCTGTCCCCATTGAGCATGTTTGGGACTGGATGAAGCGTCGTCTCACGCGGTCTGCACGTCCAGCACGAACGCTGGTCCAACTGAGGCGCCAGGTGGAAATGGCATGGCAAGCCGTTCCACAGGACTACATCCAGCATCTCTACGATCGTCTCCATGGGAGAATAGCAGCCTGCATTGTTGCGAAGGTGGATATACACTGTACTAGTGCCGACATTGTGCATGCTCTGTTGCCTGTGTCTATGTGCCTGTGGTTCTGTCAGTGTGATCATGTGATGTATCTGACCCCAGGAATGTGTCAATAAAGTTTCCCCTTCCTGGGACAATGAATTCACGGTGTTCTTATTTCAATTTCCAGGAGTGTATGTTCCAAATTGTTTTGCAATTTGTTTTGATCTTCTGGTGACTTTACAAGACGATGAGTAACAGTATCATCTGCAAACAAACTAATACGGCTGCTCATATTGTCTCCTAAATCGTTTGTATAGGTAAGGAACAGCAGAGGGCCTATAAGATTACCTTCGGGGACACCAGAAATCACTTCTGTGTTACACGATGAGTTTCCGTCAATTACTACGAAGAAGAAAGCACGAAACCAGTTGCATACCTGAAAGGATACTTCTTAAGCACGGAATTTGGTTACAAGCCGCCTGCGAAGTACAGTGTCAAATGCCTTCTGGAAATCTAGAAATACGGAATAAATCTGAAATCCCTTGTCAATAGTACACAACACTTCATTGAGTAAAGAGTTATTTGTGTTTCACAAGAACGATGTTTTCTAAAGTCGTGTTGACCGTGTGTTAATAGACCGTTCTCTTCGATTTAATTCATAATGTTTGAACACAATATATGTTCTACGATCCTGCTGCACATCGACGTTAATGAGATGGGTCTATAATTTAGTGGATTACTCCTATTGCCCTTCTTCAATATTGGTGTGACCTGGCAACTCTCCAGTCTTTGAGTACGGATCTTACGCCGAGCGAGCGGTTGTGTATGATTAAGTATGGAGCTATACTCTGAAAGGAACCTAACTGGTATACAGTACCGACCGGAAGACTTGATTTTATTTAGTGATTTAAATTGCTTCACTACTCCGAGAATATCTACTTCTCTGTTACTCATGTTGCAGTTGTTCTTGATTCGAATTCTGGAATATTTACTTCATCTTCTTTAGCGGAATAATTTCGGAAGACTGAATTTCGTAACTCTGTTTTAGCTGCTCAGTCACACAAGATTTAATCCCTTTCCTCAGTCCAATCTTCCTCGTCCCAGTATTCATCTTTGTCCTCTTTTCTCTCACCTCAAGCACAGAGAAAACATTACATCCACAGTCTCATGATCTTGCAGTCGTAATTGCCACTCTCGCCTTATAACTGCGGTGCACTGCTTACAGATTTCGTTACTTCGGCCATGGCTCTCGGGGTAATCTCAATTAATTGTATTTCTCGTGATATATTTCAATAGTAAGTTGTCCAAAAAATCCGACTGAATCAGTACCTCAACTCCTCCACTCGCTTGCTAGTCGTGGCTGCCAATCCCGCCATCCTTAGTAACAACGTTTTCAGATCAGGGTCTCTCCCCTCAAACTGATACATTTACCCCTCTCCATCATCCCTGAAAGTTTGTAAAATCATCAAGGAATCACCATCTCTAAGCTGCAAGCGATGGTTCTCTGGAGAGCCCACACGATAGCCACAAGGAAATGAAGACTGAGTTTATGCGCCTGTCGTGTGAAAAGGCACGAAAGGTCCAACCTAAAGTGAATCGCTTCAGCTGTATGTATCTTAGATAGGAGTGCGGTAATAGCTGTATGGGCGCTATGATAACAGTAAAATAGCCACAGGTATTTTTGTGCCCACTCTTTTTAATGACGCGTTTCGAAAATATCGTCATCAGATTCTGAAAAGAGATTTTTGCAAAGCCTATTATGAGTTGCAGACACATTGTACAAATGTGGTATAGCTAGATATTACACATACGGATTAAGGTAAAAGACGTCATACAGTGTACTGAGTCAACTTAAGTGTGCCATACTGAATTGGAACTGAACGTCCGCAGGTGTAGAGTCACGGAAGAAAACTAAATTGGCCTCTTGGTGGCAGCTTATCACACACAACAGAAGGCAACAATACCAAAAAAAAACTCATACAGAAAGGCCGTAATCATAATGATAAAAAAAGTCATGTGCATATAGTTTTATATCTTGATGATGTATATGATAAGATAAAAAAACTCTCAGGTTTCTCATTCCTGTCACTATACAACTGTATGCTGACCACAGCAAAAATGAAACAAAGAGTACAACTTATACATATAGCATGAAATAAATTGTTGAACTGGCCTATTGTTAGTGGCCTTTTCCTGTAGTAGTTGCAGAAAAGCTAGTGTGCAACGTGAGGCCATGCACTATGCGTGCTGCTTATGAAGTAAAATTTGTGGCTACTCTACTACTATCATGTTGATGTTGTTGTTGTTGTTGTTGTGGTCTTCAGTCCTGAGACTGGTTTGATGCAGCTCTCAATGCTACTCTATCCTGTGCAAGCTTCTTCATCTCCCAGTACTTACTGCAACCTACATCCCTCTGAATCTGTTTAGTGTATTCATCTCTTGGTCTCCCTCTACGATTTTTACCTTCCACGCTGCCCTCCAATACTAAATTGGTGATCCCTTGATGCCTTAGAACATGTCCTACCAACCGATCCCTTCTTCTAGTCAAGTTGTGCCACAAACTTCTCTTCTCTCCAATCCTATTCAGTATCTCATCATTAGTTATGTGATCTACCCATCCGATCTCCAGCATTCTTCTGTAGCACCACATTTCGAAAGCTTCTATTCTCTTCTTGTCCAAACTAGTTATCCATGTTTCACTTCCATACATGGCTACACTCCATACAAATACTTTCAGAAACGACTTCCTGACACTTAAATCTATACTCGATGTTAACAAATTTCTCTTCTTCAGAAACGCTTTCCTCGCCATTGCCAGTCTACATTTAATATCCTCTCTACTTCGACCATCATCACTTATTTTGCTCCCCAAACAGCAAAACTCCTTTACTACTTTAAGTGTCGCGTTCCCTAATCTAATTCCCTCAGCATCACCCGACTTAATTCGACTACGTTCCATTATCATCGTTTTGCTAGTGTTGATGTTCATCTGATACCATCCTTTCAAGACACTGTCCATTCCGTTCAACTGCTCTTCCAAGTCCTTTGCTGTCTCTGACAGAATTACAATGTCATCGGCAAACCTCAAAGTTTTTATTTCTTCTCCATGGATTTTAATATCTACTCCGAATTTTTCTTTTGTTTCCTTCACTGCTTGCTCAATATACAAATTGAATAACATCGGGGATAGGCTACAATCCTGTCTCACTCCCTTCCCAACCACTGCTTCCCTTTCATGCCCCTCGACTGTTATAACTGCCATCTGGTTTCTGTACAAATTGTAAATAGCCTTTCGCTCCCTGTATTTTACCCCTGCCAACTTCAGAATTCGAAAGAGAGTATTACAGTCAACATTGTCAAAAGCTTTTTCTAAGTCTACAAATGCTAGAAACGTAGGTTTGCCTTTCCTTAATCTAGCTTCTAAGATAAGTCGTAAGGTCAGTATTGCCTCACGCGTTCCAATATTTCTACGGAATCCAAACTGATCTTCCCCAAGGTCGGCTTCTACCAGTTTTTCCATTCGTCTGTAAAGAATTGGCGTTAGTAATTTGCATCCGTGACTTATTAAACTGATTGTTCGGTATTTTCACATCTGTCAGCACCTGCTTTCTTTGGGATTGGAATTATTATATTCTTCTTGAAGTCTGAGAGCATTTCGCCTGTGTCATACATCTTGCTGACCAGATGGTAGAGTTTTGTCAGGACTGGCTCTCCCAAGGCCGTCCGTAGTTCCAATGGAATTTTGTCTAATCCCGGGGCCTTGTTTCGACTCAGGTCTTTCATTGCTCTGTCAAATTCTTCATGCAGTATCATATCTCCTATTTCGTCTTCATCTACATCCTCTTTCGTTTCCATAATATTGTCCTCAAGTACACTGCCCTTGTATACACCCTCTATATACTCCTTCCACCTTTCTGCTTTCCCTCCTTTGCTTCGAAGTGGGTTCCATCTCAGCTCTTGATATTCATGCAAGTAATTCTCTTTTCTCCAAAGGTCTCTTTAATTTTCCTGTAGGCAGTATCTACCTTACCCCTAGTGAGATAAGCCTCTACGTCCTCACATTTGTCCTCTAGCCATCCCAGCCTAGCCACTTTGCACTTCCTTTCGATCTCATTTTTTAGACGTTTGTATTCCTTTTTGCCTGCTTCATTTACTGCATTTTTATATTTTCTCCTTTCAACAATTAAATTCAATATTTCTTCTGTTACTCAAGGGTTTCAACTAGCCCTCGTCTTTTTACCTACTAGATCGTCTGCTGCCTTCACTACTTCATCCCTCAAAGCTACCGATTCTTCTTCTACTGTATTTCTTTCCCCCATTCTTTTCAATTGTTCCCTTATGCTCTTCCTGAAACTCTGTACAACCTCTGGTTGAGTCAATTTATCCAAGTCCCACCTCCTTAAATTCCCACTACTATCGTAGCGTCCATAATAGCTATTACCATACTCCTATGTAGTATGGACAATGGCGCACACCTCGGTCGCGATCTTACCTCGCAAATGCATCTCTGTGTCTTGCGGCAGGTCCTCCCGTGTGTGTCTGAGGTGACCAAAGTTTCAGATTCAGGTGACGTTCCCGAGAGAATCTTTACGGTTTTCGTCTGAGCTCGCAGGGTGTGACGTGTTGCGCCAACTGAGTCTCTCAGCCTCCCGCGAGGTTCCGGCGCCGGCACTCGGCAAGTTGCGGCGCGCCCCAGTTACACTCGGCAAGTTGGGCTGCGCCGAGGGAGCCACCGCTACCCGCCAATACGTCCGCACCCCCGACCACCCCCCCCCCTAACTCCCACCTCTACCCTGCCACCTCGCGGTCACGCTCCCTCCTTCGTCCCCAACCACCCCACCCCCCCTCCACCAACTCTATCGCTCTTCGCTCTCTCCCTTCCTCAGAGCGCCACCAGCTCCATTAGGAAAATGAAACAGTTCTCGCCGACAGCGGTTTACTCTCCGCCATACAACTTTATTAATGACAGTGACATTTTCGAATCTGCTTCTAGCTATGTGAAGAGCCTGTCACAGCTTGAGACCTCTTCTTTGACTGTTTGGACATAATCCCGACTCTCCCGCGCAGATTGGTGCTGTGTTATGTAGAACTTCATTAGCCAAAATAATCTCTACACTACGTTCTCGTCATCTCCGGTGAAAGTTGCGCAACAAAAAACACGAGCCATTACTTTTTTTATGTTGAATAGCCCTTTTACAGGGCATCATAAATCGACGTTATTTCTGCTTCTATGTTTTCAACTGCAGTTCCCAAACTTTTTTCATTCTTCGGGATTGCCGTTTCTTCGCTTCTTGTCTCTATTTTCTTCCAGTTCTTCGTTTTATAATCTCCTGAAAGACTGTCTCCTCTGTTCCTTCCTTAAAACGTATTATGTTTCTTATTGTGTCCATGTCGATCCTCGTATTTTCGATCTCTCTTCCTCCTTCCCTCACAGATGTGATTTTGAATTTGTAATTGCCCAGAAAGTAATGTACCGCATTTTTTGTCTTGAACAATTCTTCATTGAACATAATGAGAATTCACATCCTATTTTTCATCGTAATCTCCATCCCGTTCTATGGCCTTCCTCCAGCGTGAAGAAAGGGTATGTATGTCTTGTCGGTACCAATCCTTGTTCTGGTGACGGAGCCAGTGCTTCATTGTGTGAATCACCTCCTCATCGTCCTCAAAACGTCTTCCACGAATGGCATCCTTTAATGACCCAAACAAGTGGAACTCCGAGGGGGCTAGGTCAGGGCTGTCGGATGTAACAGCCGTGAATGGTCTCCCCAACCGCTGCAAATCGTGGAGCTCCACCGAACCGCCTTCTGATGATCTTACCCTCTGTGCCCATCTCTACCTCCGTCGACAGCAAATGCTCCATAGACTTTGCACAAGCTTTTGTTAATATTCCTCACAGTTTCTTCCTCTGCAGTGAGAAATTCAATGACGGCACATTGCTTGTAATGCACGCCACCTACAGACGCCATTTTGAAACTGTCCTGCAGCTACGCTATCTATCAGAAGAGATGGAAACTTGGCGCGCACACTCAGGAGACTTCAAATAACACATACGTACAGTTTCGCATTCGTAGCATTGTTTTCGGCTGAGAAAATAAAAATGCGGTGGATTACTTTCTGGGCAACCCCCATAATTCACGTTCATCCTACATATGTTTCCATGGAATTTTAATCTTTTTTTTCTCATTACACCTGTCAGTTTCTGAGCATTGAAATACAGTTCTGCTTTAGACTTTAATCTCCTCTCCCACCGCCCCTCCTATGTTACCATCCATAACGCCTATTCCCGCAACTTCTACCCCTGTACACGGCAGATATGCCCCAACCCGCCGCTCCAGTACTCCTCCTGCAGTATGCTAATGACACCACCTTCCTTGCCCTCGCTCCTACCCTTCAACGGTCGCAACACCTTCTCCAGAATCACCTTGACCTTTCTGTCGCATGGTGTAACAAGTGGCTCCTGAACATCAATTCTTCCAAGACCCAGGCAATCATCATAGGTCGTACCTCTCGCTCCTTGCAGAACCTTGATTTCTCTCTTAACATCTGCGCCCGTCCTGTCCGCCTCTCCCCCAACCTCACCCACCTTGGGCTCACCATTGTCACCTCACCTGGATCCCTCATCTCTATCCAATCCAAAGCCCACAACCGCCTTCGACTCCTCAAACTCCTCTCTGGCCAGACATAGGGGTTGAACGTCTCTACCATCCTCCACACCTACAAATCCTTAATACGTCCCATCCTCTGTTATGCCAGTCCCGCCTGGATATTTGACCCACCCCCCCCAATTTCTATAAGACCCTCCAGATCCTCGAGCACCATGCACTCTGCCTTGCCTTCCGTATATGCCTCCCGTCCCTCACACAGATCCTCTACAATCTGATTCCTTTCCCCCATCTGCTCCTATTCCTCAAAGATATCCATGTACTCTACACCTCCCGCCGCCTTGATCCCCCTCATTCCCTGGTTGCTCCTCTCCTCTCCAACCACCACCCTTTGCTGTGACTTCACCGTTGTGTCCCCCTTACCCTCCATCTCTACACCTTTCAACTCCTTTCCCAGGGTGGCTGCCATCGACTCCCCCTCCTAGATGATGCCCTCTCTCCCTCCATTTATGTCCTATCACCTCTGATCCTCACCTCCCTCTCCCTTCCTTTGTCCTTTCCCTGGGCTCCATCTCCCTCCCCCCCATTCCATCCTGTTCTTTCCCCACCTACCCTCTCACTGCCTCCCTTCTCTCCCCCAAGTCCTATTGCATTCCCCTCCTCTGCCTTTCCCCATTCCCTCTCATGTCTGCCCTGCCCCCCCCCCCCTTGTGAGTGCTCTCCCACCGTCGGCCCCCCCCACTTCGTTTTTCCTCTCCTCACCCCTTTTTCCCCTCATCTGTCCAGGTCTCACCCCCCTCTGCCCTTGGCTGTGGTGTGTCATCTTCGTGCCGACTTTTTAGTGCAGTGTTTCCAGTGAGTATTAAGTGTTGTACGTCTTTTTCGAAGTGTCACGAACGGAAATCATACTGTCGCTGGGCGTTCAAAAAAATGGTTCAAATGGCTTTGGCTTTGAGCACTATGGGACTCACCTTCTGAGGTCATCAGTCCCCTAGAACTTAGAACTACTTAAACCTAAGTAACCTAAGGACATCCACACACATCCATTCGAACCTGCGAACGTAGTGGTCGCGCGGTTCCAGACTGTAGCCCCTAGAACCGCTCGGCCACCGCATCCGGCCGCTGGGTGTGATATTTATGTCTCTTGCGAACAGATACCAGACTATCACCGTGTTTTTTTATTTGTCTGTCTGCTATTTCACCTATCTGCTTCCTGAGTATTCTTATTAGCTTCGCGAATCTTTTGTTTTATGTTTTAACTTTCCACAATTTTCCGCCGTTTTACAATTTAAGTCACCGTTTTGTTGCCTGCTTCTTTTCTTGTTTATTATCTTCTTCTTATGTTTAAAAAATTCTGTAGGTTGATGAACGACGTCCTAAGCTGCTGCCAGTCCGCCTCCTTCGCGGGGGGGGGGGGGGGGGGGGAGATCGAAAATCAATAGACTTTAATCCGTATTCCGATTTAGTGCTACTTTTGGGTCCTAGTGCTTTTCTTTGAACTCTGCTACCCGGTTGTATTTCAAGAGCGCTCATTACGTAGTCTGTGTGAGAGTGTCCATTGTATAGGGTACTTTCGGTCAGACCACTCTTTCATAGTGTTTCAGTTTCGTGTTCAACGGTTAAGACTTTAAAATATATACGTTTCTTATTATTTGGAAGACACTCCATATTTAATGTGTTCTAGTCTCTGTTGCTGTCCTTTTTTATGCTCTTTATTATCCTCTGTCCCATATATTTGAAACAGTCTGAGACATTCTGTTGTTATTTATTTTAAGCTGTTGTTTGACACGAACCATTATTATTATTCAAACGATATTTGTAACCCTACTTTTGCTGATTGACTTTGCAGTTCCGCCACTTGTTCTCGTGCACTTTCAACTGAATCTGTAATAGGTGTCATGTCATCTGCAATAACTAGACAATCTACAATCATTTTGTTTTGCTTTCTTCCTAGTTCTACACCCATAGTATACGAGATGTGTGAGAAAAGTAGTGAGGCTGATTTCATATCTAACAAAGTTATTATTGTCTTCAACCAACGGTAGTGTCTGTTTCAAAGTAGTTACCTACGGCAATTGTACACCGGTGGAGTCGTTGTTGCCAGTCTTAGTAGCAGCGGTGTCTTCAACTGACAAAACCATCCACATGTCAGTCACATTCCTTATAATGTTCGTCAGAGCCCCCATATGAAGTCGTTTTGAGACATTTTTCAATTTCGGAAAAATAAAAAGGTGACGAGGAGTCAGATCATATGAACAGAGGCTGTGGAACAAAAGGAATGCCTTTTGAGGTCAAAAATTCGTTATGGAAGTGGCTGTGTGAAATGGGGCACTATGATGCAGCATCCGCTTGTCTGCAATGATCGGTTTCACTCGATTCACCCTTTTCTGGTCACTTCAAGGACATCTTTGTAAAACACTTGGTTGATAGTTTGTGCTACGCCATACCCTTACGGAGGCGTCGCCAAATGCAGATACGGAGGAGCATATGGTCAGCACACAGCTCCTCCGGCCGTTGTCGGTTTTTGTGACCATTGCCGCTAAAGTAGCTCCACAAACGTTGAGTGCACCCCGCTTGCCAATAGCACTCGGCAGATCCGGACGGTGACCCATCCAAGTGCTAGCCAAGTTCGACAACGCTTAACTTCGTAGATCTGTTAGAAACCGGTGGTACCACTACATTACCACCGCGGCAAGGCCGTTGGTACTGTCCAAAAAGCATCCTACAAAAAAATCCAAGATTCATCACCTGTGATCATGCGACTGAGCCATTCTTGGTCACTGGCAACCCTTTCTACGAGACCAACACAAACGTTACTCCGATCGTCACTCTGCTCAGTTGTGAGGTTTTTCAGCAGCAACCTTTCGCACATACAACTCTTCCGTCAAAATTTGATGTTCTATGAAACTTTTTAAGCTTAACAGCTGACATATCATTGTTAAGTTCGGTCTGACCTCCTAAAGACACCCACGTGTTCGACTTTTTCGTCGGTTTCTGAAACTGAAGGTCTTACTGTGCGACGTTCATCTCCAGCATCTTCTCAGCCTTTCAAAAATGGTTTGTCCCAGTGGAAACCTCGTGCTCTTGATAAGAAATGTACCCTATAGGCATAATTCACCTGTTCAAAGGTCACATTCGAGGGTACCCAACTTCAACACAAAACTTGATGGGATTATGTTTCTTTAAGTGCGGCCGTTCCGTTTACGTAAGAAACAACAAAAACACAACTTCACTGATGGCGCTTTCAAAAATCACGTAATGACTGTACGGAACTGAAACTCGAACCGAGCGTCTGGAAGTGATGAACACACCGGTCTACCCAAGTGGATCAACACAGCGTTGCCAGATCGCTCGCTGTGCTATCAGTCTCATTACGTATCTCACACACCTAGCATACGATCTTCCTCCATTCTTTAACCATTTTCCTTGACGCAGAGTTAAGAAGTAGAGACGTTTGTGGTATAGGATTTGAGTGGAGTGAGGATTGGGTAGGGGTTCTCCAGATGTGGGGCTCAATTTAACAATTACTTTACTAAACATAACATACTTCTGGATAACACTAACAATAAAACAGGATATTATTGTATAGTCAACATAGTTCCTTGCGCAGAGCTACACGGAACAAGGCAAGAAAATATCTTCCATACAATGAATAGAATTAAAATCCAATCTTTGCCCCAGGATACATAAGTAATTGCAATATATGGCCCTCAGCGACAAACAGGAAATAAAACAGACGAAAAAAAAAAACTTTCCGACTTAATTGGGATCACCGAAAATGCACGTAACTACGTGTTGATCTACTACTACTAATGCTGCTGCTGCTGCTAAGACAAGTAGCTATTACAACAAGCTACTGAAAACGCTCTACCAGACTACATATGCACGTATTTCAACAAACTGTAGTACAATGACATGTACAATTTGATCACTCACACAGAACAAACACAAGGTGAGTTCGTAGTGCAAATTGCGTCAGCAAGTCAGTTACGCTCACGGCGTATCTCAAACAATATCAGTTTTAGTATAATGCAGTTAATCACGGTCACAGCGCGTCAATTAACATGTATGGCTCTCGCTCACGGAGAACACACCCTCTCGCCCAAAGTGCCATCAATCAACAACAACCACAACTTGTTACATGATAATCACGAATTTGTGTACATAATGTTGTTTGCTAGGTAATACACCCAATGTACCGCTCGTACACAACACAGTGGACCATATCGAAGCACTAAACCACCAGGGAACTACCGTCAGCTGGTAAATCACTCAGGTAGTGCCCCTGTTCACATACTGAAGCCTCTTTCTCTGAATCCACAGGAATCGCTATCTTTTCCGATGAGAAAAGACATCAACTGCTGCATGGTTAACACGTGTGTTACGTGATCAGCGCCACATCTACATCCACACCTATATTTCGCAAGCCACCTTGCTGTGAGTGGCGGAGGACACTTTTTTGGTGAGATCTACCTACGAGTAAGAGGAAGCAATATATTGGTTGGCTGTAGCAGGAACGTACGCTCTCGGGTCTTCAACAAGAGAACTATAACGTGGTGCAAAACGCCTCTTGTAGCGTCTACCGATTGGTTGAGTATCTCAGTGACGCTTCCGTACATACTAAATGAACCAGTAATGAAACGTACTGCTCTTCTTTGAATGTTCTCCGTTTCCTCTGTCAGTCCTACCTCATACGATTACTACATGGACGACCAGTATTCAAATATTGATCAAAAGAGTATTTTGTAAGCTACTTCCATTGATGATGGACTACATTTCCTGAGGATTCTACCTTACAATTCATTTTATGTAGTCATTCCATTTCAAATCGCTCCGTACGCTTGCTCATAGATATTTTATGGAGGTAACTGCTTCCATTGATTTGTTCTCTAGTTGTGTAATCAATCTAATACAAGGTCTTTCTGTGTATGTGTCCAGAATCAGTTACTTTTTTTATTTTGAAAGTCAGTTTCAACTCTTTGAACCAAGCGTCGACGTTCTGCAGCTTTTCCTGCATTTCAAAAAAAAAAAAAATGGTTCAAATGGCTCTGAGCACTATGCGACTTAACTTCTGAGGTCATCAGTCGCCTAGAACGTAGAACTAATTAAACCTAACTAACCTAAGGACATCACACACATCCATCCCCGAGGCAGTTCGAATGGTTCGAATGGCTCTGAGCACTATGGGACTTAACATCTTAGGTCATCAGTCCCCTAGAACTTAGAACTACTTAAACATAACTAACCTAAGGACATCACACACATCCATGCCCGAGGCAGGATTTGAACCTGCGACCGTAGCAGTCGCGCGGTTCCGGACTGAGCGCCTTAACCGCGAGACCACCGCGACCGGCCCCGAGGCAGTATTCGAACCTGCGACCGTAGCGGTCGCTCGGTTCCAGACAGTAGCGCCCAGAACCGCACGGCCACTTCGGCCGGCTCCTGCATTTCGCTACCCTTATCTAGCGTCGCGACTTTTCTTTACGCAACGCCGACATCCGCGAAAAGCCCCATGGAACAGCCGACACTGTCTGCTAGGTCATTTATATACATTGTAGAAGGTAACAGTCCTGTAACGCACCTCTGCGGCACGTCCGAAGTTATTTTTACGTCTGAAGAGTTCTCTCCATTCACAATGACATGCTGTGTTCTGTTTGCCAGAAAATCGAATCACACAGCTGGTCTGATATTCCGCATTCCCGTATCTTCTTTATCAGGCGGCAGTGTGTATCTGTATAAAATGCCTTCTGTAACTCTGGGACCAAGGCATCTTCTGGTAGCCTGTATCTACTAGTTTCTGAGTCTCGTATTGGGTTTCACATGACTTTTGTTTCTGGAACCCACGTTGGTTCCTGGTCGTTTTCCGACTCCAGAAATTTCATAATACGCGACCATTAAACATGTCCCAAAATTTTACAACAGAGCAACGACGACCTTTCTTGAATTAGAGGATTACCTTTCCTAATCATTAGGAAAGCTTCGCTCCTCTAGAGAACTACGGTACATTGTTGCTGAAACGGAAGGCACTCTGACATGATCGAAATTTGGGTTGATGTTATAGGGGTTCTCTAATTATTGATAGACAATGACTACGCGTTGTAAGTCCCGCAATAAGAAAGTGTAATTTGCGGAGAATGTTGAGGAAGTTCACAAAACAACTGCGTGAGATTTTGCCTATCATCCCACACGTATTACTGTATGTAAACAGGCGGCTAGTGAACGAAGTACGTTTCATAGACGTAAAAATGAAGAGTCTCCTGTGATTTATGGGTGTTATAGACATGATTTGTTCATGAAATTCCATGAAAAAAATAGAGTGGTGGGACCCCACAACACCTGAGTTTGATTTAAGTGATGTTGGGTGTTGTGGCTTGTAGTGGGATAACGAGGCCTTGGGACCAGTAGCTTGTGGGTGTGGGGGTTGGAGGAACGCGATGAGGGGAATTGTTATTAAATACTGAATATATTACGTGAATCTGCTCATAATTTGCAAACTCTGATATATTGATCACCCTAGTGGACTATACAGGGTGAGTTTTTTACTCTGTGACAACGAAGTATCCTAAAAACTACGCATCGGATTAAGAAACAGAAAAACAGGTGTTCAGTATTTTTATAAATGCTATCCAGCGATACAAATGTCGACCCTCCCGTACTGCCTCCAGAGTGGTGCGGCTAGGGGCATCTTCGAAAACTTAAACAGGCCTTTTTATAGTAGATTCGGATTCTACTGGAAAAATACATAACTTCTGTACATATCTCTTTCTTCGCTGCGTGATTGATGCCTCTGGAACCAACAAAAAACGAAATTGAGTCAAAAAATAGTATTCTCTTGAGTGAAATGCATCGGATAAGGAAACCAAAACCAGACGTTTTCAGAAATAGTGAAAAAAGCTTTCTTCAGGTGTGCTCAAAAATATCGCCGCCCACTGCGATGCACTTATTTATCAGCACATGGAACGATTCGAGGCAACGGAAAAATGTTTCCGATGTAATCTGCTGACATGCATTGCTGATACACTGAATCACGTTATCGCTGAATCGCGTTACCATGCGTTGTTGGCAGTTTACTCTCCAAGTAACCCCATAAACAAAAGTCAGGCGAAGTAAGATCTGGTGATCTTGCAGGCCAAAACACTGGATCGCCTCTTCCGATCAAACGACGACTGTACTCGCGATGTAATACTGCCCGTGTTGTTACAGAATAGTGTGCTGGACAACCATTGTGTTGAAACCGCATTGTTTGTCACAAGTCCAAGGGAGGATCTGCAAGTAATATAAATCGTTCTCCATGGATGTTCGACATTTGTCACCATTGAAGGTGATATCGATAAAAAATGGACCAATGAGGTTATCATCAATTATTCTATACCAACCATTCACATTCTACGGACACTGATGTTCAGTGTAACAAATGTGGGGCTTACACATTCCAATAACGCGTTTTATGTCCATTAATCGTATCGTGGTTCATCAAGGCCGACTCTTCAGAGAATATTACTCGAGCATAAAAATTGCGAGCTCTCCGTCTTTGCTGAAGCAACCATTGGCAAAAGTTTATTCGGTTCTGGAAATCATTGCCATGAGGTTCGTGATGGAGGAAAATATCAAACAGATGATGTTTTCTACGTTTCAAACTTCTTCAAACAGTAGTCTCATAATTCCCGTTTCACAGCTTAACTGCCGAATACTCATGTGGAGCGTTATGATGAATTGCAGCTAATATCGTGGTTTTATTATTCCCCCCGCCTACTGCACATCGACGATTCCTTTTTCGTTGCTGTATAGTTTCCTGGTGTAGATCTGTTAAATAATCCGCCAAAAAGAAACGCGTGATCGCAACCTGTTTGGAAAACAGCATCATCGACATCCCTCCACTTTCTCCATAAATGTCAACCATTTAAACTTTCTTTTCTATTGCAACAGCTTACAGTAGAGCAGGTTAGCAGCGTGGTCTTAGGAGCCTTGCCACGGTTCGTGCGGCTCCCCCCCCCCCCCCCCTTCGCTTCGGAGGTTCGAGTCCTCCTTCGGGCATGGGTGTGTGTGTTGTCCTTATCGTAAGTTAGTTTAAGTTAGGAACTGATGACCTCAGCAGTTTGGTCCCATAGAGAAATTTACCACAAATTTCCAATTTCCAACAGCGTACATTCTAACGCATAACGCAGTCAGGTTATGACGGAACGTCTTTGAGAAATGAGGGACGACGTGTACGCGATGAGATCAGGTCAAATAAGGAATTAATGAAAGTTTCAAAACAGGTATACGGAGAAAACTGCAAAACACTGAATTGTTTGTCACACGTCAATTTTTGTGTTCTTGATCCAATGAATTTCTCGCGATATTAACCTTTTGGAACTCAACTGCGTTATTTGAGACAATTCGTTGCCTCAATATGAAAACCTCACTCTGTATATATTTGTAATTTTTTTCGGAATGGTCTTTCCGCTCCTCACTCCGTCTATCACGCCCTACAAATCCTCGAATTCCGTGCTCTCCGGCTAGCCTTTCGGATCCACTTGTCATTCTCCATCCGCACCCCTTACTACCTTATGAAATTCGTCACCTTACTCTTCCATTTTGAACATCTCGGAACATCCTACGTAACTCGTAGACTGGGCATTACCCATCGCTTCAATTCTCCTCCTGTTCACTGCTGCTTGTTCTCTGCCTCGCCTCTACCAACACATTACCCCAAAGCTACGCCTCCACACTCCCCACGTCCTCTCCCAACGAAACTTTAATCGCCTTTTCTTACCCGACTATGAAGTCCGTCCTGATATGTACCCTTCCCACGTGATCTAAAAAAACCACCCCACATACCCTGGGCAGGGCTCCCCTTCCTATCCACTCCTCTCCACCCTGATCCTCTTCACTCTCCCAAATTCCTTCTTCAAACATCCACTCACATTCATCGTCTTACACACTGCCTCAACTGCTAAGTTACAACGACACCCCTCCCACTCGTCACGTGCCTTAACCAGTCAACGCACCGGCGTTTTACTTTTTTAACTTTTGCAACTGTCCATCTGACTTTCATATCTTGTGAAACAACCATTTACTGTTTCAACTGTGTCACATTTTAATTAATCAACAAATGAGCGTTTTTATTTATTATTATGAAACTGACAATCTGTCAACATTCATTTTGTCAACCAGCGTGTACAACTTTGAAATATGTTTTTAAGCTTTTACTCTCGTATGGACGAAGAGCGGTGACTTGTATCTGTTGCCAGCCCACCCTTCTGCCATTTGGGACGAGGATAATGAAATGACAGAGAAAAGGAAAGCGGCTACTTTGTGCCTAGCTAAAAATTGTGTGATTCTGTTCTTTTCGCAGACCAGTGATGATTCAATTATATCTGCGGAATTCATTAAACCTTACTACAATTCAGTACTATTACACTACTGGCCATTAAAATTGCTACACCACGAAGATGACGTGCTACAGACGCGAAATTAAACCGACAGGAAGAAGATGCTGTCATATGCAAATGATTAGCTTTTCAGAGCATTCGCACAAGGTTGGCGCCGGTGGCGACACCTATAACGTGTTGACATGAGGAAAGTTTCCAACCGATTTCTCATACACAAACAGCAGTTCACCGGCGTTGCCTGGTGAAACGTTGTTGTGATGCCTCATGTAAGGAGGAGAAATGCGTACCATCACGTTTCCGACTTTTATAAAGGTCGGATTGTAGCCTATCGCGATTGCGGTTTACCGTATCGTGACATTGCTGCTCGCGTTGGTCAAGATCCAATGACTGTTAGCAGAATATGCAATCGGTGGGTTCAGGAGGGTAATACGGAACGCCGTGCTGGATCCCAAGGCCTCGTATCACTAGCAATCGAGATGACAGGCATCTTATCCGCTTGGCTGTAACGGATCGTACAGCCACGTCTCGATCCCTGAGTCAACAGATGGGGTTGTTTGCAAGACAACAACCATCTGCACGAACAGTTCGACGACGTTTGGAGCAGCATGGACTATCAGCTCGGAGACCATGGCTGCGGTTACCCTTGACGCTGCATCACAGACAGGAGCGCTTGCGATGAAGTACTCAACGACGAAACTGGGTGCACGAATCGCAAAACGTCATTTTTTCGGATGAATCCAAGTTCTGTTTACGGCATCATGATGGTCGCATCCGTGTTTGGCGAGATCGCGGTGAACGCACATTGGAAGCGTGTATTCGTCATCGCCATACTGGCGTATCACCTGGCGTGAAGGTATGGGGTGCCATTGGTTACACGTCTCGGTCACCTGTTGTTCGCATTGACGGCATTTTGAACAGTGGACGTTACATTTCAGATGTGTTACGACCTAAGGACATCACACACATCCATGCTACAGGCAGGATTCGAACCTGGGGTCGCGCGGTTCCAGACTGTAGCGCCTAGAGCCGCTCGGCTACCCTGGCGGGCCCCGTTTATCATCTGCATTTCTTCTTGGTGTAGAAATTTTAATGGCCAGTAGTGTATTATTTTATTCCTTGTAAAACTGACTTATTGTAGTCATTTCTACGTTTTCGTCTGCAGTGACTAAATGAAAACATTACGAATTAACATTAATCGCGCAGTGGAGTCTACGTCACTGTATCAGTAGATTATAACCTTTTCTGTTATTTTATCATTACCATATTTCATTGTTACTTCTTATTACTTAGAATTCACATAACTTGCCAACGCTTGGACTATTTGATCGTGCAAGCACAGACTGTAACTATTTCTTCAACTAAATTATCCCATGGACGTGTACGTCTTGACACTTTGACTAAATCGAGCAGCAGTTTCAATTGGAGACATACACTGGTTAACACCATCCGCCTGCTACCGGTCGCATTTGTTTGATATCATAAGGTATTGATGAGCGATAAGGCCTGGTGAAGTCGAAAATTGCTACAAGGTTTTCCTTTATTCCGCACTCGTGGGGAACCCAAACACTCAAGCAGCACTCAAGAATGGATCGCAGTGGTGTTCTATACGCGGTGTTCTTCATAGATGAGATACATTTACCTAAAATTCTTCCAATAAACCGAAGACGACCATTCGCTTTCCATACTATCCCCCTTACGTGCTCGTTCGATTTTACATTGCTTTACAACGTTACGCATAGCTATTTAATCGTCTTGACTATGTCAGACAGCACGCCATTAATACTGTATCCGAATATTACTGGATTCCTTCTCCTACTCATCTGAATTAGACTTCTACATTTAGTGCAAGCTGCCACTTATCATCCATTTATAAATTCTGGATGAGTCATTTTGTATTCTCATACAGTATTTCAACGATGATATTTCTGTATACTATAGAATCATCATCATCAAAAGCCGCAGACTGCTGCTCAACCTATCCGTCAGACCGTTTATGGCGAGACAACAATAACAACAGGTCTTCTCTGTCTGCCAACAGGAGGTGGTATCGCGATGACTGTGGGGGCGACGCCGTGATGGCGGGGGCGGTGGTGCGCCAGCTGCTGCTGCTGGCGGCGGCGGCGGCGGCCGCGGCGGCACCGGACCCCAACCCAAACCCCAAACCAAACCCAAACCCAAACCCAAACCCGAACCCGAACCCCGACCCCAACCCTGGGCCGGCGCCTGGACCCGCCGCCGTGGCGCCGACGGCAGCCCCCGTAGAGTGCGAGGACCGCGAGCTGCGC
The DNA here is from genome assembly GCF_023864275.1 of Schistocerca cancellata. NCBI lineage: Eukaryota > Metazoa > Arthropoda > Insecta > Orthoptera > Acrididae > Schistocerca > Schistocerca cancellata. The sequence goes on along the minus strand of NC_064627.1, from coordinate 1,044,837,410 downwards.
GGCGCCCACGTGGAGGCGGGCAGTGGGGGCGGCGGGGGCGGCGTCGTGACGACCGCCTTCTGGAGCTGCGCCGCCGACGCCTGGCTCGCCGGCTTCTCCGGGTGAGTGCCGCTCCAGGCTCCTGCTAACAAGTGCTTTCTCACGTCGCAGTCTTGTTAGCGAGACTTCGCAGGCGCCATCCAAACAGATCACCTCGTTGTTGTCCCTCCAAGACCTTCGCCCCGGAATCACATCCAGGGAACCAATACCTACGCAGTGCTGTCACGTATGAACCTGAAAACCTCAAAGTGTACGGCACGCTGTCAGCCAGAATCAGATTTTTTATGCTCATCATTATGTAGTTATACTCTTGAAAACCGAAACATATCATTACAACGAAATTTGGCTAAATGGTTCAAATGGCTCAGAGCACTATGGGACTCAACTGCTGTGGTCATAAGTCCCCTAGAACTTAGAACTACTTAAACCTAACTAACCTAAGGACAGCACACAACACCCAGCCATCACGAGGCAGAGAAAATCCCTGACCCCGCCGGGAATCGAACCCGGGAACCCGGGCGTGGGAAGCGAGAACGCTACCGCACGACCACGAGATGCGGGCTACAACGAAATTTATTCCACGCTGTACGTACATGGTAATTCACAAATGATTAGCATTATAGAACTGTGTAAACAATTAGATCGTGAGAATTCAATACAGTCAGAAGTTGCCGAGTACTGCAATTAGAGCCTCTATACGTCATGTCATGGAGTGAAACAAGTTATGGATATGTTGCAGGAGAAAAAAGTTGCGTCCGGTTTCTTGGAACGGCCACACAACATGGACAGTGGTTGCAGGAAGAGCAGGAAGAGTAAGTTTCCAACCAGCAGTCTACGAGGGCTATTCGAAATGTAGGATCCTGTCGGTTGCAAAAACGAAACTACATTGAAAATCAAAAATGTTTTCAGAACGAGATTTTCACTCTGCAGCGGAGTGTGCGCTGATATGAAACTTCCTGGCAGATTAAAACTGTGTGCCCGACCGTGACTCGAACTCGGGACCTTTGCCTTTCGCGGGCAAGTGCTCTACCATCTTTTTTTTTTTTTTTTTTTTTTTGTTAAATCTCAATTTGTCCTCTTTTCTTCGGTGCATCTGCTCGGGGCGGACGTCGTAAGACATCCGTTTAAGTTCGTTGTTGATCGATTAACTCAGTTTTTTTTATTACAGAGGGCAGCTAACCCTCTGACCGAACACGCTGAGCTACCGTGCCGGCATGCCATCTGAGCTACCGAAGCACGACTGACGCCCGGTACTCACAGCTTTACTTCTGCCAGTATCTCGTCTCCTACCTTCCAAACTTTACAGAAGCTCTCCTGCGAACTTGCAGAACTAGAACTCCTGAAAGAAAGGATACTGCGGAGACATGGCTTAGCCACAGCCTGGGGATTGTTTCCAGAATGAGAGGAGTGCTTGTTCTGCAAGGTTCGCAGGAGAGCTTCTGTAAAGTTTGGAAGGTAGGAGACGAGATACTGGCAGAAGTAAAGCTGTGAGTACCGGCCGTGAGTCGTGCTTCGATAGCTCAGATGGTAGAGCACTTGCCCTCGAAAGGCAAAGGTCCCGAGTTCGAGTCTCGGTCGGGCACACAGTTTTAATCTGCCAGGAAGTTTCAGAAATGTTTTATTGGCAATAGTTAGCTACACCCTCCAGCTACTTCTCCACATAGTCGTCGCTCCGATTGAGAATTTGTCGTAGTGTTGTACCAACTTTCCAATACCTCGATCTGCAGCTCGTTGCCTGTTCCACAATGTTGACTTCAAAAACAGCAATTCACATGAGCAGAGATGAAAATCATAAGGAGCCAAGTCCGGGCTGTACGTGGGTGCCGAAAAATCTATAGCAGTGTCCTCAGTGCCCCTGCAGTGTACGGCCGAGAAGTGTCATCAAGATGGAAACTTATGGGAGTTACGTTGTATGAGGTGCACAAATGTAGGCGAAATCTCTCACAGACATTCACACTCCGCAGGAGACATTATTTTGTAGGCATCTTTAAGCGTTCACCGTGCGCTGAGAACTGAAAAGAGCTATGTGGCGTGATCGACCGCCAACTAGAGATACTCTCAGCTGAGCTAAGCAAAGTTTCGTCGGATTTTCACTGTGGTTTCCATTTCGCTATCGATCGGACCTCACTTTCCTAGTAGCCCTGGTGTATTAGTGACGTAGTAGGTAACGCTGGAGGCTCCGTGATACTGTTGTCTATACGAAGATTTGAAACCCAGACTGTAGCGAAATGGAGGAATTTGAAGTAAAGCAGCCTCGGTCTTCGACTAACGCAAAAGCGGGAAGTTGACCCTGAAAGTAAATAAATACAACGTCTTGAGCAGAAATATACGAAGAGAGTTGTTACTGAAGGGAAACATTATCTGGGTTGTTAGGCTGCGTGGTATTTCTACTGTATGATCGGCGCTTCGACCACTCAGCTGGGGTGTTCTTCAGGCCACGATCAACTTAACAAGCTATTTTGTATCCCAGAAGATGTTACCTCCAGTGGCAACGGCAAGGTCTTCAACTACACAATAGGTAACGAATCACGAGTAGCAGCAATCACTGTAAAATACCTGCTAGTAACCATCCCCAGCGACGCAAAGTTCAATTACCGCATAAAACAAATATTCGGAAGGCAGATGGCAAACTGAGATTTACAAGGAGAACCTTAAGGAACGTCTTCATCCACGAAAGAAGTGGTATACAAAACACTTGTTCTATTGTTTCTTGAATACTGCTTATCAGTCTGGGACACATACCAACTATGACTAATAGACGAGATGGAGATGATAGAGGAGCGGCTCATTTTTTCACGGGATCGTTCATTCAGCAGAAAAGGTTACTGAGATGCTCACCTAATTGAGAGACACTAAAAGAGAGGCGTTGTATATTACAGACAGGTTTTCTGTTAAAATTTCTGGGGCTCACGTTCCAAAAAAATTTGGGCAACTTGTTAATTCCTTCTCGCGATATAATCACAACGAGAAAGTTAGAGAAATTAGATTTACATGCAGCTTTACCGACAGTAATTTTTCCCACGCGACATTCGCGAGTGGGACAGGAAAAGGGGGACCGGCGAAGGGGGGGGAGGAGGCGAGATTTTGCTATTGGGGCGGCTTGCCGAGTACGGATTAACATGCAGATGTAGACTTGGTCGCTGGGCCACACGTGGGATGTAGTGGCAGGCCAAGGAAGCATTGGTACCCGTTATTCTTTGAAGAATACTTGGACAATCCTCGCCTCATATGGCCGGACATTGTTCTGCTGAAATATGCGTGTGGAACCGCGAGAAGGAAGGCGATGCTTCGAGCCCTAAATCCTTCCCGGTGTATGGCTTGATGCTCACATTAACCTTAATATGCAGGAGGCGAGATAGCATGTTTCATCCAATGGTGTCACAAACCATCACACATATCGTTTGTTCCCCACACAGCTCATAAATGCAGTCTACGTCTATACACATACCCCGCAGGCCACCGTACGGTGCGTGGAGGAGGGTACCATGTATCACTAGTAGTCATCTCCCTTCCTGTTCTGCTTTTGGCTCGCAGATAGAGCCCTAATTTCTCGTGCCTTCGTGGTCCTCATGAGAAATGTATGTTGGCGGCAGGGATCGTTCTGCAGTTAGCTTCAAACGCCGGTTCTCTAACTTTTTTCAATAGCGTTCATCGAAAAGTACGTCGCCTTTCCTTTGAGTTTCCGCAGCATCTCCGTAACACTTTCGTGTTGTTCGAACCTACCGGTAACAAATCCAGCAGTCTGTCTGTATATTGCTTCGGAGTTTTCCTTTAATCAGACCTGGTGTGGATCCCGAACACTCGAGTAATACTTAAGGGTAGGTCTCAGCAGCGTCCTATACGCGCTCAGCTTTACAGGTGAACCGCACTTTTCTCTACTTCTCCCAATAAACGGAAGTGGACCATTCGCCTTCCCCACTACAGTCCTGACATACACGTTCCATTTCATATCGCTTTGCAGCGTTGCGTCGAGATACTTAAATGACATGACTGTCAAGCAGGACACTACTAATACTGTATCCCAACCTTATATGTTTGTTTTTCCTACTCACCCGCATTAACTTACATTTTTCTACATTTAGTGCCAGCTGCCATTCGAGAAAAACATGGCAACATACTGAGTAGTATTACTTAAGAAGTCTTCGAGTCATTCACATACCTGGGAACCTATTCCACATGCTTGTACCTCCGTACCAACCAGAAATTTTACCTAAGTCACTTTGTATGATCGTACAGTCACTCATCTTCGATACCTTCCCATACACCTCAGTATCATCAGCAACAGCCGCAGATTACTGCTGACCTGTCCGCCTGACCACATATGTATACAGAAAATAATAACGGTCCCGTCACATTTCCCTGGCATATTGCTGACGATACCCTTGCCTCTGCTGAAAACTCGCTGTCGGTGACAACGTGACAACATAATGGGTACTATGGGGGTGTTCAAAAGGTCTCTCCGCAGTGCCGTATGATTGTTAGCCGCGCGTGTCGTATGATTGTTTGCCTGCCTGGGTTACTTCCCTTCAAGTGGACTGTCCCATCATTCCACTGTTTTTATCTCAGCCAACGTCAGTAGCATCGTTGGAGTGTGTCGTTACGTGTTGACGTGAACGTTGAAGTTTAGTTCCTTTGTTCGTTTGTTTCGTTTTTGTCACTGTTAGAATTCTAACCACTGAAGAACGTGTGTTTTTAGTCGAACAAGTGTTCAAAGCTGGCGGTAAATACACAGTTTCAGTTCGTCAAACATTTAATTTAGTTTTCCCGGAGACAACACTCCCACATCGCGATACTGTGCGAGATTTGATTAACTAATTTCGAAGTACGGGTTCAGTGACAGATGCACCAAGAAGTGGTCGTCCTAGCGTTTTGCCTGAGGATAAACTACTCGATAAGTCCGATAAAATGTCAATGAGTCCGAACAAGTCAGTAAGAAAACTCGCCCTGGAAATAGATTTAGTGTCGGAACGGCCCACACAGTTGTAAGGAAAAAATTAGAACTTTTCCCATACAAAGTGACAGTCGTGCAAGAACTGAAAAATACTGATCATGGCAAGAGAATGCATTATTGTCAATGGTTCAAAAATTTCGTTCAACAAAATGGAAGGGATATTCTTAATGAAACGTTTTTCACTGACGAGGCGTGGTTTCATTGATGCGAGTACATGAACTCGCAACATTCTCGTATGTGGAGTACTGTAAATCCATTGTGTATTCGTGAGGAACCACTTCATTCTGTGAAAATAGGAGTTTGGATTGCAATTTCTAGACGTCGGTTTGTGGGTCCCAAACTTTTCAACGAAACAATAGACGCACAACGATATTGCAGTGGTATTCTGTACCCATTATAGGAGAACTTGTGTTAAGTGAAATATTGAACGGTTATTTTCAACAAGGTGGTGCAACCGCGCATACAGCTCGCGTTTCGATGTCACTGCTTGCTGATGTTTTTGGTGATCGCCTCCACGATCACCTGACCAAACGCTACCTGACTTTTTCTTCTGGGGTGCAGCGAAAACAACTGTCTATAAAAACCGTCCAAAATCCATCGATGAATTGAAAACTGCAATATCCACTTTCACTGCTTCTGTTACAGAAGAAATGTTACAGCTTGTGTTTGGAAACATGATTAGACGAATTGAATTGTGTATGCGACACCAGGAGGGACACTTTCAACATTTAACGTGAAAATTTGTAAGTAAAAATGAATATTCAATAAATTAATAACTTGTATTTCACTGAGTTTCATTTCGGTATAACTGCGGCATACGGCACTCGCGGCTGACAATCATGCGGCACTGCGGAAAGACTTTTGAACACCCCGTATTACTTAAAAAGTCTTCGAGCTCTCACATACCCGAATGTATTCCATATCCTTGTACGTCTGCAGAGGGGCACCGTGTCAATTCCTTAATCTGGAATCTGCCTGTTGCCCTTCATCTATAGTTCGCAGTATATCATTTGAGAAGAGGGCACGCTGAATTCCACAATAGCGATGGTACCTAAAACTGTGCTGATTCGTGGACATATGCTTTTTGGTCTCTTGGAAATTTATAATATTCGAACTCAGGAAACGTCGTAGAATTGTACAGATTAACGGTAGTAAGTATATCGGACTGTAATTTTGCGGGTCCGTTCTATCACTGTTCTTATATGCAGCCCAAAAGCGTTCACCAATCATCGTCTTGTAGGTAAGCGGCCATCACTGTTGAGGCGAGACTTGGCCGAAAATACTACATTTTTCCACTCAGCAGGCCAGTGACGGGGTAGGCAAGCCACTCGTCCGGCACTCAGTATACGCCATCGAACCTTCGGCGCAGACATGTCCGCGCCTGCCTCGCGCCCTCTGGGCATAAATACTGGACAAGATCCTGCAATACGGCAGTCTCAGGTAGCACCTGAAGAAGGCAACGAGTTACGTGGCCGAAATATTGTGCCAGAGCGACACAAACATCCGGCAGTAGACCCGATTATTTCACATGTCAAGATCTCGCCGGGAAAGCCTGAAGAGTTACTTTAGAGTTTTCATGCTTCCTGGCCTGAACAAACTTCTTACATTCCACGTTTCAAATCTTGGTTTGCATTTCCGAATTCTGTTCCAATTAAGACAGACCTGTTTCCAAGGCACGTGTAGAGTATCCTCACCAAATCTTGTTTTCCATGAGAGGGGAGGTAGCCCATTGCACAACCCCCAACCTGAAGGCCCGCTGACCTTGCATTTGGGGGCCCAGCCCTAGGAACATTGCCTTCCCTATGGCTCAGTGAATGTCCTAGCCACGCTAGTTTTGGTCCACCCCAGGTATTTTATTTGCCCGGTACCCGCCGTATCTGGTGAGTGTTCCCCTATCCGCCACCTGGGGAGGCGCCCGATGGGGAACTAGCAACCCCACACGGGTTTCTTCTCTGTAAGCTAACACAAATTATTTATATGTGGCATTTCCGCAATTTGTATCAATCACTGATGTTAACACATTGCTCCAGTGCACTACGACACAATTTCGACTACGCATGACTTGCTAAGGAAAACAGGTATTCTTTGCTTTAGTTTGTGAGTGATCTGCCCGCTGGCAGTTAACAGTGCACTGTGCATTCAGTGCATCCAGCTCAAAAATATGAAACAGTGTAGCGAACCAACGAGTAATTCCATCTTTCCATTAAGTTAGGATTCTCTGTAGAAAGCAAATATGAGACAACGATTCACGGACGAAGCACACACTGCATTTTGCTGAGACGGATAAATATGCATGTGTACATTACCTGATATTATTAAACTAGAATCTAATTACAACCGTATATTGTGCCTACAAAACACTTTATTCAAACAATAAATTTCTGCCAACATCTGACATTAAAGAGTAGCGTTTGCGTTTAGTACCCTTATTGAAATTTGTACTCGTGTGACCTTGTAATGGTATTCACATGCGCAACGGATGCCCTACAAACATGAAACTGAAATAATCTGGATCCGTCTGCTGTTCTGATCCCCAGCTGCAGCTCCACTAAGCTGCTGTGTACTTCACTGATAGCAGAAATACATCAATGAAATATGTATCAACACATTAATAAGAATACTTTACCGCAAAGATTCCGTTAGAATTCGGGAAACCAGGGGATTATGATTATCATGAAATTAGTGAAAAGAGCTGACGTCTTCACGGGTTTCAGCTTGTTAAGTTTTTTTTTTTTTTTTGCGTTTTCCTCGTCGTAATGTGTAAAGTGTCAATAGGTTTAAAAATTAGACTCATTTTCTCTGGGAATTTAAGTAACTGGATTTTTTTTTATCTTAATTTGATAGATGTGAGCCTACCACATATATATATTGTCTACTCAAAAATTCGCCTGTAGGATATAAGTAGTTGCAAAATGAAAACGATTTCAGTTTGTTTTCAATACTTTCATTCCCTTCCAGCGTGTATGTGACTGATTTCATGGACGAACATAAAATGTTTCTGTCACCAGCTGAAGTATCAAATTAATCGAGCAATAGTGAGATCACCTCAACTGCATAATTTGTTCCACAAATGAACAAAACATAAACTGCATTAAGCACGAAGGGCGTGATGCCGATTCTACCAGGAAAGCGCAGTGAGATCATTACACTTACTTTCATTGTACGCTGACCACCAAATGAATTTCATTAACATCCCACAGCTCGAAATGTCTGTGAAAGTCAGTGTACGACACTGAATCAGCAAGAATTCAGCAAGTCGAAACCTTGAGGTAACGTTTGGAAGAACGCTGACCTTCGGGAATGGGACAGTAGGAATAAAGACTAGCAAAACTATCATACGTGTAACACAAGGTTTAACTCGAAAACTAAAATTCCTACAGATTTAACTGAAAATTAAATTGCGACAAATGAAGCTGAACAAATCAAAAGTCGAGTCTGTTTATTTGTGCTCAGAAAACTACAGGGCTATTACAAATGATTGAAGCGATTTCATAAATTCACTGTAGCTCCATTCATTGGCATATGGTCGCGACACACTACAGATACGTAGAAAAACTCATAAAGTATTGTTCGGCTGAAGCCGCACTTCAGGTATCTGCCGCCAGAACGCTCGAGAGCGCAGTGAGACAAAATGGCGACAGGAGCCGAAAAAGCGTATGTCGTGCTTGAAATGCACCCACATCAGTCAGTCATAACAGTGCAACGACACTTCAGGACGAAGTTCAACAAAAATCCACCAACTTCTAACTCCATTCGGCAATGGTATGTGCAGTTTATTTTATTCGGCATTTCTTAAACAGGAGATTGGAAAACCGATGGATCAGTCGTGGTGGAGATCATGATCAGCAATTCATGTCATGGCCTCCACGCTCTCCCGACTTAACCCCATGCGATTTCTTTCTGTGGGGTTATGTGAAAGATTCAGTCTTTAAACCTCGTCTACCAAGAAACGTGCCAGAACTGCGAGCTCGCATCAACGATGCTTTCGAACTCATTGATGGTGACATGCTGCGCCGAGTGTGGGAGGAACTTGATTATCGCCTTGATGTCTGCCGAATCACTAAAGGGCCACATATCGAACATTTGTGAATGCCTAAAAAAACTTTTTGAGTTTTTTTTGTGTGTGCAAAGCATTTTGAAAATATCTCAAATAATAAAGTTATTGTAGAGCTGTGAAATCGCTTCAATCATTTGTAATAACCCTGTATACTCGGCGATCAACAAGTTTCCGTTCGAAGTCCACACTAAGCCTGGAGGTCCAATGGGGCCGTATTCCTTCGACAAACAAGTTGTCCGTATCTCCCCACGACTACGGCCGACCGATGAAGCTCGTCCATCGCAGCCGACTAACGTCCGACACACGGCCGGCAACTAAACTGAGGACATTCACAGTGTCTAAACTCTGACCACTTTCTACGTCTTTATAAGACTCGAGCATAGGCATCACAGCCGGCCGCGGTGGTCTAGCGGTTCAGGCGCTCAGTCCGGAACCGCGCGATACTACGGTCGCAGGTTCGACTCCTCTCTCGGGCGTGGATGTGTGTGATGTCCTTAGGTTAGTTAGGTTTAAGTAGTTCTAAGTTCTAGGGGACTGATGACCACAGATGTTAAGTCCCATAGTGCTCAGAGCCATTTAAACCATTTAGGCATCACAGGTGTATAGAAACAACTGAAGGAGCTGAAAGCAAATAAGTCGAACGTCCTTATGGGATCCCAATTCGGTTTTACAAAGATTATTCTACAGCATTGGCGCCTTCCTTAGCTTGCATTTTTCGCGAATCTCTCGCCCAGTGCAAAGTCCCAAGCGACTATAAAACAGCGCAGGGGACTCCTGTGTATAAGAAGGGAAAAACTACAGACAAATATCTTTAACATCGGTTTGCTGCAGAATCGATCGATACATTCTCAGTTCGAATATACTAAATTTCCTTGAGAGAGAAAAGTGGTTCAAATGGTTCAAATGGCTCTGAGCACTATGGGACTCCACTGCTGTGGTCATAAGTCCCCTAGAACTTAGAACTACTTAAACCTAACTAACCTAAGGACAGCACACAACACCCAGCCATCACGAGGCAGAGAAAATCCCTGACCCCGCCGGGAATCGAACCCGGGAACCCGGGCGTGGGAAGCGAGAACGCTACCGCACGACCACGAGATGCGGGCGAGAAAAGTGGTTTTAGAAAGCATTTCTCTTGTGTAACTCTGCTTGCCCTTTTCTCACATGAAATCCTGCACATCAAGGCTGAAGAGTATCATGCGGATTCGATATTTATAAATTGCCATAAAGCACTTGCCTCGGTGCCACGCTGCCGACTTTTAACGATCATGCGGAACGCGTTCTCAGGTATGTCACTGACTCGAAGACTTCTTATGTAACAGAGCCCAGTATGTTGTCCTCGACGGCGAGTTTTCATCAGAGACACATGGTATCATAATCCTCGAATACCGTATTATTAGCGTGCTGCCTGACACACTCATGAGGAATAAATACCTAGACACAACGTTCCAGAGCAGTGTGAAGTGGAATGGACGTGTGAGGTCTGTATTAGGAAAGGCAAATGGTTGATTTCGGTTTATTAGGAGAATTTTAGGGACGTGTGGTTAATCTGCAAAGCGCCGCATATAGGACATTATTAGACGCGCGGACAGGCCGCGCGGGTTTGAGGCACCATGCATGGATATCGCGGCCCCTCCCGCCGGAGATTCGAGTCGGCCCTCGGCATGGGTGTGTGTGTTGTTCTTAGTATAAGTTAGTTAAGGGGCTCCGGAAAGGCTCAAAATCATGAAAAGTTCAACTTTTACTTTTTTGCGTTTTCTGAATCTGCAGACTATTACCTTTTAATAGATATATAATTTATTCAATTCCGAAGACTACTACTATTTTTAAATTTTTTTTGAAATGTGTTCTACATGGGCATGACCCACTGTGCCGCTGTTAAACTGCTGTCAAATGGTGTTATTATTAACGTCCGTGTTCATCAGGTACATTTTAGTGATGTGAGATAAAGTATGTGTTGTGGCTAACCTATTTTCAGAGACTTAGCAGCACCTGAACTGTTGAAAAAGTGTATTCACGGAATAACTCAAAACCCCAATAAAAGTGTAAATAGTGTTATATGGTCGAGATTCCCCAAGACTGTATTTGTTGGAATAGAAACACTTCACTTTGGTGTGTATGATGCTGTTGCGACTTTCAATGATGGCAACATTGTAAGGTGCAAGGTATTTAGAAATATGGGAATGAAGATAGGTTCTAACATGGTACGAGCGATGCTTGCTTTAGACAAGGAACGCCTTCGGGCTGCAGACAGGGCTGTAAAGAGTCTAGAAATACAAGCAAGAGTAAACAGGAGGAGGAACAAGAGGAAGCTGGAGGAGGAGTTTGCAGAGGATGAAGATAATCCATCCTATGGACCTGGAATGCACGAAAAAGTTAATCCAATCTTTGTCGCTCGATTCCCAAAACTTTTATTTTCTCATACTAATTACATGTTTTCTAAGGATCTTCCAAACATATTTGTTTCAAACTTTCAGTAAATGTTACACAGTACCTTCTGCATAATTTAACACAGCCTTTTTTCCAAAAAACTGTATATTTTTGAATATATAAACAAAAAATTGCAAAAAAAGTTGTGAATTTTCATTACAATTGAAATAAAATCATCTTTAATAACTGAACTAAAATTGTGTAAAATCCCTGTGTTAAGCTGTAGCCCATATTCCAATAAATAATCTGTAAAAAGTTAACTTCCTATCTCAAATACTTTGTGAGGAAAGATGTAATTTATAAGCGTTATTTTAACATTGCAAGTATAGGACGTTCCGGAGCCCCTTAAAGTAGTGTGTAAGTCGAGAAACCGATGACCTCAGCAGTTTGGTCCCTTAGGAATTCACACATACATACGACACTGTTCGAGTTACCATTAGGTTCGACCAACGCGCAAGTATTACCGAGATGCTTCGTGGACACAAATGGGAATCGCTAGAGGGAAGTGACGTTCTTTTTTTTTTTTTTCCATCGATCTTATGACTGGTTTGATGCGGTCCGCCACGAATTCCTCTCCTGTGCTAACCTCTTAATCTAAGAGTAGCACTTGCAACCTACATCCTCAATAATTTGCTCGATGATGTATTCCAGTCTCTGTCTTCCTCTACAGTTTTTGTCCTCTACACCTCTCTCCAGTACTACGGAAGTCATTCCCTCCTGTCTTAACAAATGTCCTATCATCCTGTCCCTTCTCCTTATCAGTGTTTTCCACATATTCTTTTACTCTCCGCTTCTGCGCAGAACCTCCTCAATCCTTACCTTATCAGTCCACCTAATTTTCAATATTCATCTGTAGCACCACATCGCAAATGCTTCGATTCTCTTCTGTTTCGATTTTCCCACAGTCCATGTTTCACTTCCATACAATGCTGTACTCCGGACGTACAGTCTCAGAAATTTCTTCCTCGAATTAAGTCCGATATTTGATATTAGTAGACTTCTTTTGGCCAGGAATCCCATTTTTTCCATTGCTTGTCTGCTTTTGATGTCCTCCTTGCTCCGTCCGTCATTTGTTATTTTACTGCCTATGTAGCACAATTCCTTCATCTACTTCATGAAGATCAATCCTGATGTAAAGTTTCTCGCTGTTCTCATTTCTGCTATTTCTCATTACCTTCGCCTTTATTCGATGTACTCTCAGTCCACACACTGTACTCATTAGACTGTTCATTCCGTTTAGCAGATCATGTAATTCTTCTTCACTTTCACTCAGGATAGCAATGTCATCAGCGAATTGTATCATTGATAATCTTTCACGTTGAATTTTAATTTCATTAGTGAACCTTTCCTTTATTTCCATCATTCCTTCCTCGATGTACAGATTGAATAGTAGGGGCCAAAGGCTACATCCTTGTCTTACACCCATTTTAATACGAGCACTTCGTTCTTCATCGTTCACTCTCATTATCCCCTCTTGGCTGTTGTACATATTGTATATGACCCCTCTCTCCCTATAGCTTACCCCTAATTTTCTCAGAATTTCGAACATCTTGCATCATTTTACATCGTCGTACGCTTTTTCCAGTTTGACAAATCCTATTGAAGTGTATTTATTTTTCTTCAGTCTCGGTTCCATTATTAACCGCAACGTTAGAATTGCCTCTCTCGTGCCTTTACCTTTTCTGAAGCCAAACTGATCGTCATCTAGTGCATCTTCAATTTTCTTTTCTATTCTTCTGTACATTATTCTTGTAAGCAACTTGGATGCATGAGCTGTTTAAGCTGATTGTGCGGTAATTCTCCCACCTGTCAGCTCTTGCCGTCTTCGGAATTGTGTGGATGATGCTTTTCCGAAAGTCAGATGATATGTCGCCAGACTCATACATTCCACACACCAACGTGAATAGTCGTTTTGTTACCATTTCCCCCAATGATTTTAGATATTCTGATGGAATGTTACCTATCCCTTCTGCCTTATTTGATCTTAAGTCCTCCAAAGCTCTTTTAAATTATGATTCTAATACTGGATTCCCTATCTCTTCTAAATCGACTCCTGTTTCTTCTTCTGTCACATAAACAAATCGTCCCCCTCATAGAGGCTTTCAACGTATTCTTTCCACCTATCCGCTCTCTCCTCTGTATTTAATAGTGGAATTCCCGTTGCACTCTTAACGTTATCACCCTTGCTTTTAATGTCACACAAGGCTGTTTTGTCTTTCCCGTATGCTGAGTCTGTCCTCCCGACAACCATTTCTTTTTCGATGCCTTTACATTTTTCCTGCAGCCATTTCGTCTTATCTTCCCTGCACTTCATATATATTTCGTTCCTCAGCTATTTGTATTTCTCTATTTCTGAGTTTCCCGGAATTTTTTGTACTTCCTCCTTTCATCGATTAGGAATTGAGAAGGTACTGGGAAAATTGAGTCGGCATTTGAGGCTGACTTCAGAATGATTCTACTGCCGCTAACGTACTCATCCTATAAGGGCCATGAAGGTAAGATTAGACAGACTGTGGCTCGTACCTACGCATTCTGACAGTCATTTTCGCTCACTCTATTTGCAAATGTAACAGAAAAGGAAACGGTTAGTACTGTTACAGGTCACCCCCCGCCATGCACCATACGGCGGCTTGCGGATTATGTATGTAGATGAAGACGTAAACAAGAGATGGAATGAAAGTGTGGAGTAATGACTAGTAAATGGAGATTGCTGCAAAGAGCTACTGAAATTGATAATACTGATAACGTTGGCATACTCAAGTCTATATGCTGGTTACACAGCATCGTAATTGACAAAGAGGGGGAACAACCAGCTTCTCCATTCACTTGCCAGCTAACACAGTCGACAAAATATATCCTTCTGTCGACGAGATCCATGGTATCAGAGCATACGAGATAAACTGATGATGTTCTTTTGCTCACGGGAGGCCCATGCCTGAAAGCGGTCTGAGTAATGCGGGGAATACAACTGCATAGAGTGAACGTACTGTTATAGGAGTCGTTCTGACTTTAGATTTTTGAACAGTTTCTAGCAGGTTTTAATCAATTTTGTTTAATGAAGCGCTTGAAATCGGTCTCTGAAGTACAAAAAGAGCAGAGAATTCAATGGAAAAATATCACAACATTTGCTTTTTCAAAGATCCGTACTGTTTCCGTCACCACACCGCACTATGCTGACCCGACACGCTAGGCAAGACGTGATTGTGTAGTGTCTTTAGGTCTTTCTCAGAATGGTTTTCAAATTCGGGTTACAGAATTTGTTAATATACACTGAACGTGACGTATCACATATTACATAAATCTGATCTCACAGTATTACGTATTTTGCTATGTTACGATTAGGGTTTCCACTTTGTTTCCACATTCATGTCCTCTGCAGCTTTCAACCATAGTTTTCTGTGTAAGTCGCGGTGTTCTCTTCATCTTTTGCATCTGCAGCTATTGTCTCACCTTCCATGTTCGCAGTTAATTTATAATGTATAGGTTTCGCCTTTTTGCAGACATTGTTTTTTTTCTTTTTACCCAAACATATTTCAGCACCTCTGCACCACCATTAGTGAGTTTTGTTTATTGAAGACTGTAAAAAGTGAACATATTTTTTGATGTAACTGATCTAACAAACTGAAGCCTAAAGAAAGTTTCTGTTCGTTTTGCTTCTTACCATGATATTTACTTCATATCGTTTTGCACTATACACACACATTAAATAACGAAATTGCACAAAGTACGTTAATTTGTGTGTACAGTACCCTCATAATGCCAAAAAAGGATCAGTCACAACAAACGGTGGGTAATAACATTTTGACACGCCGAAATCATGTTCCTTAAAAAACTAGTGATGTGTTAAGTCACCGATGAAATTCACATTTACATCGTTTGGTTTGCAGATGACAAGCTATCAGTGCAAGACACCATACAGTTGGTCCATCAAAACCATATAATGTAAAATCACGGTAAGAAGCAAAACGAACAAAAACGTTCTTTAGGCTTCACTTTGTTAGATCAGCTACAACCTTAAACATGTTTACTTTTTACAGCCTTCAATAAATAAAACCCACTGATGTTGTCACAGAGGTGCTGAAACATGTTTGGGTAAGAAGAAAAAACAGTATGTTTCCAAAAGGAGGAACCTGTATCCTATAATTACTTGTTTTTAGTCTTAATGCCGGTACGGTAGCTCAGCGTGTTCGGTCAGAGGGAAAGCTGCCCTCTGTGATAAAAAAACTGAGTTAATGGATCAACAACGACCTGAAGCAGGTGTCTTTCGACGTCCGCCGAGAGCAGATACAACGAACGAAAAAGAACAAAATGAGATTTAAAAAATAAAAAAAATAAAAAAAGACTTGCAAACTTCTCTATGTCCGTAGTTGGTAATTAAGTGAGAAACACACCCAGACACAAGAAGCAAAAGGCGCTCGCTTGCACCTGCTACGTCCGACCAATTCCATTTCACTGGGATTCGTCTGTCAGCCATCTGTGTACGGCCGAACTGGTTGTGTGCAGTGGACGCGTGCCAACGGCACTACGTGTCTTGGGATTAGTCGTCCGCGTCCGGTCGTATGCGGTCGTCCAACTAGTCGGGCGGATACGCTTCCTATGAACGCTCAACCTAACCCCTTGCCTACATGTCGGTGCTTATGTACCCGTATCGGAGCCACTCTGGGTTGCATATAAGCTGCAACATTACCCTCAAACTGAAGCTTTCTGATCGCCTCTTATTAGCAGATGAATATCCAAATTCGTCCCACAGCTGAGTGTCCCTGAATGTAGCTGTTAGATTCTAAAAGTACCGTAAAGAAAAGGAAATGTGCAGTAAGGTACTACTATTCTCTGAAAATCATGTGAAAAACACATGTTTGTTACTGTCATCTCCTTCGTGCTGTGTTCACGATCACAGCGTGCAACGGAGGTATACGCATCCGGTGGAAGGGGCGTCAAATCAGTGTGAGTCGGACGCTAGCAGGTCAGGGCCTTCCAACCATCTAGGGCATTTGACTATTTAACCCAACAGATGGACAGAATTTGGCACGATATCCCTGTAGAGCTTACCCAACAAGTCTATCAGTCAATATCAAGCCGAATAACTGCTTGCATAAGGGTCAGAGGTGAACCAATACGTTACTGACTTGCAGAATTTGCGAAGCTCTTTCTCAGGAAGTCCAAATTTTTTTGAAATTTTAATCATTTCTTTGTCTGCACATGTACACCACATCTACCGATTTCCGTTCGATTCGCATAATTCCTTCATACTGTGTTTCCTTCTTATTATTACAATTTTGTGTGTGTGTGTGTGTGTGTGTGTGTGTGTGTGTGTGTGTGTGTGTATTTCCTTTCGCACATTCGCGAGTTCATAGAAAAGTAAATTCGCTGTACAATTAAGAACTAAAGAGAAAGTAGACATTTCTTGGGCATAAACATTAATAGATAGGTCTTATAACACAGAGTAAACGTTCAGCAGTGATGGAATTACATACATTTATTTCAGACTGAAAATGCTGGCAGAGGTAGGCAAATATGACAAATACAACAAAAATAGCTCCTAAAATGCTTGTTAGTTGCTGAAAAAAATTGATCAGTTGTACACGAATTGCAGTAACAGTTTCAAATCATAGAACTGCATTCATAGTATGACCTTGATTGTAGAAGTTTGTCCGTTGTGGCTGTTCAGGAAACGAATCATCCCTGAAAATCACCTCTTCGACGTTATGGAAATTTTTCACACGCAGTGGGGTAAGAGCTAAGACGAAGAGTCAACCCAGGAGAATAGAAGGAGGGAAGCAAAATATTGATAGCTCAAAGAAGAAGCGTATGTGACAGTGACGTGTGTGTAATGGACGGTGACGCTGTTTTAGAGTAAAAACATCGTGTGGACTGCGTCTTGATAGCCTCTGATTACCCAGTCAGGAGAAATTTGCTCCTGCTACTGTTTCTCGCTCTCCAGCATAACCAGTTAGCACCGGATTGTAGGAGTCGCCTACTTCCTTGATGGAAACCCCTACTATATTTTCAGGGTATGTGGCCTGAGGACCTTTTGGGCATAGTTTGATGCTGATTAAACGAGCTTAATTATTATTCAATTTATTGTTCAATACACACCTCTTATTTGTGGTCTCAATGATGGCTAGTTGCAGCGTAGGCTGTAGTGGAATCTTCTGTCATGAGTGGCAGACTCAAGGCCGCCGAAGACTGCTGTATTAGCCAAAGCGTATGCCGGCGGCGACTCTGTCCGGCGAGATGCCCACACGTCGATCCGTAGGCGCTTACCGTGCGGTAGATGCTCTAAGGAGGCGTGACCACGGTGCGTATGAGATTGATTTACGTGCCTGAGTGTTTTTGTGGCATACACTTCATTCCAGCTTTGTTTTTCTAGTTCTTTTGAAAAATCTTTTATTTTGATTTCTCATAGATGCCGTTTGTAGGCTCGTAGTTTAGGGAATGATTCGATCCCTGATTTTACTGTTGTTATTTGACAGAGATGGTCTGATAGGCCGACATCTTTTACAGGTACATCACATTATTCCCTGTACATATTTGTGGCCACATGGTCAATTACTGATGCAGTCATTTTAGTAACCCTTGTTGCACTATTGACCAATAGGGACATACCAGAACTTTGAAGGATGTTTATGAAGGTGCTGCTGGATTCATTTATGATATTAATGTTGATGTTAATGTCCCCACACAGAAATATGTTGACCTATGTACTTGAGACTTTATCTAGAACTTCTGTTAATTTATTGAAAAAAGTGTCCGCACTACCACTGGGAGATCTATACACACACAAAACGATTAATTTCTTGGTGATATCAAGTTCTGTTAATTCAATAGCTGATATTTCAAAGTGTTTGTTTCACTTACTGTACTGAGGTCATACCTTGATTTGAACTGTTCCTTTTCTGATATAAATACGTGATCCTCCACCCCTTGAAGTAGTTCTGCATGAAGAGTTTGCCCTTTCATACAATGATAATACTACATGTTGGATTTCTGTGTCTCTACACCAGTGTTCAATAATACAAACTAATGTGCAGTACAAAGACTGGAGCTCAACTTTTAATAGTTGTATTTTATTTTTTATTGATTTCATGTGTAGATGGAGGATTGTTAAGTCTGTGAAATGCCCCATGTTACTCTTTCCAATGGTTTGTTTTTCTTTGTGACATCTGGTATGTGTGATATTTGAAGTGTTAAAATCTGTCTTGTGGGTGATTGTTCCAGTATTTTTTAAACTGATTGAGATACTCTTTAGTTAGGGGAACCTGTTGTCTGGATTTATCCTAAAAAAGACCTACTTTTCCTACCTATGACAACAGGTATTTGATCCTGTGTGGCCCGAGATCCATCCCCTATGCTTTCATGAATCAGCTGAACCAATCTTCCCTTCCCAGTCCTCTTTAGTTGTAGGCCATGCCTAGTGAAACCCCATCTGTTGATACTCCCGACTGGCACCAGAGAAACGTGAGCAAAGTTGGTTATCCTAAGAGCCATCCCTAACCCAACATTGATTCGCCTCACAGCTCCATCAAGGCATAGTCAATCATGACGCCGAAACAGCTCAACAAAGGGTACGTTGGTGTCATGAGTCAGGGAAGCTATCTTGTCCAGGTCACCACCTATGTCATATGCCCCATCCCTGTCCAAACTGTTTTCCGCCCCAGCCTCTATCACTACATGGTCCTATTTTGTAAAGTCCTTACATAAACACCCCAGGTCCTCTAACACATGACTTAGCCCTAGTCACTTTCTCCTTCCTAACATTCTGTACATTCCTAGGCTTCTTGGCCTCGGTTGAACTGTGCTGCACATTTCCTGCTCCTCGTTCTACCTGAGGCTCTTCTCAACTGTGGCGTTCTCTTTCTTCCTATCCTCCTGCCAGCTGCCAGTTCCCAACCACCCTCCTCCCCTCTATCTCCCTTTATCCTTACGAGTTCCTTCCTTCCTCCCTACTACTGTGCATGAAGGGCACAGATTTTCCTTTCCTGTTCCCCAATCAAAATGTTCCTACTGTACACTCTGCAGTTCCAGGAGAGAGCCTCTTCTGTTGTTCTCCCAACGTTCTCCCCACTGCAACAGCCCCCCCCCCCCCCCCAAAGTGAAAAAAATATTTCCTACAAGATTGGCAACAAATCCCTCTACTCACTACCCTGTAACAGATCCCACATATCTCACTCATGGTCAGTTTCGAAAGAATAATTAAGAAGAATGCTGAAGATAAGGTGGGTAGATCACGAAACTAATGAGGAGGTATTGAATAGGATTGGGGAGAAGAGAAGTTTGTGGCTCAACTTGACTAGAAGAAGGGATCGGTTGGTAGGACATGTTCTGAGGCATCGAGGGATCACAAATTTAGCATTGGAAGGCAGCGTGGAGGGTAAAAATCGTAGAGGGAGACCAAGAGATCAATACACTAAGCAGATTCAGAAGGATGTAGGTTGCAGTAGGTACTGGGAGATGAAGAAGCTTGCACAGGATAGAGTAGCATGGAGAGCTGCATCAAACCAGTCTCAGGACTGAAGACCACAACAACAACAACAACAATTAAGTTTAAAGAATGTTTTATATTTGTCAAGAACGCGTGATTGGCTGTATGTGAACAAAAAACGACACAAAGGTCTTATGTACGGTGGTTGTTGTTTTTGTAGTGATTTAGAGATACAATGACAGAAGAATGAATTTGCAGTTACTTTCCTTTTAGAGAATTTACGTTATCAGGCGTGTTTGGTCAGGTTTTTAAACATTTATAACTTGGACTAGTTAACAATACGAAATGTGTTAGTTAAATACAATTTAGAAACGTTTAATTACACTTTTATTGCGATAATAGACACTGATGAAACTAGCAGCTGTCTTTTTTAAACGAATTTTGCATTTTCAAGAAAACTTGAATAGAATTTTTGTGTTTTATGTCACGCAAAATTTCGGGTTATGTCGCGATTATCGGGATTTCACCTAAAGAGCAAGTTTTTTCAAGAACAAGCTCTGCTGGGATGCCAATATTCAGTTGTGTGACAAGAACAGACACTGCTGTAAGTACACAAAGCAAATAAAATTTAAATTTGCCACTATCTCCTCTTAAATAAGTTCTTTTAGTGGACAATGAAAATACCTACAACTTTTATATTTACATAACGGTTTTGACTCTGTACCACACAAGCGCCTTGTAGTGAAATTGCGTGCATATGGAATATCGTCTAAGTTATGTGACTGGATTCATGATTTCCTGTCAAGGAGGTCACAATTCGAAGTAACTGACGGAAAGTCACTGAGCAAAACAGAAGTGATTTTTGGCGTTCCACACTGTAGTGTTATGCCCCCCCCCCCCCCTGCCGTGCCTTATACACTCCTGGAAATTGAAATAAGAACACCGTGAATTCATTGTCCCAGGAAGGGGAAACTTTATTGACACATTCCTGGGGTCAGATACATCACATGATCACACTGACAGAACCACAGGCACATAGACACAGGCAACAGAGCATGCACAATGTCGGCACTAGTACAGTGTATATCCACCTTTCGCAGCAATGCAGGCTGCTATTCTCCCATGGAGACGATCGTAAAGATGCTGGATGTAGTCCTGTGGAACGGCTTGCCATGCCATTTCCACCTGGCGCCTCAGTTGGACCAGCGTTCGTGCTGGACGTGCAGACCGCGTGAGACGACGCTTCATCCAGTCCCAAACATGCTCAATGGGGGACAGATCCGGAGATCTTGCTGGCCAGGGTAGTTGACTTACACCTTCTAGAGCACGTTGGGTGGCACGGGATACATGCGGACGTGCATTGTCCTGTTGGAACAGCAAGTTCCCTTTCCGGTCTAGGAATGGTAGAACGATGGGTTCGATGACGGTTTGGATGTACCGTGCACTATTCAGTGTCCCCTCGACGATCACCAGTGGTGTACGGCCAGTGTAGGAGATCGCTCCCCACACCATGATGCCGGGTCTTGGCCCTGTGTGCCTCGGTCGTATGCAGTCCTGATTGTGGCGCTCACCTGCACGGCGCCAAACACGCATACGACCATCATTGGCACCAAGGCAGAACCGACTCTCATCGCTGAAGACGACACGTCTCCATTCGTCCCTCCATTCACGCCTGTCGCGACACCACTGGAGGCGGGCTGCACGATGTTGGGGCGTGAGCGGAAGACGGCCTAACGGTGTGTTGGACCGTAGCCCAGCTTCATGGAGACGGTTGCGAATGGTCCTCGCCGATACCCCAGGAGCAACAGTGTCCCTAATTTGCTGGGAAGTGGCGGTGCGGTCCCCTACGGCACTGCGTAGGATCCTACGGTCTTGGCGTGCATCCGTGCGTCGCTGCGGTCCGGTCCCAGGTCGACGGGCACGTGCACCTTCCGCCGACCACTGGCGACAACATCGATGTACTGTGGAGACCTCACGCCCCACGTGTTGAGCAATTCGGCGGTACGTCCACCCGGCCTCCCGCATGCCCACTATACGCCCTCGCTCAAAGTCCGTCAACTGCACATACGGTTCACGTCCACGCTGTCGCGGCATGCTACCAGTGTTAAAGACTGCAATGGAGCTCCGTATGCCACGGCAAACTGGCTGACACTGACGGCGGCGGTGCACAAATGCTGCGCAGCTAGCGCCATTCGACGGCCAACACCGCGGTTCCTGGTGTGTCCGCTGTGCCGTGCGTGTGATCATTGCTTGTACAGCCCTCTCGCAGTGTCCGGAGCAAGTATGGTGGGTCTGACACACCGGTGTCAATGTGTTCTTTTTTCCATTTCCAGGAGTGTACATATAAACGATTTAGGAGACAATCTGAACAACCGTCTTAGGTTGTTTACAAATGATGTTGTCGTCAGAAGATCAAAACAAATTGCAAAACGATTTAGAGGACATATCTGTAGGATGCGAAAATTGGCAATTGATCCAAACTAACGAAAAGTGTGAGGTCATCCACACGAGTGCTAAAAGGAACCCGTTAAACTTAGGTTACACGATAAATCAGTCAAATCCGACGGCCGTAAATTCAATTAAGTACCTAGGAATTACAGTTATTAATAACTTCGATTGGAAAGAACACATAGAAAATTTCGTGGGAAAGGCAAACCAAAGACTGCGTTTTATTGGTAGGACATTTAGAAAATGTAACAGATCTACTACAGAGACTGCCTACACTGCGCTTGTCCGTCCTCCTTTAGAGTACTGTTGCGCAGTGTGGGATCCTTGCCAGATTGGGTTGACGGAGTATATCGAGAAAGTTCGAAGAAAAGCAGCACGTTTTGTATTATCGTGAAATAGGAGAGAGAGTGTCACTGACATGTTACAGGACTTGGGGTGGACGTAATTAAAACAATGGCGTTTTTCGTTGAGGCGGAATCTTCTCACGAAATTTCGAACACAAACTTTCTTCTCCAATGAGAAATTATTTTATTGACGCCAACCTAAGTGGGGAGGAACGATCATTAAAATAACGATATAGGTGTTCGTTTTCTCCGCGCGTTGTCAGAGGGTGGAACAATAGAGAATTATTGTGAAGGTGGTTAGATGAACCCTCTCCCAGGCACTTAAGTCAGATTTGCAGAGCATCAATGTAAATGTAGATGTTGTTGTTGTGGTCCTCAGTCCTGAGACTGGTTTGATGCAGCTCTCCATGTTACTGTATCCTGTGCAAGCTTCTTCATCTCCCAGTACCTACTGCAACTGACATCCTTCTGAATCTGCTTAGTGTATTCATCTCTTGGTCTCCTCCTACGATTTTTACCCTCCACGCTGCCCTCCAATACTAAATTGGTGATCCCTTGATGCCTCAGAACATGTCCTACCAACCGATCCCTTCTTCTGGTCAAGTTGTGCCACAAACTTCTCTTCTCCCCAATCCTATTCAGTACCTCATCATTAGTTATGTGATCTACCCATCTAATCTACAGCATTCTTCTGTAGCACCACATTTCGAAAGCTTCTATTCTCTTCTTGTCCAAACTATTTACCGTCCATGTTTCACTTCCATACATGGCAACACTCCATACAAATACTTTCAGAAATGACTTCCTGACACTTAAATCTATACTCGATGTTTACAGATTTCTCTTCTTCAGAAACGCTTTCCTTGCCATTGCCAGTCTACATTTTATATCCTCTCTACTTCGACCATCATCAGTTATTTTGCTCCCCAAATAGCAAAACTCCTTTACTACTTTAAGTGTCTCATTTCCTAATCTAATACCCTCAACATCACCCGACTTAATTCGACTACATTCCATTATCGTCGTTTTGCTTTTGTTGATGTTCATCTTATATCCTATCTTCAAGACACCATCCATTCCGTTCAACTGCTCTTCCAAGTCCTTTGCTGTCTCTGACAGAATTACAATGTCATCGGCGATCCTCAAAGTTTTTATTTCTTCTCCATGGATTTTAATACCTACTCCGAATTTTTCTTTTGTTTCCTTTACTGCTTGCTCAATATACAGATTGAATAACATCGGGGAGAGGCTACAACCCTGTCTTACTCCCTTCCCAACCACTGCTTCCCTTTCATGTCCCTCGACTCTTATAACTGCAATCTGGTTTCTGTGCAAATTGTAAATAACCTTTCGCTCCCTGTATTTTACCCCTGCCAACTTTAGAATTTGAAAGAGAGTATTCCAGTCAACATTGTCAAAAGCTTTCTCTAAGTCTACAAATGCTAGAAACGTAGGTTTGCCTTTCCTTAATTTTTCTTCTAAGGTAAGTCGTAAGGTCAGTATTGCCTCACGTGTTCCAGTATTTCTACGGAATCCAAACTGATCTTCCAGAAGGTCGGCTTCTACTAGTTTTTCCATTCGTCTGTAAAGAATTCACGTTAGTATTTTGCAGCTGTGGCTTATTAAACTGATTGTTCGGTAATTTTCACATCTGTCAACACCTGCTTTCTTTGGGATTGGAATTATTATATTCTTCTTGAAGTCTGAGGGTATTTCGCCTGTTTCATACATCCTGCTCACCAGATGGTAGAGTTTCGTCAGGACTGGCTCTCCCAAGGCCGTCAGTAGTTCCAATGGAATGTTGTCTACTCCGGGGGCCTTGTTTCGACTCAGGTATTTCGGTGCTCTGTCAAACTCTTCACGCAGTATCGTATCTCCCATTTCATCTTCATCTACATCCTATTCCATATCCATAATACTGTCCTCAAGTATATCGCCCTTGTATAGACCCTCTATATACTCCTTCCACCTTTCTGCTTTCCCTTCTTTGCTTAGAACTGGGTTTCCATCTGAGCTCTTCATGTTCATACAAGGGGTTCCCTTATCTCCAAAGGCCTCTTTAATTTTCCTGTAGGCAGTATCTATCTTACCCCTAGTGAGATAAGCCTCTACATCCTTACATTTGTGCTCTAGCCATCCCTGCTTAGCCATTTTGCACTTCCTGTCGATCTCATTTTTGAGACGTTTGTATTCCTTTTTGCCTGCTTCATTTACTGCATTTTTATATTTTCTCCTTTCATCAATTAAATTCAATATTTCTTCTGTTACCCAAGGATTTCTACTAGCCCTCGTCTTTTTACCTACTTGATCCTCTGCTGCCTTCACTACTTCATCTCTCAAAGCTGCCCATTCTTCTTCTATTCTATTTATTTCCCCCATTCCTGTCAATTGTTCCCTTATGCTCTCCCTGAAACTCTGTACAACCTCTGGTTCTTTCAGTTTATCCAGGTCCCATCTCCTTAAATTCCCACCTTTTTGCAGTTTCTTCAGTTTTAATGTACAGGTCATAACCAATAGATTGTGGTCAGATTCCACATCTACCCCTGGAAATGTCTTACAATTTAAAACCTGGTTCCTAACTCTCTGTCTTACCATTATATAATCTATCTGATACCTTTTCGTATCTCCAGGGTTCTACCATGTATACAACCTTCTATCATGATTCCTAAACCAAGTGTTAGCTATGACTAAGTTGTGCTCTGTGCAAAATTCTACCAGGCGGCTTCCTCTTTCATTTCTTAGCCCCAATCCATATTCACCTACTACGTTTCCTTCTCTCCCTTTTCCCACACTCGAATTCCAGTCACCCATGACTATTACATTTTCGTCTCCCTCCACTATCTGAATAATTTCTTTTATTTCATCATACAGTTCTTCAATTTCTTCGTCATCTGCAGAGCTAGTTGGCATATAAACTTTTACTACTGTAGTAGGTGTGGCTTTCGTATCTATCTTGGCCACAATAATGCGTTCACTATGCTGTTTGTAGTAGCTTACCCGCATTCCTATTTTCCTGTTCATTATTAAACCTACTCCTGCATTACCCCTATTTGTGTTTATAACCCTGTAGTCACCTGACCAGTAGTCTTGTTCCTCCTGCCACCGAACTTCACTAATTCCCACTATATCTAACTTTAACCTATCCATTTCCCTTTTCAAATTTTCTAACCTACCTGCCCGATTAAGGGATCTGACATTCCACGCTCCGAT
Organism: Schistocerca cancellata; assembly: GCF_023864275.1. Taxonomy (NCBI): domain Eukaryota; kingdom Metazoa; phylum Arthropoda; class Insecta; order Orthoptera; family Acrididae; genus Schistocerca; species Schistocerca cancellata. The sequence goes on along the minus strand of NC_064627.1, from coordinate 1,044,811,509 downwards.
CCGTAGAACGCCAGTTTTCTTTCTCCTGATAACGACATCCTCTTGAGTAGTCCCCGCCCGGAGATCCGAATGGGGGACTATTTTACCTCCGGAATATTTTACCCAAGAGGACGCCATCATCATTTAATCATACAGTAAAGCTGCATGCCTTCGGGAAAAATTACGGCCGTAGTTTCCCCTTGCTTTCAGCCGTTCGCAGTACCAGCACAGCAAGGCCGTTTTGGTTATTATTACAAGGCCAGGTCAGTCAATTATCCAGACTGTTGCCCTTGCAACTACTGAAAAGGCTGCTGCCCCTCTTCAGGAACCACACGTTTGTCTGGCCTCTCAACAGATACACCTCCGTTGTGGTTGTACCTACGGTACGGCTATCTGTATCGCTGAGGCACGCAAGCCTCCCCACCAACGGCAAGGTCCACGGTTCATGGGGGGGGGGGGGGGTAAATGTAGATACTATTCGTAATTGGTCCAGTTTATGAGATGTGGTCAGCGGTCTCTAGTCCCACTACATTTCGTTAACGGGGTTGTTTCAGTATCTTAACTTCTACACCAGATCCTCGACAGGCGTTGTCGCATTCTATCTAGTTCATCTTACTTAATGTCACAAGGGCAATGAAGGCAGTTCGGCACGTACTTGTCTTTCTTACACTTCTCTGCTGAGCTCGCTCGCACTCTCACACGGAAGTGTCATATCACACTCTTGGTGACTAATTTTCTCGAAATGTTCACACCTTGTTGTTGGCTTGTTTTGACACATTCGTGCACTGTGAGACGTTAGAAAATTTTTTGCTCTCCCGTTCCTGTACTATTTCCTTGTGCTACAGCACTATGAAAGCAACAAGAAACACTCGGCATCATTGTGACCAATGCTGGATGGGTCAACGCATTCTTCGGCAGTAGTGAGCACTCACGTTCCACTGATTGCTTTGCATACTGTCTCGAGGTCATAGTGATACTCGCAACACTCTTCCATGGTGATTAGATGGCTATAGATGTGAACTGGCGTGACATAGTTATAACATTACCGTTGCTGCCACGGTTGGGATGACGTTTTGAATGGTGTGAACAATCGTGTGCAGGATGTTGAAACTGACAGATGACAAGTTTTTCACATTTTGCCGGTCCCTCACAGAGAGCTTGTCACTCTTCTTTCTACGTTGTTCGAACTTTTTCGACCGCACTGCGCAATGTGATGCTGCGTTGTTGGCGTACGCTTCTCTCTACTCAGCATCGACTGTTGCAGCGTCTAAATGCAGACAACGAATTACTGCGAGATACTCCTCCGCCATTTTGTTTGGGTTCCTCGGTCGGCAAGCCACTGTACTCTGTCATGGAAGACTGCAGATGTGTACCTACAAGGTGTTTCAAAAATGACCGGTATATTTGAAACGGCAATAAAAACTAAACGAGCAGCGATAGAAATACACCGTTTGTTGCAATATGCTTGGGACAACAGTACATTTTCAGGCAGACAAACTTTCGAAATTACAGTAGTTACAATTTTCAACAACAGATGGCGCTGCGGTCTGGGAAACTCTATAGTACGATATTTTCCACATATCCACCATGCGTAGCAATATGGCGTAGTCTCTCAATGAAATTACCCGAAACCTTTGACAACGTGTCTGGCGGAATGGCTTCACATGCAGATCAGATGTACTGCTTCAGCTGTTCAATTGTTTCTCGATTCTGGCGGTACACCTGGTCTTTCAAGTGTCCCCACAGAAAGAAGTCACAAGGGTTCATGTCTGGCGAATAGGGAGGCCAATCCACGCCGCCTCCTGTATGTTTCGGATAGCCCAAAGCAATCACACGATCATCGAAATATTCATTCAGGAAATTAAAGACGTCGGCCGTGCGATGTGGCCGGGCACCATCTTGCATAAACCACGAGGTGTTCGCAGTGTCGTCTAAGGCAGTTTGTACCGCCACAAATTCACGAAAAATGTCCAGATAGCGTGATGCAGTAATCGTTTCGGATCTGAAAAATGGGCCAATGATTCCTTTGGAAGAAATGGCGGCCCAGACCAGTACTTTTTGAGGATGCAGGGACGATGGGACTGCAACATGGGGCTTTTCGGTTCCCCATATGCGCCAATTCTGTTTATTGACGAAGCCGTCCAGGTAAAAATAAGATTCGTCAGTAAACCAAATGCTGCCCACATGCATATCGCCGTCATCAATCCTGTGCACTATATCGTTAGCGAATGTCTCTCGTGCAGCAATGGTAGCGGCGCTGAGGGGTGCCGCATTTGAATTTTGTATGGATAGAGGTGTAAACTCTGGCGCATGAGACGATACGTGGACGTTGGCGTCATTTGGACCGCAGCTGCAACACGGCGAACGGAAACCCGAGGCCGCTGTTGGATCACCTGCTGCACTAGCTGCGCGTTGCCCTCTGTGGTTGCCGTACGCGGTCGCCCTACCTTTCCAGCACGTTCATCCGTCACGTTCCCAGTCCGTTGAAATTTTTCAAACAGATCCTTTATTGTATCGCTTTTCGGTCCTTTGGTTACATTAAGACCTCCGTTGAAAACTTCGTCTTGTTGCAACAACACTGTGTTCTAGGCGGTGGAATTCCAACACCAGAAAAATCCTCTGTTCTAAGGAATAAACCATGTTGTCTACAGCACACTTGCACGTTGTGAACAGCACACGCTTACAGCAGAAAGACGACGTACAGAATGGCGCACCCACAGACTGCGTTGTCTTCTATATCTTTCACATCACTTGCAGCGCCATCTGTTGTTGAAAATTGTAACTACTGTAATTTTGAAAGTTTATCCGCCTGAAAATGTACTGTTGTCCCAAGCATATTGCAACAAACGGTGTATTTCTATCGCTGCTCGTTTAGTTTTTATTGCCGTTTCAAATATACCGGTCATTTTTGAAACACCCTGTAGAAACAAACAAGTAATTAGTAATGTACTGTGTTCTTTCGAGGTAATAACTGAAACTTTCCAACTGCCCGTCATAGAAGTATGGGTACCCTCATGTGACTTTTACGAGACGCCTGTATGACAGGTGTTTCTGCCGTGTTGTTGCAGATCGGACGGCGGCCTGGTGTTCCTGCCCCTCGAGGTGGCCGCCTGCAACCACAGCCTGGTGCTGCTCCCGGCGGGCAGGACGTGCACTCGCCACCACGCACAGGTCAGACAGACTCTCGTTCTGTAGTTTTACAAGCACATATGTATAGAGAATTTGACTGACGTTTCTCGTAATGAGAAATTGGAAGGAGCGAGCTGTATGTGTTCTAAATATTTTTTTTACAGTCAAGGTCACGTTCAAAAATTTTTTCATTGACCGGTTTCACAGGTTTCACATCATGAAAAACTTATTTGGTTTAACGCCATCTTCGATTGTGGGTTCTTTACTGATGCAATGTTCATTTTTGACAAACTTTTGTGGAACGTGCAATATACTCTCCATTTAAGTGTAGAGTGTATTGCACATTCCACGCAAGTTTGTCAAAAAAAAAAATTACAAACAGGTTCGTCACAAGTAAAAATACACACCGTTAAAATGCGCATTATAGAACTTGGCATTTTCGTAAACACAGCATGCCTTTGACGATTGTCAGTTGTTAAAATCCACAACATAGAGTCATACGAGGGAAGGAAGATTAGGCTTTAATGTCCCGTCGAGATCGAGGTCACTGGAGCGCAAGTTCGAAATGTTTCAAGGATCGGGAAGCAAATAGACAGTGCCCTGTCGAAGGAACCATCCTGCTACCAGCCGGGAGGGATTTAGTGAAATCACGGGAAGGAATGCCGGACATTTGCCACGCCGGACATTTGCCAAACTTGCCCCTTCGCCAGGTTGCTTGAGTAGCGATCCCTCAGGTAAGGGACGCCCTTCCTCGTACTACTTCCGTCCGCTTTCAAACCGCCTTCTTCACATCTTAATCGATACAACCAGTACTTAAGGGACCTTCTTCTTCGACATCTTGGCCAAATACAGAGCTTCATCTTCGAAATCGAAATATTTATAACTGTTGGGAAATGAAAGAAATACCGACGGTTATGTCAGTATGTAATTAGTTCTGCCAAGTATAAATATAGATCCCTCTGTCTGTACGCTAGCTTCCTTTCACGCTTACTTATTGCTATAGAAACAGTCCATCGCCATGGGAACAACAAGAAAGGAACGATGTAAAGAGAATGCTAATCATTTGTTTTTGGTCACTGCATCTGTGCCTACTTTAATTACTACAACTGCATGCCCAAAAGACAATAAGGAAAGAAGAAATGGGTATGTGGACGTTTGAAAAGAAGAACGACGTACTCCATATTAATTTACTCTCTAAAATCCGATATCCCTCGCGGCGAAAAATTACTTAATAAAGTGTAGCGGGACAATGTTCAAAACATGACTGAAAATACGCTAACTAAATAGAGATAAGAACATCTATGATTGACATGTCATCTAAAGTCGACGTATATTTTTAAATTGTTAGAAATAATGAAATGAACTTATACAAATGCTATGCTTGTAACGTACATTGTTGTTCTACATTGTTTAGCTCTGGTATTTACAGAGTCACAGAGCAAACATCCTAGGTTTTGGAGGGAAAAGCCGTAATTGTAATGATCTGAACTACAACAGAAACAAGAAGCACAACGTAACGAAAAATAATGTAATGTGTGTTCCAGCTCACAAGCGAAATTGAAGCCGATAGTTCCTGTGACTTAGTGTGGGCAGAGGTTATATTCGACAACCGGAATAAATTAATAACTGGCTCCTTTTACCGACCCCCAGTCTCAGATGAAACAGTTGCTGAACAGTTCAAAGAAAACTTGAGTCTCATCACAAATAGGTACCCTACTCATATAATTATAGTTGGCAGTGACTTCAATCTACCTTCCGTATGTTGACAAAAATGCATTTTCAGACCCTATTATAGATAGAAAACAACTTCCGTAATTGTTCTAAATGCTTCTTTAAAAATTATTTTGAACAATTAGTTCACGAGGCCGTTCAAATTATAAATGGTTACGAAAACACACTTGACCTCTTAGCCACAAATAATCCCGAGCATCACCACGGATACAGGCTCAATTCCGTAAAAAAGAAATTCACCTAAACTAAACGCGAAATATATGTATTTATAAGAGCTGCTAAAAATTCGGTTGACGTCTTTCTAAGAGACAGTCTCCAATCCTTCCAAACTATGTAAGTGAAGACTATATGTGGCTTAAGTTCAAAGAAATAGTATCAACAGCACTTGAGAGATTCATACCAAATAAACGAATAAGAGACGGAACTGATCCCCCATGGTACACAAAACACGACAGAAAGCTGCTGCAGGAGCACCAAAAAAGGCACGTATAATTTAGACCAACGCAAAATCTCCAAGATTGGCGAAGCTTTACTGAGGCTCGAAGTTTGGTGCCGATTTCAATGCGAAATACATTTAATAGTTTCCACAACGATACTCTCTCTAGAAATATGGCGGAAAATCCAAAGAGATTCTGGTCCTATGTCAAGTAAATCAGCGGAAAGGCTCAGTATGTACCTTTACTACGCGGCGAAAGAGGAAGAGGAGGAGGAGGAGGAGGACACAAGGGACCCAACGCAAATGTCCGACGTGGCAAAAATCCGCACACCCACGGGAAGCCTAAATCCGGATGGCCAGATGCGGATAAGAACCGACCTAACCACTGTCCCACATCGCTAGGTCTCAATCATAAACTAAAGGGTGCCATACAGACAATGCCTTAATGGCAACGTCGTACACATTTTCGGTCAACCAAAATTTGATCAGTCCCTCGAAATACAGGAAAATACTGCGCTTTTCCCCACGTTCGGTATCCGTCTACCATCGTCCTATAGGATCCTGAATGAGCTTATTACTTTCTAATTTCTACTTTTCTTTCCCGGATTTTACACCTTCAGATGTCCAACATTTTATACGAAACTGACTCGAATCTGTCATCCCTGATTGTCAACCCTCACAATCTGCTACCCTTTTACCAACACATGCCTCCCCCCTCTCCATTTCAGGATTCCAATTCGTAATATGCACATTCTGTCCTAAAGGAACATGGTAAGCAAGCCGTAGTTAATGACTATAGTTAATTCTTGGAGGTTTAATCCCATTTGGTACTCATATAAATTCACTTGATCTGAAAGGAATACCAGTCTGGCTTGTGCTGTCAGAGACTGTGGTTATGTGTGTGTGAGAGAGTTCCGTCTGCGTGAGTGTGTGTGTGTGTGTGTGTGTGTGTGTGTGTGTGTGTGTGTGTGTTGCCTCTTTTCGACGAAGTCCTTTTTGGCTGAAAGCTCATTTTGTGACAGTCTTTTGGTTATGCCTATCTGCGACCCAGAATCTACGCTATATCGTGAGTAGCTACCATCCTTTCCATAATATTGTATATTGACAGCTCTTCTTTACATGTGTACCAAATACGGCACGCACCCGCCCTTCGTCTGTTAATCAACATGCCCGCTCTGGAGTCTTAAAGGAAACCGATTACTTACCTAAATTTCATTCACTGCAACGTATAAGCTAAGCTGAACCATACGCAAAGTATACACAAAGTGTTTGTAACTCTGCTAAATATTTAAAATTTCGCACAATGTTTTACTTAATATGATGCAGCGTGGTAAGTGCCACGGATAACGAAAGAAATTCAGATCTGTATGGAGTGAAGACACAGTACCAAACAGTAAGATGTGCGAAAATCAATTTTTTTCAATTAATAATTTTTGGAAAATCGGATAAGTAATCGGATGATAAATAATCAGCTTAACGGCTTGTGGATCCCAGTTGCTGACAAAAATAATATACAGAAAAATGGAAAAGAAATTTGAGGATGTGTTAGATGTCGATCAGCTTGGGTTTAGGAAAGGAAAAGGCACCAGAGAGGCAGTTCTCACCTTGTGGTTGATAATGGAAGCAAGACTAACGAAAAATCAAGACACGTTCATAGGATTTGTCAACCTGGAAAAAGCGTTCGATAATGTAAAATGGTGCATGATTTTCGTAATTCCGAGAAAAGTAGGGGTAATAAATAGGGAGAGACGGGTAATGTACAATGTGTACAAGACTAAGAGTGGACGACCAATAACGAAATGCTCGGATTAAAAAGAGTGTAAGACAGGTATGTACCCTTTCGCCCCTACCTCTCAAACTATGCATCGAGGAAGCAATGATGGAAATAAACGAAAGGTTCAGGAGTGGAACTAAAACTCCAGGTGAAAGATACGATTCGCTGGTGACATTGCCATCCTGAGTGAACGTGAGGAAGAATTACATGATCTACTGAATGGAATAAACAGTCTGATGACTACAGAATATGGACTGAGAGTAAATAGAATAAAGACGTTAGTAATGAGAAGTAAGCCGGCCGGTATGGCCGTGCGGTTCTAGGCGCTTCAGTCTGGAACCGCGTGACCGCTACGGTCGCAGGTTCGAATCCTGCCTCGGGCATGGATGTGTGTGATGTCCTTAGGTTAGTTAGGTTTAATTAGTTCTAAGTTCTAGGCGACTGATGACCTCAGAAGTTAACTCGCATAGTGCTCAGAGCCATTTGAACCAATGAGAAGTAACAGAAATGAAAACAGCGATAAACTTAATAGCAGGATTGATGGTCACGAAGTTAAGGAATTCTGGTACCCAATAACGGACGAAGCAAGGAGGACATCAAAATCAAACTAGCAGGGGTAAAAAGGGCATTCCTGATCAAGAGAAGTCTACTGGCGTCAAACATACGCCTTAATTTAGGAAGAAAATTGTGAGAATGTATGTCTGGAGCACAGCATTGTATGATAGTGAAACATGGACTGTGCCGGGAAAACCGGAACAGAAGAGAATCGAAGCATTTGAGATGTGGTGCTGCTACAGACGATTGCTGAAAATTAGGTGGACTGAGAAGGTAAGAAACGAGGAGGTTCTGTGCAGAATCGGAGAGGAAAGGAATATATGGATAACACTGACATGGAGAGGGGGCAGGATGACAGGACATCTGTTAAGACATCAGGGAATAACTTCCATTGACCTAGAGGGAACTGTAGCAGAAGACAGAGATTGGAGTACACCGAGCAAATAATTGAGGACATAGGTTGTAAGTGCTACTCTGAAATGAAGAGATTGGCACAGGAGAAGAATTAGTGGCGGGCCGTATTAAACGGGTCAGAAGACTGATGACCCCAAAAAAAAGGCAAGTATTTTATGTTGGCCGGATCACCGTTTCTCAGCAACATTTGGCGAGAAGTGCAGCCATAACAAAAGACGCCTCAATCCGGAATGCTGAGCCCATCCGAAGTTGCGAAAGGGTTCATAAGATATTAGGAGGAGAACCACGAAGGGTTTTCAAACTAAGTTCTCCGCCGATGGCCACAGGTTCTGGCCGGCCAGTTGGCAACCCTTCCACGCCGCGTAGGTTGTGGAGGGCGAAGCGCCCGCTTGGCGGGTCGCCGAAGCGGCAAGAAGCCGGCCCTGGCCGCTCGGCTTAGCAGGGACGGCGTACTCAGCAGGGACAGGAGCGGAGAGCGCAGCCATTCCTCTGCCGGCGGCTGGAGCGCCTCCCTCTGGCGCTCTGGCTTCTTGCAGCGGGCGCCTCACAAATCCGCTTACCGCCCGCTGCCACGGGAAAGGCGGGCGCAGCGGGCGCCCGTTTTTATTGACCTCTCAGCGGCGCCGTCAGCTCCTCTTCAGTGTAAGCTCTGCCTCCAGACGCTGATAACATTTCTGAAGCCTTAATGACTGCTATAAGTCCATGACTGTTTCAAAAATTTGAAAAAGTTTTTTTAGATACCGCTACCAAATTATTGCTCATTCACTTGCGTCCATGGCACATGTTATAAAAATGTATGTATGTGCGAAGGATGTTCAATAAGTAATGCAACACATTTTTCTTTCTGAAAGCAGGTTTGCTTTATTCACGATTACAGTACCTCACACTATGTTCCACTCTGTTGGCTACAAACCCCATTTTTCAGCATAATCTCCGTTATAATTCGAAATAATCATCAACCAGTTGCATAAAAGAAATTCAATTTCCTAACCGACTATTCAGATGGATGTACAGGAAAATACACCACAAAGAAGTAGAGTGAGCCGTGGTAAAAATTTCTGTTTTGAAGAGCGCGGAGGAGGTTCGAGTCCTCCCTCGGGCATGGGTGTGTGCGTGTTTGTCCTCAGGATAATTTAGGTTAAGTAGTGTGTAAGCTTAGGGACTGATGGCCTTAGCAGTTAAGTCCCATAATATTTCACACACATTTGAACATTTTTGAAGTGCGCGCCGCAGCGCGTAGTGTGAAGCAGTCGCCCTCCGTTTCTGGCGGTGGCGCCGCTGTGGCAATCGCAGCTTTGGTGTCTCCCTCTGGTGGGAAAGGGGGAAAGGTTGTCTGTTCACGTGCATTTAAGGGGCGCTACGAGCTCGCCAGTCGATCAGTCTGGGTCTGTCTCTCGTCCGCATTTGTTAGGCACTTAGTGTCTGTCTGTCGTTCGGATCAACCTTCAGAGCCGGCAAAATGAGTCATTCCACTCCGCCAGTAAGAGAACTCAGCGATTGGTCGCCCGGTCGGGGCTTAGTTCCTGCATCTGAGTCTGCGCGTTAGGCCGCCAGTCTCCTAGAGTTTGCTCAGGCAATGGTCATTGGCGGTTGGATCGATCGGTTGGTCGGTCACGCACTGAAACACAAGATGACTTGTTCGTCTTGAGCGTCGGCGCATGTGAGGACGCCACGTGAGTCCAGTGGGCCACGGCGTGTAGCGAGGGGTAGTGACTTCGCGGTCGACACGAGAGCAGTGTCTCAGTGCGCAACCGACCAACCGATCGATCCAACCGCCAATGACCATTGCCTGAGCAAACTCTAGCAGACTGGCGGCCTAACGCGCAGACTCAGATGCGGGAACTAAGCCCCGACCGGGCGACGAATCGCTGAATTTTCTTAGTGGCGGAGTGGAAAGACTCTCATTTTGTCGGCTTTAAAGATTGATCTGAACGACAGACAGACACTAACTGCCTAACAAATGTGGACGAGAGACAGACCCAGACTGACCGACTGGCGCCCCTCAAATGCACGTGAACAGGCAACCTTTCCCCTTTCCCGCCAGAGGGAGACACCAAAGCTACGATTGCCACAGCGGCGCCACCGCCAGAAACGGAGGGCGACTGCTTCACACTACGCGCTGCGGCGCGCTCTTCAAAACAGAAATTTTTACCAAGGTTCATAGAGGTTAGATAAAAACATTAAAATTAAGGACGAAACGTTTCAAAGGAGTTTAAAAATTTAAAGATAGAAAATGGTACATACTTACACTGAAGAGCCAAAGAAACTGGTACGTCTGCCTAACATCGTGTAGGGCCGCGCCCGCACGCAGAAGTACAGCAATACGCTGTCGCTTGGACTCGACTAATGTCTGACGTAGTGCTGGAGGGAACCGATACCTTGAATCCTGCAGGGCTGTCCTTAAATCCGTAAGAGTACGAGGGGTTGGAGATCTCTTCTGAACAACACGTTGCAAAGCTTTCCAGATTTGCTCAATATTGTTCATGTCTAGACAGTTTGGGGGCCAGCGGAAGTGTTTAAATTCAGAAGAGTGTTCCTGGAGCAACTCTGCAGCAATTCTGGACGTGACGGATGTCGCACTGTCCTGCTGGAATTTCCCAAATCCGTCGGAATGCACAATGGACATGAATAGATGCAAGTGATCAGACAGGACGCTTACGTAATTGTATCGCCTGTCAGAGTCGTATCTAGACGTATCAGAAGTCCCATATTGCTCCTACTGCATACGCCCCACACTATTACACAGCCTCCATCACCTTGAACAGTTCCGCTGCTGACATGCAGGGTCCATGGATTCATGAGGTAGTTTCCATACCCGTACACGTCCATCCGCTCCATACGATTTGAAACGAGGCTTGTCCGACCAGGCAACATGTTTCCAGTTATCAACAGTCCGATGTCGGCGTTGAGGGGCTCAGGCGAAGCGTAAAGCTTTGTGTCGTGCAGTCATCAAGGGCACACGAGTGGGCCTTCGGCCCCAAAGCCCATGTCGATGATGTTTTGTTGAATGGTTCGCATGCTGACACTTGTTGATAGCCCGGCATTGAAATCTGCAGCAATTTGTGGAAGGGTTGCATTTCTGCCACGTTGAACGATTCTCTTCAGCCGTCGTCGGTCACTTTCTTCCATGATCTTTTTTTGTGGGCGCAACGATGTCGGCAATTCGATCATCTACCGGATTCCTGTAATTCACGGTACACTGTTTAAATTTTCTTACGAGTAAAACCCCACTTCATCGATACCTTGGAGATGCCGTGTTCCGTCGCTCGTGCGCTGACTATAACACCACGTCCAAACCCACTTAACTCTTGATAAACTGCCTTTGTAGCAGCAGTAACCTATCTAACAACTGCATCAGACATTTGTCTTATATAGGCGTTACCTACCACAGCTCTGTATTCTGCCTGTTTACATATCTCTGTATTTGGATACGCGTGCCTATACCAGTTCTTTTTTTTTCGCACTTCAGTGTATATCTATCGCTTTCTTTGCGAGTACAAACATTAAGATGCATGCAGCATATTACCGTGGTCCTGCGAATATACAAGAACAGTTAATAATACAGTAATGAATCCATTAAAACAAGAACAGCTCACAAATTCTTACATGTGATTCGAAGTGCCTATACAAAAATGGTGTAAAGCATCCAAACAACAAGTGCGAACATCATGCCAGATCTGGACCTAATCAACTAATGACATGCATATCTTGAAACAGGTCTTAGGGTATAGGTTAAAGTACGATAAAATAGTAAAACAAAACCCTATACAACGTAGTTGTCACAACGCACAATCAAAAATTTTGGTGCACATAAGCATCGTATTAAGTAACATTTAAAAATCTAATGATAAGTAAGTTAAGTTAATATCAACGACAAGTGGCTCTGTGGAAGGGAAATTTGGGAACTAATCTCCAAACAGCTGTAGTGATGTCACTAGCATGCTAATAGGGAACCTGCCACCAAAAACGAAGTGCAAAATGTATCGTGTGGCTAGGAGCTGTGACTGGAGTAAGTGCAGAGGCAGTTCTCAATTACTGACTAGTATTAAGTATCTGAAAGTGAGTATAGAGGAAAAGAAGTGTGGGCCACAATTATATTATAGTGAAACAACTCTTACAGGAATGTATGCAGGTCGCAAATATTTTTCGTGAAGGAATTGTATCTAGCGGCTCTTAAACCAGTTGCATGGTACTGTGTGTTATAGAACACGTCGCTGAAATAGTGTAGAGATATCAATAGCGCGGAAGCAGAAAATACTGCCGTGAAACAGCGCGCGAGATGCACCAAGGGGCCAGAAGCAGTAACTGGAGTCAACGGAGAAACATTTCCTTCTCAGTAGCTAAAACGAAGAGTAAAAATTAACTATTGGAGAAAGGAAACGTGGGCATCGTTTTCTACTTTCGAGACAGTGAAATAACTAGTTCAGAAAATATATAAAGTCATAAATACGCTTCGTTGAGTAAACATAACTATCAACATTCACATAAGTTACATGAAATAAGTTCTATAGATTTCACTACCTGACTGTGTATGACTAAAAGAGCTCGTTAGGTAAACATTACTAGTAACTACAGAACAGAACATCTGTAACTATAAGAATCGAATGTCTATAGGTCTACGTCTACATCTACAACTACAGCGATACTCTGCAAATCACATTTAAGTACCTGATAGAGGGTTCATCGAACCACATTCAGAATTCTCTATTACTCCAATCTCGTATGGCGTGCGGAAAGAATGAACACCTATATCTTTCCGTACGAGCTCTGATTTTCCTTATTTTAGCGTGGTGATCGATTCTCCCTATGTAAGTCGAGGTCAACAAAATATTTGCGAATTCGGAGGAGAAAGTTGGTGATTGGAATTTCGTGAGAAGATTCCATCCTAACTAAAAACGAATTTGTTTTAATGATGCCCAGCCCAAATACTGGATCATTTTAGTGACACTGTCTCCCACATTTCGCGATAATACAAAACGTGCTGCTCTTCTTTCAGCTTTTTCGATGCGCCCCGTCAATCTTGCCTGGTAAGGATCCCACACCGCGCAGCAGTATTCTAAAAGACGACGGACAAAAGTAGTGTAGGCAGTCTCCTTAGTAGATCTGTTACATTTTGCAAGTGTCCCGCCAATAAAACACAGTCTTTGGTTAGCCTTCCCCACAACATTTGCTATGTGTTCCTTCCAATTTAAGTTTTTCATAATTGTAATTCCTAGGTATTTAGCTGAATTTACAGCCATAACATCTGACTGATTTATCTTGTAACCGAAGTTTAACGGATTCCTTTTAGCACTCATTTAGACAGCCTCACACGTTTCGTTATTTAGGGTCAACTGCCAATTTTCGCCCCATTCTGATATCTTTTCTACATCCTTTTGCAACTTGTTTTGGTCTTCTCATTGCTTTATTAGTCGACAAACGACAGCGTCATCTGCAAACAACCTGGGAGGGCTGTTTGGATTGTCTCCCAAATCGTTTACATAGACAAGGAACAGCAAAGGGCCTGTAACACTATATTGAGCAACGACAGAAATCACTTCTGTTTTACTCGATGACTTTCCGTCAGTTGCTACAAACTGTGACCTCTCTGACAGGAAATCACAAATCCAGTCACATAGCCGGCCGGAGTGGCCGAGCGGTTCTAGGCGCTACAGTCTGGAGCCACGCGACCGCTACGGTCGCAGGTTCGAATACTGCCTCGGGCATGGATGTGTGTGATGTCTTTAGTTTAGTTAGGTTTAAGTAGTTCTCAGTTCTAGGGGACTGATGACCTCAGAAGTTACGTCCCATAGTGCTCAGAGCCATTTGAACCAGTCACATATCTGAGACGATATTCCATAAGCACGCAATTTCGCTACAAGCCTCTTGTGTGGTACAGTGTCAAAAGTCTTTCAGAAATCCAGAAATACGGAATCAATCTGAAATCCCTTGTCAATAGCACTCAACACTTCATGCGAATAAAGAGCTAGTAGTGTTTCACAAGAACGATGTTTTCTAAATCCATGTTGACTGTGTATCAGTAGCTAGTTTTCTTCGAGGTAATTCATAATGTTCGAACACAATATATGTTCCAAAAACCTGCTGCATATGATTTTTTGTTTTTTTTTTGTTTTTGGTCTTCAGTCTTCTGACTGGTTTGATGTGGCCCGCCACAAATTCCTCTCCTGTGCTAACCTCTTCATCTAAGAGTAGCACTTGCAACCTACGTCCTCAATTATTTGCCGGATGTATTCCAATCTCTTCTTCCTCTACAGTTTTTGCGCTCTACACCTCCCTCTAGTACCATGAAAGTCGTTCCCTCCTGTCTTACTTTTCACAGAATTTCGAACATCATGCACCATTTTACACTGGCGAACGCTATTTCCAGGTCGACAAATCCTGTGAACGTGTCTTGGTTTTTCTTTAGTCTTGCTTCCATTATTAAACGCAACGTCAGAATTGCCTCTCTCGTGCCTTTACCTTTCCTAAAGCCAAAATGATAGTCATCTAGTGCATCCTCAATTTTCCTTTCCATTCCTGTAAGCAACTTGGATGCATGAACTGTTAAGCTGATTGTGCGATAATTCTCGCACTTCTTAGCTCTTGCCGTCCTCAGAATTGTGTGGATGATATCTTTCCGAAAGTCAGAAGATATGTCACCACTGTGAATAGTCGTTTTGTTGCCATTTACCCAATTATTTTAGAAATTCTGATGAAATGTTATCTATCCCTTCTGCCTTATTTGATCGTAAGTCCTTCAAACCTCTTTTAAATTCAGTTATAATCCCCTATGTCTTCTAAATCGACTACTGTTTCTTCTTCTATCACATCACACAAATCTTCCCCCTAATAGAGGCTTTCAACCAAGCCGCTCTCCCCTCTGCATTTAACAGTGTAATTCCCATTGCATTCTTAATGTTAACACCCTTGCTTTTAATGTCACCGTAGGTTGTTTTGGCTCTGCTGTATGCTGAATCTGTCCTTCCGACAATCATTTCTTTTTTGAAGTCTTCACATTTTTCCTGCACCATTTCGTCTTAGCTTCCCTGCATTTTCTATTTATTTCATTCCTCAGCGACTTGTATTTCTGTATTCCTGAGTTTCCCGGAACATTTTTGTACTTCCTCCTTTCATCAATCAACTGAAGTATTTCTTCTGTTACCCATTGTTTCTTCGCAATTGCCTTCTTTGTACCTATGTTTTCCTTCGCAACTTCTGCGATGGTACTTTTTAGAGATGTCCATTCCTCTTCAACTGTACTGCATTCTGAGGTATTCCTTATTGCTGTCTCTGTAGTCATAGAGAACTTCAACCGTATCTCGTCATTCCTTAGTACTTCCGTATCCCACGTCTTTGCGTATTGATTCTTCCTGACTAATGACTTAGAATTCAGCCTGTTCTACATCACTACTACGTTGTCATCTGAGTCTATATCTGCTGCTGTAATCCAGTATCTGAAATCGGAATCTCTGTCTGACCATGATGTAATCTAACTGAAATCTTCCTGCTTCACCCGGCCTTTTCCAAGTATACCTCCTCCTCGAGTGATTCTTGAACAGAGTATTCGCTGTTACCAGGTGAAACTCATTACAGAACTCAATTAGTTTTTCTCCTCTCTTATTCCTTGTCCCAAGTCCATATTCTCCTGTAACCTTTTCTTTTACTCCTTCCCCTACAACTGCATTCCAGCCCCCCATGACTATTAGATTTTCATATCCCTTTCCATACTGTATTACCCTTTTCAGTATCCTCATTCACTTTATCTCTTTACCTTCAGCTTGCGACGTCGGCATGTATACATGAACTACCTTTGTCGGTGTTGGTTTTCTGTCGGTTCTGGTAAGAATAGCCCTGTCACTGAACTGTTCATAGTAACACACTCTCTGCCCTACCTTCCTATTCATAACGAATCCTGCTCCCGTTACACCTTTTTCTGCTGCTGTTGACATTACCCTATACTCATCTCACCAGTATACTCATCTGACCAGAAATCATTGTCTTCTTTCCACTTCGCTGATCCCTACTATATCTAGATTGAGCCTTTGCATTTCCCTTTTCAGATTTTTCTAGTTTCCCTAAAACCTTCAAGCTTCTGACATACCACGCCGTGATTCGTAGAACGTAATCCTTTCGTTAGTTATTCAGTCTTTTTCTCATGGTAACCTCCCCCCTTGGCAGTCCCCTCCCGGAGATCCGAATGGGGGACTATTCCCGAATCTTTTGCCAATGGAGCGATCATCATGACACTTCTTCAATTACGGACCCCATGTCCTCTGGATTCACGTAACATGTCTTTAACGCAGTGGTTTCCATTGCCTTCTGCATCCTCATGCCGTTGATCATTGCTGATTCTTCCGCCTGAACCTCTGTCCGCTCCTCCGCCCTCTTTGAAAGGCCGTTGGCAGAATTAGGGTGACTTCTTATGACGAAAGTCTTCAGCCGCCAATGCCTGTAATTTAGTGGATTACACCTACTACCTTTCTTGAATATTGGTGTGACCTGTGTAACATTCCAGTCTTTGGGTACGGATCTTTCGTCGAGCGAACGATTGTATATGATATGTATGGAGCTAATGCATCAGCATACTCTGAAAGGAACCCAATTGGTATACAGTGTGGACCAGAAGACTTGCATTTATTAAGTGATTTAAGTTCCTTCGCTACTCCTAGGATATTTACTTCTACGTTACTCATGTTAGCAGCTCTTCTTGATTGGAATTCTGGAATATTTACTTCGCCTTCTTTGTGAAGGCATTTCGTAAGGCTGTGTGTAGTAACTCTGCTTTGGCAGCTCTGTCTTCGATAGTATCTGCATTGCTATCACTATTTTCTTAGTGACCTTCTTCAGAAGAAGAAAGAAATTAAATTTCTTTTATGCAACTGGTTACTAACTATTTCGATATATACAACCGAAGTTCCTGAAGGTGGATAAAATACTAAAATAATCTCCATTCAGTGTGACGGCCGTACGCCACCGTACTGGTGGGGCTTGTTTGCTCGCATGGTGCCTATCTACTGGTCGACGTTGAAGCCAACGTCTTGCTGCTGATAACCTCCCCATCATACACCTACTGCTTCCCAATGATCCGTCACTGGGCCAAACAGATGGAGGTCGGAAGATGCGACATCCTAGCTGTAGGGTGAATGAGGAAGAACAGTCCAGTGAAGTTTTGTGATCTTTAGGGTACGCAGACTTGTGTGAAGCCTTGCGTTGTCATGTTTTCATTTTTATGGCGACGAACACGCTGAAATTATTTCTTAAATTTTCTAAGGGTATCGCAGTACACTTCAGAGGACATCAAAACAGATTAACACCTTCAGAGTCCCTGAACACCGTTGCCATTGCTTTACCGTCCAAGATGCTACTCCAGGAGGGTGTAAAATGAATGTGCGCAACGAAGAATAATAAAAGCTAAAATGAAGATTTGGCCCTGTCACTACCCCCTGAAGCAGATCTTAGGATCTCTTAATTCTATAAATTACAATCTAAACATAAATGAATGATGGAGGCAACTAATCCTGCTAAATGATAAACGTTGTTCCTGCTTATATATTTATTGTAGATTTAAAAATCCCATTTACAAAGTTTACATTTCCTAAGTAAAATTACTAATCAAGTGCCCAACTCTGCCCCTTATGATGACTGCCTGATCTAATATCAATAACGTGAAATGACTGACATCACCTACGTACCAAACACTAGAGACACTACTTTCAAAGATGACCTACAGTAGTGTGGAACCTCAGTGGAAATAAACTAACATGGTCACAGCTGTTTAGCTTTATAGCCCTAATAAGCCGAAGCAATTTGCGATATCAATGTACGTACTGCGTCTGGTGCGTCGGCGTGCTGGTTCTCGTACTCGTCTGCGTCGATGGAAGAACTCCAGCCACAAATAAAACTCTTTCAAACACTAGGACAGCAGAGGATGGTTCTCGGACTAATATACTCTAATACTGTCTTTTCCTCTCTGTGTTCAACAGACGAGAAACGCCACAAGGACGGTGTTCAGATAACGTCTCAACGTGAGTATAGGCAGTAGAAGTGCTCTCAATTACTGAAGGCTGCGTACTCAACGACGACTTCCAACCCAGAGGTGAAGTCCAGAATCGTATAGGTTCGCAACAGTACAGTGCCTAACTGTTCTAACTATAAACTCTCCTGAGAGCAAAGACAACAAGTCCGGCTGTCCCAATAAAGCTGATATCTAGCGACCGTCACACACCGGCGTTCACAACGGAAGACCGCTTCTCTCCAGCGCTGGCTTCCCAGCAAGGCCTGGCTCCCTACCCTTGTAAATCCGAAAACGAATCATATTCCCGAAACCACGGAATACACTCCCTCTCTACAGATTCTTCCCAACGCCGGCCAACCATATTTTAGTCTTTTGTCGTCCAGCGTGGAAAGTTTGCGAGGAAAAATCTATAATCGTACAATGGTTCGCTTCTGATTAAAAATCCTTGGAAATAAACCAGCCAGCGTGGTTTCCGAGGTGCCGCTCCTTCGTTCTTCACACATGCGTCCAAGATTTTCAGCGTTTCCGAAGTATAATCCTTCCGGTTCGGCTACAACACCGTCCAGTCTCGACTCTATTGTGCTCCAGCACTTAGGTGCTACGACGTCCGTCATTTCCTGTGTTTAAGCAGGACCAACACACCTGTGTGGGCCTTCCACCCAGGGCTTCAGTTCCGCCAGCCGTTTCATTTCCACTGGCGTTCCAACCTCTACTATATAGACAATCATTCATTACGCCGTTTTCATGCAATAAGCGTTAACAATTATTTACAAGACGTACTTGATAATGTCAGTCTCCTTTATATATTCATATATACGATTTACAGCCTATCACATGATCCCACGCCCGGGTTCCCGGGTTCGATTCCCGGCGGGGTCAGGGATTTTCTCTGCCTCGTGATGGCTGGGTGTTGTGTGTTGTCCTTAGGTTAGTTAGGTTTAAGTAGTTCTAAGTTCTAGGGGACTGATGACCATAGATGTTAAGTCCCATAGTGCTCAGAGCCTATCACATGATACTTAATTGTGTTTGTCGATCACGGCAAAGTATGTGGATGAGTGCTTGTAAGGTGCGAAATTATAGCCACCTTACAACCGGATGAGGGTGCGGTTCTGAACTTTTCCTTCGAAGGAGAGGTGGTGCGGCGCCGCTCCATTGACTGACATTTAGTTTCCGGTTCGAAGTAATGAATCTATCTTTCATCGCCTGTGATGGTGTTCGTCAAAAAGTTGTCGCTATCAGCCTCGTAACGCGCATGTGATTCCGCACAGATGGTCCTTCGTTGCTCTTTATGGTCTTCTGTTAGGTGGCGAGGAACCCAACAGACACACACGTTCGAGTACCATAGCAATCCGATGAGTTTGTCGTAACTACCAACAGAGAGTTCCAGTTGAGTAGCAAGGTGTTTGACTGTGAACCACCGACTACCTCGAATAAGAGTTCCAAAACTGCGGAACTCATAGCCGTGTGCGGCTGGTCGGCACGCGGGAGAGCAGACAGTTTTGTGCAACCTTATTGCGATGATGACGTACACCTCGCCCAACGATTCGTCATGCTTTTGTTCACTGCCAGTTCTTCGTAGAAATTCTGGAAGTGCCTATGAATATCAGCAACATTCTAGTTTTTCGCCGAAAGAAAATGATATCTCTCTGCTTGGATGATGGTGATTATATTTGGTTTCTGGGGCGCTCAACTGCGCGGTATCAGCGCCCGTACAAATTCCCAACCTGCACACAGTCCAGTGTCGCCACTTTCAAGAAGGATGATGAAATGATGAGGACAACACAAACACCCAGCCACAGGGCGGAGAAAATCCCTCTCTGCTTGGAACGCGCCTCCGCTACAGACGCCATTTTGAAGGCTATCGGAACTTCATGAAACCATAGGGGCTGAAGGAATATTTCACGATTGCCCAAAATTGGAAGAGAAAAAATGTTTGTCCATCACTTATTGAACGCTCTCGTGTAGTCCACATCTCCTGCTAAACTAGTGAACCATTTTCAGACAAACTTGGTATGCATATCAATCTGGAAATAATCCAGAATGAGATTTTCACTCTGCAGCGGAGTGTGCGCTGATATGAAACTTCCTGGCAGATCAAAACTGTGTGCCCGACCGAGACTCGAACTCGGGACCTTTGCCTTTCGCGGGCAAGTGCTCTACCAACTGAGCTACCGAAGCACGACTCACGTCCGGTACTCACAGCTTTACTTCTGCCAGTACCTCGTCTCCTACCTTCCAAACTTTACAGAAGCTCTTCTGCGAACCTTGCAGAACTAGCACTCCTGAAAGAAAGGATATTGCGGAGACATGGCTTAGCCACAGCCTGGGGGATGTTTCCAGAATGAGATTTTCACTCTGCAGCGGAGTGTGCGCTGATATGAAACTTCCTGGCAGATCAAAACTGTGTGCCCGACCGAGACTCGAACTCGGGACCTTTGCCTTTCGCGGGCAAGTGCTCTACCAACTGAGCTACCGAAGCACGACTCACGTCCGGTACTCACAGCTTTACTTCTGCCAGTACCTCGTCTCCTACCTTCCAAACTTTACAGAAGCTCTTCTGCGAACCTTGCAGAACTAGCACTCCTGAAAGAAAGGATATTGCGGAGACATGGCTTAGCCACAGCCTGGGGGATGTTTCCAGAATGAGATTTTCACTCTGCAGCGGAGTGTGCGCTGATATGAAACTTCCTGGCAGATCAAAACTGTGTGCCCGACCGAGACTCGAACTCGGGACCTTTGCCTTTCGCGGGCAAGTGCTCTACCAACTGAGCTACCGAAGCACGACTCACGTCCGGTACTCACAGCTTTACTTCTGCCAGTACCTCGTCTCCTACCTTCCAAACTTTACAGAAGCTCTTCTGCGAACCTTGCAGAACTAGCACTCCTGAAAGAAAGGATATTGCGGAGACATGGCTTAGCCACAGCCTGGGGGATGTTTCCAGAATGAGATTTTCACTCTGCAGCGGAGTGTGCGCTGATATGAAACTTCCTGGCAGATCAAAACTGTGTGCCCGACCGAGACTCGAACTCGGGACCTTTGCCTTTCGCGGGCAAGTGCTCTACCAACTGAGCTACCGAAGCACGACTCACGTCCGGTACTCACAGCTTTACTTCTGCCAGTACCTCGTCTCCTACCTTCCAAACTTTACAGAAGCTCTTCTGCGAACCTTGCAGAACTAGCACTCCTGAAAGAAAGGATATTGCGGAGACATGGCTTAGCCACAGCCTGGGGGATGTTTCCAGAATGAGATTTTCACTCTGCAGCGGAGTGTGCGCTGATATGAAACTTCCTGGCAGATCAAAACTGTGTGCCCGACCGAGACTCGAACTCGGGACCTTTGCCTTTCGCGGGCAAGTGCTCTACCAACTGAGCTACCGAAGCACGACTCACGTCCGGTACTCACAGCTTTACTTCTGCCAGTACCTCGTCTCCTACCTTCCAAACTTTACAGAAGCTCTTCTGCGAACCTTGCAGAACTAGCACTCCTGAAAGAAAGGATATTGCGGAGACATGGCTTAGCCACAGCCTGGGGGATGTTTCCAGAATGAGATTTTCACTCTGCAGCGGAGTGTGCGCTGATATGAAACTTCCTGGCAGATCAAAACTGTGTGCCCGACCGAGACTCGAACTCGGGACCTTTGCCTTTCGCGGGCAAGTGCTCTACCAACTGAGCTACCGAAGCACGACTCACGTCCGGTACTCACAGCTTTACTTCTGCCAGTACCTCGTCTCCTACCTTCCAAACTTTACAGAAGCTCTTCTGCGAACCTTGCAGAACTAGCACTCCTGAAAGAAAGGATATTGCGGAGACATGGCTTAGCCACAGCCTGGGGGATGTTTCCAGAATGAGATTTTCACTCTGCAGCGGAGTGTGCGCTGATATGAAACTTCCTGGCAGATCAAAACTGTGTGCCCGACCGAGACTCGAACTCGGGACCTTTGCCTTTCGCGGGCAAGTGCTCTACCAACTGAGCTACCGAAGCACGACTCACGTCCGGTACTCACAGCTTTACTTCTGCCAGTACCTCGTCTCCTACCTTCCAAACTTTACAGAAGCTCTTCTGCGAACCTTGCAGAACTAGCACTCCTGAAAGAAAGGATATTGCGGAGACATGGCTTAGCCACAGCCTGGGGGATGTTTCCAGAATGAGATTTTCACTCTGCAGCGGAGTGTGCGCTGATATGAAACTTCCTGGCAGATCAAAACTGTGTGCCCGACCGAGACTCGAACTCAGGACCTTTGCCTTTCGCGGGCAAGTGCTCTACCAACTGAGCTACCGAAGCACGACTCACGTCCGGTACTCACAGCTTTACTTCTGCCAGTACCTCGTCTCCTACCTTCCAAACTTTACAGAAGCTCTTCTGCGAACCTTGCAGAACTAGCACTCCTGAAAGAAAGGATATTGCGGAGACATGGCTTAGCCACAGCCTGGGGGATGTTTCCAGAATGAGATTTTCACTCTGCAGCGGAGTGTGCGCTGATATGAAACTTCCTGGCAGATCAAAACTGTGTGCCCGACCGAGACTCGAACTCGGGACCTTTGCCTTTCGCGGGCAAGTGCTCTACCAACTGAGCTACCGAAGCACGACTCACGTCCGGTACTCACAGCTTTACTTCTGCCAGTACCTCGTCTCCTACCTTCCAAACTTTACAGAAGCTCTTCTGCGAACCTTGCAGAACTAGCACTCCTGAAAGAAAGGATATTGCGGAGACATGGCTTAGCCACAGCCTGGGGGATGTTTCCAGAATGAGATTTTCACTCTGCAGCGGAGTGTGCGCTGATATGAAACTTCCTGGCAGATCAAAACTGTGTGCCCGACCGAGACTCGAACTCGGGACCTTTGCCTTTCGCGGGCAAGTGCTCTACCAACTGAGCTACCGAAGCACGACTCACGTCCGGTACTCACAGCTTTACTTCTGCCAGTACCTCGTCTCCTACCTTCCAAACTTTACAGAAGCTCTTCTGAGAACCTTGCAGAACTAGCACTCCTGAAAGAAAGGATATTGCGGAGACATGGCTTAGCCACAGCCTGGGGGATGTTTCCAGAATGAGATTTTCACTCTGCAGCGGAGTGTGCGCTGATATGAAACTTCCTGGCAGATCAAAACTGTGTGCCCGACCGAGACTCGAACTCGGGACCTTTGCCTTTCGCGGGCAAGTGCTCTACCAACTGAGCTACCGAAGCACGACTCACGTCCGGTACTCACAGCTTTACTTCTGCCAGTACCTCGTCTCCTACCTTCCAAACTTTACAGAAGCTCTTCTGCGAACCTTGCAGAACTAGCACTCCTGAAAGAAAGGATATTGCGGAGACATGGCTTAGCCACAGCCTGGGGGATGTTTCCAGAATGAGATTTTCACTCTGCAGCGGAGTGTGCGCTGATATGAAACTTCCTGGCAGATCAAAACTGTGTGCCCGACCGAGACTCGAACTCGGGACCTTTGCCTTTCGCGGGCAAGTGCTCTACCAACTGAGCTACCGAAGCACGACTCACGTCCGGTACTCACAGCTTTACTTCTGCCAGTACCTCGTCTCCTACCTTCCAAACTTTACAGAAGCTCTTCTGCGAACCTTGCAGAACTAGCACTCCTGAAAGAAAGGATATTGCGGAGACATGGCTTAGCCACAGCCTGGGGGATGTTTCCAGAATGAGATTTTCACTCTGCAGCGGAGTGTGCGCTGATATGAAACTTCCTGGCAGATCAAAACTGTGTGCCCGACCGAGACTCGAACTCGGGACCTTTGCCTTTCGCGGGCAAGTGCTCTACCAACTGAGCTACCGAAGCACGACTCACGTCCGGTACTCACAGCTTTACTTCTGCCAGTACCTCGTCTCCTACCTTCCAAACACAGTTTTGATCTGCCAGGAAGTTTCATATCAGCGCACACTCCGCTGTAGAGTGAAAATCTCATTCTGGAAACATCCCCCAGGCTGTGGCTAAGCCATGTCTCCGCAATATCCTTTCTTTCAGGAGTGCTAGTTCTGCAAGGTTCGCAGAAGAGCTTCTGTAAAGTTTGGAAGGTAGGAGACGAGGTACTGGCAGAAGTAAAGCTGTGAGTACCGGACGTGAGTCGTGCTTCGGTAGCTCAGTTGGTAGAGCACTTGCCCGCGAAAGGCAAAGGTCCCGAGTTCGAGTCTCGGTCGGGCACACAGTTTTGATCTGCCAGGAAGTTTGGAAATAATCCCTTTGGGGCTAAGAACCATTAACCTACCAAAGAGGGTGAAAAAGAAGTGTGGCCCACGACGTGCGAATACTTTACTCATCCATTATCGGAGAATGAGAGCACTTAATGAGTTGCAACAACCTTTAAAATAATTTC
Source organism: Schistocerca cancellata (assembly GCF_023864275.1). Classification (NCBI taxonomy): domain Eukaryota; kingdom Metazoa; phylum Arthropoda; class Insecta; order Orthoptera; family Acrididae; genus Schistocerca; species Schistocerca cancellata. The sequence continues at coordinate 1,044,787,172 of NC_064627.1, read as the reverse complement.
AAACCTTTAAGAAACTTTTTCACATTGACAACTCCCACAGAACAATAAAAGAGAGATATTTATTGTTTCCTAAGCTTTCGCTGTTGATGCAGTTAAAATGCCGCATTTGGAACGACGCCTTACTAGTAATTTATTACTCATTCACTACTAACTGTATTTGCGACAAATTTCGCAGACAGTATTTACATACAGGATGCTCGGAAATTCTCGTTGCAAACTTCTACGACTTGTAGAGGTATTGAGAAGATAATGTTGAATTGGAACCCACGTCCGGAAACGTACCGTTTCCGTGCTGCAACCATTTGAAAAACCAATGTTACAAGTAATTGGTTAGGCGTGACCCAGTACATCACTTAGCGTTCCACTCATTACTATTCAAAGAAACTGCTCACGTACTCGCTGACGGGTTCTCTTCACCGTGATGCAGGACGACCTCTTCCGATTCGGATGTGCGGCGTCTCCTTGGAGAACCAAAATCACTCCTCCTGACGATGAAGGTATCCTTTCCCGAAGCTGTTGCATAAATGTGGCGAAAAGGGTATGCGATGGAGAATGACCCTGATAAAGGCGACGAGTAGCTCTTCCACACTGTGAGCTTCACCATTGAGAAGGATCATGTCGATGTATTCTCCTCAACCATTTGCTCTAACACTCACAGACACGTGAATGAGGCTCTAACCAGGTCAGAGAAGTAGGATAGACGTCAAATGACGTCAGCTGATCCGATGTAATCAGCCCCCGCAATGACTACCATGTTGTATAACGTACCTAGCAAGCATGTTATCAAACGGCTGTAGCATGGAATCGGTAAGTTTCCGGGTATGGTTTCCTGTTAAAATTATTATCCACTAACCCCTCTCTACAAGTGCTGCTAGTTTGTAACTTGAGTTTCCGAACATCCTGTATATCACTGAATGTACCTGTAAAATTATATCATTGTACAAGATATAGTTCAAGTGATATGACGTCATAAACACTTAAATGCCTAAAAAAACTGCAGCATCATGCATGACATTTAAATTTATTAATTCTTTTCTACTATCTATATTCGCAACATATTTCGTAGACAGTATTCAGGTATGCCATAGGATGTCACTGTAAAATTACATCACTGTACGACACATGGTTCAGTAGATATGCCGTCATATACACTGAGCTGCTGGAAAACGAAAATGCGGCGCAAAGTCGTTAGAGATACAGGTGAAATATGTATAAAAAACGTTAAAAGTATCTGACATGTCCGAACGCGTGCAAAATCACAGGTAAAAATTTTCTCCTAAGCCTCTGGATCGATCTCAACTAATTTTGGTAAAAGTATTACTATTTCGAAAAATACTGTGGGGGCGACATCCAGCAGCCTTCTATGGGATGAAGCTGATAACGTAGAGCAGGTGGAAGGAGGAGATGGAAAGAGGGAGGAAAGGAGGAGATGGACACAGGTAGGTGGATGAGGACATGAAAATACAGGTGGAAATGCACAGAGAAAGGGACGAGAAGGAGATGGACAGAGGGAGGGAAAAGGAGGAGATGAAGCTAGAGGGGATGAGGACGAGATAGGAGGAGGACATAGAGGTAGAAGGAGATAGAGAGTGGAGAAATGGGGCAGATTGACAGATGGAGGAACAGCACGTAGGGAGAGGGGCAGGAAGAGTTAGACAGAGGGGAGGGGGGAAAGGAGGAGATTGAAAGAGAGAAGGGAAAGTTAAGATATGGACTCATACAAGAGTAGAATAAATATGTGCACCAGATACGCCACGTATTCAGCTACTGATTTAATAATGATACATGTTTGCAACCACAAACCTCATCTGCAGGCTACAATGTCAGTACTAAAGCAAGCAACAAAACTACATATAGATATCACACAGTTATCACTTACAGTTCTGGTATATACTGTGGCTATCCTGCGAAAAAAGGGAACGATAACCTAATTGAGGGCAATATTTACTTCGTTTTTTAGTCGCTTATCACCATTTTGTAAATAATCACTCGGTCTGTCCATGCGAAAAGGTTGTTGCCTTATGTTCAGTTACATCTATTCCTGCAGCTTTTGAACACTTAAAACATATCATTACTGTCAACTGTACTGTGAATCAGAAACAAGAGTTTTTACAAAGAAAACTGATACATTCTCAAGCATAAATTTTTGAGGAAACGTTTAAAGGTGTCGAGAAAGCTAGATTCGCACAGCTCATACACCGTTATTCAGCCAGAAGATTTTTTTAAAAAACAGAAGATTATTCTAAAATGTAAACTTTCACGGCGGGAAATATCATGTCCATTATAATTATCCGGGCTGTTATGCCGTGGTCGGTTGATGAATGCTGTGGTGATTCCCAACGTTTCGTCTCCGACTGCGGGAGACATCTTCAAGGGGGTCCGTAGCTTGATGGAAGATCCAACACACACACTGGCTCGCTACTGACTGCCGCTAAATTCCGTGTCCGCGCGCCCCCGCGCCACGGCGTGACGTCACGTGTTTTGAAAACGTCAGTGCAATTGGCCGCTGTCCGTCGCCGTCGATCGCCGTTGCCATCACCCAGTAGTGGACGAGTGGTACACATCTTCTTTAACACCGGCATCCATATACCGTTTAATTTGACGCCCTCCTCCTTTCTGTTGAAATTATTTGGGTGTTTAGCGATATCGATCGCCTCCCTGTAGAGCCTTTCGTAATATCCGCTCGTGGCCGCTAGTACTTGCGTCTCCTCGAAACGAATATTGTGGTTCCCTGGCTGGAAAGCATGCTCCGCAACAGCTGATCGTTCTGTTTCTCCTCTTCTACAATTTCCCTTGTGCTCTTCCAAACGTTTAGAAACAGTTCTTTTAGTGGTACCCACATAAACATCACCACAGCTGCATGGGATCCTATACACTCCAGATTTTTCCAATGGTTTGCGAGCGTCCTTGGCAGGCCTAAGGTATTCCTGTATCTTCCTGGTGGGCTTGTAAATTACGGTAATATTCCGCTTCGTCAAGATCCTCCCTATTCTTTCCGTTACATTTTTAACAAACGGCAGGAAAACCTTAGATTTTGCAGTAGCCTGTACGTCAGTATGATTTCTGCGTGGCTGCCTCAACGCACGTTTTATTTCGGCGGACGAATATCCGTTCTTCGTTAGTGCATTGTGGAGATGTTCCATCTCAGCGTCGAGCAACTCAGGTTCACAAATATTTCTAGCTCTGTCCGCTAACGTCTTGATAACACCCCGCTTCTGTTGTGGGTGGTGGTTCGAATCCCGGTGCAAATAACGGTCCGTGTGCGTGGGTTTGCGGTACACTGAGTGGCCCAATCTACCATTTTCGTTTCTAAACACAAGCACATCGAGGAAATGTAGTTTGCCGTCTACCTCCTCTTCCATAGTAAACTGAATTCTTGGGTTTATACTGTTCAGATGTTCGTGGAACCGGCTTAGTTCCTCCCTACCATGTCTCCACAACACAAACGTGTCATCCACGTATCGGAACCATACATTTGGTTTCTTGCTGGCAGTACCTAAGGCCTGTTCTTCGAATTTCTCCATAAAGAAGTTTGCAATTACGGGACTTAGGGGGCTTCCCATAGCCACGCCATCCGTTTGCTCATAAAACTGTTCATTCCACTTGAAGTATGTGGTCGTCAAACAACACTTAAACAGCTCTAAAATATCGGCAGGAAAAATTCGATCCAGCTGTTCCAATACATCATTAAGTGGACCCATGGTAAACAGCGATACCACATCGAAGCTGACCAATATGTCCTCCGGCTGGACCACTATGCCATTCAATCTGCTGATGAAATGTGTCGAATTCTTTATATAAGAGTCCGAACGGCCCACATGTGGTTTTAACAGCGTAGTCAAAAACTTGGCTAACGAGTAGGTGGGCGAACCAATGGCACTTAGTATCGGTCTTAACGGAACATTTTCTTTATGAATTTTGGGCAATCCATAAAGCCTCGGTGGTAGCGCAACCGAATTGCAGAGACCTTTCTGTACACTCTCTTCAATGGAGGACTTTTTTATTAACCGCGACACAGTTCTGAGAACGTTGTTAGTGGGGTCCTTATTCAGCTTCCTATATGCTTGCGGATCCAGTAGATCCGTAATTTTTCTCTGATAGTCGGCCACATCCATAACCACCGTTGCGCTTCCTTTGTCAGCTGGGAGAACCAAAATACTACCGTCGTCATTCAGGAATTTTAAAGCTCTTCTCTCACCCACAGTTATATTACTTTTCGGCGGTTTTGCATTGGCTAATATTCTCACTGTTTCTATACGGATTTCTTCAGCTGTTACAGAATCTACACTGCGAATTCCTGCTTCTACATTGGCTATAATTTCTTCCGTGGGCACAAAACGCGGACTAACAGCAAAATTTCCTCCCTTGGCAAGCACAGATGTCTCATCGTCAGATAACGAACGTTTGGACAAATTGATAACGGTCCGGGAAACGTCTAAATGCCGAACAGTCTGATTAGGTAGCAAATTATCAAACTTCTTCTTCTGTCTACTAGACGTCGTCAACATACGCTTCCCCATGGTATCATGCAGTAGTCTATCAATTTTATCCCAGTCACCGCTGCACAGTTTATTACTGATCGTAATATGGAGAGACATTAACTTACAGTTTGTGCTTGCCAAGTCCCGTCGGGTCAGCTGTTGCGGAGCATGCTTTCCAGCCAGGGAACCACAATATTCGTTTCGAGGAGACGCAAGTACTAGCGGCCACGAGCGGATATTACGAAAGGCTCTACAGGGAGGCGATCGATATCGCTAAACACCCAAATAATTTCAACAGAAAGGAGGAGGGCGTCAAATTAAACGGTATATGGATGCCGGTGTTAAAGAAGATGTGTACCACTCGTCCACTACTGGGTGATGGCAACGGCGATCGACGGCGACGGACAGCGGCCAATTGCACTGACGTTTTCAAAACACGTGACGTCACGCCGCGGCGCGGGGGCGCGCGGACACGGAATTTAGCGGCAGTCAGTAGCGAGCCAGTGTGTGTGTTGGATCTTCCATCAAGCTACGGACCCCCTTGAAGATGTCTCCCGCAGTCGGAGACGAAACGTTGGGAATCACCACAACATTTATCAACCGACCACGGTATAACAGCCCGGATAATTATAATGGACAAGAAGATTATTCGCCTACCATTATTCAGCCAGAAGATTATTTTTAAACAGAAGATTATTCTTTTGCTGGTCCATACTTAAATGAAAACAAACTTTGGTTTCACCGCTTATTCAGTTTCTATAGTGGAAAAGCCGCTGACACGCTAACCATCACCCAAGGAATTCAACAAACTATGACTGGTGACCAGGATAGTATGAGGACTGATCCAGTAGTGGAAACAACCATGTAAAAGTTAAAAAGTATATACAGGGCTATTACAAATGATTGAAGCAATTTCATACATTCACTGTAGCTCCAATCATTGACATATGGTCACGACACACTACAGATACGTAGAAAAACTCATAAAGTTTTGTTCGGCTGAAGCCGCACTTCAGGTTTCTGCCGCCAGAGCGCTCGAGAGCGCAGTGAGACAAAATGGCGACAGGAGCCGAGAAAGCGTAGGTCGTGCTTGAAATGCACTCACATCAGTCAGTCATAACAGTGCAACGACACTTCAGGACGAAGTTCAACAAAGATCCACCAACTGCTAACTCCATTCGGCGATGGTATGCGCAGTTTAAAGCTTCTGGATGCCTCTGTAAGGGGAAATCAACGGATCGGCCTGCAGTGAGCGAAGAAACGGTTGAACGCGTGCGGGCAAGTTTCACGCGTAGCCCGCGGAAGTCGACGAATAAAGCAAGCAGGGAGCTAAGCGTACCACAGCTCACGGTTTGGAAAATCTTACGGAAAAGGCTAAAGCAGAAGCATTTCTTAAACAGGAGATTGGAAAACCGATGGATCGCTCATGGTGGAGATCATGATCAACAATTCATGTCATGGCCTCCACGCTCTCCCGACTTAACTTTCTGTGGGATTATGTGAAAGATTCAGTGTTTAAACCTCCCCTACCAAGAAACGTGCCAGAACTGCGAGCTCGCATCAACGATGCTTTCGAACTCATTGATGGGGACATGCTGCGCCGAGTGTGGGAGGAACTTGATTATCGGCTTGATGTCTGCCAAATCACTAAAGGGGCACATATCGATCATTTGTGAATGCCTATATGCCTATATATATATATATATATATATATATATATATATATATATATATATATATATACTTTTTAACTTTTACGTGTTTGTTTCCGCTACAGGATTCGCACTCTTACAACCTTGGTCAAGAGCCATAGTCTGCTGGATTCCTTGAGTGATGGCTAACATGTCAGTGGCTTTTCCACAATAGCAAGCATTTCCACGTGTCAGTGTTACTTCGTGAAGTCCACACTTCACTGCTCACTTGCAACAAGCAATGTAGGTTTTTGGGAGAGTATATATATATATATATATATATATATATATATATATATACACTTAAAATTCGTATGTGGTTGTTTCTGATACTGGATCTGCTGTCATACTACCCTGACCAACAGCCATAGTCTGCTGGATGACTTGGGCGACGGCTAGCACGTCAGTGGCATTTCAACTATAGCAAGCTGCTCCACCCATTTCTGTTCCAAACTTCCTTTCTCACTTGCACCAGGCAAAGTAGATTCTTTGGACAGTGTATATATATATATATATATATATATATATATATACACGTGTGTGTGTGTGTGTGTGTGATTTTTAGCTTGTATGTAGTGTTTCCACTACTGGCTCTGCCCTCATACTACCCTGTACAACAGCCATATTCTGCTAGATTCCTCACACAACAGCTAGCACGTCAGTGGCTTTTCCACTATTGCAAGCACTTCCACACACCACTGTTACTTCTTATGGCCCAAACTTTCTTGGTCACTTGCACCGAGCAAGGTAGATTCTTGGGACAGTACATATAAACACATATAGATGTACTTTTTAACTTGTATGTGGTTGTTACCGCTACTGGATCCGCCCTGAAATTGTCCTGGTCAACAGCCATAGTGTGCTGGGGCGATGGCTAGCACATCAGCTGCTTTTCCACTATAGCAAGCAGATCCACTCATCAATGTTACCACTTAAAGTACACACCTCCCTCCTCACCTGCTCAAAGCAATTGAGATTCTTGGAACAGTTTATATATATACATATAATTATGTACTTTTAAACATGTATCTCGTTGTTTTGACTACTGGATCTGCCTTCGTACTAACCCAGTCAACAGTAACAATCTGCTGGTTTCTTACTGCTGGTTTCCACTATAGCAAGCAGTTCCACCCATCACTGTTACTTCTTTAAGTCCTCACTTCTCTGCTCACTTGCACCAAGCAATATAGATTCTTGGGACACTTTGTATATATTCATATATATTCACTTCTGTTCATTAAAATTGTTACACCAAGAAGAAATTCAGATGATAAACACGTATTCATTGGACAAATATATTATACTAGAACTGACATGAAATTACATTTTCGCGCAATTTGGGTGCATAGATCCTGTGAAGTCTGTACGCAGAACAACCACCTCTGGCCGTAATAATGGCCTTTATATGCCAGGGCATTGAGTCAAACAGAGCTTGTATGGCGTGCACAGGTACAGCTGCCCATTCACCTTCAACACGTTACCATAGTTCATCAAGAGTAATTACTGGCATATTGTGACAATCCAGTTGCTCGGTGACCATTGACCAGACGTTTTCAATTGCTGAGTGATCTGGAGAATGTGCTGTTCAGGGTAGTAATCTAACATTTTCTGTATCCAGAAAGGCCCGTACAGGACCTGCAATATGCGGTCGTCCATTATCCTGCTGAAATGTAGGGTTTCACAGGGATCAAATGACGGGTAGAGCCACGGGACGTAACACATCTGAAATGTAACGTCCACTGTTCAAAATGCCGTCAATGCGAAAAAGAGGTGACCGAGACATGTAACCAATGGAACCCTATACCATCACACCGGGTGATACACCAGTATGGCGATGACGAATACTTGATTCCAATGTGCATTCACTGCAATGTCGCCAAACACGGATGCGACCTTCATGATACTGTAAACAGAGCCTGGATTCATCCAAAAAAATGATGTTTTGCCAGTCGTGCAACCATGTTCGTCGTTGAGTACACCATCGCAGGCGCTCCTGTCTGGGATGTAGCGTCAAGGGTAACCGAAGCCACGGTCTCTGGAGCTGCTGCAAACGTCGTCGTAGTGTTCATGCAGATGGTTGTTGTCTTGCAAACGTCCCCATCTGTTGACTCAAGGATCGAGACGTTGCTGCACGATCCATTACAGCAATGCGGATAAGATGCCTGTCATCTCGACTGCTAGTGATATGTGGCTGTTTGGATCCAGCACAGCGCTCCGTATTACCCTCCTGAATGCACCAAGTCCACATTCCGCTAACAGTCATTGGATTTCGACCAACACGAGCAGCAATATTGCAGTGCAATGAACCGCAATCGCGATAGGCTACAATCCAACCTTTATCAAAGTCGGAAACGTGATGGTACACATTTCTCTTCCTTACGCGAGTCATCACAACAACGTTTCACCAGGCAACGCCAGTCAACTGCAGTTTGTGTATGAGACATTGGTTGGGAACATTGCTCATGTCAGCACGTTGTAGGTGTCGCCACTGGCGCCAACCTTGTGTGAATGCTCTGAAAAGCTAATCATTTGCATATCACAGCATCTTCTTCCTGTCAGTTACATTTCGCGTCTGAAGCACGTAAACTTTGTGGTGTAAAAATTTTAATGGCCAGTAGTTTGGATTCTAGGGACAGTATATATATATATATATATATATATATATATATATATATATATATATATATATATATATATATGTGTGTGTGTGTGTGTGTGTGTGTGTGTGTGTGTGTGTGTGTGTGAGTGTGTGTACTTTTTAACTTGTACATGATTGTTTCTGCTACTGGATTTGCCCTCATACTACACTGGCCATAGTCTGCTAGTTTCGTTGGGTGTCGGCTAGCATGTCAATGGCGTTTCCACCATAGCAAGCAGTTCCATCCATCACTGTTACTTCTTAAAATCGCACTTCCCGACTAACTTGCACCAAGTAATATAGATTATTAGGATAGTATATATATATATATATACATATATTGAAATGTCCCCTAAAAAAAATTAATGAATGACTGTGCTGATAAACCTCTTACATTATTTTATTTTCAAACAACTGAGCAGAACTCAATGTACTCAGACATTTCACTCTTTACCTATTCTGATCAACAGTAAACTGACACACAATATTTTTAGCGCAACGCAATCTGACTTTTAATAATACCTACAAAAGAATTGCCCTGACTAACATTAAACTATACCTTTCACAAATCACTTACCTCACAAAAATCTTCGTTACTCAAACTACTGTAATACAGCGAGGGCCACTACTGCCAGCTAAATAAAAGATTCAAACTACTGAAGGCACTAACTACTGATAGGCATAGTTAGCAAATGAAAGATTTTGATACAGAACGAACAATGCATTTACCTTAATAGTGTTCAAAAGTCATAATATATATAGCAGTTCATGACATCCAGTCTTACAAATGTACAATCTCTGATGGACACACATCCAGATCATCTGCTCCCAAAATTCCGCCATCTCTCTCCCTTCATCCACCACTGCTGGCGGCTCACCTCCAACTGTGTAACGCTACACGCTGTTAACAGCCAACTGCCCAATACTACAATGGCGAACATTACTCCAACAATGCAAACCAACCACAGCCTTCACACAGCACAGTCAGTGATTTTCATATAGAGCGCTACATGGCGTTACCAACATAAAAACCTAAACAGCCTACTTACATAGCTCCCATGGTCCCCACAATAAGTTTTAAAAATTGTTTTGGGCAGTGGCCAATACAGATTTGAAAAAATTTTTCATAATTACAATAACAAAGATATCAAATGCACACACTTATTGATACAATGTTGGTCAAAAGCTAAAATTTTCTCACAGTCCATTAAGACAGCCCTGATCATTCATCACAGTGAAATTGCAGTGGTTTTTCTCAAAGTCTGAGTAGTAAAAGAAAATTCACACGGAAGTAGTGGATTTCCATGCAGTCTTGAAGAAGTAGTGTTGTCCTTCCAACGGAACGACAGTGCTGACTTTTGACATGCACACAGATAATGGGCCACAACAAAGCAAACCCACAGCAGAGTCAGTCGAAGTTTTGAAGAATATTGGTAGGTAGGTCATCACAGAGCAGACCACTGTAGTCCTGTTAGAGATTACACTATTGGTGGGCCACCAGAGGTGCAGACCCACTGCAGTCCTTGTAGAAATAATGGTACTGGTGAGTCATCAAAGATGTAGACCCACTGTAGTCCTCATAGAGGTGGCCAGCAGGCATCTGTTGTGACTGTGCAGGTGCACAATCACCATCGAAGAGTCTTGCGGACAATATAGCAAGTCCATAAACCACCACTTGTGTACTCACAAAACTTTTTGGAATATCCTTAGAACCAGCAATGCTGTTAACCAGTCCCTTGCTGAATTTTCAACACATGTGCAAGCACTAACAGTCCTCTTTTTTTTCACATATTGTGCATATACTATGACCAACAGAAATTTGTGCAGTGAAATGTATGCTTACAAGTGTGCTTAATTTGGTGAACTGGTGTCCATTACAATTTTATAACATGAGAATACAATTACAGAGATACAGAAAACATCATAAAAACATAATAATACAGATAACATTTGTAGTAATACAGGCTTTAGAAAAGAATAGAAATTGACTTATACACCAGTGTTACAGGAATTATGACATAAGTAAATATATAAAATAATGGGAATAGTTTTCGAAACATTAATATCACACATGAGCATTAAAACACAACAGAATTAATAATGTCTAACATCTTTACAAAGTAAATAACACATTATTAGAAAAATTCTACAACATATCTCTTATCATATAAAGACATAAAGACAGGAAGAACACAAATACACAAGCAATGCAGCAGCACAAAACAATTAACACAAACAGCAATGACAAAAAATGCAAATTGGCAAATCTAGCAGTAGTAAATCTAAATTAGCAGAGCAAATGCAACATCACAACTAATATGAGCCACTGTGCAGCAACAAGAAAAATAAATCAGTAGTAAAACTGGCTTAACAGAGTAATACAAAGTGAAATTCAGTAGCACTATGCCTGGCAAACAGCAGCAGCAAATGCAATAAGTTGTACCTAAATATGACAAAGCTGAAGCAGAAAAAACAGTACACTAAAGGCAACAATGCATATAAGGGAAATGTCTATTTACATCTTAATGTCTATGTAACTATAGTGGTGCACAACAAAAACTTGTTCTACAAAAAATTACCAAGTACTTGAAAAGAAAATTATGTATGCAGTAACTGTTGTTAACCCCTTCTTATTGTTCTTTCCATTCCAAGTGCTCCTTTTTCGAAGAATGTGGATCATAAAATTATTATTTAATAGATCTGTTGACAGAAAGTGTTCACATTAGCAAATGCATTTAATTTTATTTTATAAAACCAATGCTGCAACGCAGCTGGAAACCAGATATCAAATGAAATAAGCAACTATGAAAAGCAAAGCATAAAAATATCATTCAATAGTCATGTGACATTTCATAAGTTAGTAGAAATTCTCTCAACTCTCGTAGAAAGACACTTATCATAATCAGGTGTGCAGATGTAAGAATATTTCCCATCAGTTTATAAGCATTTCAGTAAGTAGCACAAAGTACGTGCTCCACAATATAATCATATGTTTCCAAGTAATGAGCGTGTCGTATTTGTGATGCTTTCTACAAAGGAATGTCAATAGCGAGGTTAATGGTCTCTCTTTTTTTCTCCACCTAATGACTTTTTCTCCAGCCAGGTGACACATCTGGGCGTCCACGACGCATTACGTGAAGGTCACTTAACTTTCTTACCGAAATATTAACGACAGCAGTGACAGTCTCATATTAAAAAAAATTTCGCAGGTCGAGAATTCGCGTTAGTAATGTGTAGAAACAAAATCCAATAAATATAACAGCGTCCAAAAAATTTTTGTCGGCATTGTAATACATTCACGAATTTACACACATTTCGTAACTCTTAAAGTACGATACTTGGTTCCCAACATCCTTTTCCACATACCAGAGTCGCTAACCACTACTCATTATTCCTTACCTTATTACACTTATACATATTCGTTGACACTTCTTCAATATTTCATCATAATAAATACATATCACAAGAAACATTCCTCAACAGCAGAATACACATTGTCATCATAATAATAACATCATAACACCTCAGTCAAATCTCAAAAACGTCGTAGCTTTCTGCAATAATTTCAAAACCTAAAAAACATTCTCTGCTCATTTCAGTAGTGTCATCTACCTCAAACGTACTTTAAAAATCATGATCCCATATCAAATACATCATTCAAAGCTCTCATAGTATTACAACGGTTCCGAAAAAATATGAACAGTTCACAAAGTACAGACAAAATAAAATTTCATAACTGTGAAGTTATCCAACTGCGTAATTACGTAAACATCTGTCACTGATGTAGTAAAATAAATGTTTGTCTCTCTCAGTTAAATGATCAAATAGCTGTGTAATTTATGTGTTAGAGAAATGTGGTACCGATGTGTAAAGTTGTATAAGCAAATACCATATTAGCTAGGGCTCCTTGTTCTTACCAAACACATGGTACACAAAGTAAGCGTGTACCCCCCTGAGGATTAATGTAATTATACCCTCAGGTGTTACAGATTACAGCAATGGAATGAAATATATTACGGAAGGCCTTTGTATCTTTTTAATTCAAAAATCTTTAAAAATAAATGTTTTAAGTACACAATTAATCACTCAAATACGTGTACTGTAGCGCTAAACTGTGCGTCTTGTAAGATAATTCTGTCAAAGTGTCGTAGTTACCGTCCCCTGTAAGCAAAGTTCTGCAGAAGTCAATGTACTTGCCTTGTAATAAACAAAAGGGAAATGCTATGCATATAGATACCATAGTTATTACATACATTACCGTAATCAAGAAAGTACTATACTGTAACTTATTGTTGTGCTACGGAAAAGGCTGTCTCATTGTAGCTATACCACAAAAGTTACTACTAAAACCTGTTTGACTTTCCAGAAGAATTCAGAAAAACTATGCAGATATAAAGCAGATACACCGCAAAAGCAACAATGTAAATTGTATCACACATTAGTAGCGCTGTGGTATAATTGTGTAGCTGTCAAAGAAACCAAATACTAAGTCATCTTTAATCTCACAGAAATTACTTCAAATAAAGAATGTCTTTTCAACTAAAACAAAATGTTGCATGAAAATCTCATTAGCAGTGCCGGTATATGTTCTAAGTATGGGAGTCTTATAGTCGTTACGTGATCATGCAATTAACAAGCAAGAATGTACAAATAACAACATTGTGTCGTCTGTTCACTATAACAATGCAATCGTAATTTCTGTTTAAATAAGTTCTCTTGGTTCTTAACTGGATATTTAACTTCAAAAATTGCAGATTATCTTTCAATAAACGGTTTTACATGTAAAATGTGGTGTAAACCTTTACCCTTTCTAGTGCACAGTGTTTCAACTTCAAAGTAATTATTATGTTGTATACATTGGTAAGGAATGCAAAAAAATTTTCTCAAGGTTAGCGTCTATGTTATTTTTCGGTGAGCCAACCAGCGCACCTGGCTACCTGCGGTGTGAGTCATTGTCTGTCTGTTTGTTGGCGCACGTCATTATTGGGATTTGGAGATCTAATTTCTACAAATTCACCTTGTCGAGAGAGCCCTGCCCTGTTTGAATCCCGCCAGTTCTGATGAAATTCAGGTCTGTCGTTTTGTCGGTAGTTTACATAGTTTCTTTTTTGTCGGTCGTGTGGTGGAGAATTTCTCCCGGAATCGTAACTGCGTGGTGGACCGTTGCGTTTGACGTTATTCTGTCTCCATTGATAATAATTATTTTGGTTTCCATATTGTCTGTTTCTCTGATTGCCTCTGTGATAGTCATTACCGCTGAGAGTTAATCTTTTCCTGTAATTATTACTACTCTGCCAACGGTTGTCATACGGTTGGTTTCTGTTTTGGTCACGATTTACGTTGTAAGAATAGCCTTGTCGTGTCCAGTTATTATTTCTGTCAGCGGGGAATTGTGACGGATGTGACCTATAATTGTTGTGTTCCTGTTTTCGCGTTCCGCAATTGTCAGTGTCAAGTTCCAATTCTTTCAAGAGTCCCTGAAAAGCTTCAATGTCGTCTTTGCAACGTCCTGCCAAAATAATGTCGTAAATGTTCAGGCAATTTGATTAAGCAAAAGCAGATGAGTTCTGAGGGGCTGTATGGGTTTGACAGGTATTGATTCCTGTGTAACATATCTTCAAAATGTTTCACAAGACTGTAAAATTCAGATTGTTCGAAATGTTTCATCATTATGATACTGTGTTTTACTCGGTCTTGTGTAGCTTGAGACCAATATGCTGAGAGGAAGGCATGATAAAATTCTCCTTCACTGTGACAATCGTGAATGACCGATCGCATTCTTTCAGCTGGTTCATTCTCTAAGTAGCCACACATAAATTCTAATCTGTGCTCTAATGACCAGTTGGGAGGAAAACAATGAGAGAATTGATGGAACCACGCTGGTGGATGAATGTCATTGCCAGAATTCTTAAATTTTTTCTATTTACGTGTAGCAATGAACAGCTTATAGTTAAAATCATATTGTCGGCGAGTCGCATATCGGTCATTGTTACGTCGTGTCGGCGGTTCCATCTCAAAATTCGGTGCACCTTGCCAGTTTCTTTCATAATTTCCGAAGTGCCGTATTTGTAAGTCGCTCTTCCCGTGTTGGAGCGCGAGTGTCCTCTGAAATATGTAATTTTTGTATTACTTGTGCCAACTGATCTTGTACTTCCCGGATTTCTCTTTTGTGTTGCGTATTAATTTGATTCTGATTTGGTTTGAATTTCTTAATTTGTTCATACTCTTCTGTGTCAGTGACTGCTACAGCTCTTGTGTCATTCAGACTATCATCTACCTTCGAAGATATGTTAGTGAACTGATGCGAAAGTTCGGCTACTTTCTCCGATAGTGTACTTATTTCCTCAGTGTGTTTTTCTGAACCACGTTTCAGAGTGTCCATTTGTGTTGAAATCGCATCTACTGTGTCCTTTAAGTTTTCCTGAGTTTTTGCAAGTTGTGTAACCGAATCGGTAGATGCAACTGAGTCAATTTAGCTTGCAAGATCTCATGAATTTCATGAACAATAGTTTGCAGTTCTTTTATGGCTGCTTCATGATTCTGTAATGTATTTTCATGCCGCGAAAAAATAGGTTGGAAATGCTCACAAATTTGTGTTTTTACGCCATTACAGACTTTCTGACATTTCGATTCGATTTTATGTAACTCAGTAGTTAAACCTTCATGCGTTTGTTCAAGTGTGGTGTGAAGATTTTGTTCCATTGCGTCTAACTGTTGCTGTGTTTGTCTCTGGTGTTATTCCATTGTGTCTAACTTTTGAAGATTTTGTTCCATGGTGTCTAACTTTTGAAGCTTTTGTCCCATTTGTTGCATTAATTGTAATAACAATGCACTGGTGTCTGAAACATGCTTCTCAGTGCTATTCGGCAGTGCATTTGAACCGGCAATATTCGCATTTTGAAAAGCAGAAAATGTGTCTTGACTTATTTGAGAAAACGGCGAGGACGCAAGACCTGAATCTACAGTATTTGCAAAATTGCGTCCTGTCATTTCGGAATCCTGAGGCGAGCTGTTGCCGACCAATCGATCGATAATTCTTCCCTGTTCACTAATTGTTTCACTGTCTATGCCATTATTTGCCGCCCGCTCCATTTCCCTGTGCACAATTACCAAATTACTAATTTGAATGCCTGTTAGTTCACTACACAGTGGTGCTGATAAGCTACGCTTGTCGTCACTATTATTTCTCAGTTTACTTTGGAGCCTAGTGTTACGTTTTTCACACGCCATTATTGTCACAATATTTCACACGATAACACAGAAAAGCACAATTTGAAGAGCAAAATAAGAAACACATTAACATAGCACCGAAAATAATATCTATTTAATTGCAAGCGCAGGTGCGAAGTACTTGGTGCAAATCTACATGCATGCCACAACCGTTTTACTGTTAAAACTACAACTACAAAGGAAATTCTCTCCATAATTACGTGCTAGCAATAAACAATAGCTACACTAATTACACAAACTACAAGAAAAAATCAGAAGATTCCAGTGAGGTATCCTCGGCTAAGGGTCGACAAATGAAACGTCCCCTTAGAAAAATTTATGAATGACTGTGCTGATAAACCTCTTACATTATTTGATTTTCAAACAACTGAACAGAACTCACGTACTCGGACATTTCACTCTTTACCTATTCTGATCAACACTAAACTGACACACAACATTTTTAGCGCAACGCAGTCTGACTTTTAATAATCCCTACAAAAGAATGGCCCTGACTAACATTAAACTATACCTTTCACAAATCACTTACCTCACAAAAATCTTCGTTACTCGAACTACTGCAATACAGCGAGCGCCATTACTGCCAGCTAAATAAAAGATTCAAACTACTGAAGGCACTAACTACTGATAGGCATAGTTAGCAAATGAAAGATTTTGATAGAGAACAAACAATGCATTTACCTTAATAGTGTTCAAAAGTCATCATATATATAGCAGTTCATGACATCCAGTCTTACAAATGTACAGACTGTGATGGACACACGTCCAGATCATCTGCTCCCAAAATTCCGCCATCTCTCTCCCCTCATCCACCACTGCTGGCGGCTCACCTCCAACTGTGAAACGCTACGCGCTGTTAACAGCCAACTGCCCAACACTACAATGGCGAATATTACTCCAACAATGCAAACCAACCACAGCCTTCACACAGCACAGTCAGTGATTTTCATATAGAGCGCTACATGGCGTTACCAACATAAAAACCTAAAGAGCCTACTTATAATATATATAATATTTAACTTGGACGTGGTTTCTTCCGCTACTGGATCTGCCGTCATATTACACGAGACAGCAGCCACTGCCTGTTGGATTCCTTGGATGACAGGTGGCACGTCAGCAAATTTTCCACTATTTCAAGCAGTTCCACACTCTACTGTTACCTCTTAAAGTCCACACTTCCTTCCTCACTTGGGCTAAGCAAGGTAGATTGTAGGAACAGTATCTTTATATGTATATACATGTATGTATGTATGTACTTCTTAGCTTGTACATGGTTGTTTCCGCTACTGGATCCACCCTTATACTACCCCAGTCAACAGCCATAGCCTGCTGGATTCCTTGGGCTAGGGCTAGTACATCACCAACTTTTCCACCATAGCAAGCAGTTCCATCCATCACTGTTACTTATATAAGTCCCCACTTGCCTGCTCACTTGTACCAGCAATGTAGATTCTTGTGACAGTATATATATATATATATATATATATATATATATATATATATATATATATATATATTCATTTTTTGAAGGTGGACAGATGATGTTGAGACGTAAAGTGATGAAAATGCATAAAAATAAATGCATTGAATTTTGTAATGTTTAAAATGGACAGCACTATGCCACAATTAAGACAGTGCAGTGAATGCATGAATGAAAAAAAGTTTTGAAAAATTCATGAAGATAAATTTCGAACTTGTGGACATCGTTATGCATGTAAAGATTGTGTTTCGAGACTTCGAAAAGTTAATGTTACATGCGAATGTGGTAGAACTAGAACCATAAAAATTTTATGCCTGTTGAAGAAGAAAGCAGATAATAGCATTCATTTATGGAAAATTAGTCATTTACTCTCGTTCACCACTATTTTCTTACGTTCACCTCTTTTTTTTACATTCGCCTCTTTAGTTTATTACGTTCACCATTATTTTCTTACATCCACCAAGATGAAATATGAATGATTTAGACCTGAAAATGCGTGAATTGTACGAGAATTGTATATATTTTGGAAAAGCTTTGGCGAATAAGAGAGCGAACGGAATGAGCGAGCTGTTAGCCAAATTTGAGCCAAAACCTACATAATTCTCCTGCTTTCGGAATCTCTAATACTGGTAAAATATGAAACACTGAATGTTTATTGCTGATTTTCCTGGATTGCATTCATCTAAATTGTCAAATTAGATGTATAAAAACAAAGATAATGACAGTTTGCGGGACTTCTTGTATGAAATCAGTTTATCTTTTCTGATTGAAGTGCAAAGTTTTTTGTGTCCTGGTACCTTACCACTCTTAGCTCCCCTCTTGCAAGTATTTCCATGTCTCTACTTGGAAGTGATACACTGCAGTCCCAGCGCACTGTATGTGCTTATATGCAATAGAATTAAATTCATGTTGGACGATGAAAATCAAGGAACAATCTCATTAAAAAGTGTGCCTGAAACTATTGCAGGATCTGCTAGTTTTTCCAGTGCTGTAAAATGATAAAGGAGGGGACGGAAAAACAGCTATAACTGTTTCTCAAAGCTTCACTACTTCAGCATATACTTGAAGGAAGGAGAAAAAGATTGTGTGTTGGTGAATGGATTATCAGTGGCTTGTCGCACTATTCTCACGTGACGTGTTCCTCATTTTACGTTTTCAGTATTAGTAAGTATCGTTATCTACTACGCTATATTTATTTACACCATTTTTGTTTTATGAGATTTTCTTCTGGCAGCACGTTGTTGGAACTGTTTCGGTTTGCTTGATCCTCTGTTCATTCTACTTTATTTTTCGGCGCTCCAATGTGTAATTATTACCCTGGAACGACTTTTTTTGTCTAATAATTGGTCGTGCTGATATAATCTATTAACACGATCATTTACAGACTCGCTGACTATCGGTTAAAAGTTATGTGAAATAAGCGTTTGTGCACTGGTCGCAACTGTCAGACTGCACCTTCCGCATCTTGTGGAGGGCGTTCACAGGCGGACGCACACCACTGCCGTTGTCCCCCCCGTTGCCACGCTGTCTGG
Source organism: Schistocerca cancellata (assembly GCF_023864275.1). NCBI lineage: Eukaryota > Metazoa > Arthropoda > Insecta > Orthoptera > Acrididae > Schistocerca > Schistocerca cancellata. Next base: position 1,044,768,120 of record NC_064627.1, on the reverse strand, counting down.
GCAGGTACTGGCACTCTTGTACTAGACAGAGAGCTAGGACTAACATCTGGACAATGGGGCGCTGTCAGTATGTTTATGCTAACAAATTACTGAAACTGGGTCTGCTTTATAGTACATGCAACCCAGATGTTTTATCATTCTGTTATTGAATCCATTGTGGTCGTCTCAGACAACACATGAGACCCTAGACCTGAGACACTGGACAAAGTGACGGGAATAATGTAAGTATAGTAGCTGACAAACCCGGCATTCATTTTCCCAACTTTCTATTAGAAAGGAAAACAAAAAGAACTGCATTTGCAGAGTAACATCGAAATAATTTCATATCCATGTCTTCATAAAAAGACCTTTGCAATTATCAAACAGTCATACAAAGAAATATGATAATGTTCAAATGATTATGTACAGTATCCAAATTAGGAAACATAGTCTGTAATATACAAATTCTCTTTAATGATTATTTAACTCAGAACTTAATTGTCAACTATATATCTATTTATATGTTGAGGCGACTGGCTGCAGCTCCTTTGCGTGACTACAAAGGGATTTTCTAAACGTTTACAAAATCGTCTGTATGGCAACGCCTCTTCATTGCTGTATAGACAGCTATCGTTTTCGCCTATAGCCATTTACATTTCGTAGTTTATAGTTGTCAAAAGCGTTGTCAGGTGTTGTCAGTGTGTGGGTGTTATGTTGACGAGTTGCGCAATGGATTGATCTGACAAGTACCCTTTGGCTCCTGCAAGAATCAATTTCCAACCCACACTACTACAGAAGTCAGACAGATGCTCCTAACGTACCAAAAAGAAATGCCTGAAAAACTTTCAGCAATAAATATCTTATGGAGTCGTCCACTCTAAGGAAAAGACACAAAAATATTCTATTTTCTTACGAAACTCGTGGGATACTTTTGTACTGGGGTATTACTAGTCAGTGTAAGAAAAACATTAAACGAACGGAAAATATTATTTATTGCAAAATTTAAGAAAAATCAAATGAAACTTTTATTTATAAACTGATACACAAATTTCCGGGTTCTTTTTGGAATAGGAGGTTACCTCTTACGGGTATGAATCCTGTTAATGACGTTTATGTACAAAGTTATCCCTTTTCTTTAAGAATGTTATTTACTCGACAGAATGGCTGAGAGCCGCGCCTACTCAACCTTGAATAATTATCCGATTGAATTTTTTTAGGTACGGTCGAGGCTGTCGCGTGAGAAATATAATGGAGTGACGTGAATGAAGTTTGTTATTTCTAATGGAGGAATGATGGGGATCGCCTACGCTGTAGCGCACAATACCGTGAGCTGCGACGACTGCTGCGTGCGTCGACCACCGCTCAAAAATAACAAAACTATCTCTTTCTATCTGGATTGACCTTCGCCAATCGAACTCTCACTATGCCTTGATGAAGTCAAAGACTGTATCTGCCCCTAGTCTAACTACTGACGTGGTACACCAGTCAGATAACCAGTCCACCTCGATGCCATTCAATGTTCGCTCGCAGGCACTAACGAATACTCTGTCTGTGTTCACAACGCACATTAAGTGTCGCGGGCAGCACAGTGAACAAACGCTTAATCGCGAGCGACTCAGTGCAGAGTATCACTCCGAGTGCACTCGCTCCTGCTGTGTGTTCCCGCTACAAGAGCGTCATCGAAACGACTTCCCTCCACGCAAAAAGTGAAAAGGGTATATCATCTGCTTTCTTTCCCTCACTCTTCCGGCTCATTGCATCTGAAATAGTCCACCAATCAGCGTGACTCTTACAAAGGGAGAATGGCTAAGCCGACCAATCTGGAAATATATAGCATCTGCGTTAGGAGTTAACTTTCCAATTGTGGTAACTCTGAAACTGTGCACTAGATCTGTCAAAAAAAAAATGTGTATGCTGGGGCTCTCCCAAACAATACAGCGGGTTTTGCTTTTAAGGTGAATACGCAGGCCATTATCCCTTTTCTATGGTCCACGAGCGGTCGGCCGGCCAGTGCAGCTGCGTGCTAACCCACCCTCCTACGGACTTTCCAGCGGGCTGGTTACCTACGCTGAACAAAAACTCCTGTGGCCGACGTGTCTTGAATGTTTGTGTACGCCAGCCTCGACTTTTTAATCTCGGTGTGCACTTGCGATTTATTTATTATACAGGGATATTACAAATGATTGAAGCGATTTCATAAATTCACTGTAGCTCCATTGATTGACATATGGTCACGACACACTACAGTAATATGTTGTCCTATTCATCCCGGAAAGTGCTCAGTCGAAATTTCAATAGCAAACCTCTACATGATGCACAACCCCTCTTTTGCAACATCTGTCAATGGAGTTTGTTGAGCATCTCTGTAATACTCTCGCACCAACTGAACGATCCCGTGACGAAACGCGCGGCTCTTCGTTGGATCTTCTCTGTCTCTTCTATCAGTCCAACCTGACATTGGTGAGCAATACTCAAGAAACGGGCGAACAAGGGCCTTGTAACCCACTTTCTTCGTTGATGAGTTAAAGTTTCTTAAGAGTCTTCCTATGAATTTCGGTCGGGCATCTGCTTTTGCTACTGTTTACTTTAAGTGTTTACTCCACTTAAAGTATCACTGGATAGCTGCTCGTAGATATTTTACTGTAGATACTGTTTCCAGCTATTTATCATCAATAGTGTAGTTGAGCAGTAGAGGATTTCTTTTCCTACGTATGCGCAATATGTTTCACTTATTTACGTTCAGGATCAACTGCAGGAGCCTGCACCATTCATCATTCCATGCAGGTCATTCTGCAAATCGATACCATATTCTGGCTTTATTACTTTCTTATAGACAACCGCATCATATTCGAAGACTTAAAGAGCTTCCGAGTCTTTGTACCACATCATTTATGTACATAGTAAACAGTACGGTCCTATCACATGTCCTATCACACTTATATGGCGTATTCCAGAATTACCTTTACATTTGTCGACTTTGTTGAGTTAAGAGCGACGTGTTGAATTCATTCGACAAGTGTCTTACGTCCAGTCGCAAATCTGGTCCGATACTCTGTAAACTCTTATTTTTGTCAGTAAACATCAGTGCGGAACGTTGTCAAATACCTTCCTGAAGTCAAGGAACACGATATCAACCTGAGCGCCGTTGCCTACAGCGCTATGTATCTCATGTAGGGACAAATTGAGCTGAGTTTCGAAAGATCTCTGTGCGCAGATCCGTATTGTAGAGGAGAATGTAGTTCCCCAAAAAAAAGTCACTCTTCTTTTTTAAGGGGCTCCGGAACGCCCTATACTTGCAATGTTAAAATAACGCTTATAAATTACATCTTTCCTCACAAAGTATTTGAGGTAGGAAGTTGAACTTTTTACAGATTATTTATTGGAATATGGGCTACAACTTAACACAGGGATTTTACAGAATTTTAGTTCAGTTATTAAAGATGATTTTTTTTCAATTGTAATGAAAATTCACAACATTTTTTGCAATTTTTTTATTTATATATTCAAAAATATACAGTTTTTTGGAAAAAGGCTGTGGTAAATTATTCAGAAGGTACTTTGTAACATTTACTGAAAGTTTGAAACAAATAAGTTTGGAAGATCCTTAGAAAACATGTAATTAGTATGAGAAAATAAAAGTTATGGGAATCGAGCGACAAAGATTGGATTAACTTTTTAGTGCATTCCAGGTCCGTAGGATGGATTATCTTCATCCTCTGCAAAGTCCTCCTCCAGCTTCCTCTTGTTCCTCCTCCTGTTTACTCTTGCTTGTATTTCTAGACTCTTTACAGCCCTATCTGCAGCCCGAAGGCGTTCCTTGTCTAAAGCAAGCATCGCTCATACCATGTTAGAACCTATCTTCATTCCCATATTTCTAAATACCTTGCACCTTACAATATTGCCATCATTGAAAGTCGCAACAGCAACTTTACTTTTACTCATTATTATACTTCAGCAAAACAGAGACTCAAGAAATAGAATTAATTACGAATATTTTCGAGATAACGACAGAGTAAATAAACATGAAACAATCGACAATCACACCAGCGATATATATTGAACCATCACAGGTTAGCCACAACACATACTTTATCTCACATCACTAAAATGTACCTGATGAACACGGACGTTAATAATAACACCATTTGACAGCAGGTTAACAGCGCCACAGTGGGTCACGCCCATGTAGAACACATTTCAAAAAAAATTTAAAAATAGTTGTAGTCTTCGGAATTGAATAAATTATATATCTATTAAAAGGTAATAGTCTGCAGATTCAGAAAACGCAAAAAAGTAAAAATTGAACTTTTCATGATTTTGAGCCTTTCCGGAGCCCCTTAATGCCACACAGAAATGAACTCAGAAAGTATATGGTGACAATCATTGAACCCTATGAAATAAAATGTTCATAACTTCTGAACGTTTCCGTTAGTATATTCAAACTGCACAGTTGGCTGCGGGCCATGATAGGAATTAATATGTGCATGCACGGTTTGGTTTAGGACGAAGCTCACTTTCATTTGGACGGGTTCCTCAATAATCAAAATTGGCTCATTTGGGGGACTGAGAACCCGCATTCCGCGGTCGAGAAGTCTCTTCACCGTCAACCGGTAACTTTGTGGTGTGCAGTGTCCAATCACCGAACAATCGGTACGATATTCTTTGGCGGCACGGTGACTACCGCACGGTACTCGAACGTCTTGAAATATTGGTTCACTCGCGTTACCGTCCGCCCCTGGTAGCTGAGTGGTCAACGCGACACACTGTCAATCTCAAGAACCCGCGTTCGATTCCCGGATGGCTCGAAGATTTGTCTCTGCTCAGGGAGTGGGCGTTGCGTTGTCCTAATCATCATCATTTCATCCCCATCGACGCGCAGGTCGCCGAAGTGGCGTCAAATAGAAAGACTTGCACCCGGCGAACGGTCTACCCGACGGGAGGCGGCCCTAACCACACGACATTTATTTATTATCCCCATTACCCAAAGTGACCCTGGTTTCAACAAGATATGGTTCACGCAAGACGTAGCTCGTCCCAATTAAGGACAAGGTGTACAGCAATAACCCCAAACCCACTGCTAAGCTGAAAATAACAATTCACGAGGGGTCATCGACAGCATCGGTGTTCCGACACTTCCACATCGTCGTCAATGATGACAGGCGTATCGAATATGTAATAACCTAATTCAGAATTTCTGTAGTGACGTTTACATGTCGAATAACGTGTCTGCACGCCGTAGTTTGTAACTAATTTATGATTTTTATGTAGTTCAATAATTGTCACCCTGTGAAAACCTCGCACTAAATATTATTCTCAGCGTGAAGCTTTATGAAGCTAGAAGGTTACAGCTAAGAAAAAGAAAAAAACTTCCAAATGCAAGATAGAAAATGATCATTCAAATTGTGCGTGGTCTCTTCTTCATGAAAGAATGCCTAGTCCACTTCTGAAGAGCTATATGTGGTATTGTCAAAATAATTCGAAAGTGTATTTGAGTGGGGCGTCGCATTTATGAAAATCAGCTTTGAACATTACCGCTGCTTAACAATGTGTATAGGTATTTGTGTGGGGATGCATTCTAACAGATGTACTTCTGTAATCGATAAAAACTGGACACGAGATATTCGAATTAGTCTATACTACTGAAACGTCCCCTTTTGATGAATTGTATACGAGACTGTGCTTAACCTGACACACATTATTTTTAGCGCAACGCAATCTGACTTTCAAAAATCCCTACAAAAGAATAGCCCTGACTAACATTAACCTATACCTTTCACAAATAACTTATCTCACCAAAAATCTTCGTTACTCGAACTACTGCAAAACAGCGAGCGCCACTACTGCCAGCTAAATAAAAGATTCAAACTACGGAAGGCACTAACTACTGATAGGCATAGTTAGTAAATGAAAGACTTTAATAGAGAACAAACAACGTATTTACCTTAATAGTGTTGAAAAATCATAATATACATGTTCATGACATCCAGTCTTACAAATTTCCAAACTCCGCCATCTCTCTCCCCACATCCACCACTGCTGGCGGCTCACCTCCAACTGCGCAATGCTACGCGCTGTTCACATCCAGCTGCCGCTGCCCAACACTACAATCGCAGACAACAATGCAAACTAGCCACAGACTGCACACAGCACAGCCAGTGTTTTTCATACAGAGCGCTATGTAACGTTGCCAATAAGAAAACATAAACAGCCTACTTACACTACCACTGACTAAAAGATACGTACTACTAGCGAACCCGGCATGCTTCTCATCTTCCAAATATGTATATGAATTAAATATACATCTTAATCTGCTTCTCCCCCCCTCTTTTTTCCAGCTCCTCTTCCCCCCTCTCTTTGTACATCTTCCCTCCCTCCCCTCTCTCTATCCATCACCTCTTCCCCCTCTCTCTGCTCATTTCCTCCGCCCCCTTATCACCACCTCATCCCTCCGCCTCTCTCTCTCTCTCTCTCTCTCTCTCTCTCTCTGTCTCTCTCTCTCCAACTCGTCCATCCCCTTCTCAATGTACATTCCCGAAGTCCATTGTTTATTGTTATTGCCAATGAATCTTTGATTGGAAATTCAAGCCACTGGGTAGATCGGTTTGGAGCGTTTGTATACGAGCTATGACAGACCTCTCCTACCGATAGATGTGGGAAGACAGTAGCTTCATTAACAGAAATACGCATTGTTTTAAAATGCAAACTAATAGGATTACAAATTTCGGATGAATCAGATTTTGAAGTAGTTTGTTAATCATAAGCCGAAAAGCAATTGAAACGTCCCCTTAGAAAAATTATACATGACTGTGCTTAAACTGGCACACAGTATTTTTAGCGCAATGCAATCCGACATTTAAAAATCCCTACAAAAGAATGGCCCTGACTAACATTAACCTATACCTTTCACAAATCACTTACCTCACCAAAAATCTTCGTTACTTGAACTACTGCAATACAGCGAGCGCCATTACTGCCAGCCAAATAAAAGATTCAAACTACTGAAGGCACTAACTACCGATAGGCATAGTTAGCAAATGAAAGATTTTGATAGAGAACAAACAATGTATTTACCTTAATAGTGTTCAAAAGTCATTATATATATATATATATATATATATATATATATATATATCAGTTCATTACATCCAGTCCTACAAATTTCAAAACTCTGCCATTTCTCTCCCCACATCCACCACTGCTGGCGGCTCACCTCCAACTGCGCAACACTACGTGCTGTTAACAGCCAACTGCCCAACACTACAATGGCCAACAACAATGCAAACAAGCCACAGACTGCACACAGCACAGCCAGTGATTTTCATACAGAGCGCTACGTGGCGTTACCAATATAAAAACCTAAACAGCCTACTTACATAGCCCCCATGCTCCCCACAAAAAATTTTACAAATTGTTTTGGGCACTGGCCAATACAGATTTGAAAAAAAATTTCATAATCGTAATTAAAATAACAAAGAAATCAAATGCACACACTTATTGATACAATGTTGGTCAAAAGCTAAAATTTTCTCACAGTCCATAAAGATAGTCCTGATCATTCATCATAATAGTAATTACAGTTTTTTTCACAAGTCTCATTAGTGAAAGAAATTGCACTCAGAAGTAGTGGATTTCCATGCAGTCTTGAAGAAGTAGTGTTGTCCTTCCAACGGAAAGACAGGTCTGACTCTTGACATGCAGACAAGTAATGGGCCACAACAGAGCAAACCCACAGCAGAGTCAGTGGAAGTTTGGAAGAATATTGGTAGGTAGGTCATCACAGAACAGACCCACTTTAGTCCTAGTAGAAATTATGGTATTGGTGGGCCATCAAAGGTGCAGACCCACTTCAGTCCTTGTAGAGGTTATGGTATTGATGGGCCATAAAAGGTGTAGACCTACTGTAGTCCTTGTAGAGAAGGCTAGAAGCCATGTGTTGCGACTGTGCAGGTGCACAATCACCATCGAAGAGTCTTGTACTATATAGCAAGTCCATAAATCACCACTTGTGCACTTACAAAGTTTTTTTTTAATTGTCCTTAGAACCATCAATGCTGTTATCCAGTCCCTTGCTGAATTATTAACACAGGTGCGAACACTATCAGTCCCTACTTCTCACATATTGTCCATATACTATGACCAACAGAAACATGTGCAGTGAAATGTAACTTACAAGTTACTTAATTTGATGAACTGGTGTCAATTACAATTTGATAACATAAGAATACAATAACAAAGGTACAAAATACATCATTAAAGAACATAGCAATACAGATAACATTTGTAGTAAAACAGGCTTTACAAAAGAATAGAAATAAACAGATACATCAGTGTTACAGGAATTATGACATAAGTAAATATATAAAATAATGAGAATATTTTCGAAACATTAATTTCACACTTGAGCATTGAAACAGAACAGAATTAATAATGTCTAAACATCTCTACAAAGTAAATAACATATTATTAGAAAAATTCTACAACATAACTCTTATTAGGTAAACAAAAGATAGGAAAAACACATTTCACATAGCATACTAACACAGAAGTACAGGACAGGGATTGTTTCCAGTGTGACATTTGGTACTGCAGTCCAACCCAAAACTTCATTCTGTAGAGCTTTCCTCTTATTTCAACATTTGTTTCCACCAAAAAAATCCTATCCAAGCATGCTTTCTGTATTCTGTTCACATCCTCTTTCAAAATACTTTTTTGGCCAAACATTTTTCTTGTAGCTTCTCAACGCATTTCTTCCAATTCATCACAACTCGTTCTCTTATATAGCCTACCCCATCTTAAGCTAACTTAAATCTACTGAGCTCAGATGCATAAACTAAGGGACGAGGCAATGCAGCAGCACAAAACAATTAACACAAACAGCAATGACAAAAAAATGCAAATTGGCAAAGCAAGCAGCAGTAAACGTAATAACTTATATCCAAACACGACAAACCCACAAGCAGAAAAAATAGTACACTAAAGACAACAATGCAAATAAGGGAAATGTATATTCACATCTTAATGTCTATGTAATTAAAGTGGAGCACTACAAGAAGTTATTCTACCAAAAAAATTACCTAGTAGTTGAAAAGAAAATTATGTATGAAGTAACTGTTATTAATCGCTTCTTATTGTTCCTTCCTTTCCAAGTGCTCCTTTTTCGAAGAATGTGGATCATAAAATTATTATCTAACAGATCTGTTGATAAAAAGTGTTCACATTAGCAAATGCATTTAATTTTCTTTTATAAAACCAATGATGCAAGACACCTGGAAAACAAATATAAAATAAAATAAGCAACTATGTACAAAGTAAAGGATAAAAATATCATTCAATAGTCATGTTACATTTCATAAGTTAGTAGAAATTCTCTCAAGACACTTGTCATAATCAGGTGTGCAGATGTAAGAATATTTCCCATCAGTTCATAAGCATTTCAATAAGTAGCACAAAGTACGATATGTTTCCAAGTAATGAGCGTGTCGTATTTGCAATGCTTTCTACAAAGGAATGTCAATAGCGAGGATAATGGTCTCTTTTTTTCTCCACCTAATGGCTTTCTTTTGTCAGACAACTATCTCCCAGCTGGGCAACCCAAAACGCATTACGTCAAGGTCACTTACCTTTCTTACCGAAATATTTACGACAGCAGTTTCCGCTACAGTGGCAGTCTCATACAAAAAAATTTCGCAGGTTGAGAATTTGCGTTAAAAATGTGTAGAAACAAAATCCTATAAATATAACAGCGTCCAAAAAATTTTTGTCAGCGTTGTAATACATTCACGCATGTACACACATTTCATAACTCTTAAAGTACGATTCTTGGTTTCCAACATCCTTTTTCACATATCAGAGTCCCTAACCACTACTCATTATTCCTTACCTTATTACCCATATACATATTCATCGACACTTCTTCAATATTTCATCATAATAAATACATATCATAATAAACATTCCTCAACAGCAGAATACACATCGTCATCGTAATAATAACATCATAACACCTCAGTCTCATCTCAAAAACGTCGTAGCGTTCTGCAGTAATTTCAAAACTTAAAAAACATTCTCTGCTCATTTCAATAGTGTCATCTACCTCAATCGTACTTTAAAAATCATGATCCCAATGAAATGTATTATGGAAAACCTTTGTATCTTTGTAATTCAAAAATCTTTAAAAATAAATGTTTCAAATACAAAATTAATCACTCAAATACGTGTACTGTAGCGCTAAACTGTGCGTCTTGTTGTAAGATAATCTCTGTCACTACTTAAGTGTAAAAAATGTGCCAAGTGTCGTAATTATCGTCGTTCGTTAGCAAAGTTCTGTAGAAGTCAATGTACTTACCTCGTAATAAACAAAAGCGAAATGCTATCCGTATAGATATCGTAGTTATTATGTACAGTACCATACCAAGAAAGTGCTATACTGTAACGTATTGTTGTGCTAAGAAAAAGGCTATCTCATTGTAGCTATACCACAAAAGTTACTACTAAAACATGTTTTACTTTCCAGAAGAGTTCAGAAAAACTGTGCAGACATAAAACAGATACACCGCAAAAGCAACAATGTAAATTGTGTTACACATTAATACCGTCGTGATATAATCGTGTAGCTGTCAAAGAAACCAAATGCTAAGTCATCTTCCATCTCACAGAAAGTACTTTAAATCGAGAATGTATTCTCAAGGAAGCCAAAATGTTGCATTAAAATCTCGTTAGCAGTACTCTTATATGTTTTAAGTATGTGAGCCTCATAGTCGTTACATAATCGTACAACTAACAAGCAAGAATGTACACACACAATAACACTGTGTCGTCTGTTCATTATAACAATGCATTCGCAATTACTGTCTAAATATGTTCCCTAGGTTCTAGACTGAATAGTTAACTTTATAACATAGTTGCATGTTAACAGCTTCCAAGTCTGACGAAGGGTACTAGTTAAAATTTTTTTAGCAAAGACTAAGTTAAAAATCAGATTATCTTTCAATAAACGGTTTTACATGTGAAATGTGGTGCAAATTTTTTACCCTTTCTAGTGAGCAGAGTTTCAACTTTAAAGCAATTATCATGTTGTATACGTCGATAAGGAATCCAAAAAATTTTTCTCAAGGTTAGCGTCTATGTTATTTTTCTCTGAGCCAGCTGGCGCACATGGCTGCCTGCGGTGCTAGTCATTGTCTGTCTCTTTGTTAGCGCGCGTCGTTATTGGGATTTGGAGGTCTAACTTCTATAAATTCACCTTGTCGAGAGGGCCCTGCCCTGTTTGAATCCCACCAGTCCTGATGAAATGCAGGTCTATCGTTACAATTATATCGTCTGTCTTCATGTCGGTAGATTGTATAGTTTCTTTGTTGTTGGCCACGTGGTGGAGAATTTCTCCCTGAATCATAACAACGTGCTGAACTGTTGCGTCTGAAGTTATTCTGTCTCCCTTGATAATAATTATTTTGGTTCCCATATTGTCTGTTTCTCTGATTGTCTCTGTGATAGTCATTACTACGGAAATGCGATCTTTCTCTGTAACTATTATTACTCTGCCAACAATTGTCATATGGGAGGTGTCTGTTTTGGTCACGATTTACATTGTAAGAATAGCCTTGTCGTGTCCAGTTATTATTTCTTTCAACACGGAATTGCGACGGATGTGACCTGTAATTGTTGTGCTCCTGTTTTCGCATCCCACGATTGTCAGTGTCAGTTTCCAATTCTTGTAAGAGTACCTGAAAAGCTTCAATGTCGTATTGGCAACGTTCTGCCAAAATAATATGTCATAAATGTTCAGGCAATTTGATTAAGCAAATGCAGATAAGTTCTGAGAGGCTGTATGGGTTTTACAGGTACTGATTCTTGTGCAACATGTCTTCAAAATATTTCACAAGACCTGAAAAGTCAGATTGTTCGAAATGTTTCATCATTATGATGCTATGTTTTACTCGGTCTTGTGTAGCTTGAAACCAATATGCTGAAAGGAAGGCATGATAAAATTCTCCTTCACTGTGACAATCGTGAATGACCAATCGCATTCTTTCAGCTGGTTCATTAAGTAGCCACACATAAAGTCTAATCGGTGCTCTAATGCCCAGTTGGGAGGAAAACAATGAGAGAATTGATGGAGCCACGTTTGTGGATGAATGTCGTTGCCAGAATTCTTAAATGTTTTGAATTTACGTGTAGCAATGAACAGCTTATAGTCAAAATCGTCATGTCGGCGAGTCGCATATTGGTCACTGTTACGTCGTGTCGGCGGTTCCATCTCAAAAATCGGTTTTTTTATTACTTGTATTACTTTATTTTTGTATTACTTGTACCAACTGATCTTGTACTTCCCGGATTTCTCTTTGGTGTTGCGTATTAATTTGATTCTGATTTTGTTGGAATTTCCTAATTCTTTCGCACTCTTCTGTGTCATTAAAGACTACCTGTTTTGTGTTATTCAGATCATCATCTACCTTCGTAGATAAATTATTTAGCTGATCCGAAAGTTCAACTACTTTTTCTGATATGGAACTGATTTCCTCCATGTGTCATTCTGAACCCATTTTCAGAGTATCTACTGTGTCCTTTAAGTTTTTGCGTAACCGAGTCAGTTTTAGCTTGCAAGGTCTCATGATTTTCATGAACAATAGTTTGCAGTTCTTTTATGGCTGCTTCGTGACTCTGTAATGTATTTTCATGCCGCGAAGAAATAGGTTGGAAATGCCTAGAAATTTGTGTTTTTACATCATTACAGACTTTTTGACATTTCGATTAAATGTTATGTAACTCAATAGTTAAATCTTCACGTGTTTGTTCAAGCGTGGTGTCTAACTTTTGAAGATTTTGTTCCATTATGTCTAACTTTTGAAGCTTTTGCTGTGTCTGTCTCTGGTGTTGTTCCATTGTGTCTAACTTTTGTAGCTTTTGTCCCATTTGTTGCATTAATTGTAATAACAATGCACTGGCGTCTGAAACATGTTCCTCAGTGCTATTCGGCAATGCATTTGAACCGGCAATATTCGCATTTTGAAACGCAGGAAATGTGTCTTGACTTATTTGAGAAAACGACGAGGACACAAAACCTGAATCTACAGTATTTGCAGGATTGTGTCCTGTCATTTCGGATTCCTGAGGCAAGCTGTTGCCGACCGATCGATCGATAATGCTTCCCTGTTCATTAATTGTTTCACTGCCTACACCATTATTTGCAACCCGCTCCTTTTCCCTATGCACAATTACCAAATTACTACTTTGAACATTAGTTAATTCATTACACGGTGGCGCTAACACACTGCTTTCCTCTTCACTGTCATTTCTCAGTTTACTTTGGAGCCTAGTATTAAGTTTTTCACACGCCATTATTGTCACAATATTTCACACGACATCACAGAAAAGCACAATTTAAAGAGCAAAATAAGAAAACACATTAACATAGCGCTGAAAATAATATCTACTTAATTGCAAGCGCTGCTGCGAAATACTTGGTCCAAATCTACATGCATGCCACAACTGTTTTACTGTACAACAATGAAAACTACAACTACAAAGGACATTTTCTCTACAATTACACACTAGCAATAAACAAAAGCTACACTAATTACACAATCTACAAGAAAAAATCAGAAGATTCCAGTGAGGTATCCTCGGCTGAGGGTCTACATATGAAACGTCCCCTTAGAAAAATTATACATGACTGTGCTTAAACTGACACACAGTATTTTTAGCGCAACGCAATCTGACTTTTAAAAATCCCTACAAAAGAATGGCCCTGACTAACATTAACCCATACCTTTCACAAATCACTTACCTCACCAAAAATCTTCGTTACTCGAACTACTGCAATACAATGAGCGCCACTACTGCCAGCTAAATAAAAGATTCAAACTACTGAAGGCACTAACTACTGATAGGCATAGTTAGCAAATGAAAGCTTTTGATAGAGAACAAACAATGTATTTACCTTAATAGTGTTCAAAAGTCATTATATATATATATATATATATATATATATATATATATATATATATATATAGCAGTTTATTACATCCAGTCTTACAAATTTCAAAGCTCCGCCATTTCTCTCCCCACATCCACCACCGCTGGCGGCTCACCTCCAACTGCGCAACGCTACGCGCTGTTAACAGCCAACTGCCCAACACTACAATGGCCAACAACAATGCAAACCAGCCACAGACTGCACACAGCACAGCCAGTGATTTTCATACAGAGCGCTACGTGGCGTTACCAATATAAATACCTAAACAGCCTACTTACACCATAAATACAGCTTTCTTGATTTCTGTTAAAACTGACTGCGAGGGAGAATATATATACTTTCTCCTTGCATATCATTTTCAACAAAAACTATCTTTTCAACAAAAACTATACGGGGTGAGTCACTAATTATTGCCAGCTACAATAACTCCGAAAGTATAATAAGAGCTGAAAAGTATGTAGGATAAATGTTGCATGGGACAATGGGGGCCATAATATGACATTGGCTTTTTGTTGCTTGGTGGAGTCACATCTGAGATATGGTGAACTTTGTTTTTTTTAAAAATGGTATGTTATGGTTTGGTACTCATTTTCTGATAGCAGCTATCGAGACGAATCCAGTGATGCGTAACAGTAAGGTCTTTGAAGGTCAACGAAGGTCAACAGGTGCATGAAGGTCCATTTACAGGTGTTCGAAGTGATGACCGTTGGTATCAATGCTGTGCTGCAATCTTATCATGGATTGAGTGGTATTCCTTATCATTTCGGCAGTTATCGAAGCACATGCTCTGACGATTCTCTCCCGTATATCGTCCAAATAGTAAATATTCATCGATAACGGTGTATCGATCTAACTTTCCATTGACATGTAATTCCCATTCGACGGTTTCGGAATCCAACACTAATAGAAACGGTAAGACTAGTACCGCCGAATCAAAAGAATGTGAATGATCGATATGCTTCTCATTTTGGGGAATGCCAACGAAATTCAGTAAGAGCTAGAGACTTATACGCTGAAAGATATTCTCAATGTACTCACCCCAAACGTCGTACATTTAAATAATTGTATGATAAACTGAGAACAACTGGATCTTTAACGCATCAGAAACATATCCGGCAAAGGAAAGTTACTAACGAGGAAACGAAAATTGGTACTCTTGCCTCTGTGGTTCGAGATCCTTGCGATAGTTCGCGTCAAATCGCAAGGGAATCTGGCATGAGCTAGAGTAGTGTTGTTCGTGTTCTGCATCGCCATATATACCATCCTTACCATATCAGTCTCCACCAAGAATTAACCAGTACTGATTGTATGCGTCGCATTGAATTCTGCCAATGGGCTCAACTTCAGATTCAGAGGGATGACACATTTATCAATTTGATTTTACTTACTGACGAGACTAAATTCACGAATCATGGAAATGTTAATTTGCGTATCATACATTATTGGACAACTGATAATCCCTGTTGGCTGCCGCAAGTTGCACACCAAAAAAGAGTGGTCGGTGAATGTATGGTGTGGGCTTCTGGAGGACAGAATTATAGGCAACTACACTCCTGGAAATTGAAATAAGAACACCGTGAATTCATTGTCCCAGGAAGGGGAAACTTTATTGACACATTCCTGGGGTCAGATACATCACATGATCACACTGACAGAACCACAGGCACATAGACACAGGCAACTGAGCATGCACAATGTCGGCACTAGTACAGTGTATATCCACCTTTCGCAGCAATGCAGGCTGCTATTCTCCCATGGAGACGATCGTAGAGATGCTGGATGTAGACCTGTGGAACGGCTTGCCATGCCATTTCCACCTGGCGCCTCAGTTGGACCAGCGTTCGTGCTGGACGTGCAGACCGCGTGAGACGACGCTTCATCCAGTCCCAAACATGCTCAATGGGGGACAGATCCGGAGATCTTGCTGGCCAGGGTAGTTGACTTACACCTTCTAGAGCACGTTGGGTGGCACGGGATACATGCGGACGTGCATGTCCTGTTGGAACAGCAAGTTCCCTTGTCGGTCTAGGAATGGTAGAACGACGGGTTCGATGACGGTTTGGATGTACCGTGCACTATTCAGTGTCCCCTCGACGATCACCAGTGGTGTACGGCCAGTGTAGGAGATCGCTCCCCACACCATGATGCCGGGTGTTGGCCCTGTGTGCCTCGGTCGTATGCAGTCCTGATTGTGGCGCTCACCTGCACGGCGCCAAACACGCATACGACCATCATTGGCACCAAGGCAGAAGCGACTCTCATCGCTGAAGACGACACGTCTCCATTCGTCCCTCCATTCACGCCTGTCGCGACACCACTGGAGGCGGGCTGCACGATGTTGGGGCGTGAGCGGAAGACGGCCTAACGGTGTGCGGGACCGTAGCCCAGCTTCATGGAGACGGTTGCGAATGGTCCTCGCCGATACCCCAGGAGCAACAGTGTCCCTAATTTTTTGGGAAGTGGCGGTGCGGTCCCCTACGGCACTGCGTAGGATCCTACGGTCTTGGCGTGCATCCGTGCGTCGCTGCGGTCCGGTCCCAGGTCGACGGGCACGTGCACCTTCCGCCGACCACTGGCGACAACATCAATGTACTGTGGAGACCTCACGCCCCACGTGTTGAGCAATTCGGCGGTACGTCCACCCGGCCTCCCGCATGCCCACTATTCGCCCTCGCTCAAAGTCCGTCAACTGCACATACGGTTCACGTCCACGCTGTCGCGGCATGCTACCAGTGTTAAAGACTGCGATGGAGCTCCGTATGCCACGGCAAACTGGCTGACACTGACGGCGGCGGTGCACAAATGCTGCGCAGCTAGCGCCATTCGACGGCCAACACCGCGGTTCCTGGTGTGTCCGCTGTGCCGTGCGTGTGATCATTGCTTGTACAGCCCTCTCGCAGTGTCCGGAGCAAGTATGGTGGGTCTGACACACCGGTGTCAATGTGTTCCTTTTTCCATTTCCAGGAGTGTATTTCATCGAAGGAAATCTTAATGTTAGGAAGTAAACCACATTCCTGCAAGAAACATTAGTTCTGTTATTGGAAGAAATACCTTTAGGATCAAGGAACAGAATGTGGTATCAACAGGATGGGTGTCCGGCACATTTTTCGCTGAAGGCTGGAATTGTTGCACAGACAATTGGTAAATCGTTGGATTGGACGCGGAGGAGATGTTTCGTGGCCGGCTTGTTCCCCAGAGTTGACGCCTCTGGATTTTTTCTTGTGGGGATTCGTACATGACATTGTTTATAAAGCACCAGTCCATCTTCTGTACTTTGAAACACAACTCTCCTAATGAACAAGCGCTTGTTGATCTTCTCTACTTTGAAACACAATTCATCCACTCTACTTTGAAACACAACTCTCCGAATGAACACGTGCTCATAACTTTTGAGGTATGCATTTTAGAGCATAGGTCTACTGGACTTTTTTTCTTTTTTTGGTCCATACTACCACTTCCAAAAACATGGAAAGCAAAGAGCTTGCAGTAGAAGAGATTTGTTTCATAGTATCTAAGATCAAGAATTGCTCATAGCTGTCACAGTACACGTTTTAGAACCCATGTTTACTTGACATTTTTGTTCTGAATGATCATTCCATTCCTATCCCTGATTATTGACCATCACTTTTGAAACAATGTGGATACGATTTACTTCCAAACGTTTATTAGATTATCGTGTAGAAATTGGAAACAAAGCAACGAAGAACGTTTTTCGAGATTTTTTGGTAACAACTTTCAACAACGACTTGTAAGTATAGAGTAGTAGACGTATCTCCTGGAACACCGTGTATTTTCTGCTGTTCCGCTTACAAAATTACCGCTGACAGACAATAGCTGCAGATATTTGTTACACATGGCGTTCAAAAGTTACAGTGAACAACGTAAGTTCTCACATTGAAATTGTACTTCGGTTGCTCTAAATTAACAATTTTTTTTATTTGTCCGTTCATGTAAGTGACAAAGAACTGTCCTCCAGTAAATCGCAACTACACTTCTGCGATCGCGCGCACATGTGCCACCTAACTAAGCCTATTTGGGCCGAGCAGATAGCATTTCGGAGCCCCTACCACTCACTGGACACTGCGCATGCGCACCGGCGGCCAGCTACCGGCTGGTGCAGTTATCGCCGCTATTGACGCTCCCAAATGGCTCTCCATTTCAGTGCTCCGGTCTACCGCTCCATCGGAAATTCACACACGGACGCACAGAATTAAGCTGGCACAGTAGTTCGAAAATCCTCTAGAGAGAAACGGGCGGAAATAGATACAGGCCAACGAAAATGTTCGGGTGTTGTGAAGCGACAATGGATGAAAGCGTATACAGCGCAGTCGAAAAGACATGAATCCCGGGTATGTAACGACTGGTGGTACACATTATTTGTTCTGTTTTCAGAAGTTTCTCGTCGGTTTTTATCAATCAAAAAGTAATTTATTACACGAGCTGAAAAAGCACTGATTCAACAGTTGTTCAGTTCTTATTAATTACATTTTAGTTCTTAGTTAGTTAGTTCTGTAGACGATTAGAAATATTTTTTTTTATTGAAAAGAGGTGGAACGAGTCTGTTTACACGGCATGTATGCACTAGCTCACCAGAATTATTCGGACATCTATTAGTGGACATTAATATGGGTTGTATCCACCTTTCGCCTTTATGACGTCTTGAACTTTGCTGGAAACAATTTCAAAAAGGTGTTACAATGGCTGTGGAGGAATGGCAACCCAGCCTTCTTGAAGAGCCGAAACGAGAGAAGGTAATGATGTTGGGCCCTAGAGTCTGGCGCGAAGTCGACGTTCTAACTCATGCAGTCCACAACAAACTGCCATATAGTAACCACCAAATTTGTGGCTACTGTATGGTAGCTTGTTTTGCAGAACAGCGCTGCTGACAAGATGACTCTTCCATATGCTGTTATTTATATATATTTGACGATGCTGGTGCTGATTTTGTCTTTAACATTTGACGATGCCACTATGGCTCCAGTACATTAGGACATGTTTTTATAAAACAGGTATGCCCTGTCGTACTTAAAGCGCACAAATTCACATGTATATCATTAGTACTTTTCATTTTGGTCTATTTATTGTTTTAAGCTGTAGAAAATCTGCTAGTTTATTTATGTTTTTCCCATATTTTGTTGCAGATTTGAAGAATGTCATTATAGACTGAAACTGGTAGTCTGATGACAAAAATTTTGTGACCATATATTGTTAACATCGAGTATAGATTTAAGTGTCAGGAAGTCATTTCTGAAAGTATTTGTATGGAGTGTAGCCATGTATGGAAGTGAAACATGGACGGTAAATAGTTTGGACAAGAAGAGAATGGAAGCTTTCGAAATGTGGTGCTACAGAAAAATGCTGAAGATTAAATGGGTAGATCACATAACTAATAAGGAAGTATTGAATAGGATTGGGGAGAAGAGAATTTTGTGGCACAACTTGACCAGAAGAAGGGATCGGTTGGTAGGACATGTTCTGAGGCATCAAGGGATCACCAATTTAGTATTGGAGGGCAGCGTGGAGGGTAAAAATCGTAGGGGGGGACCAAGAGATGAATACACTGAGCAGATTCAGAAGGATGTAGGTTGCAGTAGGTACTGGGAGATGAAGAAGCTTGCACAGGATAGAGCTGCATCAAACCAGTCTCAGGACTGATGACCATTACAACAGCAACAACAACATATGTAAAGTAAAGGCAATTTAATTATAAATTAAACATGCGAATTGTGCAATGGTGTACATGTGCTGTTTTCTGCGTAATTCTCTACTGTAACAACTGTTATAAACGAAATAAAAGACGTATTAACTGATTAATGATTGAAACTTTACAGCTGGGGTGGCCAAGAATTTGGCTCATGAGCCGTGCCCTGGCTCGCCTGCCACAGCGCCCAACCCAGCTGTACACTTCTCCCACCGCAACGCCACGCCACACTGCCTGAATGGGTGGAGGAAGGGGTAGAGGGGAACCCGCAAACACAGTGTATTTAGATGGCAATGCAGTTACAGTGCATACAACTTGGTTTCATACCTCATATTTTTCAACAAAAAGGACCACAAACGAAACAAATTTTCAGTATTATTTCTTTTTGGTGCACTTAACGTATAATGTAATTTTATCTGGTAAAAATTCTCGGCGTATGGGCATACACAGACAATATCACAGATTTTCGCAATCAAGATGCCACACAATCGTGACTTATTTAGTTTCATAACCAAAAACCCTCTTTCACACTCTTTTGTTGATCAAAAAACTGTAGCACTTTTACAGCCTCATTAGGGAGACATCGAACGTCTATCTGAGAAATACAATACAGACATCCTCGACAGTTTTCAGGTAAAAGGATTTGACTTTAAAACAGGAATAACATCGAAGATGCACAAGGGACTCGCAACTGAAATGGCAAACGGCCTCTAAAACAGCTCCAAAATAGACATAAGATTCGCAGTGTCCTCAAAACGTTTAGAAAACTATCATTATAATTCTTTCGAGGCAACAGTGAATTCTTCAAATCTCGCGTTTTCTTCAACACCAGTGAACTATGAGAAATGGGCTGCATTTGGTCATAATTGTTCCTTCTACAGTGCAGTTTTCTGTGTAAATACATCCCCATCAAATCAGAAATAAGCTGTTTCTCACATTGCACTATCTTACTATGAGCAGTATGAGGTCAAATTCAGTTAAAATGCGAGTCTGCAATCTATTCTGGGTGTTCTAATTTTCGTTACTGCAGTCCTTCTTAAATTTAACAATAACTGAATTTGAATTTAAAAATCGTTCCGGATATGCTCCATGACTTAACCAACGTACTTTCCAGTAATACAGGTACTCTCCATATTCTCATGCAGTTCCATCGAAAACTATTGCAACTGACAGCGAAATAATGTGTGCGACTTCAGCCGTTTTGCTATTTGCAGCACCAATTTCTTCACGTGCTCAAGCCAGAAAATTTAGTACAAAGTGCTTCTTGATGTACAGAATAATGAATCCCATTTGTCAATCATTGTCATTTTTTTCTCTTAAATTGTAAACTAAATCTTTAAATCTCCTGTAATGTCATTTTATAGCAAATCTGCATTGCCCATTGATTATGCGACTGCAAAATATACGTTGAGAATCCTCAGCCCTCTCTTTTGCTATTCCCAATCATTTTTAAAAGCATGTGATGACAGATCTCTTGACTGGCTCTCTTTTATGAGAAGAGCCACTGGACCTGTGAAAGTCCTTCATACAACAAACAAATAGCGAAGGTTAAACACCCCTGACATCACGCTTCTCCTGAACTGAAGAGAGCTGTGCCGACCGCTAAATGCCACACCGCAGTACTAAGTGTAATGTGCACACTACCGAGTACTTCCGAGGATGGCCGAAAAAAGGCGAAATGGACCGAGACTTAGACGGCATGAAGCAGGTACATCGGGCTCGCGTGCTGTTTGGCATTCTATGGCCGGGCCTGGCTTACATAAGCCTATGTCCATGGTAGGACAACTATACCAAAAAAAGAAACTGTGCTCACTCAACAGCTGACTTGATCTTATGCTTCAATTAAAAATAAACATTTCTGCTTAATCTTCATTCTCCTCTGCCGTTCTGGACAATGAGGTATCTAGTGCTTGCTAAGCAGTCAGTAATTTCGTTTTTTGAGTGTCACGAACGTACTCTAATATACACGCAGAAGCATACACTCTGATCGTTTCTCACTTACTTTTTAAGTTCTTTGCGAAAATTCGTTAGGATCGGATCGAATTTCTGTCGGTCTCGGCAGGAACTGCCGTACAATAAACAAGGTGAGTCACTAACTATTGCCACATAGAATAACTCCGAAAGTATGATAGGAGCTGAAAAGTTCGTGGGACAGAAATTGCATGGGACATCGGGGAGCATAAAATGACTTTGGTTTTTTGTTGCTAGGTGGGGTCGCTTCAAAGATAAGAAGGTCAACTTTGTTTTTTTTTGAATGGGATGCTCTAGTTTGGTACACATTTTCTGATAGCGGCTATCGAGACGAATCCAATGATGTGTAACAGTAAGGTCTTTGAAGGTCAACGAAGGTCAAAAAGGTGGCATGAACGTCCATTACAGAAGGTGTTCGAGTGCAGTGCGGCAATCTTCTTATCATGAATTGAGTGGTACTCCTTATCACATCGGCATTTATCGAAGCACATGCTCTGACAATTCTCTCTCGTATATCTTGTAAATAAATATTCTCCGAATACGACGTATCCATCTAACGTGCCATTGACATGTAAACGTCATTCGACAGTTTCTCAGAATAACACTAATAGGAACGGTAAGACTAGTATCGTCGAATCAAGCGAATGTGAATGATGTATTCCTTTGAAGAACAAGTCAATATGTTTCTCATTTACGGAGAATGCCAACGAAATTCGGTGAGAACTAGAGACTTACACGCTGAAAGATATCCTCAACGTACACACCCTACACGTCATACATTTAAATATGTGTAGGATAAATTGAGAACAACTGAATCTTTAACGCATCGGAAACATATCCGGCTAAGGAAAGTTACTAACGAGGAAAAGGAAATAGGTATTCTTGCCACTGTGGTTCGAGACCCTTGTGTTAGTTCGCGCAAATCGCAAGGGAATCTCACATGAGCCAGAGTAGGGTTGTACGTGTTATGCTTCGCCATAAATATCATCCTTACCATATCAGTCTTCACAAAGAATTAACTGGTACGGATTGTATGCATCGCATTGAATTCTGCAGATGGTCTCAACTTCAGATTCAAAGGGATGACACATTTACTGATTTGATTTTATTTACTGACGAGGGTACATTCACGAACCATGGAAATGTTAATTTGCATAACATGCATTATTGAGCAACTGAAACTTCCTGTTGGCTGCGGCAAGTTGCACACCAAAAACTGTGGTCGGTGAATGTATGGTATGGGATTCTGGAGCACAGAATTATAGGCCCTTGGTTCATCGAAGGAAATGTTT
Source organism: Schistocerca cancellata (assembly GCF_023864275.1). NCBI lineage: Eukaryota > Metazoa > Arthropoda > Insecta > Orthoptera > Acrididae > Schistocerca > Schistocerca cancellata. Next base: position 1,044,745,202 of record NC_064627.1, on the reverse strand, counting down.
ATCGTGGGAAGTACACAACATTCCTGCAAGAAACTTTAGGTCTGTTGTTGGAAGAAATACCTTTACGAACAATGAACAGACTATGGTATCAACACGATGGGTGTCTGGCACATTTTTCGCTGATCGTTAGAAATGTGCTGCAGAGACAGTTCCCAAATCGTTGGATTGGATGCGGAGGAGATGTGTCATGGCCGGCTCGTTCGCCAGACTCGATGCCTCTGTATTTTTTCTTTTTGGGATTCGTAAAAGACATTGTTTATAATGACTTTCCAACTACACCTGAACATATGCGAGAGAGAATTGTTAGAGCATGTGCTCCGATAAGTACGGAAGTTATAAGGAATACCACTCAATCCATGAGAAGAAGATTGCAGCACTGCACTGATACCAATGGTAACCACTTCGAACACCTTCTGTAAATGGACGTTCATGCCACGTTTGTGACCTTCGTTGACCTTCAAAGACCTTACTGTTACACATCATTGGATTCGTCTCGATAGCTGTTATCAGGAAATGAGTACCAAACTGTAGCATCCCATTAAAAAAAAAAAAAGAGTTGGCCTTCATATCCCTGAAGCGACCACACCTAGCAAGAAAAAGCCAGCGTCATATTGTGGCCCCTGTTCACTCATACAACTTTTGTCCGACAAACTTTTCAGCTACTATCATACTTCCGGAGTTATTCTTGGTGGCAACAGTTACTGACTCACCATGTATAGCCGTTGCCGACCGCACCGCCGTATACTGCCTGTTTACATATCTCTGTATTTGAATAAACATGCCCATGGCAGTTTCTTAGGCGCTTCAGTGCAAATAGCTCTAAAATATGTAGGCAACAACTAAAACAGTGGAAGATGGCGGAATCTGCTTATGGCGGTCTCTAGTGAGTATCCCTTCTTGTACTTCTCAAACCAGTGGTTCAAATGGCTCTGAGCACTATGGGACCCAACTTCTGAGGTCATTAGTCCCCTAGAACTTAGAAATAGTTAAACCTAATTAACCTAACGACAGCACACACATCCATGCCCGAAGCAGGATTCGAACCTGCGACCGTAGCGGTCTCGCTGTTCCAGACTGCAGCGCCTAGAACCGCACGGCCATTTCAGCCAGATCAAACCAGTGATTAGACTGAATACCGACGAAAAACCATCATGTGTTCCTAGGTAATTCTCTAGGTACATCAATTTTCCATACTATACAGTTGTGAGAATTGCATTTAATGTCAGAATGTGATGTTTATTTAGTTTTCTTCATCCTGCATTTAATATGATTGAGTAAAGCGAATATCTGAGTACACTTTTATTGAATTTGAGTTGCGGAATAAATTAAATTCCCTTGATACAACCGGCTTGAGGAGTGGAGGCGAGCCAGTAATCTGGTGAGCTGACCACCATAGATGTGGGTTTTAGGCTGTTTCCCAATAGCAAGTAAGAAAATACCTCTCTGGTATCCGTGTCCCGCTTCAGATACACACTACACAAACAATTAGAAAACGTTCTTATAATTGACAGTGAGATCAGACAAAATGGTTCAAATGGCTCTGAGCACTATGGGACTCAACTGCTGAGGTCATTAGTCCCCTAGAACTTAGAACTACTTAAACCTAACTAACCTAAGGACATCACACACATCCATGCCCGAGGCAGGATTCGAACCTGCGACCGTAGCGGTCTCGCGGTTCCAGACTGCAGTGCCAGAACCGCGCGGCCACTTCGGCCGGCGAGATCAGACAGAAGATGGAGAATGGTAGCATGAGGAATGGCACCAGGGCGCCAAGTGCCAACGAAAAAAGGAAAAGGGAAAGCATCACACGTTGAATTAATCATACTGACTGACTCACTTAAGTTTATTCAGCGTAGCATAACGAGATTGGATCTCTAATTGATTTCACGGTCCATTTACACTATTTAAATTTTGATCGACGTTCCCATTGTGTTATCTACTTATACTACCAGTATTACATGTCGATTTTATGGTTCAAATGACTCTGAGCATTATGGGACTTAACTTCTGAGGTCATCAGTCCCCTACAACTTAGAACTACTTAAACCTAACTAACCTAAGGACATCACACACATCCATGCCCGAGGCAGGATTCGAACCTGCGCCTAGAACCGCTCGGCCACTTCGGCCGGTGAAAAGCAGCAGATGGGGGAAGGAATCAGGTCATAGAGGATCCACGTGGTTGACGGTAGGCAAGGCAGAGTGCATGGCGCTCGAGGATCTGGAGGGCTTATAGGATTTGGAGGGTGGGCGGATATCCAGGTGGGACTGGCATAACAGAGGATGGGATGGATTACAGATTTGTATGTTTGCAGGAAGATAGAGAGGTTTAACCCCATGTTCAGCCAGAGAGGAGTTTAAGGAGTCGGAGGCGATTGTGAGCTTTGGAGTGGAAAGAGCGGAGATGAGAGATCCAGGTGAGGTGACAGTCAATGGTGAGTCCAAGGTAGGTGAGGGTGGGGGAGAGGCTCGCAGGACGGGCGAAGATTGTAAGTGAAAAATCAAGAAGCTAGAAGGAGCGAGTGGTACGCCCGACGATGATTGCGCCTAATTTCGACGAAATATCGCTTATATATGGGAATACCCTCGACCATGTGAGCTATGCTCATCTGATGGTGTACCGACAGCCTCCAGCGAAAAAAAAAAATTCATGGAATTCTCGTTAGGCCAGCAACACTTCAAAAGTCACACGTGTAGAAGAAATGTATTCGTAAATTGCGAATGCAACTGAAGACATGTGCGGAGAAACAAGCTACCCTCAACTGTAAAATCTTAGAGATAAGTGTTGCCATCTGCTGCTGTGTACAGGAACTAACGAAATTGACATTAAAAGTAGTGTCACCCATAAATATCACTTAGGGGTGAGACCGATGTCAATTAGATAATGCCCATACCCAGCAACAGGTGGCAACACTTGCTCTAAGTTTTTACATTTGAGGGTCTGCTTGTTTCTCTGTGCGTGTCTTCGATTACACAGTCACTGTACAATTTATTAATGACGCATGAAAATTTGTACTGGACCTGGACTTGAACTTCTACATCTACATAGACACTCTGCAAGCCACCGACTTTCCCCCCCCCCCCCCCCTGTTCCATTCGCAAACAGAGCGAGGGAAAGACGACTGTTTATGTGCCTCCGTATGAGACTGGTTCAAATGGCTCTGAGCTCTATGGGATTCAACATCTGAGGTCATCAGTCCCCTAGAACTTAGAACTACTTAAACCTAATGAACCTAAGGACATCACACACATCCATACCCGAGGAAGGATTCGAACCTGCGACCGTAGCGGTCACGCGGTTCCAGACTGAAGCGCCTAGAACCGCTCGGCCACACCGGCCGACCCTCCGTATGAGCCCTAATTTCCCATATCTTATCTTTGTGGTCCTTTTGAGCAATGTGTGTTGGCGGCACTAGAATCGCTCCGCAGTTTGCGTCAAACACCGGTTCTCTAAATTTTCTCAGCCGTGTTTCTGGAAAAGAACGTCGCCTTTCCTTTAGGGATTCCCATTTTAGTTACCGAAGAAACACGTGTTGTTCGAACCTACCGGTAACATATCTAGCAGTCCGCCTCTGAATTTCTCCGATGTCTTCCTTCAATCCGACCTTATACAGATCCCGAGTACTCGAGCAGCAATCAAGAACAGGTCGCACCAGCGTTCTATACGCGGTCTCCTATACAGGTGAATCACTCTTTCCTAAAATTCTCCCAATAAAACGAAGTCGACCATTCGCCGTCCCTACCACAGTTCTCACATGCTTCTTCCTCCTCACTTCGGTTAATGCAAGTAGTCGCCTTAACTACTTCAGCTATCCGTCCACTTCTCCCGGATCAGTCCAACCTCCATACATCACGTATACGTCCCTTAGTGCACACACTCATTCCCATACAGGGAGAGAATGTTACCATCATCATTTCATCTATTTTGGCATGTAATACGAGTTTGTAATTTGGTACTTTTCAGTGTCTATATAGCACTATGTACGAGGTGCATTCAAGTTCTAAGGCCTCCGATTTTTTTTCTAATTAACTACTCACCCGAAATCGATGAAACTGGCGTTACTTCTCGACGTAATCGCCCTGCAGACGTACACATTTTTCACAACGCTGACGCCATGATTCCATGGCAGCGGCGAAGGCTTCTTTAGGAGTCTGTTTTGACCACTGGAAAATCGCTGAGGCAATAGCAGCACGGCTGGTGAATGTGCGGCCATGGAGAGTGTCTTTCATTGTTCGAAAAAGCCAAAAGTCACTAGGAGCCAGGTCAGGTGAGTAGGGAGCATGAGGAATCACTTCAAAGTTGTTATCACGAAGAAACTGTTGCGTAACGTTAGCTCGATGTGCGGGTGCGTTGTTTTGGTGAAACAGCACACGCGCAGCCCTTCCCGGACGTTTTTGTTGCAGTGCAGGAAGGAATTTGTTCTTCAAAACATTTTCGTAGGATGCACCTGTTACCGTAGTGCCCTTTGGAACGCAATGGGTAAGGATTACGCCCTCGCTGTCCCAGAACATGGACACCATCATTTTTTCAGCGCTGGCTGTTACCCGAAATTTTTTGGTGGCGGTGAATCTGTGTGCTTCCATTGAGCTGACTGGCGCTTTGTTTCTGGATTGAAAAATGGCATCCATGTCTCGTCCATTGTCACAACCGACGAAAAGAAAGTCCCATTCATGCTGTCGTTGTGCGTCAACATCGCTTGGCAACATGCCACACGGGCAGCCATGTGGTCGTGCGTCAGCATTCGGGGCACCCACCTGAATGACACTTTTCGCATTTTCAGGTCGTCATGCAGGATTGTGTGCACAGAACCCACAGAAATGCCAACTCTGGATGCGATCTGTTCAACAGTCATTCGGTGATCTCCCAAAACAATTCTCTCCACTTTCTCGATCATGTCATCAGACCGGCTTGTGCGAGCCCGAGGTTGTTTCGGTTTGTTGTCACACGATGTTCTGCCTTCATTAAACTGTCGCACCCACGAACGCACTTTCGACACATCTATAACTCCATCGCCACATCTCTCCTTCAACTGTCGATGAATTTCAATTGGTTTCACACCACGTAAATCCAGAAAACGAATGATTGCACGCTGTTCAAGTAAGGAAAACGTCGCCATTTTAAGTATTTAAAACAGTTCTCATTCTCGCCGCAGGCGGTAAAATTCCATCTGCCGTATGGTGCTGCCATCTCTGGGACGTATTGACAATGAACGCGGCCTCCTTTTCAAACAATGCGCATGTTTCTATCTCTTTCCAGTCTGGAGAAAAAAAATTGGAGGCCTTAGAACTTGAATGCACCTCGTAGAGTCCTTCTGAAGCAACAGTTACTGCTGACGATCTAAAGCCGTATGAGGTGGAATAAATGCATTCATAAACTGCCAGTTTATTAGTGACACGTGAAATCTCTGCTAGATAGGGACTCGAATCCATACTTCGTGCTTAATGCGAGCAGTCTCCTTAAACTCTTTGGCTATCCCTGCACGCCTTACTAGCCAATCGAAATCTCCATATGTCATAGCGTCTACGTCCCTCAATACTCGCACTCGTTTTGTGTTTGTTTTCCCGCACGAGGAGAGAATACGTTACTGTCATCGGTTTGACCTGTCTTGGCATGAATTACAAGTCTGCAGTTTCTGTATTTTTCAGAATATGTATAGTACAACACATGCATGTCTGAAGGACATTGCATAGTACTATCCAAACACTGAAAAATGCGGACATTGTAGAGTTGTTGCCATATGTGCAACTGTTGTCCTGATAACACATTGCCACTCATTAACTTAATTTTGAATTAAGATATCACAAACGAGACGACTGGAAACGGAGTGCAAGGTGGGTTTCGCCTCCAAATACACCCCCACAGACGCAGCACATGATGGTGATATATGCTGTTGCAGTGCGAACGCGCGTCGGCAGACAATTACACGTGCTGGTGTGTGGGGGCGGGCGACGCTGTGGCGGCTGGAGCGGGGGCCGCGGTCGCCTCCTGGAACTTCCGGCGAGCGGAGCTGGAGGAGGCGCTGCTGCATGCGGCCAACAACCTCACGCTGCTCAGGTCAGTCCCTAGCCGGGCTCAAACATTACCTCGGCCCAAGGAGCGCGCATCAAATGACTACTCGCTTCAGCTCTTGCCGGGGTAGCAAAAGAAGTATTACTCACAAGGGAACCTCCCCATCGCACCCCCCTCAGATTTAGCTATAAGTTAGCACAGTGGATAGGCCTTGAAAAACTGAACACAGATCAATCGAGAAAACAGGAAGAAGTTGTGTGGAACTATGAAAAAATAAGCAAAATATACAAACTGAGTAGTCCATGCGCATAATACGCAACACCAAGGTTAATGTTAGCTTATGAGCGCCGTGGTCCCGTGGTCAGCGTGAGCAGCTGCGGAACGAGAGGTCCTTGGTTCAAGTCCCTTTTGGAGCGAAAAGTTTACTTTCTTTATTTTCGCAAAGTTATGATCTGTCCGTTCGTGCATTGACGTCTCTGTTCACTGTAATAAGTTTAGTGTCTGTGTTTTGCGACCGCACCGCAAAACCGTGAAATTAGTAGACGAAAGGACGTGCCTCTCCAATGGGAACCGAAAACATTTGATCGCAAGGTCATAGGTCTACCGTTTCCTCCACAGGAAAACACGTCTGATATATTCTATACGACACTGGTGACGGCATGTGCGTCACATGACAGGAATATGTTGTCCATCCACCTAACTTGTACACTTGGCGAATGTGTAAAAAGATTCTTCTACTCTGCCCGATTTAGGTTTTCTTGTGGATGTGATAATCACTCCCAAAAAAGTGATGAAAACATAAGAGTTTGTCACATAAACTGAAAATAAAAAATTAAAATTTTCACACGAGGGAAGATCTGAACGAAGGACCTCTCGTGGCGCAGCTGCTCACGCTAACCACGGGACCAGAGCTCTCCGGAGCTCATCTTGTCCTTGTGTTGCGTATAATGCGCATGGACTACTCAGTTTGTATATTTTGCTTATTTTTTCATAGTTCCACACAACTTCTTCCTGTTTTCTCGATTGATCTGTGTTCAGTTTTTCAAGGTCTATCCACTGTGCCAACTTATAACTAAACCTGAGGGGGGTGCGATGGGGAGGTTCCCTTGTCAGTACGTTCATGAACATCTGAATTAGACAGACATATCTACCTTGTAGTGTGCAATCCCTCCTTTCATCCTGAAGACAACGGCGACACGTCATGGCACTATGTGACACCAAATATAATATGGGGGTCAGGTATCATGATCCATTGGAACTTAGGAGGCTTGGTGTGACTTGAACGAAAATTCTACCAACTTCCACCGTTACTGAGTGAATGCTGGTACTAAAGAAATATAGCACCTGAAGATATTTATAGAATAAAAATGCGCTTCGATTGTCAGTAATTTACTTAGTTTGTTCAACGAGTAGTTTCGAAGCTTAATACTTCTTCAGATGCCAGCAACTGAGAAAAAGACTAGGGGCTACTAGTATACAAGTACGAGGGGGCTGATATACTAAAATGAAAGCTACAGATTCGAAAGTGGCGTACTCACATAATTATGGCAACGTTATTATTTGCCACTCAGTCACGGGCCACGAGCCCAAAGGAGTTCGATATCTGGTCCGTGGTCGGTGGTATTCAGTAACGTGATCTGTAATTAGGACATTGGGCTGTTTTGGCTTTCGTGGTGGTGCACACACACGCGGGAGACACCAAATGATGGCGGCTATATCGCACTACATTCCATTCCCTTGTGATTACAGTTATTACGTCATTTGGGAGCAAGGGTAGTGGTTGGGGGGCGGGGAGTACAGTCATGATGTCTACCCAAATGGAGGAACCTCATCCCCTGCAAAGTGATTAAATAAGGAGTATGTATCAATATATATTATTGACTTTGATTTTAATTTCGTGTCATGAGAGCCTTCTGCTCCAGCACAGACTGAGTGTTTTGCCTACCAGTTTTTTTCTTGGAGGGTTGGGAAGGTAGAGGGCGAGGGTAGGAGGGTGGAACGTCCTCTGGTGGCAGCACTACGCATTAGCACAGTCGATCCCCGCATGTCAAGGAGAGCTGACAAAGAAAATTTTCTACTAAGACGACACCTTCAATCTGCCGCCGTGTAATTGCGTAATTAGACCATGAAGTTGCTGGATGTAAGGTTTTCCCACCAAATAAAAGTGAGATCCAGCTCCTTCAAATTGAATTTTATAAATAAACTATATCCTATTCTATATAATTGAATTTCGTGTCGTGAGATCCTTTCTCTCCAACAGCTTAGAACCCTTGGCGAAATCCATTCTCAGTCATGAATTTGGCGTGAAAGGAAGGTGTCTCGCGTGCGTCGGAATTCCGCAGGGGTTTACCGGGTAAATGCTGCTTTGTTTGCGGTTCGGTCTGACCGCGACCGACGGAGCGTGTAGGCCCAGCAATGGCACAACGGGAATTTCTCGGATGCTTCGTTTGCGATTTAGCATGACATACTGTGTGTCAGCAACGGGCCACTAGCGGACAACTGCGCATGTCATAGCCGCCTCTCAGGCTTTCGCCGGTGTACCCCACTCCGGGCAGCCTGCACAGGTGGCAACTTGTGTGTTCCAGTGGACGGCGCATAACTTTGCGAAGGAACGAGTTTTAACAGCATAATTACGCATGATGGGGGTTTCACGGCGGTATTGCTTGCGCGATCGGAATAAAAAAAAAGCTATCGATTTAGTTACTTCTTTATAGGACCTGCATCTTCCCAAACAACAGAGAATGTCGACCAAGAGAAATACAACACTTGCGAACTGAATATTTTTATAAATAAAGAATATACGCTCTGCTTTGTAATTGATTTCCTGTGTTGAGATCCTTCTTCTCTACATCTACATCTACATTTATACTCCGCAAGCCACCCAACGGTGTGTGGCGGAGGGCACTTTACGTGCCACTGTCATTACCTCCCTTTCCTGTTCCAGTCGCGTATGGTTCGCGGGAAGAACGACTATCTAAAAGCCTCTGTGCGCGCTCTAATCTCTCTAATTCTACATTCGTGATCTCCTCGGGAGGTATAAGTAGGGGGAAGCAATATATTCGATACCTCATCCAGAAACGCACCCTCTCGAAACCTGGCGAGCAAGCTACACCGCGAAGCAGAGCGCCTCTCTTGCAGAGTCCGCCACTTGAGTTTGTTAAACATCTGCGTAACGCTATCACGGTTACCAATTAACCCTGTGACGAAACGCGCCGCTCTTCTTTGAATCTTCTCTATCTCCTCCGTCAACCCGATCTGGTACGGATCCCACACTGATGAGCAATACTCAAGTATAGGTCGAACGAGCGTTTTGTAAGCCACCTCCTTTGTTGATGGACTACATTTCCTAAGGACTCTCCCAATGAATCTCAACCTGGTACCCGCCTTACCAACAATTAATTTTATATGATCATTCCACTTCAAATCGTTCCGCACGCATACTCCCAGATATTTTACAGAAGTAAGTGCTACCAGTGTTTGTTCCGCTATCATATAATCATACAATAAAGGATCCTTCTTTCTATTTATTCGCAATACATTACATTTGTCTATGTTAAGGGTCAGTTGCCACTCCCTGCACCAAGTGCCTATCCGCTGCAGATCTTCCTGCATTTCGCTACAATTTTCTAATGCTGCAACTTCTCTGTATACTACAGCATCATCCGCGAAAAGCCGCATGGAACTTCCGACACTATCTACTAGGTCATTTATATATATTGTGAAAAGCAATGGTCCCATAACACTCCCCTGTGGCACACCAGAGGTTACTTTAACGTCTGTAGACGTCTCTCCGTTGATAACAACATGCTGCGTTCTGTTTGCTAAAAACTCTTCAATCCAGCCACACAGCTGGTCTGATATTCCGTAGGCTCTTACTTTGTTTATCAGGCGACAGTGCGGAACTGTATCGAACGCCTTCCGGAAGTCAAGAAAAATAGCATCTACCTGGGAGCCTGTATCTAATATTTTCTGGGTCTCATGAACAAATAAAGCGAGTTGGGTCTCACACGATCGCTGTTTCCGGAATCCATGTTGATTCCTACATAGTAGATTCTGAGTTTCCAAAAACGACATGATATTCGAGCAAAAAACATGTTCTAAAATTCTACAACAGATTGACGTCAGAGATATAGGTCTATAGTTTTGCGCATCTGCTCGACGACCCTTCTTGAAGACTGGGACTACCTGTGCTCTTTTCCAATCATTTGGAACCTTCCGTTCCTCTAGAGACTTGCGGTACACGGCTGTTAGAAGGGGGGCAAGTTCTTTCGCGTACTCTGTGTAGAATCGAATTGGTATCCCGTCAGGTCCAGTGGACTTTCCTCTGTTGAGTGATTCCAGTTGCTTTTCTATTCCTTGGACATTTATTTCGATGTCAGCCATTTTTTCGTTTGTGCGAGGATTTAGAGAAGGAACTGCAGTGCGGTCTTCCTCTGTGAAACAGCTTTGGAAAAAGGTGTTTAGTATTTCAGCTTTACGCTTGTCATCCTCTGTTTCAATGCCATCATCATCCCGGAGTGTCTGGATATGCTGTTTCGAGCCACTTACTGATTTAACGTAAGACCAGAACTTCCTAGGATTTTCTGTCAAGTCGGTACATAGAATTTTACTTTCGAATTCACCGAACGCTTCACGCATAGCCCTCCTTACGCTAACTTTGACATCGTTTAGCTTCTGTTTGTCTGAGAGGTTTTGGCTGCGTTTAAACTTGCAGTGAAGCTCTCTTTGCTTTCGCAGTAGTTTCCTAACTTTGTTGTTGTACCACGGTGGGTTTTTCCCGTCCCTCACAGTTTTACTCGGCACGTACCTGTCTAAAACGCATTTTACGATTGCCTTGAACTTTTTCCATAAACACTCAACATTGTCAGTGTCGGAACAGAAATTTTCGTTTTGATCTGTTAGGTAGTCTGAAATCTGCCTTCTATTACTCTTGCTAAACAGATAAACCTTCCGCCCTTTTTTTATATTCCTATTAACTTCCAAATTCAGGGATGCTGCAACGGCCTTATGATCACTGATTCCCTGTTCTGCACTTACAGAGTCGAAAAGATCGGGTCTGTTTGTTACCAGTAGGTCCAAGATGTTATCTCCACGAGTCGGTTCTCTGTTTAATTGCTCGAGGTAATTTTCGGATAGTGCACTCAGTATAATGTCACTCGATGCTCTGTCCCTACCACCCGTCCTAAACATCTGAGTGTCCCAGTCTATATCTGGTAAATTGAAATCTCCACCTAAGACTATAACATGCTGAGAAAATTTATGTGAAATGTATTCCAAATTTTCTCTCAGTTGTTCTGCCACTAATGCTGCTGAGTCGGGGGGTCGGTAAAAGGAGCCAATTATTAACCTAGCTCGGTTGTTGAGTGTAACCTCCACCCATAATAATTCACAGGAACTATCCACTTCTACTTCACTACAGGATAAACTACTACTAACAGCGACGAACACTCCACCACCGGTTGCATGCAATCTATCCTTTCTAAACACCGTCTGTACCTTTGTAAAAATTTCGGCAGAATTTATCTCTGGCTTCAGCCAGCTTTCTGTACCTATAACGATTTCAGCTTCAGTGCTTTCTATCAGCGCTTGAAGTTCCGGTACTTTACCAACGCAGCTTCGACAGTTTACAACTACAATACCGATTGCTGCTTGGTCCCCGCATGTTCTGACTTTGCCCCGCACCCGTTGAGGCTGTTGCCCTTTCTGTACTTGCCCGAGGCCATCTAACCTAAAAAACCGCCCAGCCCACGCCACACAACCCCTGCTACCCGTGTAGCCGCTTGTTGCGTGTAGTGGACTCCTGACCTATCCAGCGGAACCCGAAACCCCACCACCCTATGGCGCAAGTCGAGGAATCTGCAGCCCCCAAGGTCGCAGAACCGTCTCAGCCTCTGATTCAGACCCTCCACTCGGCTCTGTACCAAAGGTCCGCAGTCAGTCCTGTCGACGATGCTGCAGATGGTGAGCTCTGCTTTCATCCCGTTAGCGAGACTGGCAGTCTTCACCAAATCAGATAGCCGCCGGAAGCCAGAGAGAATTTCCTCCGATCCATAGCGACACACATCATTGGTGCCGACATGAGCGACCACCTGCAGATGTGTGCACCCTGTACCCTTCATGGCATCCGGAAGGACCCTTTCCACATCTGGAATGACTCCCCCCGGTATGCACACGGAGTGCACTTTGGTCTTCTTCCCCTCCCTTGCTGCCATATCCCTAAGGGGCCCCATTACGCGCCTGACGTTGGAGCTCCCAACTACCAGTAAGCCCACCCTCTGCGACCGCCCGGATCTTGCAGACTGAGGGGCAACCTCTGGAACAGGACAGGCAGCCATGTCAGGCCGAAGATCAGTATCAGCCTGAGTATCAGCCAGAGACAGAGCCTGAAACCGGTTCGTCAGACAAACTGGAGAGGCCTTCCGTTCAGCCCTCCGGAATGTCTTTCGCCCCCTGCCACACCTTGAGACGACCTCCCACTCTACCACAGGTGAGGGATCAGCCTCAATGCGGGCAGTATCCCGGGCAACCACAGTCGTAGCCCGATCGGGGGATGCGTGGGACGAGCTGGCCGTCCCCGACAAACTCCCATCCGGACCCCCACAGTGATGCCCATTGGCAACAGCCTCAAGCTGTGTGACCGAAGCCAACACTGCCTGAAGCTGGGAGCGAAGGGATGCCAACTCAGCCTGCATCCGAACACAGCAGTTGCAGTCCCTATCCATGCTAAAAACTTGTGCAAAGAACGTCTGAACTAATCTACACAGAGCGCAAACAAATCGACACAAAATTTAAACGGTTATTAAAATACGAGATTGCCTAGTAAATGCAGTAACTTGTGCACTGCTGACACACTGCTCGGCGGCGGAAGGAGACTACGCGAATTTACACTATTCAGGTACTAAAACGCGATGCTACAACTCTCAAATACTATAATACGCACGAAATTTATGAATTTAACAATGCAAGTACCAAAAACACGCAAATAAATTAAGAATTAAACTATGTAACAAATGAGTGAGCTAGGAGTATACGAGTTGCTGCTGCAGCTGCTTATCCAACGGCGGCAGGGAGCACACTGACTGTGACCAACCGACACTGGCCGTTCAAAACAAAAACATAAGACAGACGACTACGCGAATTTACACTATTCAGGTACTAAAACGCGATGCTACAACTCTCAAATACTATAATACGCACGAAATTTATGAATTTAACAATGCAAGTACCAAAAACACGCAAATAAATTAAGAATTAAGCTATGTAACAAATGAGTGAGCTAGGAGTATACGAGTTGCTGCTGCAGAGCCGCCAATTTCAAAGTAGTGGAGTGGGAGAGGGGAGGAGAGGGTTGGGGTCCAGAATGAGATTTTCACTCTGCAGCGGAGTGTGCGCTGATATGAAATTTCCTGGCAGATTAAAACTGTGTGCCGGACCGAGACTCGAACTCGGGACCCTTGCCTTTCGCGGGCAAGTGCTCTACCATCTGAGCTACCGAAGCACGACTCACGCCCCATACTCACAGCTTTACTTCTACCAGTACCTCGTCTCCTACCTTCCAAACTTTACAGAAGCTCTCCTGCGAACCTTACAGAACTAGCACTCCTGAAAGAAAGGATATTGCGGAGACATGGCTTAGCCACAGCCTAGGGAATGTTTCCAGAATGAGATTTTCACTCTGCAGCGGAATGTGCGCTGATATGAAACTTCCTGGCAGATTAAAACTGTGTGCCCGACCGAGACTCGAACTCGGGACCTTTGCCTTTCGCAGGAGAGCTTCTGTAAAGTTTGGAAGGTAGGAGACGAGGTACTGATAGAAGTAAAGCTGTGAGTACCGGGCGTGAGTCGTGCTTCGGTAGCTCAGATGGTAGAGCACTTGCCCGCGAAAGGCAAAGGTCCCGAGTTCGAGTCTCGGTCGGGCACACAGTTTTAATCTGCCAGGAAGTTTCAGGGTTGGGGTGTTTACCAGAGGGGGAGGGGTTAATTAATCGATCAATTTAATCAAGCAGTCAATCAAATTGATGGAATGATAGGGGGCTATTCGAATAACTCAGGTCTGAATGTGTAACTGTTTCAGCGAGGGAGAGGGGGGAGTTGGAGGTTTCCTGAGGGGTTGAGGGAAGAAATGGGAGGGGGAGTGATGGGGTAACAATAGGTTAAGGACCTGTCGATCAAAAGGAAGGATTATCCCCAGGGGATTATAAGCTGTCATTGAAAAAAGAACAATACATTAGGCCCTGAAAACATACTTGCCCCTGATGTAGGCAACACGCACTACAAATTGTCCTTGTGCCGCCATTGCCCTAATATTGTCGTGCAACTCATTTGCCAGAGTAGGTGTCGTGCCGATAGAATTGCTACAGTTTATAGTCTGCTACCGCAGTAAGCAGGTAGCCCTCTTTAAATGAAAAAAAAAAATAGATTTTTTTTCAAATAAAATATAAAGTAATGCTGAATCTGATGAAATAGTTTTGAAACGTCCGCTAAAACCACTGGGCAGAACAGGAAATTAGGATTGTGGAAAGGGCCAAATAAGGTTGGCCCAGTTCCACCTTCTAATTGTAATTTATTGTAATTCAATAACATTTACAACCAAAGTGGCACGCAGCCGAACCTTGCAACTAATGCAACTCTTTCACGGCTGAAGGCCTCCAAACAAGAAATCTTAAAAAAATCAACAAGATTGAAATCCAGTTAAAATAGCAATAAAATAATTAAAAAAACATCACAGCAAGGCAGACAGCACAAACATATGCAAGGTGCAATACCAAAGGCTGAAGGCCACAATTAAGTTTCAAAATTTTAGAATATATTACCATAGGCTTTTAAAGGCAGAAGGCCAGAATGTTTTACAAAAAAAAGAAATCTTAAAAACCAACAAGATAAAAATGCAATTAAAGGGCAAATAAAATAAATAAAAAAACATACCACGCCTAAGTGGAAAGCCTTAAGGCAAAGCATATAGAACAAATATATGCAAGGTGCAATACCAATGGCTGAAGGCCACAACTGCCGAGCGGGATTAGCTGAGCGGTCTCAGGCGCTGCAGTCGTGGACTGTGCTGCTGGTCCCGAAGGAGGCTAGAATCCTCCCTCGGGCTTGGGTGTGTGTGTTTGTCCTTAGGACAATTTAGGTTAAGTAGTGTGTAAGTTTAGGGACTGATGACCTTAGCTTTAAGTCCCATAAGATTTCAAACACATTTGAACATTTTTGAAGGCCACAATTACGTTAAAAAATTTTGAAATATATTACCATAACCTGGAATAGCAGTTGAAAGGAATGGACAGTGTTTAGAAACGAGGATATAAGATGAACATCAACAAAAGCAAAATGAGGATAATGGAATGTAGTCGAATGAAATCGAGTGATGCTGCGGGAATTAGACTAGGAAATGAGACGCTTAAAGTAGTAAATGAGTTTTGCTATTTGGGAAGCAAAATAACCCATGATGGTCGAAGTAGAGAGGGTAGGCTGCCAATGGCAAGGAAAGCGTTTCTGAAGAAGAGAAATCTGTTAACATCGAGTATGGATTTAAGTGTCAGGAAGTCGTTTCTGAAAGTATTTGTATGGAGTGTAGCCATGATGGTCGAAGTAGAGAGGGTAGGCTGGCAATGGCAAGGAAAGCGTTTCTGAAGAAGAGAAATCTGTTAACATCGAGTATGATGGCTGGGTGTTGTGTGCTGTCCTTAGGTTAGTTAGATTTAAGTAGATCTAAGTTCTAGGGGACTGATGACCATAGCTGTTAAGTCCCATAGTGCTCAGAGCCATTTGAACCATTTTTGAACATCGAGTATAGATTTAAGTGTCAGGAAGTCGTTTCTGAAAGTATTTGTATGGAGTGTAGCCATGTATGGAAGTGAAACATGGACGATAAATAATTTGGACAAGAAGAGAATAGAAGTTTTCGAAATGCGGTGCTACAGAAGAATGCTGAAGATTAGATGGGTAGATCACATAACTAATGAGGAGGTATTGAATAGAATTGGGGAGAAGAGAAATTTGTGGCACAACTTGATTAGAAGAAGGGATCGGTTGGTAGGACATGTTCTGAGGCATCAAGGGATCACCAATTTAGTATTGGAGGGCAGCGTGGAGGGTAAAAATCGTAGAGGGAGACCAAGATATGAATACACTAAGCAGATTGAGGAGGATGTAGGTTGCAGTAGGTACCGGGAGATGAAGAAGCTTGCACAGGATAGAGTAGCATGGAGAGCTGCATCAAACCAGTCTCTGGACTCAAGACCACAACAACAACAACCATAATCTTTTAAAGGCAGAAGGCCACAATGTTTGAGCTTGAAAGATAAATTAAAGATTAATTTTGAAAATGTTTAAGAAAAATGAAAAAAAAACCATAAGCCTTAAATTTTAAGCAGCTAAACACAGATAATTAAACATCGGAGGCACTCAGAAGCCTCGTTCAATTAGACGAGGCAGGTGGTGAGCCTAACTACACTTGATCCGTCGGAACACAACCAGGGGACAGCCACAGACCGACCGACACAACGAATTGCTTCCCATCAGTCAGTACATAAGAACGCAAACAGAAAAGGTTACAAACATGATAATCCACACTGGAGTATGTATTACCTGTCAAAATTACACACCATGTTGGACAGCGACAACAGGTGAGGAAAGGACGCTGCCTGCAATTACGTTAGTGGCCAAGGCAGGTAACCGCCACTAGGCAGAAAAATTCCGCTGGTACACTTGAATTTGAAACACGGTCATAATAGTTAACTTCACCCGAAAGAACACTGCCTGAATTTACGTCAGTGCCCAGGGCAGGTAACCAGAACACTAGCGGCCACAAGGCAGAAAATTCCACTGGTGCACTCGAATTGTAGTCAACCAAAATAGTTAATTGCACCGAATGACGGCTAAATTTCAGCAGTAGAAATACTCGGTGTTGCTCACAGGAAAACCTCCCCAACAGGAAACCACTGAAACGAACCACCACAACATGAAAGGACGTGGCTTGGGTAGTTGAAACCACTACTCAACTTTGACGTCCTGGGTCGGTGAACCACGAAGCTTGTAGCGATTGGACAGCTCCAAACACGCGCCGACACTGCGCGGTGACCGCCAACGGACCCAGCCGATTGCACTGCGCGTAAATAATTTCCCTCATCCCCAACAACCGAATGACTGCCTCCAGACCCCCTAACCGGAACTACACTACTGGCCATTAAAATTGCTACACCACGAAGATGACGTGCTACAGACGCGAAATTTAACCGACAGGAAGAAGATGCTGTGATATGCAATTGATTAGTTTTTCAGAGCATTCACACAAGGTTGGCGCCGGTGGCGACACCTACAACGTGCTGACATGAGGAAAGTTTCCAACCGATTTCTCATACACAAACAGCACTTGACCGGCGTTGCCTGGTGAAACGTTGTTGTGATGCCTCGTATAAGGAGGAGAAATGCCTACCATCAGTTTCCGACTTTGATAAAGGTCGGATTATAGCCTATCGCGATTGCCGTTTATCGTGTCGTGACATTGCTGCTCGCGTTGTTTGAGATCCAATGGCTGTTAGCAGAGTATGGAATCGGTGGGTGCAGGAGGGTAATACGGAACGCCTTGCTGGATCCCAACGGCTTCGTATCACTAGCAGTCGAGATGACAGGCATCTTATCCCCATGGCTGTAACGGATCGTGCAGCCACGTCTCGATCCCTGAGTCAACAGGTGGGGACGTTTGCAAGACAACAACCATCTGCACGAACAGTTCGACGACGTTTGCAGCAGCATGGACTATCAGGTCGGAGACTATGGCTGCTGTTACCCTTGAGGCTGCATCACAGACAGGAGCGCCTGCCATGGCGCATTCGACGACGAACCTGGGTGCACGAATGGCAAAACATCTTTTTTTCGGATGAATCCAGGTTCTGTTTACAGCATCATGATGGTCGCATCTGTGTTTGGTGACATCGCGGTGAACGCACATTGGAAGCGTGTATTCGTCATCGCCATACTGGCGTATCACCCGGCGTGATGGTATGGGGTGCCATTTGTTACACGTTTCGTTCACCTCTTGTTCGCATTGACGGCACTTTGAACAGTGGACGTTACATTTCAGATGTGTTACGACCCGTGGCTCTACCCTTCATTCGATCCCTGCGAAACCTTACATTTCAGCAGGATAATGCACGACCGCATGTTTCAGGTCCTGTACGGGCTTTTCTGGATACAGAAAATGTTCGACTGCTGCCCTGGCCAGCACATTCTCCAGATCTCTCACCAATTGAAAATGTCTGGACAATGGTAGCCGAGCAACTGGCTTGTCACAATACGCCAGTCACTACTCTTGATGAACTGTGGTATCGTGTTGAAGCTGCATGGGCAGCTGAACCTGTACGCGCCATCCAAGCTCTGTTTGACTGAATGCGCAGGCGTATCAAGGCAGTTATTACGGCCAGGGGTGGTTGTTCTGGGTACTGATTTCCCAGGATCTATGCACCCAAATTGCGTGAAAATGTAATCACATGTCAGTTCTAGTATAATATATTTGTCCAATGAATACCCGTTTATCATCTCCTTTTCTTCTTCTTGTAGCAATTTTAATGGCCAGCAGTGTATATGCACCAACTCAAAGATGGTACACGGCGGAAATATCGGTATACATCACTGCTGCCACACGTAGAAGGAAGAAGAACCACAACGTAACCGCAACAAGGGTGGGAAACCAAACACAGATAGACAGCGTAGTTCAAAAATACGCATAGTTGGGAGTGAGCACGGCTCAAGTTTCATTCCTTACACGTCTGCATTTAAGATATCATTTGAGTGTCCACATTGGACGCGCCATGTAGCTGTTGCACCAGGTGGAAGCACCCCCTGTAACTGTAACCTTGGTATTCAGTGCGAACTCCCAAGCACTTCAATTGGACCTGTAACATAACAAACTTTTGTGCTTCTTTTTCTATATATTTTCTATCAGTTTACATAAATAACTAAACTCCGCCTGAACAGGCTATGTAGGCCCAACAGCACAGACCGACCGCCGTGTCATCCTCAGCCCATAGGCGACACTGGGTGCGGATGTGGAGGGAACATGTGGTCAGCACATTGCCCCAGCGAAACTTAAGCGGTTTCAGCTACTGAGGTCTACTGACTATTCTAGACATGAACTTCAACTAATGGTCCTTTTCTGAAGATGGCCCAAGACTAGACCGAAACTGGTCATTTTAATAGCCGGCCGGTGTGGCCAAGCGGTTCTAGGCGCGTCAGTTTGGAACCGCGAGACCGCTACGGTCGCAGGTTCGAATCCTGCCTCGGGCATGGATGTGTGTGATGTCCTTAGGTTAGTTAGGTTTAAGTAGTTCTAAGTTCTAGGGGACTGATGACCTCAGATGTTAAGTCCCATAGTGCTCAGAGCCATTTGAACCATTTTGAACCATCATTTTAATAAAACAACCATCGCGATCTAGACTGTTTTTCACTGATTTTACAATGGATCGACAGTTAAAACTTTGTCACACAGCCTATAGACCTTCATGTTGGCCGAAAACAAAGCAGCTACTCGACTAGAGCACACGGAACTAACGTCGTTTACATGCAAAATTAATACTTTTCTCACACAACAAATGCCACTGCCCGATAGACACACAACTTACTTGTATTTGCGGAAAAGTAAAACATGCTAGTATTCAGGAGTTACACTCCTGGAAATTGAAATAAGAACACCGTGAATTCATTGTCCCAGGAAGGGGAAACTTTATTGACACATTCCTGGGGTCAGATACATCACATGATCACACTGACAGAACCAAAGGCACATAGACACAGGCAACAGAGCATGCACAATGTCGGCACTAGTACAGTGTATATCCACCTTTCGCAGCAATGCAGGCTGCTATTCTCCCATGGAGACGATCGTAGAGACGCTGGATGTAGTCCTGTGGAACGGCTTGCCATGCCATTTCCACCTGGCGCCTCAGTTGGACCAGCGTTCGTGCTGGACGTGCAGACCGCGTGAGACGACGCTTCATCCAGTCCCAAACATGCTCAATGGGGGACAGATCCGGAGATCTTGCTGGTCAGGGTAGTTGACTTACACCTTCTAGAGCACGTTGGGTGGCACGGGATACATGCGGACGTGAATTGTCCTGTTGGAACAGCAAGTTCCCTTGCCGGTCTAGGAATAGTAGAACGATGGGTTCGATGACGGTTTGGATGTACCGTGCACTATTCTGTGTCCCCTCGACGATCACCGGTGGTGTACGGCCAGTGTAGGAGATCGCTCCCCACACCATGATGCCGGGTGTTGGCCCTCTGTGCCTCGGTCGTATGCAGGCCTGATTGTGGCGCTCACCTGCACGGCGCCAAACACGCATACGATCATCAATGGCACCAAGGCAGAAGCGACTCTCATCGCTGAAGACGACACGTCTCCATTCGTCCCTCCATTCACGCCTGTCGCGACACCACTGGAGGTGGGCTGCACGATGTTGGGGCGTGAGCGGAAGACGGCCTAACGGTGTGCGGGACCGTAGCCCAGCTTCATGGAGACGGTTGCGAATGGTCCTCGCCGATACCCCAGGAGCAACAGTGTCCCTAATTTGCTGGGAAGTGGCGGTGCGGTCCCCTACGGCACTGCGTAGGATCCTACGGTCTTGGCGTGCATCCGTGCGTCGCTGCGGTCCGGTCCCAGGTCGACGGGCACGTGCACCTTCCGCCGACCACTGACGACAACATCGATGTACTGTGGAGACCTCACGCCCCACGTTTTGAGCAATTCGGCGGTACGTCCACCCGGCCTCCCGCATGCCCACTATACGCCCTCGCTCAAAGTCCTTCAACTGCACATACGGTTCACGTCCACGCTGTCGCGGCATGCTACCAGTGTTAAAGACTGCGATGGAGCTCCGTATGCCACGGCAAACTGGCTGACACTGACGGCGGCGGTGCACAAATGCTGCGCAGCTAGCGCCATTCGACGGCCAACACGACGGTTCCTGGTGTGTCCGCTGTGCCGTGCGTGTGATCATTGCTTGTACAGCCCTCTCGTAGTGTCCGGAGCAAGTCTGGTGGGTCTGACACACCGGTGTCAATGTGTTCTTTTTTCCATTTCCAGGAGTGTATTTCAACAATTTCCACAGTCTCCGAAATGCGTTAGAGCCCGTAAGAGTGTTAGCTCCGAGGGTAATACTTTCGCGTGCTTTCGTGGAGCGTCCTTCCGTTACAGTGCTGTAGCTGTGAGGGTGACCGAAAGTTCAGTAGCCTTCTTGCCTTCGGACAATAGAGCTAACGGTACCATACTCTCTGCAGAAGGCGCAGGATCGCTCTAGCACCGGAGCACGGGTATCATCGCAGAGGGTACATCGTGCAGAAACCTGGAAGAGGGGAAGAGGGGAGGGGGTTATTTCTGGAGGGTCGCTGCGGCCGCGAGTTCCAGCGGAGGGGAAGGCGGGTGCCGTGACGTGGCGCCACGGCGCGCGGCATTGTGGGTCCGGGTCGCGCGCCGCGGTTGTAATCCGGGAGAGTGGCGGCCATTGTCCGCAGCAGCCGACTGCGGTGTCCACGGCACAGTGGATACATCTCGGCCGGCCGCTGTTCGCTGTTCAGCACTTTTCTGCCTTTGTACCGCGACCCGCATTCTGCTGGGAGCAGGCTCCATTTGAAAGGTGCCCGGTGGCGTTCTCAGCGAAAATGGGCCACGCGGTATCGCATCATACTCTGCATTAACGCAGCGTGTAACTGTAAGGTGCAGTTCTCGCTCTGGTACGATTCGTTGTGCGCCGACGGCAAAAGAATCACAACAACAAGAAGCAGTTGTGCGACGTAAGCGAAAGTTGGTATATGGTTTTCTACATCTGAATGGTGATGTCTAGTCATATTTCGCCCCAGCAGAGTGTGGCTGATGTTGGTATGATTGTTTTAAATTGATGTGTTGGCAGATGTGCCAACACCTTGTAGTTAGAGGAGGCCGAAATGCGCGCTATAATCTAACGCAGACTGGCGTGAGGTCTGGAACAGGATACGTAATGAATGCTATAAATAAAAGTAGGTAACTGCTGGAATACTTAACTTTAATCCTTCATTTGTATACAGCATTCTTGATGATACAAGTGAGACTCTCTCTAGAAATGGTTAATGGCGCCTTGCTAGGTCGTAGCCATGGACTTAGCGGAAGGCTATTCTAACTATCTCTCGGTAAATGAGAGAAAGGCTTCGTCAGTGTAGTCGCTAGCAAAGTCGTCGTACAACTGGGGCGAGTGCTAGTCCGTCTCTCTAGACCTGCCGTGTGGTGGCGCTCGGTCTGCGATTACTGACAGTGGCGACACGCGGGTCCGACATGTACTAATGGACCGCGGCCGATTTAAAGCTACCACGTAGCAAGTGTGGTGTCTGGCGGTGACACCACATAAATACGCGCTGCAACGATCGTTAGTGTTAGTTACCTATGAGAATGGACGTGATGAACTGACGTTAGTCAAGATGCCTATAAGGCGACAAAGTCACCATTATCAACACCTCACTGAGTTCGAACGAGGTCGCGGAACAGGGTTACGAGAAGCTGGATGTTTCTTCCGTGATGCTGTGCAGAAAAATTTGGCGGGAATGTAGCCACTGTGTATGATTGCTGGCAGCGGTGGTCACGGGAGTGTACGGTCGCAAGAAGACTGGGCTTTGGATGGCCACGTGGCACTGCCGAGAGGGAAGACCACCGTGTTCGGTGTACGGTTATGCCGCACAGTACTGCATCTGCAGCAGCAATTTGAGCAGCAGTTGGCACCATAGGAACACAACGAAGTGTTACAAATCTGTTACTTCAAGGACAGCTCCGAGCCAGACGCACTGTGACGTAGTACATTCCACTGACTGAGACCTGGTACTTACGGAAAGGCAGGATTCGGTGTGCACAGGGCCGTAATCAGTTACCGTTGGTTGCTCAGTTTTTTCTTTAAATCACGTGCACTTCATTTGGAAACAATTCCAAATAAAGTTGACAATAAGGAACAATTGTGAAATTTGAATCTTAAGACACAATCTCTAATTAAAAAAATTCTTAAGTAAGTTGCACCTATGGCTGAAGGCCTTATTGGCCAGAAATTCACATTATTTGTCAGCTGAAGGCCCCAATAGTAATATCTCAAAAAAACAATTGGGTGGGTGAAGGCCTGGATAGCAAATTTTTGAGAATCAATTAAACTTCTTTGAGAGATATTTAAAAAAGAATCATCAACATTTCAGTGTTAACATACTTTGTCTAATTACAATATCTTAAGACAAGTTACACTCACAGCAGAAGGCCGTATTAACAAGAAATTCAAACACTTTGTCAACCGAAGGCCCAAACAGTAATAATTCGAAATTAAAATATTTTTTTTAAAAGAAAGCAATCATCACAATCTGACCAAATCAAGAGAGAAGTGGACCTCAGACAGTGCTCCAAGGATCGATCTGGGAAAGTCGCTCAACTTCGTAAACGATGAGAAAGGCAGCCAAGAGTTGTATTCACTTAACCGGATGGCAACTCAAACTAGTGACAGTTTAAACGCAGACCAGCACTCTTGCAAAATCTACCTAACGTCTGGCAACCAACACAACGATAGAATAACTCAGGCAAGGCGGTACCGCAGGACAGCACTGCGGCTTCTGAATCTGGTGTTTAGAACATCCAGAAGCAGAAGGAACCACTACGACCAGAGTAGTCCAAAAGAAACAAATATCCGAACCACAATCAAGGAGGCTGTCGAACTACACGCCTTACTGTACATCAACGGCAAGGTGAGGAAAGGTACACTGCCGCGAAAATACTCTAACCTCCAGTTCAGGTAACTGGGGCGTTAGCGGCCACTAGGCAGAAAAATACCGCTGGTTGAATTTTACCAATAATAACACAAGGAATTCAATGATTAATAATAAGAAGTGGAGGATGGCTAATTAATTTCGCCAACTCCAAACACTCCAGTCGTTGCTCTTCGTCCCAGCGACCCTGCGAGCAGCAACGCGCAAACGAACGGTGTGATCTCAAAATAGTGGAGGTTTCACTACTGGGTTAATGTTCACTCAACTCAAATGTCCTGGGTCCGGTGGACAACGAGGTTGTGGCCCTCGCAACTACAGCCCCTCGATCCGGCAGTGCCTGCGTGCCGCCAGCAGTCCCGGCATGGCCCCACGCCGCCGGACCTCACTCCTGCCTCATCCCAACCGAACTCTTCGACACACTCCGACCCGGAAATCACTTGACGTCCCTCCACAGGTAGTACCACCGTACTAGATATCAATAACCGCTGCTGCTGCTGCCACTCGTGGACAGACAATGCTAGCAAATGTAGTGGCGCCAGTAAACACAAGAAGAAAATTAGACGCCACTATCCCTATTACACAATGCCAACCTAGCAACGGCACCAATGCGAGCCGCAACACGGCTCACACTGACCCAAAATCTCCACAATTAGCGACTTCAGTGGTCTCAAGCTAGACTTCATTGGAGGCCAGGGTGGTGATCTGTTGTGTTTTCTGATCGAAATCTGGTTCTGTTTGGTGCCAGTGTTGGCCGTGTATTGTTTAGAAGGAGGCCATTTGAAGGCCTGCATCTTACCTGTCTGCGTACTGGACACATTGACGTACACCTGGAGCTATGGTGTGGGATGCCATTTAGTATGACAGCAGCAGCACTCTCACGGTTATCCTACGCGCCCTGACTGTCAATTCGTAAGTCAAGCTGGTAATTCGACCTGTTGAGCTCCCATTCATGAACAGCACTCCAGAGGGTGTTTTACTGCAGGATAATGCTCGCCCAAATACCACTGTTGTACCCCAACGCGCTCCACAGAGTGTCGACATGTTGCCTTCGCCTGATCAGAATCCAGGTGTGTCGCCAATCGAGCATATGTCGGACATCATCGGACGTCATCTCCAGCGTCATCCACAAACGGCATTAACCATCCCTGTATTGCCAGACCAAGTGCAACAGGCATGGAACTCCATCGCATGAACTGACATCCGGCACAAGTAGGGTACAACGCATGCACGTTGGCATGCTTGTATTCAGCATTCTGGAGATTACCCTGATTATTATTCATGTACCAGCATTTCACATTTGCATCTCGCGCTTATGTTAACCTGCGGTCTTGCAAAGTTAATCGCTTAAATATGTTACCTAGACAAATGTATTCCCTAAATTCCATTACTCTACAGTAATTATTTTTTGGTGTTGCGATTTTTTTACGTCAGTCGAAGGTCCCACTGGGACGCGACGCGACCTGCGTTACTACAAATAAGACAGCACGAATCCCGTTTCTGGCTCAGTTGCAATTACGAGTTCTTTTGAGAGGGCTTTATTGTGACTTTATCAGTATTTAAAGCTCAAACAACCGAAAAAGAGAAGGAACTACTAGGTGCACCCCTACAATGCTATTAATATCAAACATACACTGACGAGCCAAAGCATACCATGTTTGTCCGTCTTTAGAACGAAATACATCACTGATTCTGTTGGTAGGTTTGAGGAGGCACGTGGAATTTTACGTCTACTCACAGCTCATGTAATTCGCTTAAATAACGGCCGCTGATTTGCGTACGCAGTGATGGCGCCCAATACCGTACCATCTTCAGACTCCAGAACGGCAGGTGAACTTCCATCGAGCGGGCTGCGCCGATCCACGACGCTGAACTGACTGCGAATGTTTTCAAAAATTTTATGTTATACTGCTGAAAGATGTCATGTTCGTCGGAGAAGACGTTACGCATGAAGCGATGGAGGTGGTTCGCATCTGTCAGCCTCTCTTCGATTACTACATTAGCACGCACAGGAGAATATCTGGCTCTAATGGTTCAAATGGCTCTGAGCACTATGGGACTTAACTGCTGAGGTCATCAGTCCCCTAGAACTTAGAACTACTTAAATCTAACTAGCCTAAGGACACCACACACATCCATGCCCGAGGCAGGATTCGAACCTGCGACCGGAGAGGTCGCGCGGTTCCAGACTGTAGCGCCTAGAACCGCTCGGCCACTCCGGCCGGCAGGAGAATATCTCCCGTAGCGTAATATTGCTTCCACCGGCCTGCATCCGTGGCGTACTGCACGTTTAGAGGCGCCGTTAACCTCGATGACGGCGTTTGTGGAGACCTGGACCTAGACCTAGAGTACGAAAATTCACACGAACAGCCGGCACGTTGCCATTCATCGATGCTTGAATCCCCATGGTCCCGTGTTCACTGCAGTCGTAATTGACGATGTCGTTGGGTCAACGAACACATAGGGGTGCTTTGCTGTGGAGCTCATTGTTAAACAATGTACGGTAAATGGTGTGCTCAAGACACTTGTGCGTGCACCAACATCGTGCCCTTTCCGCAGAGATGCCACAGATCACCATGTATACCATTTTACGGAGTAGACAAGCCTCCGTACCCTACATTCTGTGAAGAGTCGTGGACGTCCAATCATTTAGCGCTTAGTGCTAGTTTCACTGTCCTATCTCTTTACGTAGATATTCACAACAGCAGCACGTGACCATTCGACCAGATTCGCCATTTTCGAGACACTTGTTCACAATCTCTGAATAATAACAATAAGTCATTTTTCGAAGCCGCTTATCTCAGTGGATTTTCCCATTTGGGGATCATATCTTCGATAGGATGATTCCCCATCCATGTCTGCTCCCCTTACGTATTTTTGTTACGACGTTACATGCCCGCAACGCCACTAAGCAGCACCCGACGTCGCGGTGGATAATGTTATAATGTTTTGGTTCATCAGTGTAAGTCGGTTTAGTCTCCCGTGAGCTCTCTGAAACACCGACACAAATTACATGGGTACTACAGAAACAGTCCAAACAGTTTCCACTTTTCAGGGCAACCAGTATCACCTACTTTAACAAACCAAGACAAATTTTCGTTTTGCAATGTCTCCTGCTGATAACCTACTCATTACAATACGGTAACTTGTTCAATGTGTTTAAATTACATTAAATGGCTACCATGGAGAGTTTATTTTAATAAGAGCACATAGTGTGATACTTTATTTAGTGAAATACATGCGTAACGAAGATAATGAGGTAAAAACGATGACACAAAGACCGCAGCAATTTCTTATCTGTTCCTTGGATTGCCGAGGCTTTGCGCCAAGCTCGTCACATCTGCCAAACTTAATACCCACGGCGCTGTACTTTATCACAGTAACTACGGGCAATAACGAAAAGAAAAGCAGTTCATTGTCAAGCTGTGACTTGTGGCTGTAAGATATGGAGAAATAATTTTTTTTCTTTTTTACAGAATAGTTTCCTCAGAATCGAATGAGAACGACTGCGTAGCTGGGAACACGGACGAGTCTCAGAACAGTGTTTTTTTAATTGTTTAACGCGAAAGGTAAAAGTTTTTCTCGGAAAATAAGTACAGAAACGGATGTAGCTTTGCTCCATCTACACAAAACAAAATTTTTGAAGGAAATCGGATGACTTGAAATTTCGCTCCCCGTGTACCGTACGATACGAGTTGCTTGGAGCGATGAGCACTACCTGTTGCGTTGGGCGATACGACAGAGATCATGTATCGGCGTCGCATCGCTGTCGTCCCTGCGTGATGAGCCAGTTAAGTCGCTTCCAGTATGTTTCTATACTCTCCGCCGATGAGGGTGCCTTCTGCATCATAACGCCAAAGTGTGAACCGTTGCTAAGACAATACAGGGCTATTACAAATGATTGAAGCGATTTCATAAATTCACTGTAGCTCCATTCATTGACATATGGTCATGACACACTACAGATATGTAGAAAAACTCATAAAGTTTTGTTCGGCTGAAGCCGCACTTCAGGTTTCTGCCGTCAGAGTGCTCGAGAGCGCAGTGAGACAAAATGGCGACAGGAGCCGAGAAAGCGTATGTCGTGCTTGAAATGCACTCACATCAGTCAGTCATAACAGTGCAACGACACTTCAGGACGAAGTTCAACAAAGATCCACCAACTGCTAACTCCATTCGGCGATGGTATGCGCAGTTTAAAGCTTCTGGATGCCTCTGTAAGGGGAAATCAACGGGTCGGGGTGCAGTGCGCGAAGAAACGGTCGAACGCGTGCGGGCAAGTTTCACGCGTAGCCCGCGGAAAATTGGCTCATGCCACAACTGGAGACCGACAGCGCCGACTTCATCTTTCAACAGGATGGTGCTCCACCGCACTTCCATCATGATGTTCGGCATTTCTTAAACAGCAGATTGGAAAACCGATGGATCGGTCGTGGTGGAGATCATGATCAGCAATTCATGTCATGGCCTCCACGCTCTCCCGACTTAACCCCATGCGATTTCTTTCTGTGGGGTTATGTGAAAGATTCAGTGTTTAAACCTCCTCTACCAATAAACGTGCCAGAACTGCGAGCTCGCATCAACGATGCTTTCGAACTCGTTGATGGGGACATGCTGCGCCGAGTGTGGGAGGAACTTGATTATCGGCTTGATGTCTGCCGAATCACTAAAGGGGCACATATCGAACATTTGTGAATGCCTAAAAAAACTTTTTGAGTTTTTGTATGTGTGTGCAAAGCATTTTGAAAATATCTCAAATAATAAAGTTAGTGTCGAGCTGTGAAATCGCTTCAATCATTTGTAATAACCCTGTACATACAGATCAAGTTCATCTAATATCATAAATCTTTAACCAACTGTTTAATGTGAGGTTTCTTTTATATAACGATCTTAAACATAACGATGAATCACATCTTTAAGGCCACTGCTCGCAGCGAGACTGAATGCGGTAAGAAACTTATAAACTAGGGGGAGCACCAAAATTCGCTCGTGTGGTCTCTACAGCGCGATTTCTTGCAAAGTCTACTAACTGTTCGTCCAGTGCACATTTTCAACAGAAAACGGGTAGTCAGATAAGACCAGTTAGGCAACACTGTAATCACATTTACAACAAACAACTCATTCAATGTTGTTTAGGTGTACAGTGCAATTAGTACAGAGGGTGGAGTTGTCCTTTAGACTATTCGATTTTCACAATTCGATTTCAGGTCTAGGTGTAACTTTTATTTTATTTAATAGAGTGAGCGATTCTTGACTGTTATACAGCAGTTACAGCAGCACTTATACAAAGAAATTGAAATTATTTGACACTAATACAGAAATAACAGTACAGTCGTTTATTTTATTACTCCACTTTTATAGACGTATTTTTACTTTAAATACTTACTCCGATATCTTTCCGCAGCACACTCTCCTATATTTTCTGAGAAATTGTTTTAATTTCCTTTCCTTCCGGAAAAAAGCCGATTGCACCCCTCTTCTTGCTTTTTATGGCCTACGCAGTTCCCATCAACCATCAAAATCAGACATCCATGTCTTCTACGTGTAATGCTTCCCACTATTTCGTCCACTACATTCGAACCCAGTTTCGGCTATACCTTCATGTCATTACTTGAGTCGATTAGTACAAATTATCATGCTTACGACTTGACTGTCTGTTACGCCGTCGCCGGCAACACATATAACACCACACAGGACCGAGGATCCCATCCTCGTCGCCACTTGTGTCGTAACTGACAATTCGAACGTTTTTACAACACAACTTTTATTGACGTGAGTCTACATTGAATGACTGAATAACAACGAAGTCATAATTACAAAGCCAGTAAGAATTCCCTACTAGAGACAACAAAAGGTAACTTCTAAGTTTCCCTCCTGAGTCCGTTGTAATACACATACACTTAATTCCAAGTCCTATTCCGATGGCGAAGACGTAGTCTTCCGTGGCAACGTCCTTGAGATCGGTATTGGGAGTGAACCGGTGTCCGGTGCTGGTTCTAGCCTTTAAATAGTATTGGCCAGCCAATCAGATGTTGGTGTAGTAATACTTCCTGCAGGCCATCTCGAACTCGTTCTGCAGGAAGTAGTACGCGGAATGTCTTTTTCCAAAACAGCCGATGTTTACCACTGCTTACGCCTTTGGGCACAGGCAACCTCGGTCCTCTGTCGTGTTAGATGTGTTGTCGGCCCGCAGGGGCTACCTTGGCGACGGCATAACACTGTCCATTTCATTTCTTTAGGACATGATATCACAAAGAAGTCTACCAATCCGCTTCACGGGCAATTACGTAATTCTGTCATCGTGTACTGACTGGTTAGGCCCATGTCTTTCAGCTTTTAGGCTAGTGGCCACTCTTACTGACTAAGGTTTATATCTTCACTTTCATAAGTTTTGTAATTTTATCTGCTCTTTGACAAGTAATAAATTTTAACTGGTTACTACTCTTCATAAATATATCTGACATACCTGACCAATAATTTTTATATCGTTAGCTGTGTCTTTAGGATATGCATCGTTTAAGAAACAGTGTATTGTACAGCTTTATTGTGCAGATTACAATCAGAAAATAAACGAATGAAACCTAGTCCCAGTATAGATCTCTCGAACTCGAGTATTATAACGCAAAGCTTTACCCTCTGCAGTCACTAGGCACCACAGGTACATCGTACACACAACTCTTTTTAAATATGAGTGTAGTGTTGCCAGATTGCCTTTTGTGCCGTCCATTTTCTACTGAAAACATGCATGGGACGAAAGTATGTTAGGGACATTTTTGTACTGTTAGTATGCAAGGAATCACACTATGGAGTATGAGAGTGCGAATTTTTGTTCACCCTGTACAAGCGCAGAACTAACGAATGGGGAACCATTATAACTACTGTACGGGCCACAAATGGGAAAAGCCGCTGACCCAATAGATTCTGACAAAGGGAAGATTGTTATGGCCCACTGGCTGGGAACGACCATTTAGGAAACGGCGGACCTGGTCGCTTGTTCGGACGCTACTTTCGTAAGCATCTGTAGGAAGTGGCTGAGAGAGTGTGAAAAGACGAGTGGGCGACAAGATGTTGGACATTTTAGACGAACGTGGCATTTCTAATGAAAGCCTTAGTGCATCTGCTTGTATCTTGATTGGCCCTCGCTCGCAACGCCCAATACGCAGCGAGAGGGAGTTAGTCGAAAATACGACACATTAAAAATTGCATTATGACAGCGTCGCCAGGAGTGTGAGCACTCCAGTAAAAGATGTGATAGCTTACGTTAAAAAAAGTTTATTGCATTCGTATTACTAATGTCATTATAAATCCATCGGCTTATCACTATAAATGTTAGTATGTCTAATATGCTGCTGCTTTTAGTATATGTCTCATAGTAACTCTATTCAGAAAATTCTCACAACTGCAGCAGAAACATAAATGTCTTAAATTTTGCAAGCAGAAACGAGTTTCAAAACCGCTACCAACTACTAAAACACCATATCTCTCCGGCTTTTTCTTCAGTCCACGAAGCCTAGTGTTCTTGTCCCCTTCACACTTGTCTCTATCGTGAGATGCTATTTCTCTCATCTGTACGTTCGCTTTAATTATTGTCGTACAAGATGGTTATAATTAAAGTGCAGCCGCTCATAGACGTCCTATGTGGGTTGTATGTAATGTCTGGCAGTGAAACGTATTAGAAAGAACAATGCGATAATGCAGACACGATTTACGCTGGGAGAAAATTAGTTCCAGTTTTGGGCACTAGGTGCAAATCTGGCGCTGTGGATGCAAGAAAGAGGGATAGAAATGTTTCCATATTTAATGGATTAAGAACAGGACGTGGAAGGGAACGGTCTAACAAGTGAGAAAGGCAGAATATTGATTTTGTTTTTAACCGCTACTTCGGCAATTTGTTCAACATGAGCACCGGAGATGTTGACGAGATGCGTACAGCACCAGATTTCCACCTATTGGCCAAAATTGGAACTATTTTTTTACAGCATAAATCGTTTTCGCATTAATGCATTAGGATATCTACCAAGTCTCGCTGCCATATTGTAATTACATACCACACTGGATTTCTGTGGGTAGCAGCACTTCAATTATAGCCATCCTGTGGTTCTCTAATTATCTGTGTATTGTCATTTTCTGCCGTATTATTTGGCATGCACAGTGTTTCCTAGCTATTTCTGATACACAGCTACTGAGTGGGGTTCTCTAGCAGAGGGAGGACTAGGCCCAAGTAAAGGTTAACATCATTCTTGACCAAAGTATTTATTGAACAACGTATGCTTCAAAGATCAATCAAACCAATAAAGAAAAATCGCTTGCAAGCTTTCAATTGTTAGCTTTCAACAATTAAATAAAAATACATTAACAACAGTAATGACAACAAGTGTCAAAGGTAATCAACTTTCATTGATGTGCACATCCCCGAACATGTGGTGCAGTGTTTACCTTGCATTCAAATAAGACTTTAATTCACTGTCACACTGATCCACGTTACATTGTTAAAAACATAGGAAACCCAAAATGTTGCATGTGGTTATGAAAATATCTATGTTCAAAGACAACAAATGAGCTTTGCACTTAAGTATCACAGTTATGGAAGCAAATACTTTCAAGAACTCACATCACAGAGGCAAATAAATTTGCCGCAGTTGCTTGAGAATTAATCACCTATCACGAAGTTTCGATTCCTATTACGTAATTATTAGGGCACAGAAAGCTTTTTAGTACAAGCTTGTGTTACGGCAGAACGATTTAGAAATTTAATACAGTATCTATGGTTCAAAATGACAGCTACTACAAGAAGAATTTTTGTCACAAACGATTTGGCAATTCACCTTGTATTTTCTGACAGTCTGTTTACTGACCTACAAATGCTTGATATCACGGAATGCTCCAGAACACTATTGATCTAAGGAATGAAAACTTACTAAAACAATGGCCTTAAAATTTACATTTAGCCCCCAAAAGAAAACATTTCAAAAAATACGTAATTTTAAAATGAAACAAGACAGGTACAATGTTGCGTCAAGCAATTTTTTGGCAGCGGGACTACTGCTGATCAAGAGACAGCGCATTCTGTGACTTCAGAATCCAGCCAGCTGTACCCAAGCAATTACTCAGTGTAAATCAGACACCTTGGGATAATCGCAGCAATTCTGCGCCTGGTACTAGTAACTGCAAGGATTACCTGCCAAGAAAAAAGATCTTTAAATTCAATAAACAGTCAAATCTTTAACCCTTCAATCATGGAAATGAATACAATATGACTACGAGCGTAAGTACACACCCACGTACCAATAAAGGGACAGAAACCAACCCCTTTAGTACTAATACAAAAAAAGAAATGAAAACACCGCTCAGTGGCATAACGGTAGCAAGCGGCCGCCACGCTGTGTGGAAAATCAACAAGATTTTGATGGATGCATACGGTTGGCAAAGAGCTTCAATTACATTAGCCGGCAGTACCTTGAACTCCAAGTAATTGTCATTAATCGTTCCCTCCCAAAATTGACAAGTTAACTAACAAGCATCATAACCACTCATAGCAACAAATGAAGTAACTTAAACCAAAGGCCACAAAGCTATCATATACAAGAACGTAGAAAAGCACAGTATGTCTTCATTACAGAAAATCACAAATTTACGCTAGTATAATAAGCAGTTGGTACAAACACGTGTAGGGCTGCTGAACTCGCACTCCACGTACCCACGACGGGGCTTGAGCAAGCAGGAAGAGTGAGCAGGTATTTTGAGAGTACTAATAGCCGTGAAGGCAGTTAAGTCACATAAGCAGACGATGACGCACTGGGAAACACAATAGAAAGGATCATTTTGCGAACCTCACGCTGTCTCCAAATTCACGTAAGGTATCTGGCTATAGTTTTAAGGACAGCATGCTTCCACCTTAACCGAAGCACCGCAGTTGGAATAGCTCCTACTGCCTCATGTCCTCCGGAGTCGCCATTATGAAAACTTATTCTCGGACACGGAGTCCCGAGAGGAATACCGAAGTCCCGTCGTTCGACAGAGAAACTGCGCTGCCCAAACCACAACACGCAGTGCCTGAAGAGCCCTTCCTGCTACGCCACCGGCCACTGTCCGACTCACTTTCTTTCTTTCTTTCTTTCTTTCTTTCGCTAATGCCATAGTCCCGCAGCGATCGCAGGGTCGGCGTGGTTACAATGGATTGGCAATGTTAGTGTTAGGGATGGCCGGATGCCCTTCTTGCCGCCTCCCTGTACCCTCCAGGACGGAATCAGTGTACCCCAAGCCGGCCGCAGTGGCCGAGCGGTTCTAGGCGCCTCAGTCCGGAACCGCGCTGCTGCTACAGTCGCAGGTTCCAATCCTGCCTCGTGCGTGGATGTGTGTGATGTCCTTAAGTTAGTTAGGTTTAAGTAGTTTGTAAGTCTAGGGGGCTGATGACCTCAGATGTTAAGTCCCATAGTGCTTAGAGCCATTTTTTGTAAGTGTACCCCAACTGTCTGCGTCGAGTGTAAATCGTGAAACATGCGGACGTGTTTCAGGTGTCTGTGACGCGTGAAACTGAGGCGGAACGTGTGGACCAGCCCGGTATTCACGTAGCGGGATGTGGAAAACCGCCTAAAAACCACATCCAGGCTGGCCGGCACACCGGCCCTCGTCGTTAATCCGCCAGGCGGATTCGATCCGGGGCCGGCGTGCATACCCGTGTCCAGGAAGCAGCGCATTAGCGCTCTCGGCTACCCTGGCGGGTGCTGTCCGACTCACTCTGCCACGTTAAAAGCGCCACGCCCTCCGCTAGACACAAAGAAAGATTGCCTATGGAAGACATAACGCGACCTATCGACATGGTACGGCTCAGTCTCTTCGGCGAACTGTCAGGCGTCCTTGCTGCTCTCAGAAACCCATCTGAGCCAATGACTTGATCTTGATGGTGGCCATTGTCGAGGATCTGTGGTGTCATTGATCTGGCAAAAGCAGCGCTTGCCGATCGCGGTACCCGCTCTGTCCAGCACAGATAACCGAACACGCGGAAGTCAAATGCCTAGATTCTACAATTTATATTGATACCTGGACAAAAATAATGTGTCCTTACAACAGGGGCGCCCAAGAAGTCGTCTCTCAGACCGTGCCCTGGCCGCCACGCCACACTGTTGGAGCGTAAACGCACGGCATTTAAACAGCAGTGCAGTCTCACTGCATACGACTTCCTTTTACATTTCTTCATCAGATCAGAAATAAGTTGTTCCTCACCTTGCAGTGTCTTTCTGTGGGTAATGTGCTGTCACGCCCACTTAAAATGCGAGGTTCCAATGGCTCTGAGCACTATGGGACTTAACATCTGTGGTCATCAGTCCCCGAGAACTTAGAACTACTTAAACCTAACTAACCTAAGGACATCACACACATCCATGCCCGAGGCAGGATTCGAACCTGCGACCGTAGCAGCCTCGCGGTTCCGGATTGAGCGCCTAGAACCACTAGGCCACCGCGGTCGGCAAAATGCGAGGTCTGCAGTCCATTCTGGATGTTATAATTTTCGTTTCTGCCCTCCTTTTTTCCTTCATAACTCCAGCGGTAGTGAGTATTAAATCGAAAAAGGCGTTCCAGATTTTCCCCTTGACTTCACCAACGTACTTTGCAGAAATCTCCCTACCCGTCGTTCATTCCCACCGAAAAGAGTTGCAATTGATAGCGGGATAATGCATGTAACTTCAGAAATTTTACTGTTCATACCACCAATATCTTCACGTGCAGCACGCCAGTAAATTTAGCGTAAGGCGCTTCTTGGCATACTAAACAATGGGTCCTACCATCTTTAAATTCTTTCTGCATGGTACCGTAATATCGTTTAATAGCAAATTTGCAGTACCATTCTGTTTAGCGGCTGCATAATATGTACTGAGAATTCTCATCCATCTCTGCTGCCATTCCCAGTCATTTTTAAAGGCGTGCGACGATAGATCGCCTATTCTTGTGCAAACATCCACTTGACCTGCGGACGTTCAAAAAGGTTTCGAGATTGGATTAATGAAAAGTAGAGTAAAGATAGGATGTTCGTTTTAAAGCTTCAAGTATTCTAAATCGTCTCCCCCCCCCCCTCCCCCCCCCCCTCTCACTCACTTCACTACATTCAGAACAACGTGCAGAACGTTCGTTCAACCGCTTGAAACCATTATAAAAGTTCTTATTTCGGATGATGTTGGACTCACACGTAACGTGGGCTTGAATTTCGGTTAAGTAGTCAAAGCTCTGGCCCCGAATGTCTGAACTCTGTCGTTTTGTGGTACCTTCGTATCGATAACACCAATTCTCGTCACCTGTGATGATCTTTTTCAGAAAATAATTGTCCACGTTTCTCATTTCAATAATTATAACTCTTTCTACAGCCCACAAGCCACCGTCCGGGGTGTGATACCTCACAGAACACTATGACAGTCAAAACTGGTGAAATTCCAGACGAAACATATCAGGACCGGTACACAAAACTAGTTCTGAACGATAGCACGATTTTATTTACCCGCAAATCCATTATCTGACGAGAAAACAGTGACCGTGTAAATATCAACAAATCGCGTACATATGTGAACAAAACAGTAAAATACGGAATTAGCAGCTGTCAACTTTGAACAGGTCGCTTGCTGCAACACTCAGCCAACGAGATGAGTTCATAGATTGTTTGGCTAACGCACGCACTGTGTAATGGCGGACAGCATGCTCACTCACATCTGGAACACAAATAACCAGGCGAATTAGCAGTCTGCAGTGAATACTGCTCAATTTGAGTGTGTGTGTGCGTGTACATTTGTAGAATTTAACTGGAAAAATGTAGAGAAACAACTGAGAGAAAATAGTAAGTCCGTGTTAGGTTTTCTTGGTGCATTACATAAAAAACCAACATACATCCTCAGAAATTTCTTCCTCTTATTAAAGCCTATGCCTGATACTATTAGATTTCTCTTAGTGAGGAATGACCGTTTTACCAGTGCTAGACTGCTTTTTAAGGCCTCCTTGCTTCGTCCGTCATGGGCTACTTTGCTGCCTAGGTAGCAGAATTCCTTAACTTCATCTACTTCGTGATCACCAGTTACGATGTTCTCATTGTTAACGTTTCTCCTACTTCTCATTACTTTCATGTTTCCACATCTTGCTTTTAATTTCACCGAAAGTTGTTTTAATTTTCTTATGCGCCGAGTCAGTCCTTCCCACAATCATTTGTTTTTCGATATTTTCACATTCTTCATGCAATCATTTTGTCTTAGCTTCCCTGCACTTCCTATGCATCTCATTCCTAAGATACCTCAGAAGGCAGGTCCTTACAGGAGTGAATATTACTGAATCACATCATTATGTCATGATTGTAAAATACTGACGCGAATTACTTGAAAAAATAGTGAAAAGACAGGTAGAAGATTATCTCGGAGTAGATCAGGTTGGGTTCCGGAGATGAAGAAATGGAGAAAGTATATGAAAATTTGAACGGGTAACTCAGCACGTAAAGGGATATGAAAATGTAATGCATTTACCGGCGTGATGTGTGGCTGATGACCATGAAATCCAAGTTTTCTCACCTTCCGCCTAACTGTCATAGTACTTGCAGTGGATCCTGATGCAGTTTGGAATTCCTGTGTGAAAGTCTGGATAGACGTCTGCCTATTACACATTTACGACCCTCTTCAACTGTCGGCGGTCTCTGTCATTCAACAGACGAGGTCGGCCTGTACGCTTTTGTGCTGTACGTGTCCCTTCACGTTTCCACTTCACTATTATATCGGAAACAGTGGACCTAGGGATGTCTAGGAGTGTAGAAATCTTGCGTATAGACGTATGACACAAGTGACACCCAATCATCTGACAATGTTCGAAACCGTGAGTTTCCCGGAGCGCACCATTCTGCCCTCTCACGATGTCTAATGACTACTGAGGTGGCTGATATGGAGTACCTGGCACTAGGTGGCAGTACAATGACCTAATATGAAAAATTTATGTTGTTGTTGGTATCCAGATGCTTTCGATCACATAGTGTATCCTCCACACAATTCCGAAAATTGTAAGAGCTCACAAGTGCGAGAATTATAGCTTAACAGCTCATCCATCCAAGTATCCGGCAACAATAATACACAGAAGAATGGAAAAAAGAACTGACGATACGTCAAATGACCATCAGTTTGTCTTTGGGAAAGGTAAAGGCCCCAGAGAGGTAATTCTGACCTTGCGGTTGATAATGGAAGCAAGACTAAAAGAAAAGTCAAGAAACGTTCATAGGATCTGTCGATCTGGAAAAATCGTTCGACAATGTAAAACGGTGTAAGATGCTCGAAATTCTGAGAAAAATGGCGGTAAGCTGTAGGGAATAATAAGAGTGGAAGACCAAGTACGAAGTGTACGGATTAAAAAGGGTGTAAGACAGGGATATAATCTTTAGACGCTACTGATCAATCTGAACATCGAAGAAGCAATGACGGAAATAAAAGGAATGTTCAATAGTGGAATTAAAATTGAAGGTGAATGATATCGAAGTTAAGATTCACTGATGACACAGCTGTCGTCAGTGAAAGTGAAGAATTAAAGTATTCGCTGAATGGAATGAACAGTCTAATGAGTACAGAATGTGAACTGAGAGTGAATCGAAGAGAGGCGGAAGTAATGCTAAGTAGCAGAAATGAGAGCAGCGAGAAACTTAACATCAGGATTGCTGGCCACAAAGTAGATGAAGTTAAGGGATTCTGCTACCTAGGCAGCAAAATAGCCCATGACGGATGGAGCAAGTAGGACATAAAAAGAAGATTAGCGCTGGAAAAAAGGGCATTCCTCGTCAGGAGAGGTCTACTAATATCAATCATAGACCCTAATTTAAGGAATAAATTTCTGAGAATGTGCATTTTGAGCACATTATTGTTTGGTAGTGAAACATGGTCAGTGGGAAAACCGGAAAGGAAGAGACTCGAAGCATTTGAAAGGTGGTGCTACAAAAGGATATTGAAAATTAGGTGGACTGATAACGTAAGGAATGAAGAAGTTCTCCACGCAATAGGAGAGGAAAGGAAAATACTGACAAAGAGAAGAGGAAAGGATGGTAGGCCACCAGTTAAGACATCAGGGAAATCTGTTAAGACTTCAGGGACTAACTGTCATGGTACTACAGAGAACTATAGAGGTTAAAAGTTCTAGAGGAAGACAGAGATTGGAATACATCCTGCAGATAACTGAGGACGTAGTTTGCAAGTGCTTGTGCGAGATGAATAAATTGGCACAGTTGATAAATTCGTGGCGGGTTGTATCAAACCAGTGAGAAGACTGATGAGTCAAAAAACAAAAAGCCCGTATTCATTCAATTCTATTGTCATGTTCCACAAATTTTGATTTGTCACGTGGTCAATAATTTAAGTTGTATGGGTCCGCGGAAATCTGTCATAAATATGCTGTCTCCTGATTACCGGAAAACAGCAGCAGGCGCCGTATTCAAAGCTGATAGCTGATGTAGCCGTGTTTGAGGCTGGTTTGTTTGCGCTACCACACGTCGCCCGCATTGAGGCGTCAGCGTGTTTCAAGTGACTTGAGTGCAAAAAAATGGTTAAATGGCTCTGAGCACTATGGGACTTAACTTCTGAGGTCATCAGTCCCCAGAACTTAGAACTACTTAAATCTAACTAACCTAAGAACATCACACACATCCATGCCAAAGGCAGGATTCGAACCTGCGACCGTAGCGGTTGCGCGGTTCCAGACTGTAGCGCCTAAAACCGCTCGGCCACTCCGGCCGGCGACTGAGTGCATTTCTGCGTGTATTCACACTTAATAGTCAACAACATTGGCCCCTAATAGAGGGTGTTATATCTGGGTACACTATTAAAACTTTCGCCCTAGCCAGTTGTCCAAAAACCTTAAGGGGCTGCGGAAAGGCTCAAAATCATGAAAAGTTCAATTTTTACTTTTTTGCGTTTTCTGAATCTGCAGACTATTACCTTTTAATAGATATATAATTTATTCAATTCCGAAGACTACAACTATTTTTAAATTTTTTTTGAAATGTTTTCTACATGGGCGTGACCCACTGTGGCGCTGTCAAATGGTGTTATTATTAACGTCCGTCTTCATCAGGTACATTTTAGTGATGTGAGATAAAGTATGTGTTGTGGCTAACCTGTGATGGTTCAGTATATATCGCTGGTGTGATTGTCGATTGTTTCATGTTTATTTACTCTGTCGTTATCTCGAAAATATTCGTAATTAATTCTGTTTCTTGAGTCTCTGTTTTGTTGAAGTATAATAATGAGTAAAAGTAAAGTTATTAGAAATCCTCTGAAGTCTTTTAAGAAAAGGAGAAATGTTGGAAAGCCAAAGGTATGTGTTATTACTGTAAATAATAACATTCTAACATGGTACGAGCGATGCTTGCTTTAGACAAGGAACGCCTTCGGGCTGCAGACAGGGCTGTAAAGAGTCTAGAAATACAAGCAAGAGTAAACAGGAGGAGGAACAAGAGGAAGCTGGAGGAGGAGTTTGCAGAGGATGAAGATAATCCATCCTATGGACCTGGAATGCACTAAAAAGTTAATCCAATCTTTGTCGCTCGATTCCCAAAACTTTTATTTTCTCATACTAATTACATGTTTTCTAAGGATCTTCCAAACGTATTTGTTTCAAACTTTCAGTAAATGTTACACAGTACCTTCTGCATAATTTAACACTGCCTTTTTCCAAAAAACTGTATATTTTTGAATATATAAATAAAAAAATGCAAAAAAATGTTGTGAATTTTCATTACAATTGAAAAAAATCATCTTTAATAACTGAACTAAAATTTTGTAAAATCCCTGTGTTAAGTTGTAGACCATATTTCAATAAATAATCTGTAAAAAGTTCAACTTCCTACCTCAAATACTTTGTGAGGAAAGATGTAATTTATAAGCGTTATTTTAACATTGCAAGTATAGGGCGTTCCGGAGCCCCTTAACTCCTTCCGAATAGGCCATGAAGGCCCAACGGCACCGACTGGCCGCCGCTCCGCCTCAGCCCATAGGCCTCACTGGATGCGGATACGGAGGAACATGTGATCCGCACACCGCTCTCCCGGCCGTATGTCAGTTTCCGAGACCGGAGCCGCAACTTCTCAATCAAGTATCTCCTTAGTTTGCCTCACAAGGGCTGAGTGCACTCTGCTTGCCCACAGCGCTCTGCAGACCGGATGGTCATCCATCCGAGTGCTAGCCCAGCCTAACAGCGCTTAACTTCGGTGTTACCACTGCGGCAATGCCGTTGGCAGCCAGCTGTGTAGCAGAAGGTTAATATATTATGCAACACAATTTTTAAATTATGACATACACTTCCTGTGCTGCTGCCTTTTTCTCAAATTACGAGAATTACTCCGAAATTTAAGGTTCCTCCAAATGTGGAAACATCTTCACTGTTATCTATCTAGGAACAAATGTCGTCTTGAAATTTAAAGGCACTGCAGACGAGAAAATTCTGTCAATATTATGTTCAGTCGCCTGTCCCTCACATTATTACCCTATACACATCAAGGACCAGTAAGTGAAATGGGATGAAGCAGTAGTGTTTTCAGCAACCAGTTGCATCTTAAACATATTGTGAAACAGAAGGTATTGGATACTAAAACCAATTTCCTGTTAAGACAGTTGAAGTTATTAATCAGTAAAGAAACTCAGTCCGTTAGCAAGTATAAAGCGTTCCAAGGTAAAAAACTTTTTTTCTGTTTCAAGGCACACGATGGCGCTGTACTAATGATGTATGGTTTAACTGTCCATATGTTATATACACTTAAGAGCCAAAGAAACTGGTACACCTGCCTAATACCGTGTAGGACAAGCGAGCACTCAGAAGTGCCGAGGGAATTCACACCATGAATCCAGCA
Source organism: Schistocerca cancellata (assembly GCF_023864275.1). Lineage (NCBI taxonomy): Eukaryota > Metazoa > Arthropoda > Insecta > Orthoptera > Acrididae > Schistocerca > Schistocerca cancellata. The sequence goes on along the minus strand of NC_064627.1, from coordinate 1,044,703,590 downwards.
GGGCTTTCCATAAAATCGTAACAGACGAGGGGGTAGAGATCGCTTCTAAAAAGCACGTTGCAAGACGTCCCAGATATGCTCAATGATGTTCATGTATGCTGAGTTTGGTGGCCAGTGGAAGTATTTAAACTCAGAAGAGTGTTCCTGGAGCCACTCTGTAGCAATTATGAACGTGTGGAGTGTCGCATTGTCCTGCTGTAATTGTCCAAGTCCGTCGGAACGCACAATGGACATGAATGGATGCAGGTGATCAGACAGGATTCTTACGTAAGTGTCACCCGTCAGAGTCGTATCTAGACATATCAGGGCTTCCATATCACTCTAACTGCACACGCCTCACAACATTACAGAGCCTCCACAAGCTTGAAACGGTCCCCTGCTGACATGCAGGGACCATAGATTCACGAGGTTGTCTCAGTACACGCCTATCCGCTCGATACAATTTAAAAGGAGACTCGTTCGATCAGGCAACATGTTTCCAGTTGTCAACAGTCCAGTGTCGGTGTTGACAGACCCAGCCGAGGCGTAAAGCTTCGTGTCGTGCGGTCATCAAGGATACACGAGCCCGTACCGATGTTGTTTCGTTGAATGGTTCGCACGCTGACACTCGTTGCTGGTTCAAATGGCTCTGAGCACTATGGGAGTTAACATCTGAGGTCATCAGTCCCCTAGACTTCGAACTACTTAAACCTAACTAACCTAAGGACATCACACACATCCATGCCCGAGGCAGGATTCGAACCTGCGACCGGAGCGGTCGCGCGGTTCCAGACTGAAGCGCCTAGAACTGCTCGGCCACACCGGCCGGCCCCGTTGATGGTCCAGCCTTCAAATCTGAAACAATTTACGGAAGGGTTGCAGTTCTCTGACGTTGAACGTTTCTCTTCAGTCGCCATTGGTCCTGTCCTTGATGGATCTTTTCCGGCCGCAACGATATCGGAGATTTGATTTATTGCCGGATTCCTGTTATTCACAGTACACTCACGAAATGGTCATACAGGAAAATCCCTACACCAGTGCTCTCTCGGATCTACTGTGTCCCATCGCTCATGTGCCGACTATAACACCAGGTTGAAACTCACTTAAATCTTAATAACCTGTCGTTGTAGCAGCTGTAACCGATCTAACAACCGCACCAGATACTTGTCTTGTACAGTGTGACTCACTAACTTTTGCCACCTAGAATAACTCCGAAAATATGATAGTAGCTGAAATGTTTGTGGGACAAATTTTGCATGGGACAAATTTTGCATGGGACAACGGGGGCCACAATATAACATTGGTTTTTTGTTGCTAGGTGGAGTCGCATCAGAGATATGTAAGTCAACTTTGATTTTAGTTTGATACGTATTTTTCTGATAGTAGCTAAGGTCTTTGAAGGACAACGAAGGTCACAAAGGTGGCATGAACTTCCATTTAGAGAAGGTGTTCGAAGTGATGACCACTGGTATCAATGCAATGCTGCAATCCTCCTATCGTGGACTGAGTGGTATTCCTCATCACTTTGGCACTTATCGAAGCACATTCTCTGATAATTCTCTTTCGTATATCGTGCAAATAGTAAATATTCGTCCAATATGGTGTATCCATCAACTTGCCATTGAAATGTAAACATCATTCGACAGTTTCTCAGTATAGCACTAATAGGAACGGTAAGACTAGTATCGTCGAATCAAGCGAATGTGAATGATATATTCCTTTGAAAAAGAAGTCACTATGTTTCTCATTTACGGAGAATACCAACTAAATTCGGTGAGAACCAAATACTTATACGCTGAAAGATATCCTCAACGTACTCACCCTACACCACATACATTTAAATATGTGTATGATAAGTTGAGAACAACTGAATCTTTAACGCATCGGAAACATATCCGGCAAAGGAAAGATACTGACGATTGTTGTTGTTGTTGTTTGGTGGGAAGAGACCAAACAGCGAGGTCATCGGTCTCATCGGACTAGGGAAGGATGGGGAAGGAAGTCGGCCGTGCCCTTGCAAAGGAACCATCCCAGCATTTGCGTGGAGCGATTTAGGGAAATCACGGAAAACCTAAATCAGGATGGCCGGACGCGGGATTGAACCGTCGTCCTCCCGAATGCGAGTCCAGTGTGCTACCACTGCGGATACTAACGAGAAAAAGGAAATTGCTACTCTTGCCACTGTGGTTCGAGACCCGTGTGTTAGTTCGCGCAAATCGCAAGGGAATCTGACATGAGCCAGAGTAGGGTGGTTCGTGTTATGCGTCGCCATAAATATCATCCTTATCACATCAGTCTTCAAAAAGAATTAAATGATACGGATTGTATGCGTCGCATAGAATTCTGCCGATGGGCTCCACGTCAAATTCAAAGGGCTGACACATTTATTGATTTGATTTTATTTACTGACGAGCGTACATTCACGAACCATGGAAATGTTAATTTGGATAACATGCCTTAGTGGGGAACTCCCTATTGGTGGCGGCAAGTTGCACACCAAAAACCGTAGTCGGTGAATGTATGGCGTGGGATTCTGGAGGACAGAATTATAGGCCCCCGTTTCATCGAAGGAAATCTTAATCGAGGGAAGTACACCACATTCCTGCAAGAAACTTTAGGTCTGTTGTTGGAAGAAATACCTTTACGAACAAGGAACAGACTGACTATGGTATCAAAACGATGGGTGTCTGACACATTTTTCGCTGAGGTTAGAAATGTGCTGCAGAGACAGTTCCCAAATCTTGGATTGGATGCGGAGGAGATGTGCCGTGGCCGTCTCGTTCGCCAGACTCGATGCCTCTGGATTTTTTCTTTTTGGGATTCGTAAAAGACATTGTTTATAAAAACATTCCAACTACACCTGAACATATGCGAGAGAGAATTATCAGAGCATGTGCTCCGATAAGTGCCGAAGTGATAAGGAATACCACTCAATCCCTGACAAGAAGATTGTAGCACTGCATTGATACCAATGGTCATCACTTCGAACACCTTCTGTAAATGGACGTTCATGCCACGTTTGCGACCTTCGTTGATCTTCAAACACCTTACTGTTACACATCATTGGATTCGTCTCGATAGCTGTTATCAGAAAATGAGTACCAAACTGTAGGATGGCATTTAAAAAAACAAAGTTGGTCTTCATATCCCTGAAGCGACCCCACCTAGCAACAAAAAGCTAACGTCATATTGTGGCCCCCGTTCTCCCATGCAACTTTTGTGCGACAAACGTTTCAGCTACTATCATACTTTCGGAGTTATTCTTGGTGACAATAGTTAGTGACTCACCCTGTATAGCCGTTGCCGACGTATACTGCCTGTTTACATATCTCTGTATTTGAATACGCTTGCCTATGACAGTTTCTTTGGCACTTAAGTGCAAATAGCTCTAAAATATGTAGGCAACAACTAAAACAGTGGAAGATGGCTGAATCTGCTTATGGCGGTCTCTAGTTAGCACCCCTTCATGTACTTCGCAAACTAGTGATTAGACTGAATACCGACTAAAAACCATCCTAGATAACCCTCTAGGTATATCGCTTTTCCCTACTATACAGTTGTGAGAATTGTATCTAATGTCAGAGGGTATTGTTTATTTAGTTTTCTTGATTCTGCATTTACTACGATTGACTAAAGGTACAAGGCGAATATAAGAGTACAGTTTTATTGAGTTTGAGTTGCGGAATACATTAAATGCACTTGGTACAACCGGCTTGAGGAGGGGAGGCTAGAAAGAAATCTGGTGAGCTGACCAGCACAGGCCGTTTCCCAATAGCAACTAACAACATACCTCTCTGGTCCCCGTGTCCCGCTTCAGATACACTCTAAACAAACAATTAGAAAACATTCTTATAATTGACTGTGATATCAGACAGAAGAGGTACACCGATTCTTGTCAAGGGAGAATGGATGCCTGAGGTATGACACCCAGGCGCCAAATGCCAACGAGAAAAGGTAAAGGGAAAGAAGATAAAGAGCATCACACGTTGAATTAATCATACTGACTGACACACTTAAGTTCATTCAGTGCAGCATAACGAGATTTGATCTCCACTTGATTTCACGGTCCATTTACACTATTTAAATTTTGATCGACGTTCCCATTGTGCTATCTACCTATATTACCAGTACTACATGTAGATTTTATCACTATCACTGACGTCAAGAAGGTGCAAACGAATGTAAGATCAGAAGTCAACACGTCGACCCACGACTACGAGCCGGTCGCAGTAATCGCCGCCCTTTGGCGCGACTCACTTCACACCAGACGCGACCCTACGCTCCCCTCCAGCCCTTCGGCCCTTCTCAGCGCTAATTGGGGCGCCCTCCGCCCCCCACTCGTATTAATTAATCGACGCCGGCGCCGGAGTTAACGGGCCGCAAACGCTGCTGACGAGGTGTCGGAAAAAGGGGCGAAATTAACAATCTCCGCGCCGCAATTATGACGAGCCGTTCTTCCCCCCCTGTCTCGTGCGCGGTCCACAAACACTCAGGGCAGTCTGTTGTGTTTCGATACCGACTCACGGCCTAACAAACGTCTGGCGTTAATGACAATGAAAGGAGAATATGTGACTCGCACGGGGAAAGAAATGAAATAATTCTTTATAATTGTTATTGAGGATATATGTTTATACGTTCGTAGGTGGGGCTATTCACCTGCCAAATGAGAATTAAAATTCATGGTGAACCTTCAACTGTTCTTTAGTTTGCACAATTAGTTTCGCTACTAGTTTCAGTTAAATTACCATTATCAACGATAAAATGACATGAACAGCTGCGTTCATGTTGAGACGTGACAGGGGCAGCAGGTACATCTACATCTACAGACATACTCCGCGAGCCACCATACGGTGCGTGGCGGAGGGTACCTCGTACCACAACTAGCATCTTCTCTCCCTGTTCCACTCCCACACAACACGAGGGAAAAATGACTGCCTATATGCCTCTGTACGAGCCCTAATCTCTCTTATCTTATCTTTGTGGTCTTTCAGCGAAATGTAAGTTGGCGGCAGTAAAATTGTACTGCAGTCAGCCTCAAATGCTGGTTCTCTAAATTTACTCAGTAGCTATTCACGAAAAGAACGCCTCCTTTCCTCCAGAGACTCCCACCCGAGTTCCTGAAGCATTTCCGTAACACCTGCGTGATGATCAAACCTACCAGTAACAAATCTAGCAGCCCGCCTCTGAATTGCTTCTATGTCCTCCCTCAATCCGACCTGATAGGGATCCCAAACGCTCGAGCAGTACTCAAGAATAGGTCGTATTAGTGTTTTATAAGCGGTCTCCTTTACAGATTAACCACATCTTCCCAAAATTCTACCAATGAACCCAAGACGACTATCCGTCTTCCCCACAACTGCCATTACATGCTTGTCCCCCTTCATATTGCCCTGCAATGTTACGCCCAATATGCTTAATCGTCGTGACTGTGTCACACGCTACACTACTAATGGAGTATTCAAACATTACAGGATTCTTTTTCCTATTCATCTGCATTAATTTACATTGATCTATATTTAGACTTAGCTGCAATTCTTTACACCAATCACAAATCCTGTCCAAGTCATCTTGTATCCTCCTACAGTCACTCAACGACGACACCTTCCCGTACACCACAGCATCATCAGCAAACAGCCGCACATTGCTATCCACCCTATCCAAAAGATCATTTATGTAGATAGAAAACAACAGCGGACCTACCACACTTACCTGGGGCACTCCAGATGATACCCTCACCTCCGATGTACACTCACCATCGAGGACAACGTACTGGGTTTTATTACTTAAGAAGTCTTCGAGCCACTCACATACTTGGGAACCAATCCCATATGCTCGTACCTTAGTTAGGAGTCTGCAGTGGGGCACCGAGTCAAACGCTTTCTGGAAGTCAAGGGATATGACATCCGTCTGATACCCTTCATCCATGGTTCGCAAGATATCATATGAAAAGAGGGCGAGTTGCGTTTCGCAGAAGCGATGCTTTCTAAAGCCGTGTTGATGCATAGACAGCAACTTCTCTGTCTCAAGGAAATTCATTATATTCGAACTGAGAATATGTTCGAGAATCCTGCAACAAACCGATGTTAAGGGTAGTGGTACGTAGGGTACTGGCGCGCCTCAGCCGGCACTAGAAGCAGGAAGACTACGCCGCGTCACAACTGCCACCTGGTTTCCCACTCGCCGATTTCCAAGAATCAGAATTTCGTGTTCCCACCAATAAAAAGAAATAATAAAAGTATCAACATCCCTGCCCTTCATCCTGAACAGCCTATCAGGATTAGACAACAGCCACGTCCGCAGGTTTATAAGAAACAAAGTTTTCTCATTCAGCAGTAGACCCTGAAGAAGGTCACTTGCATCAGTGACAGAAACGTCGGTAGTTTTATGAATTGACAATGCGGTCACAAATCCATAAAAAAATTTATTGACTGTGACAATGGCCGCGAAGCTTTATCAGACGGAAGGCTGGCCTTGAGCAATGAGGAAATCTGCTGGGAACTGGCACGATATTCAGAAAACCACTCAACTGCTCTGAATCCACCTAAAGATACTTATTTCTTTTCTTGTGTCTTTGTCCCCAATCGCCGCAGGGTCGGTTTGGTTACTAAATAGTTTCAGCACGATTAATTTAAGGGGTGGCCGGAAGTCCATCCTATCGCCACACTGTTACTCACTGGGAAGGGATGCGTATCCCAACTGTCTGCATGTAGCCTTATTCATATGAAAGACTACGGAAGTGTTCTGAATGTTTGTGAGTCGTGTAACTAAGATGAGATTTGGATACCGGCCCAAGTCGGAAGTGGGAAACCGCCTAAAAACCACATCCAGGATCGCCGACCGACCCTCGTCGTTAATCCGCCAGGCGAATACGAGCCACGACCGGTGCACCTCCCCCACCCGGAAGCACCGCTTTAAGACGCGCAACTACGAGGGCGGGTGAGCCCGTCAAGATTCCCTAAGGAAATCTTCACTTAAGCCCACCCACACAACAAGAGGTTCACAGGCATATCCTCAGACTCAGCAATAGTAGAGCTTCGAGAGAAGGTAGTATCACTGATGAAGTGCTGAAAAAAATTGGATCAAATTTCCTCAAAGAACTCACACAAAACTTGGTAGAGATTTAGAAGAGAGGAAGTACGCACTAACTGGCTCATTGTACAAAAAGCCGTCAAAGGGGTTTTGAATATCGAAGAATCTCCCTTCTGAAGGGAAGAGAGTTAAAATATAAAGTGCTCATGGAAATGGTAATAAGGAATATTAAAGAAGTTCACGAAAAATAGAGTGAATATCAGGAACGATGAGGAAGAGAATAGTTTCATTGTATGGGCATCTGAAAAGGCTAGGATAACAAAAAGAATTTTTAACTTTGTTGACAGAAACCCCAAAACATCAATGACATGGATAAAAGAAGTTGAAACAGACCTGATGGAAATGAAAATAATGCAGGAAGAAATAGGTGAAAAAGAAAGATTCAGAACAAAAGGTTTCAAGGGCCTCCAGAAGAAAACAAAGAAAAAGGTTCAATATGGACAGAAGTAAATTACTGTAAAGATAGAAAAGACAAAGGAAAGAATACGTAAGTTATTCCATTTGGTCCTGAGTACGCGAACCAATTTCTTTTTTAAAGAAAATCACTCAGGAACAGTCCGAGTATCATATGTTCCTTTGTGGGGAATGATCCAGTCGGTCCGCAATCCCTTTTCATCAGGGACATGACCCAAAAGCCTTAAGCCTCATCGTTTATTCAATAGAAAGTATTTCACAGACTGAGCAAGTGAATAACGCGTTGGTCCACTTCTGTCCACTATGGAAGCAGTTATTCGGTAGGCATTTATAAACAAATTGTTGCTTGTCCTCCTGGGGGATATCATGCAAACCTCTGTCCAACTGGCGCGTTATATCGTCAAAATTCGCAGCTGGTTGGAGGACCCTGACCATAATGCTCCAAACGTTCTCAACTGGGGAGACACCCGTGCGATCTTTCTGCTCATGGTTCGGTTTGGCAAGCATGAATACAATCAGTAGAAATTGTCGGACTGTGTGGGCTGCTATGTTGCTGAAATGTAAGCCCAGCATGGACTGTCATGATCGACAACAAAACAGGGAGTGGAATATTGTCTATTTACTGCTGTGCTGCAAGGACGTCGCAGAAGACAATTAAAAGGGTCCTGCTATGACAGGAAACGGTACTCCAGACCATCTTCCCCAGTCGTCAGAGCATATGGCCGGTGATAGTCAGATTGGTATCCCACCTCTGCTTGGAGCATCTACAGACAAGTCTTCACTGGTCACTGGGGCTCATTACGAAGTGACACTCACAATTCGAATCCACTCAATGAGATTCCATTGAAATGTTCACATAAGTCTCTCTCTGCCATATCTTGATACTCGTAACGAGTCCTGCTCCCGTTAAATACACTACTGGCCATTAAAATTGCTACACCAAGAAGAAATGCAGATGATAAACTGGTATTCATTGGACAAATATATTATACTATAACTCACATGTGATTACATTTTCATGCAATTTGGGGGTACAGATCCTAAGAAATCAGTAGCCAGACCAACCACCTCTGGCCGTAATAACGGCCTTGATACACCTGGGCATTGAGTCAAACAGAGCTTGGATGGCGTGTACAGGTACAGCTGCCCATGCAGCTTCAACACAATACCACAGTTCATCAAGAGTAGTGACTGGCGTATTGTGACGAGCCAGTTGCTCGGCCACCATTGATCGGACGTTTTCAATTGGTGAGAGATCTGGAGAATGTGATGGCCAGGGCAGCAGTCGAACATTTTCTGTATCCAGAAAAGCCCGTAAGGACCTGAAACATGCGGTCGTGCATTATCCTGCTGAAATGTAGGGTTTCGCAGGGAACGAATGAAGGGTGGAGCCACGGGTCGTAACACATCTGAAATGTAACGTCCACTGTTCAAAATGCCGTCAATGCGAACAAGAGGTGACCGAGATGTGTAACCAATGGCACCCCATACCATCACGCCGGGTTATACGCCCGTATGGCGATGACAAATACACGCTTCCAATGTGTGTTCACCGCGATGTCGCCAAACAAGGATGCGACCATCATAATGCTGTAAACAGAACCTGGATTCATCCGAAAAAATGACGTTTTGCCATTCGTGCACCCAGGTTCGTCGTTGAGTACACCACCGCAGGCGCTCCTGTCTGTGATGCAGCGTCAAGGGTAACCGTAGACATAGTCTCCGAGCCCGTAGTCCATGCTGCTGCAAACGTCGTCGAACTATTCGTGCAGATGGTTGTTGTCTTGCAAACGTCCCCACCTGTTGACTCAAGGGATCGAGACGTGGCTGCACGATCCATTACAGCCATACGGATTGATGCCTGTCATCTCGACTGCTACTTATACGAGGTCGTTGGGATCCAGCACGGCGTTCCGTATTACCCACGTTGTAGGTGTCGCCACCAGCGCCAACCTTGTGTGAATGCTGTGAAAAGATAATCATTTGCTTATCACAGCATCTTCTTGTTGTCGGTTAAATTTCGCGTCTGTAGCACGTCATCTTCGTGATGTAGCAATTTTAAGGGCCAGTAGTGTAATTTTCTGCTGATGTTGATGCTACCCTATATTCATCTGACCAGAAATCCTTTCCATTGCACTTCATTTATCCCCACTGCGTCGAGACAGAGCCTTTGCATTCACCTTTTCAGATTTTCTTGCTTCCCGACCACGCCCCAATTCTTAGAACGTAATCCTTTCGTTGGCTGTTCACTCTCTCTCTCAGGGTCCCCTCCCCATTGGCAGTATGCTCCCACAGATCCGGAATCTTTTACCAATGGAGAGATCATCATTACACTTTTTCAATTGCAGGCCACATGTCTTGTCGATACACATTATGTGTCTTAATGCAGTGGTCTCCATTGACTTCTGCATCCTCATGCTGTTGATCATATTCCTCTTTTTAGAGACAGTCTCCCACCCCAAGAGCAAGAGAGTGCCATGAACCTCTGTCCTCTCCTCTGCCCTCTTTGACAAGGCCATCGGCAAAATTAGGGTGACTTCTAATGTCATAAGTCTTAGGCCACTATTGCTGATGATTTATTGAAAATTTAAGCAGCGGTGAGCTTCGAGCGCGGGACCGAGGACGTCGTCGTCACTAGTCAAAAGCGCTACGAACCCCATTTTTCCCCACTCTCTCATATTTGTTCCTTAATATTCTCCTCATTTGGTCTGGGTGGACATCACATGACACCCCTTCAAGTTCATCGTTGAATGCTTCACTCTCCAATCAATTTTTTTATTACAGAGGACTCCTAGCCATCTGACCGAACACGCTGAGCTACCGTGACGGCACCTCTAGAACACGGGTTCGTACACAATATGCGTTCTAGACACACTGGACAGTCTTCGTTGACCAACCATTGGGCACCTTCATTCATGTTGGTCACGACCAAATACGGTAGCTCCTTCGGACAGTGAGTCACGTCTCCGCCTCCACTTGTCTTATTACGGTGATTCAGCCGACTGGTACATACACGTGGATCAACTGAAGAGTTCTATATCGCTTCGCCAACGCACAAATTCACGATAACGTTGGAAGCTGAAGAAGTGAATTAAAATTTTTGCTGTGGCCGGGACTCGAACCCGAGTTTTCTTGCTTACTAGGCAGATATGCTGACCATTATATCACCATAGCATTATGATCAACGTAGCTGCACAAACTACCCAAGTCAAATACCCTCCCCAACACAAACTCCAATTCAATTGTCCCCTTATATTGTCACTATTACCAGGGCTCTCCGACACTGGAATAGCAACCCAGCATTGGACGGAATGGGAAGTGCTGTACTACATGTAGTCGCGTAGATCTTGTCGGAGAGCCCTGGTAATAGTGACAATATAAGGGGAGATGTGATTTGGGGTTTGTGATGGGGAGGGTATTTGATTTGGGTAGTTCGTTCAGCTCTGTTGACCATAATACTGTGGTGGTGTAATGGTCAGCATATCAGACCCGGGTTCGAGTCCCGGCTGCAGCATAAATTTTAACTCACTTCTTCAGCTACCAACGTTGTCGTAGATAAATTAGAGACTTAAATTTCTCAGGGAAAATTTGAGATCTATACGAGCTCAAATTCACGTTTCGGCCTAATCTAAGCCTCAGGCTATGCTGCAGATCGGAATGTCACCACACATCGGATCTTTGGCATTACCACCTCACAATCCAGTTCACAATCCATCTCTCATGTCACTATACAACAGTCTGTCACCACAACCTGCGTTCCAAAACCTAACACAGACGTAGAAGAAACAGTGTCAGCATTCTGTCCTCTACCTGTTTGCGAACTTATTACATCAGCAGTGGTGATACACGAGAACGCCTGATACCAGCCAAACTCCATCTACAGTACTCGAAAGCTACCAGTCTTTTCTTTTAACGGGACGATTAGCATTTTGTAGGACTATGTTTCTTTTTTGGTATTTGGTTTTTGTTTACTTTGATGAAGCGAGAGGTTGGGGTGACGGCGGCAGGCGCTGTGCTGTGCCGGCAGGTGTCCCGGGTGCGCCGAGCCGTGGTGCGGCGCTGCCGGCGAGGACGTGGACGCGCCCTGGGGCGCGGTGCGGCACGCCGTGCTCGCCGTCCAGCTGCTCTGCATGTTCGCCGCCGTCTCGCTCGCCTGGGTCGTCTTCCGGCAGCGCAAGTGCAAGGTGGGTCCGCCAGCGGGCTGCAGCCGCCGCCGCGCACTAACTCTGTGTGTCGTGGTACACGGCTGTGGGACCACCCTTCTAGAATAAAAGCGAGTGGATGAAGATAAGTTTAATGTCGAGTAATACGAGATGGAGGAGGAGGAAAAGTGTGAAGCTGTGTTACGAACGTGGTGACCGTCTTGGAAACCGCCATCTTGGATGCGACTCGTAATTTTTCAAATTGGAAGGTGGTGATGTGACACAGCAAAAAGATAGAGAATTACGCGAGACAAACAATGGTATCTGTCTTTTATGCACAACTCTCGAGTTATGTAGTTTTTTTATACACAAAATCATGAATGCCAGTAATAACGCATAAAACCTCCATGATGCACTCGACTACTTGTCCATCAGGAAATAAAGTTGATGTTTTTCTCTTCACCTATTCCTCACGTACTTTATCCAACACATGTACGAGAATGCGAGTATAAATGTAAACATTCCGCTTCCTGAGGTGGGTAAGGACTCTCATCTTCAAGAGATACAAAATTACGGCCACATGTTTCCAAATATAGAAATTTAATCGATTTTATGTATATTATTTAATTCCGGAGTACGTGGCAGCCATTCCAATGGACCTCTGAGACCCATCCATCTCTGGAGATCCTGTAAGTCCAGATATGACTGACAGGCTTGCCAGTAACGAGGTGGGGCACCATCGTGCTGAAACAAATTGGCAATGTCCCGTCTCGAAACATCTTTGTCCGACAACTGCAGATGGCGGGATGAAGTGGGGTCCAACAATACGTAAACCGCATATTCCATATCAGACCATCACTTTCGATGCGCCATCTACCTTTGATAGATCCATCCAGAGAGGGTTGACACCTGATCAATTTGTATGATTCAATAAACGTAGGTTTCCGCGGCCACTGCCACAGTCAATAAATTATTTCTGGATTTGTGACCGCATTGTCAATATGTAAAATTACCGACGTTTCGGTCACTGTTGCGAGTGACCTTCTTCAGGGTGTTTTCGTTTACTGCAACAGTGACCGAAACGTCGATAGTGGTTACATATTGACAATGCGGTCACAAACCCAGAAAAAATTTATTCTTCTGTGAATCTGTTTACTTACCACTTCGTCCGACCACAAATCAGCCTCGTCTGTAAAAAGTAAATCGTAAGGGCATCAATGGTTTTCGTACAGTCTGCGCGTCACTCATTCTACAGATTCAAACCGATGATTTAGATCGTTCTCTTTGTTGATGCCCGGGCGATCTTAAAGCGTTGTTCTTATGATAAGGCCATCAGTTTTTACATCCTGCAAGGAAGAAACCTGTCATAACTTCGCAATGAGTAAAGTTATGGTCGAATGAACGCCAGCACTGCCTTTCTCGTATAGTTATAATAAGAATGAAGTTTTCGTTCTGCAGAGGAGTGTGCGCTGATATGAAACTTCCTGACAGACCAAAACTTGATCTTGATCATGTTATGCACAACAGCTGACACTAACATTAATGCGGCACACACATTTAACTTTAAATTCGAACATTTTAGGTTAGCTCTACCACGACTGTTATTGATATCGAATGAAACAGCAAGTCTACTGTTACCAGTCACTGATTTATTTATATCTACAACGCGTTTAGAAGGTTTAAACCTCCATCATCAGTTGGATTTACATGTGTTACTGCGACATATGTGTGCGTTGTGTTACGATTTGCGGGTAACATTTGGCACTGCCTACAGTGGTCACAGGCTGCTTTCTCTATCGTAACACATCACATGTAAACTATCAAATTTTTCAGACAAATATGGTGTCAGGAAACTATAGACTAGTACTTGAGAAAATCTATCACCTGATGTGTTGCATTATCCATTTTCTTCATGTGTTTGTAAACAGTGATTAATAATCAAAGTTTACAATAAACTACAACATAAAACTCCTGGTGCTTTCTGTAGTTTTAATTGTAGTGGAACGGAACATCACGAACATGTTTCATATTTTATGAAGAAAGAACCACACCTGCAAGGTATCACTCCCACCATTCGAGCCCACGCGAAAATTAGAGCCACAGTGCCGATAGTACACAATTATCACATTCTGAAAGTACAGTTTTTGAACTTTCACATGCACCGGTTGTTTACAACTCGTTCCGCACCTCTGCAACCGCCTAATGCCCGAACGCGAAGTACAGGGCGACTATAATAAAAAAATGGTTCAAATGGCTCTGAGCACTATGGGACTCAACTTCTCAGGTCATTAGTCCCCTAGAACTTAGAACTACTTAAACCTAACTAACCTAAGGACATCACACACATCCATGCCCGAGGCAGGATTCGAACCTGCGACCGTAGCGGTCTCGCGGTTCCAGAATGCAGCGCCTAGAACCGCACGACCACTTCGGCCGGCCGACTATAATAAACTCCAGTTGCTTAAGTCAGTATTTTGTATATATGTAAAGCTTTGCTAAGACGTCTCTTCCAAGTGTTGAAACTGATGACATGCGGATTTGGAACATTTTATGAAGCGATGAAGCACACTTTAGGCTCACGGGGCAGTCAACATTCACAACTGTCGCATTTGGAATCGTCAACAGTTCATGATTGGTCCACCTCCTTTCGGGGAACTGGGCAGCACGGACCTAGGATACCCAGAGTGAACGGCATATGTTGCTGTGATCTGCTTCGTCAATTGTGATTGCCACCCTGCGGTAGAGATATGCTTTGGACTCAACCGTTTTGATGCACGTTTGAGCTCCACCTCAAATTCTCGTGAGGTCACTCGGTTACTCCGTAACGTATTTGGAGGAAACAGAATCATCCGCCGATCGTTCAAAACTGCGTGACCACCGAGATCACTAGATCTGAAACCGTGTGATTTCTTTTTGTGGAGTTCCCTGAAGGACGTGGCTTATCATCGGGACACCAACATACGTTTAAGGTTGAAGTTGGCATAGAGAGGAAGGTAGCTAGCATCCCACCTAAACCTCAGGTGTTTCAGACAGCGGTAGGACAATATCTAGTGCCGTTGAAGGCGGATGTGGATGCTGTCGGTCATCACACTGAAGGATCGTTTGTAACCTGGATTGTAGACGTGGTACACAGTTAACTTCTTATGTGTCCTTACAAATGTGTCCTCAAAGTTTCATTGTCCTACGATCACCCATTTCTCATGGGGACACTCTCAAGTAGCGAAAGGTTAATTATAACCGCCCTGTACTCTACAGTGGTGAGACAACTAGAGCTCTCTAATTCGCGGGATGTTGAAGACGCAGGAAGGGTAGGTTGATGCATCTGTCTAACGTGTTTCGAAATTTTTTTCGAGAATACATGTTATTCCACGCGAAAAATAATAAGTAACATTAGGGCATAATATGTCGACCTCACAGACATTTATGTTCAATATTATTTTAATCATATGCTGGAACTCATATTCTGCATACACGCCTCAAAAATAAAAATGAATAATCAAAAACAACTGCAGAATTATTATGAAATTAAGTCAATGAATTTCGATGTACAATTTAAACACGTCAGTCTCGTTGAAGAATGGCGCATCTCCTCTACATGTACTTCGCTTTAGCAGTACAATCTTTAAAATCCAAAGAAAATAACTCTCAACAGCGATGTTAATAACTAAACAGTGCCACACGCTTAATGATGACACACTCATTCGTTTCATTCACTTACGCTCCATTTTTGAATCTCAACATAAAAATATTCAAATCAAAGAAAACTGTGGCAACAGCTACAGCTTATAAACTGCCCAGTTTGACAGAATGGAAAAGTTTATTGCAAAAATCGAAATAGTATTTGACAGACCTCTTACACCACTGTAAAGCACTGGTGCTCGAGCATTAAGCAGCTGCAGTGGAGCGAGTGACAACTGGCGTGCGTTCAGGGAGTCATAACAGCCTTGTATCAGAATTGTACCCCACATTTCCGCTAGGGGTCGATTACTGGGGCTGAAACGTTACAAGTCTTCCTCAATATGTGAGGTCAAGTATTCGACGTAAGAGTTTATTTATTGCATAGCAATTGTTTAGGTTCTGTCTCCTCTGTAACTCATATTTTTAGAACTTCAACTGCTCCCAATAGTTTTATGGTAATCTTTCTTCATAACACCAAGGGGAATTAGCAAGATGGCGGTTCGGTTTTATGTAACTGGGAACCACAGCATTCTTCATATGTCAGCGTAGCTCCCCCCCTATCACTGGCTACTGTATGTGGTCGAATGGATTTTGTTTGGAGTCCCATCGTTTCGTACCCATCTATACAGGACTCCCTGAAAATGTTTCGCACAGAAGGAAATACTGAGTTTATGCAGAATATCTGTTGGACTACGGCACAATAGCTGTGAAAAGTTTACTCGTAGTAATGACCATGTTTGTAGTTAGCGTTTCCTACATTAAATTACAGTACATTGTTCGTAACATATTTACATTTGCTCGCATTGTTTATTTTGATGCATTAAACAATATTTTCAAATGTGGTACAGAAACAGCAGGCCTCACAAGTATCAGCACTGTTGAATACATAGCTGCCTAGCTCTGATAGAAGCGGAGATAGAGATTTAAAAAAAAAACAGACATGTTCCTTGCAAACAGTATCGGCCTGCCAAATCAACCTAGTTTGCAGTGCAGCCTACATGTCACGGACAAGAAACGGTTTTCTGGGCCCCAACTTGTACACTGCCCTGCTTGACACGTATGTTGTGTTGTAGTAGCATGGGCCTGCTTTATCGACCCACTTTGCGCAGAAGCCAGCACTTCAGGGGCAGATAAATGATTTTCAAGCCGCTGATACGTAACCTGCCCTTGCGTGACAGGTGTGTTGTGGGAGTAGAATCGGCCTACTTCATTAAACCGTATTGCAGGGGCTACATATCCCATTGAGTATGGCTTTGAACAGGCAGAGAGGAATGGAGGGGAGGACATACAAACAAGTTGGAGGAGGAAATTGAGAGAGAGAAAGAGAAGGTGGGGAAGATGAATGAGATAGGTGAAAGGTGCACACAGGTAGTGGGCAGGTGGAAACAAAAGAGGGGAAGGTGGAGATGGAAAGAGAGAGTATGATGAGGATATGGACAGAGGTAGGAGGAGGATGGTCAGAGAGAGGAGGTGGAGGAAATGCACAAAGAGAGGGGGAGGAGGAGATAGGGTGGGGAGGTGGAAAGAGAGAGATGTGGAAGAATGAGGTGGACAGAAAGAGGGAGGAAGAGGCGGACAATGAGAAGTAGGGAAGGAGGAGTGTTCAACACATATGTCAAACGCGCACGCAGGTGAAGGTGTGGAGAAAAGGCTAGTAAATTAATAAATGCGCGAATAGAAAAATTGAGACGCTCTTGACTTGAGTTTGCCAACAGAAACTTCGCCTGTCCTCAGAGGGTGAAATACTGTGATAATTAAATGACACAATCTTAATAAAGTCCAAAGTTACACAACAGTATAGTGGTGACTGAAGTTTCTTAGTAATCAAGGTCATCATCAGTCGTGGATCTTTACTGTAATGGAAGTAGATAAAAATTAACGAGCTTTTCAACAGAATTACTGTCTGGTAGTCTGTTTTATGTCAGTTTCTTAAGCGTTCTTGCAATGTGAATGCAAGGAATATGAACCGATTCCGTGATGACGTTACAGACTTTCAGAAATGATGGAGAAAGGTAGATGTGTCACTGTGACGCAAAGGATCTTGGTCCAGAAACCACCGAGTCAAAAGATACACCACCAAGGTCTTTTACCTCAAATCTTCTCCAACACCCCTGAAAAATTGTAATATAATCACGGAATCACCTTGTATAGATGAGTGTTTTAGATCTCGTTGGCATCTGCTTTATTGCAGAAACGTACCGGTATTCTTCTGATTTGACTTACCGAAACCACACATGTCCTGAATCATAGGCCAACATAGTGGTTCTACGTCACCTCAACATACTGCGCAACAGAATTAAAGGATCACTTCTTCGAAATCCTGTAACTGTCGCCCGTTGTGACCCGTAAGTTTGAAATTTGACTGAAAGCTGTATACAAGCTTCCTCTGTAATGTTACACAACCATGGCGCTCTGCTACGTCACCCTTGGGCTTGGCGACGCTTCAAACAGCAAATTGTCCATGCATGCGGAAAAAAGGCCAAAGTTCCGAGGCACATGTGAGTTGATGATGTCGCATGGGGCAGAGCGTGCACCATTCATCAATCCTCTGCAGGGCGTTCTGCAAATTGACACTGTCTTTTGGCGTTGCTGCATTCTTGTGGACAAATGCATCATATGTGAACAGTGTTAAGAAGCTTCCAAGGAGTTAATAGTTTTACAGAGTTAAGCGTTTTGACTATAGCTGCAATTCATACTTTCGTTTGTTGTAAATAACCCAGTACAGTTCAGAAGGAACAATGATGCACATAATGAGAATCAAAAACAACGTTCTTTATTCCATATAACGGTTGTCGTTACCACAAAAAGGGGTGCACAATACAGGCACCAAAATTTATGATCACTTGCCCAGTGACAGAAAACGTCTGATTGACAACAAAGTTTATTTTGAAAACAACGTGAAAAAAGTTTCTCTCTAACAATTTATTCTATCCCTTAGAAGGATTTCCATATGCAAGGTGGATGGTAGAAATCACTAATTCACACCTGTATTTAAAAAAGTAAATCATGTAAGTACATTAAATGTTTAAATGTATTCACAACTGCGAATATGGACAACTACCAGCTGTAGAAGGGAATGACGACAATGAAAACTTGTGCCGGACCAGGACTCGAACCCGGATCTCTCCCTTATCAGAACTGTCGCTTTCTCTCATGGCTATCCGTACACGATTTGCGGCCACACCCAAGCTTCCATATGTCGTCAAACATGTGTCGACAATCTGTACTTGTAAATCCATGATGTATATTACCTTACTGACGAGACATTTTACTTGCAAGTTGTTTGCCCGGTTTCGGCGGATGAATACGGTATCACAATGACTGCGTTAGTCCGAATACGATGCATGCATACCCAAAGAAGCTTTGTATCGTAAATCGGAATAACACAGGCATGTACTATCGCATATATCGTAACTATACAAGCAAGCTAGCACTCCGTCTTCAGGCCACAAGTGGCCCGTGGGGACCATCCGACCGCCGTGTCATCCTCCGTTGAGGATGCGGATAGGAGGGGCGTGTGGTCAGCACACCGCTCTCCCGGTCGTTATGATGGTTTTCTATGACCGGAGCCGCTACTATTCGGTCGAGTAGCTCCTCAATTGGCATCACGAGGCTGAGTGCACCCCGAAAAATGGCAACAGTTCATGGCGGCTGGATGGTCACCCATCCAAGTGCCGGCCACGCCCGACAGCGCTTAACCTCGGTGACCTCACGGGAACCGGTGTATCCATTGCGGCAAGGCCGTTGCCCCATCGTAACTATACACAGGGTGGCAGTTATTGAGCTATACGAAAAAACGTAAATTAGTTACAAACATTATTCAACATTTAAACGTCACTACAGATATTCGGGTTTCGATTCTGACATGTTCGATATGCCTGCTACCATTGGCGATGACGTGGGGCAGACGAATGGCGAAATTCTGCATGACCCGTTGAAGTGTCGAACATCGATGCTGTCGGTGACCTCCTGAATAGCTGTTTTTAGCTCAGCAATGGTTTTGGGGTTATTGTTGTACACCTTGTCTTTAATATTACCACCAAATGTGCTCCGATCCGGACCAATCGAAGCCCACGCCAGTGGCCTCTGGATACCCCAGAGTCAGAATGCGGTCCCCAAAGTGCTCCTCCATGACATCAAACACTCTCCTGTTTCGATGGGTTCTAGCCCCGTATTGCATAAACCACATCTTGTCGAAGTCAGGATCACTTTGGACAATGGGGATGACATCGTCATCCAAAACCTTCACGTACCGTTCGGTAGTCACTGAGACATTAACGAAAATCGTACCAGTTATTCCGTGACTAGACGTTGCACACCACACAGTCACCCGTTGAGGGTGAAGAGACATCTCGATCGCGAAATGCGGATTCTCAGTACCCAAATGCACCAATTTTGCTTCTTCACGAACCCATCAAAATGATAGTGGGCTTCATCGCTAAGCCAAACAACACATGCCCATACTAACCCCAAGTATGCCGCGCGGCCAACAGTGTAGTCTGAACGTCCTAGCACAAACCGTTCAGAAGCTATGACGATTTTATTTCATATGGTTCAATAAGTCACACTCTAAGTGGTCAGTTTGTAGCCATATTTATACAGGTTGCTCGGAAACAGTCTGTAAAACTTGTAAGGATGTTGCAGGGGAGGTTGTGCTCGGAAATAACTGTTTACAAAAAATTTAGATACACAGCGACGTCTGCGAGTTATTTAGTACTGGATTTAGCCTGTCAAGTCGTCGCGAGCGCAGATTCAGGCAGCCTCCCAGAGCCCGTAATGCCTGACATATTTTTTGTTTGGTTTCCTCAGACGAAACAAAAATAGCTTTCACTCACCTAGTTTAAATTTATAACTTCCCAGAAAGGCACATTTTACCTGGTAATGAGCATTTGGATAAATGATAATTCACGGACCCACAAAACTGTGCGCAATTCCGCATTTTAGCGAGCGCGATTTCTTGAATTCGCTCTCGCAATGACCTGATTGATTACTTCAGTACTAAATAATTCTTAAAAACGCGCAGTGTATCAATTCCTTAACAATTATTTCTCAGCTCAACCTGCCCTGCAATACTTCTACAAGCTTTTCAGAGTGTTTCTGACTACCCTGTTCTTTAGGATTGCTGTAACGTTGTCACACAATCGTAGAAAACTCTTCCTCTACCCAACTCCAGTACGACCTTACTGCAAACTTGAATATATATATATATATATATATATATATATATATATATATATATATATATATATATATATATATATATATAGGGTGGTCCATTGATCGTGACCGGGCCAAATATCTCACGAAATAATCGTCAAAAGAACGAAACTTGTCTAGCTAGAAGGGGGAAACCAGATGGCTCTATGGTTGGCCCGCTAGATGGCGCTGCCATAGGTCACACGGATATCAACTGCGTTTTTTTAAATAGGATCCCCCATTTTTATTCGTGTAGTACATAAGGAAATATGAATGTTTTAGTTGGACCACTTTTTTCGCTTTGTGATAGATGCTGCTGTAATAGTCACAAACATATGGCCCCCAATTTTAGACGAACAGTTGGTAACGGTAGGTTTTTTAAATTAAAATACAGAACGTAGGTACGTTTGAACATTTCATTTCGGTTGTTCAAATGTGATACATGTAACTTTGTGAGCTTCTCGTCTTTGAGAATTCATGGTGGTACAGCGTGATTACCTGTAAATACCACATTAATGCAATAAATGCTCAAAATTATGTCCGTCAACCTCAATGTATCTGGCAATACGTGTAATGACATTCCTCTCAACACCGACGTTTTTGAGATTCCAGATTCTCGCACAATTTGTCTGCTACTGATGTCAGGATTAGCCACGACACCAGCTAAAACACCTACTTAGACATCATCATTTGTTGCAGGTCGTGATTAACGTTTCACATGTGGCTGAACAATTCCTGTTTCCGTAAACAACACAACTATCCGGAGAACGGTCCGGACACTAGCATGATGTCGTCCAGGATACCGAGCAGCATATATAGAACAGGCCCGTTGGGCATTTTGATCACAATAGCCATACATCAACACGGTCCATTTTAACACGGGTAATGTATCACGAAGTAAATACCGCCTGCACTGGCGGAATGTTACGTGATACCACGTACTTATACGTTTGTGACTATTACAGTGCCATCTATAACAAAGCGAAAAAAGTGATCCAACTAAAACATCCATATTTCTTTACGTACTACACGAATATGTAATAAAAATGGGGGTTCCTATTTAAAAAAAACGCTGTTGATATCCGGTTGACCGATGGCAGCGCCACCTAGCGGGCCAACCATAACGCCATCTGGTTTCCCCATTCAAGCTAGACGAGTTTCGTTCTTTGTAGTTTTTTCGTTTCACGCTTATTTTGTGAGATATTTAGCCGGTCACTATCAATGGACCACTCTGTGTATAAAGCCAGATATTCCATCAGAAAATTGTGGTTCACACTATAGAGAACTGGGAGTAATTAAGAAAGTAAACATTTAGAGAGAGAGAGAGAGAGAGACAGACAGAGAGAGAGAGAGAGAGAGAGAGAGAGAGAGAGAGAGGGAGGGAGAGAGAGAGAGAGAGAGAGAGGGAGAGGAGAGATATTACAATGGTTTATGGAAACTTGAGGCGTATTGTGTTAATTGGTAGTTTACCTCCCAGTGAAAGAACGCAGAGTTCCATGTAGTGTGTCCACGACAGCTGGGTAATGTGTCCCCCGTCGTCAGCCCCAAGCCTTACGTCAATCAGTCCCCAAAGTTCGTGGAAATCTAATTTAAAGTCTCAGCAGACTTATTTCCTCTCGACAATTAATATAAAGCACCCTCTCTAAGAGGCCATTAATTAGTGCTGCGTACCGACTAGAACTTTCAGTAACTTCTTGCCATACACTGACTTAGGTGATTATCCGAATAATTATTCCATGGAGGCGTTCAGCTGTAACTCTACGTTTATGGAACCCTCAGAAATACGTGCTATGTATTTACTTGGTGCTCGTATAAATGGTTCATTACAAACTCCATCGAAGCGACTCTTAATACGAAAAGGAGAGAAGCGTAATTGCTACATTGACCACTGAATGCAAAGTTAGCGTCACTTAGTATTCAAAACATAAATCTTATAAAGGATATAACTGGCATTTGATCAGATATTTCTGTTAATGAGTGAGGACAGTATGCTGAACAACATTACATCAGGCTATTTACGTCATTTTCAGATAATTATATCCATTACAAATGATACGTTTTTATACTGAATATCAAGCCGAAGTACAGTCGGCAAGAGCACGCCATTAATGCTTATATTCCCCTGGGCTGCAGGACAGGAGTGGAAGTGTTGACACGTGGACGTAAAACTGTCGATGTATATTGATAGGTGTCGTGTAAGGATAGCGGCTTTGAATAGTAATCGAAATATCCTTGGACCCGAGTTCGAATCCCGTCACCGCTTACATTTTGAATAAGAATCATCAACAATGGCGAGTGAAGACTTCCGGCGTAAAAAGATACCCTACTTCAGCCAATGGGCTTGTCAAAGAGGGCGGAGGAGCGGACAGAGTTTGAGAGTATTCCCTTGCCCTTGGAGTGGGGCTAAAGGTAATCAGCAATGATCAACGCCATGAGAAAACAGAAAGCAATGGAAACCACTGCATTAAAGACACATATTGAGTATCCACAAGACATTTGCCCGTAATTGAAAAAATGTCGTGATGATCTCTCCATTAGCAAAAGATTCCTGACTAGTCCCCATTCGAATCTCCGGGACGAGAGTGCCAAGTGGAAGTAAACTATGAGGCAAAAAAAAAAAAAAAGATCGTATGGCATTGTTGTCCGTGAGACCCCATTCGGGGATTTCGGCAAAGAGTGGACAACAAACGAAAAGTTAACGTTCGACGATTTGGAGCGTCGAATGTAAGAAACTTGAACGTGACAGGGAAGCTATAAAATATGGAAATGGAAATTCTGAGGCTCAATCTAAATATAGAGGGAGTTAGTGAAATTAAACGGAGAAAATACAAGGATTTCTGGTCAGATGAGTATAGGGTAATATCAACAGCAGCAGCAAATGGTATAACGGGAGAAGAATTCATTATGAATAGAATAGTAGGGCAGAGAGTGATTTACTGTGAACAGTCCAGTTGTAACCTCCCCCTCACTTATCGACCTTAATGACAGTGAAAAATTAAACCGCGTGTACCTAATGGAAATTTGGGAAAAGCAATCGTCACCGAAGTTAATCTGTCGGTAAAGAGGGAGGAAAGGGTTACATCTAAATGAAAGGAAAAGTGCTAATGAAACTGGTGGAAATTAATTTTGAAAAGGGGTAAAGTTAATAAAGAAAGTAAATGTGCAGCCGTTACGTTAACAATTAACTAGCGGTAATTAGGTATTTGAGATTTGGGGGAAATTACGGTCGCCAGTCCTAAGGACAATTACTATAGTAACTGAAAAAGAAAGATTATTACACATATAATAAGCGTGGCAACTGAAGGTTGACACGTGTAGTGTGAAAACTGAAAGTTTGTCAGAAGTAATAAATTTCGCTACACCCTGACTTAATTTAGCAAAAGAATTAATAAAACAGGAAAATCGAAAGTTAATTTAGTGACTGAAGTTAATAGTGAGCTTTCTTTCTGAAGCACGTCGAAATTCAGTAAAATAGTCTTGGACTACCTCAACAATCATTTCAAAAGCTACTTGAATCTACGCAATTTAGAAATAAGAGATTTAACTTTGAACTTGAATTAAATGATTCTGAACAATTAACAATAGTAAAATTTAGTACGTACCAAGCTGAGCTGCAGTCACAGGTAAGCTAAAATACGGTAACAAAACTCGCACTCTTAATTTGTGCTTGTGTAATCTAAATATTGTAGCCAGCTATGAATACCTTAACTGAACTTTGAAATTAAAGCATTGAAATCGATTGATGCTGGCGTTTGAATTTCAACTACACTCGGGTTCATTCCGGAAAAGGAAGGGACCCTGCTTAGTAATGCAATTGGGACAATGAGCAACAAACGTTCATGCTAAGTTGCTGTAATTATAGTTACGAAAATGGTACAGTTTGAAAAGCTGAGGTCTGCCATACAGTTCTAAAACTTTACGTGCTTCCAGTCTTCCTTGTTGGTTGATTGAAGGTTTGAAGCCGTCGATCGAGGAGGTGGCGACAGTCACTCATTGTCGGCCGTCGCTGTTGCAGAAGCTGGATGTTGGCGCGCCTTCTTCTCGACACGGTCACCAGACGAAACGGGCTCTTGATGTGCGCTAGTTAATGTTTCCCGTCCGCGACACCATGTCAGAAACTATCATCGCAAGTCGATCGCAATTACATGCTGCCAAACCCCGAAAGCGCGGCAACTCGCGGGAGCATCACACAACACACCTGCTCCACTCGCTACTCCAGCCAGACTCCCTCTGCTCAGCCCGCGCTCCACGTGGCAGAGTTAACACTACCAAAGATCCTAAACACTCTGATTCTCCACACGACCTATCGACGTATTCGTTGGATAGCAGTTTTCCCTAGGCAAGACCCAGCGTAAAAATACAAATAATATTTACGAAACAAACCAATTATACATCGACATAAATGCATAAATATATATATACAAACAGTAAAACAATTACAATATATAAAGAGACAGAAATGTCATATCTTGAGGTAACAAAACAAGGAAAAAAAATAATAGTACAATAGATGAAAATAGGAGGATATGCATTTCCGGCGTTACACAGTGACAGTCCAGTCGCATCAGAATCGAGAGCAAACCGACAACGTTAGATCAGCTATACGTGCCGAAATTGCTAGCAGAAGAGGAAGAGACACAGAAAGTATACGAGGATACTGAATGGATAATTCAGTACGTAAAGGGAGATGGGGGACAGGAATGCGGGTGTATGGGAAGGAGTAGAAGGAAGGGTTGCGGCAGAATATGGGCTTGGTACTAGGAATGAGCGAGGAGAAAGATTAACTGAGTTCTACAATAAATTTCAGCTATCAATAGCGAATACTCGGTTCAAGAATCGCAAGAGGAGGAGATATGCTTGGAAAAAACAGGGAGATACGGAAAGATTTCAGTTACATTACACCATGGTCAGGCATTTATTCCGTTCAAATGGTTGAAATGGCTCTGAGCACTATGGGAATTAACTTCTGAGGAGTTATTCCATAATCAGATACTTTACCGTAAGGTGTACCCAGGAGTAGATATAGACTCAGATCACAATATAATAGTGATGAAGAGTAGGCTGAAGCTTAAGAGACTAGTCAGGAAGAATCAATGCATAAAGAAGTGGGATACGAAAGTAATAAGGAATGAAAAGATACTCTTGGAGTTCTCTAAGGCTACAGGTACTGCTATAAAGAACACCACAGTAAGCACTTAGGCTGAAGTTGGAAAGAAAACCGTCGTTACAAACAAGGTAACTGCCAAGAAACTATGAATAACAGAAGAAATGCTTCAACTGATTGATGAAAGGAAGAAGTAAAAAATGTTCAGGAAAATTCAGGAATGCAAAAATATAAGTCTTTTAGGAACCAAACAAATAGGAAGTGCGGGAAAGCTAAGGCAAAATGGTTGCTTGAAAAATACGAAGAAAACTAGAAAGAAGTTATTGTCGGAAAGACTGAATCAGCAAATAGAAAAGTCAAGACAACCTTAGGTGCAATTAAAAGCAAGGGCGATAAAATTTAGAGTGCAACGGTAATTCCATTGTTAAATGCAGAGGAGAGAGCGGATACGTGGAGAGTACATTGAAGGCCTCTTTGAGGGTAAGATTTGTCTGATGACCTGATAAAAGAAAATTAAAAAAAAAAGACTGTTCATGTTGGTGTGTAGAGTGTATGAAACGCGGTGTACCAACAGACATTCGGAGAAACATCATCCGCACAGCAAAATTCCGAAGACTGCAAGAGCTGACGAGTGCGAGCATTATTGCACAGTTAGCTTAAGAGTTCATGCATCCAAGTTACCGACAAGAATAATATACAGAAGTATGGAAAACAAAACTGACGATGTAGTGGATGACTTTAAGTTTGGCCTTAGGAAAGGTAAAGTCACCAGACAGGGAGTTCTGATGCAGCACTTGGTAATGGAAGGAAGAATAAAGAAAAATAAAGACCCGTTCATAGGATTTCTCGAACTGAAAAAATCCTTCTACAATGTAAAATGGCGCAAGATTACGAAATTCTGAGAAAAATGGGTGTAAGGTATAGGGAAAGATGGGTCATGTACAATATATACAAGAGCCGTGAGCGAACACTAGTAGCGGAAGTCCAAGAAGGAAATGCTCGGATTAAAAAGGGTGTAAGACATGGATGTAGTCTTTCGGCCCAACTGTTCTGCACATCGAAGAAGCAGTGGCAGATGTAAAAGAAAGGTGCAAGAGTGAAATTAAAATTCAAGGTGAAAGGATACCAATAATAAGATTTGTCATGACATTGCTTTCCTCAGTAAAAATGAAGAAGAATTACAGGATCTGATGAATGGCATGAACAGTCTAATGAGTACAGGATATGGATTGGAACCAAATAGAAGAAAGGCGAAAGTAATGAGAAATATCAGATATGAGAACAGCCAGAAACCTAACATCATAACTGGGGACCACGAAGTAGATGAAGTTAAGGAATTCTGCTACCTAGGCACCAAAATAACGCATGACGGATGGAGCAGGGAGGATATAAAAAGCAGACTAGCACTGGAAAAAAGGCATTCCTGACCTAGAGAATCTACTAATATCAAACATAGGTCTTAATTTGAGGAAGGAATTTCTGAGAATATAGGCTTGGAGCGCAGAATTGTGTGGTATTGAAATATGGACTATGGAAAAACCGAAATAGAAGAGAATCAAAACCTCTAAAATGTGGTGCTGCAGTATAATGTTAAAAATTAAGTTTACCGATGAGGTAAGCAATGAGGAGGTTCTCCGCAGAATTGACGGAGAAAGGAATTTATGGAAAACACTGACAAGAAGAAGGGAGAGGGCAATAGGATATCTGTTAAGACATCACGGAAAAACTTCTTGGTACTAGAGAGAACCGTAGAGGATAAACCTAGCAAATCACTGACGACGTAGTTTGCAAGTGCTATTCCGAGATGAACAGGCAGGCACAGGAGCGGAATGCGTAGCGGGCCGCATCAGACCAGTCAGAACACTGACTGATGACTCAAAAAAAAATAATAAAAGAATGAAAAATAGACTTGAAACGTCCCCTTTGAACAATTATACAAGACTGTGTTTAAATTGACACACAATATTTTTAGCTCAACGCAATCTGACTTTCAAAAATCCCTACAAAAGAATGGCCCTGACTAACATTAACCTATACCTTTCACAAATCACTTACCTCACAAAAATCTTCATTACTCGAACTACTGCAATACAGCGAGCGCCACTACTGCTAGCTAAATAAAAGATTCAAACTACGGAAGGCACTAACTACTGATAGACATAGTTAGCAATTGAAAGATTTTAATAGAGAACAAACAATGTATTTACCTTAATAGTGTTGAAAAATCATAATATACATAGCAGTTCATGACATCCAGTCTTACAAATTTCAAAACTCCGCCATCTCTCTCCCCACATCCACCACTGCTGGCGGCTCACCTCCAACTACCGAGCGAGGTGGCGCAGTGGTTAGACACTGGACTCGCATTCGGAAGGACGACGGTTCAATCCCGCGTCCGGCCATCCTGATTTAGGTTTTCCGTGATTTCCCTAAATCACTCTAGGCAAATGCCGGGATGGTTCCTCTGAAAGGGCACGGCCGACTTCCTTCCCCATCCTTCCCTAATCCGATGAGACCGATGACCACGCTGTCTGGTCTCCTTCCCCAAAAACCAACCAACCAACCACCTCCAACTGCGCAACGCTACGCGCTGTTAACATCCAGCTGCCCAACACTACAATGGCAGACAACAATGCAAACTAGCCACAGACTGCACACAGCACAGCCAGTGATTTTCATACAGAGCGCTACGTAACTTTGCCAATAAGAAAACATAAACAGCCTACTTACATAGCCCCCATGCTCCCCACAAAAAATTTTACAAATTGTTTTGGGCAGTGGCCAATACAGATTTAAAAAAAAATTTCATAATTACAGTAAGAAAAATATCCAATGCACGCACTTATTGATACAATGTTGGTCAAAAGCTAAAATTTTCTCACAGTCCATAAAGACAGTCCTGATCATTCATCACAGTGAAACTGCAGTTTCTTTTCTCAAAGTCTGAGCAGTAAAAGACAATGCACACGGAAGTAGTGGATTTCCATGCAGTCTTAAAGGAGTAGTGTTGTCCTTCCAACGGAAAGACAGTGCTGATTCTTGACATGCTGACCGGTAATGGGCCGCAACAGAGCAAACCCACAGCATAGTCATTCGACGTTTTGAAGAATATTGGTAGGTAGGTCATCACAGAGCAGACCCACTGTTGTCCTGGTAGAGATTACGGTATTGGTGGGCCACCAGAGGTGCAGACCCACTGTAGTCCTTGTAGAAATAATGGTATTGGTGGGTCATCAAAGATGGAGACCCACTGTAGTCCTTGTAGAGATGGCCAGCAGCCATCTGTTGTGACTGCGCAGGTGCACAATCACCATTGAAGAGTCTTGCGGATAATATAGCAAGTCCATAACCACTACTTGTGCACTCACAAACTTTTTGGAATTGTCCTTAGAACCAGAAATGCTGTTATCCAGTCCCTTGCTGAATTATTAACACATGTGCAAACACTAACAGTTCCTACTTCTCACATATTGTCCATATACTATGACCAACAGAAACGTGTGCAGTGAAATGGAACTTACAAGTTAATAATATGATGAACTGGTGTCAATTACAATTTTATAACATAAGAATACAATTACAAACGTACAAAATACATCATTAAAGAACATAACAATACAGATAACATTTGTAGTACAGGCTTTACAAAAGAATCGAAATAACATATATATCAGTGTTACAGGAATTATGACATGAGTACATACATAAAAGATCAGAATAACTTTCGAAACATCAACTTCACGCATGAGCATTAAAACAGAACAGAATACATAATGTCTAAATATCTTTACAAAGAAAATAACGTATTATCAGAAGATTCCAGGTTCCAATCCTGGCAGGGTCGCCATATGAAACGTCCCCTTTGAACAATTATACAAGACTGTGTTTAAACTGACACACAATATTTTTAGCGCAACGCAATCTGACTTTCAAAAATCCCTACAAAAGAATGGCCCTGACTAACATTAACCTATACCTTTCACAAATCACTTACCTCACAAAAATCTTCATTACTCGAACTACTGCAATACAGCGAGCGCCACTACTGCCAGCTAAATAAAAGATTCAAATTACGGAAGGCACTAACTACTGATAGGCATAGTTAGCAATTGAAAGATTTTAATAGAGAACAAACAATGTATTTACCTTAATAGTGTTGAAAAATCATAATATACATAGCAGTTCATGACATCCAGTCTTACAAATTTCAAAATTCCGCCATCTCTCTCCCCACATCCACCACTGCTGGCGGCTCACCTCCAACTGCGCAACGCTACGCGCTGTTAACATCCAGCTGCCCAACACTACAATGGCAGACAACAATGCAAACTAGCCACAGACTGCACACAGCACAGCCAGTGATATTCATACAGAGCGCTTCGTAACTTTGCCAATAAGGAAACATAAACAGCCTACTTACAGACTTACTGCCAATCGTTGCTCCCGCGCATCATTCGCTTGTCAGAACAACATACTTTTTGTAATAATAACTCAATTTCACTGAATACGCCGAAGCCGAATACCAGTGTAGGAAAGAATGACAATTTATTTATTTAATTGATCACATGTGCACTCCCACAAAATAAATCCCTACATCCAATTTGGTGAGATCTGTGAAATGAATGAATGTGTGGTGGTCTGCTAACCACAGATGTGAATGTGCAATATATGATCATCTTTGAGACGGTCCTTTGGTCACCTTTGGTGGAACCAAAGAGATGAAATTTACCTGAGCTTTGAGCGCCTGAAATGTGGCTGACCAATGGGTAGCATGGTCTTCCCCCAACTCGATGGAGGTGCGAGATGACCTGAAGAACGGCCATGTTTCAGCATTCTGCCGCTGTATCTTGTGTTGGTAAGACCTGTCTTAGGTGTGCTCCGTAAAGACAAAAGAGTGGATAGATTGGTATGCATGTGGAAAACGTAAGAGTAGCTTGGAATAATAATTTCTCTATTTCAGGAACTTTTGTGGGGAGAATTAAATGTCAGGCAGGTAATATTAAGGGGATCGTAGTAATCTACGGAAGTGACCAACGGTCACAATGAAACCACGTGTAGCAACAAGTTGAAATACTTCCGAGTGCATAAGTTAATCTGAATTATTGGCGTGTGTACTATAAGTTGGAAATATTTAAGAAATGGCGTATGCGGGACTTGAAATTAGAGACAAGTACTTCCACGTGGTGAGTACTGTGTAAGTCTCAATCTGTGTATGAGACAAAGGATAAGGAGAAGTACTCGTCCATGGTATCAGTTGAAGACTCGCGTGTGTGATGAATATGTTCTTAATATTACTTTGCGTGTTATGTTTCCGTGTGACGCTTGATTCAAACTATAATACTCTGAGAGTGAAGCAAGGTGAGTCAGCCATCTATCCAGCAACGCCACTTGGCTTGCTTTGCACAGTAAGCCGTGCATATATCCTCCAGAGTTCATAGTAGGAAAGAAAAGTTACGACGTGGGGCAGTGTCGTGTGAAACTGGGATGAATACTAATTGAAGTGGGAAAGCTGAAAGTGATGTGATTATAACGTTGTGACTATACCTTGTGTTGTATTCCATGTTGCCAGTGTGGTGTATTTCATGAAATTTAAGTAAGTGTGGTTTGCATGCGAGAGTAGCGAGATAGATACAGAGACAGTGGGTTATGCATGTTCCTTTTGTACCGCTCGGTCTGGAGGAAATTTTCGATGATGGGTGTGAGAGTCGAAGTGAGAGATATAGCAAAAGATCCACCATCCTATCCAGAAAGTGCACTGTAGTGTTAGATAATTACGAGACCATAAGATAGAGAATCACCAACGTAAAGCCATGCCCACTGGGCGGAGTTTCTCATGTGTAATTGTGGTAGAAAATGTAATGATATGTTTAGGTTATAGAATTTATCGGAATAAAAAATATAGTGAAAAGAAAAAGATTGGTGGCCTTTTCCTTCGAATAGTATGTTGTCATGATATCCAGAATTTATAATGTGTGCGCCATTCATATTCAGTGCGATGGCCACGTGTTGATCAAAGCCGTTGAGTAAGAAAGAAAATGTGGTATTGCGAGTGCGTAGTGAACAGTCAGAGTTGTGTAAATTACTAATAGTCAGATTGCGTTATCCGTTTCCGTTGCGTAATATTCAAACAGGAGAATAATTTGTAACTTAATTGTGAGTACTAGAGCTCAAGTTACTCGATAAATAAGAATGAATCCACTCGCTTGGCAGACCTGACTGCTTGATGCCACAGTATGAGCAAGGCATGTGGGTGCCTCTCACTGTGAGTACTAAAATTTTATTAAAAGTACCCCATTAATTAATTAAATTATTAAAAGTATTAACAGACTAATGTGATCTGCAAAAAGACCTAATTCTGCTTGTTGTATATTAAACAGAAGGCTGTTTACACATGTGAGAAGGAACAGTGTGATTCAGTCTTGTGGAACACCAATAAGCAATTTCTCTTCAGTCAGAAAAATCTGCCCTGGTTATACTGGTTCAATTATTAAGCTCAAGTTTCTTATTATTTTTTAGACATGTCACTGTTCATTCTTTAACAATAAAGACTGTTATAATACAAACAGTCAGATGCCTTAGATAGACACAGAAGATACCAACCGGAGCAATTTTGTTAATTAACGTTTGCACAGTTTGATGAGTGAACTAGTAAATCTCATTTTCTCAGTTGAGAAAATGTTCAGAAATCCAGACTATGATTTACTGAAGTTATTACTGTTGTTGAGGTGAGATATTACTCCAGAGTACATTAGCATCTGAAAAACTTTGGAAAATGTTCATAGTGAAATGGTTTGGTAGTGACTGTCATCCCTCCAACTGCGCAGAGGTTTGTAACAATGGGGTATTTCAATTACTGTGGAAAAATGTCTTGAGTTAGAGACGCATTACATATTTCAGATATTTCAGTAAAGACAATAGTTAATATGCAGCAACATGTTGGATACACCGTCAAATCAAGGTGAGCTTTTACTTTTGAGGGAATTTATAAGTGGATGGAACATACATATGACTGCATTTTATGTCGGGTTGTTTTTCGGCACACTGGTCTGATGTTGCTATTGAAATGGGTGTTCCTATATTTTCTATCACACTGAAGAAATTATTATTAAACGTACCTGCTAAATGTGGCTGATCATTTATATCCCATTTAAATCAATAGTGACATTTTATTTTGTCTCTGATTTCGCTATATTCCATATAGACTTATGTATGTTGTCGCAATTATTGATTTCTGACATTATATGCATGTTCCTCAATTTCAACAACTTTTCTTAGTAATTTTGAGCGGTTTTTGCAGTGTGAAACAACTGCTGCATCTGTACTTGTTCCTGCCAACATCTTCATGTCACTTTTCCTATCACAAATATTTTAGTCCCTCTAGTGATCCACGGTATTTTACATAGCTGTTTACCGCCGTTTCTGTTAGTTAATGGCCGGCCTCTGTGACCGTGCGGCTCTAGTCACTTCAGTCTGGAACCGCGTGACCGCTACGGTCGCAGATTCGAATTCTGCCTCTGGCATGGATGTGTGTGATGTCCTTAGATTAATTAGGTTTAAGTAGTTCTAAATTCTAGGTGACTGATGACCTCAATGTGTAGTCCCATAGTGCTCAGAGCCATTTGAACCATTTTTTGTTAGTTTAGGAATACAGTTATTTCTGTTTATTGTCCTTTGTGATGAGTTTAGGAGGAAAGTTATTTTCAAGTAACGATATGAATATATCATGGAACAGATTAAATTTTTTGTCAGATGATATCTTGCACAGTTCTTAAAAGCAGTTGTCTTGGAGTCGTTAATTATTGTTATTGATTTCCTCCGAGGGAAATCTATACTGTGAGGCCCCATTTAACTTATCCTGGCTTGTCCTGACTAACTGTGCCTCCTGAACAGAGAAAACGTTAGTTACTCGGTATACGGTTGTTTTCTTGATTTGAGCTTCATGAATAAAAGCGTTATCATCAAAGTTCTATTGTTTTGACCCACTCCTGCTGGAAAGTTAATATTGACATGATCGTATGATTGAAAAAAGGTTTAATTTGTTTCATTGATAGTAGGCGTGGTTCCAGGGCATAATTATCCGCCTAGAGTTTCGTCTTCCAATGCTGGACGCATCCTCATAGATGACAACTGTGAAAGCGGTTACAATCTCAAACAAGCTCAGCGAGCTCTCTGACGTTCTTGGTTGCTTTTATATAGTTGCTCCTCTGTGTTTGCGCAATATACGGCCGATTCTATCCGTTAGCACGGATGTGTGTGTCAGAAAGGCCATACCAGATATTTCTTTTACTGACGTGTCACTTAGACGAGTGTTGGGCTAGGTAGGGCTCTTTTTGCTCGCATTACTTCACTGATAGACTGTTTCATCACTAGTGTTACTTAACGATCTTCTGAGTGAAATTCATCGAACACAATGGATTAAGATGCCACTATTAATGTATCATATCCTTTGTTGAAAGACGTTGTTGAAATACAGTAATAAAATTGTGCCAAGATATTCGAATAAAATTTCAACTTTCATCAATGCTTCAATCATGGACGACTTTTCCTACGCGCGAATTGCTCTTTAGTATTCTTCCGACACGCGACCGTGGCTTTCTCCGACAAAGAATCCGCCACAGGCCACATATGTAGACTTCGCATTAACGACTGACGATCGCTCGAAAACAGACCAACGTGAAACTCAAGAGATTCTTAACCGTTAACCGCGTGTTATCACACCTCCCAGAGGTCATCCTCGATTGAGATGTAGTAACGGCGATCTCACAGTTTCGTGACACTTCTTACGCAAATATATGAAGATGGTCGAGACCTGGTGGTCAAGGAAGGCAGGATTCGGTTACGATTGTGGACGCGGCCGTAATAAGTTACTATTGGCTGGCATTTTTTTAATCACACACAATTTATTTAAAATCAGCAATAAATTAAAATAATGGCAATAATTTAAGAATTGTTTCACGGCTGAAGGCGTTAATGGCAAAAAATGAAGAATTGATTAAACTTGCTGCAACTTACTATTACAGTTATTAAAATATAAAAGACTAGCGACCAAGGTCTTAAAGCTCGCTGCAGAAATGCAATTGCCAAATTAAAATTTTAGGACAAGTAACGACACTCACGGCTGAAGGCCTTAATGGCAATAAATTAAGAATTGTTTCACGGCTGAATGCCTTAATGGCAAAAAAATTAAGAATTGTTTAACTTGTTGCAACTTACAAACTACAGTGTTTGAAATACTGAAAACCAATCACCAAGGTCTTAAGGTTAACTGCTAAAATACAGTCGCCACATTAGAATTTTAAGACAAGTAGCGACAGTCACAGCTGAAGGCCTTTAACGCCAAGAATGGCTATTATTAAAAAAAATTAACAAACATACTGTTAAACAGCAAGGCAATGGCAAAGTTAATTTAAAAGACAGGCAACTGATCACCAAACAGGTGAGACAAAATGATAGTAAACTTGGTAGCACAACCGTTTAAACTTGCTGTAACAACAAGAATGGCAATTATATACAAAAAATTAGAAACATACAATAAAACACCAAATATAATAACAAGGTTAATTTAAAAGGACAAGCAACAGATCACCAAACAGGTGAGACAAATGATGGTAACTTGGTAATACAATAATAAAATAATAACACAATAATAAAACACAAGGGCTAGTCACAGACAGTGCTCCAGGAATCGACCTCTGAATATGTAAGGCCCAAAACACTTTTGCGAGAGATGAGAAAGGCAGCTAAGAGTTGCATTCACTTCACAAGATGGTAACTCAGACTAGTGGCAGTCTAACGAATGACTAATGATAATCTGCTGAAACTACCTAACGTCCGATAACCAATGCAACGACGGAACACCACACCAAAGCTGGAACCGGCGGTCAGCACTACGTCCTCAGAATGCCGCGTTTAGAGAGTCCGAAAGGGAAAAGGAACCACTACTACCAGAGTAGAAGAAACACCAAACGACCTCCAGGGCAGGTCACTAGGGAGTTAGCGGCCACCAGGCAGAAAAAATACCACTGGTAGAACTTAACAAATGGTAATACATAGAATGCAGCAATTAGTAACAAAAGGTCGATAAAAGCTAATTAGATCCGCCTTCCCCAAGCACTCCACTCGCTGCTCTTTGTCTCGGCGACACAGAGCAGCAACACGTACCCAAGTCACTGGAGAATCGCGAGATCTCGCAGTGGTGGAGGTTTCACTGCAAGGATTAAAGTCCACTCAACTTAAAGCTTGTGGGATCCGGCTGACAACTAGGTCGTGTACCCTCGTGACCAGAGCCCTTCCATCCGGCAGTGCATGCGTGCCGCCAGCGATCCCAGTGTGTGCCCGCACTGCCCCCTTAGCTCCCCCGGAGTTCCAAACCGAACTGCTCACTCACACGACCCGAAAGGACAACGACGCCACCCGAAAGATAGGGCCACAGTTACTACGCCGCTGCTGCCACTAGCAGATAGGCAACGTTTGCAAAACCGAGCTGCGCCAGTCCACAAGAAGAATACAAACACAACCGTGTCAACTAAACGATACAGTCTGGCCTCCAACAGAGGACGGAAACCTACAACAGCACCAACGCGAGCCGCAGCACAGCTCAATGGTATCTGTTCTTCCGGACTTGTCCGAAAGAACAGATACCATTGGTGATCTTGCAGCTTTCGAAGAATGAAATTACAATGAAATCCAGACCTTTAGCTGCTTACAGGAATTGAAAAATAGCAGCGGGGACAGTTGACAATATGTCCCCCGACTGGGACTCGAAACCGGGATCTCCTGCTTACATGGCAGACGCTCTATCCGTCCAAACCACCAAGGACACAGAGTATAGTGCGACTGCAGGAACTTATCTCTGGCACGCTCACCGTGAGACTTACATTCCCAACTGACTGTCCACACACTACATTTGTAGTGCCTCCGTCCACTACACTCAATACTCGTGGCAGTCAATCTACTAATTCCCGTAGGAGTTCGGGCAATGTGAGTGCATCCGCATTGAAGATCGTTGGCCGGTAAGAACAGATACCATCTTCATATATACAAGGCTTACCGGCCAATGATCTTCAGTGCGGATGCACTCACATTGCCCGAACTCTTACGGGGATCGGTAGATTGACTGCCGCGAGTATTAAGTATAGTGGGCATTGGCACTACAAATGTAGTGTGTGGAAAGTAAGTTGGGAATGTAAGTCTCCCGGGGAGCGTGCCAGAGATACGTCCCTGCAGTCGCACTATCCTCTGTGTCCTCGGTGGCCAGTGCTGTCCTGGCCGCAGCTGCGTGCGGTGTTCGCCGCGAGTGGGACACGTCGTCGACCGTGCGTCGCTGTAGCTTGTGAGTACAACACAGCCATCCAACTATGGAAGCTGAGATCAGGAAGTCTACGTTGAAATTTTTGTTCCCGTTCGGATATGACGGGCCGAAAGCTTATGAAATCGACGATTGGTTGCTCGAAAATAAGTTTACAAGATGATGACGTTCACCGGTTGTCATATTATTTCCTTGGCAATGCAGTGTATGTGAAACATTCCCGTCTCCTCTCTATACCTCATTTGTTACTGATAACCTTCCATTTTACAACAAACTATGTAACCTTTTCTTAGAATTTCTATCTCTTGCTGAATAATAACAAATGAAATCTTCCCTGTGAAATTTATTCTCTTTCTCTATCTTCGCATACAAATATAATTGCTGCTTATTAAAAGTGATTTTCTGATTATTTCGACGAAACATAGAATGTGTCGTCGTCGTGGCCCTCAGTCGTTATCTGCAATAACCCAAAACTGTTCCTTACCTTTTTACTGCTACTCGATCGCCATCTGACTGCTACATCGAAGTGCGACATGAATATACTTACTCCGTTTTACTGTACTCTATTAGCTGCTGGTGGGCTTTCATAATAAGTGGCTGTATTTATTACCAAAGCTGACGTTGTTCTTTGATAGCAAAGCTGACGTTATTTTTTAATTAATTTGACTGAAGGTACGTAATTCATAGTTAAACTTTTTCTTGAGAACAATAAGAATTTTGCAAAGTCTTACGTTGATGGTTTCTGGGATGGATTATAATTAGAAATGCAATATTGCTGGCAAAAGTTAATTATATTCTGAATGAAATGATTTTACAAACGTTCAAATGAGACTTACTTTTTACAATAATCTTACAACTAGCAATGCGCAAACGTATTTGTGATTTGACATTTTGTGATTTGACAATAAACAATAGAAATATACACGTCTTACATATGTTAAAGTGGGAGATGTTGCAACAGGTACCCGGATTGTGACAAAGGCAGGCGCTTTCGCGAACTTTCTTCATTCGAGTGGTGAATCCAGTTCAACTGCGATCTGCTACAGTGAAATGTTAGAATTGATCTTCATAAGCAAATCCCGTCGTATGTTATGGTTCAAAACGCAACGTGCCCCGTGTCAAATTTCTACGGAATGAAAACCAGGCACTCACCTCCGTGGGCGATGTGCGACATCAACAGAAATTGTCGTATGCGAAGATCTTGTCAGCCCCATTATGGGAAACCGGGAATGTGCAGGGCCCTGACGTATCACATCAGGGAGAAAATGAAGGAAATCAGGTTGGCTCTGAGCACTATGCGACTTAACTTCTGAGGTCATCAGTCGCCTAGAACTTAGAACTAATTAAACCTAACTAACCTAAGGACATGACACACATCCATGCCCGAGGTAGGATTCGAACCTGCGACCGTAGCAGTCGCGCGGTTCCAGACTGTAGCGCCTAGAACCGCACGGCCACTCCGGCCGGCCGAAGGAAATCGGGATTCACCTGCACGTAGTGTACTGACAACTGAACAGAGTTCAACGGTTATCCTCCCAAAATGTTCGAATCAGGTCTCTCCAGGAGAGACTAATCCCCAGACGGTAGCAAGACACATGAAAAAGAAATTACTGTGCCTATTACACATCCCGAGGTACCACTAAGTTGCAACCCCGATGATGTTCCAGTGTCATCAGTAGGTAGTGACATGCTAGTTGACGAGTCCACATTCGGCGACCGGTCTGATCACCTAGTATTAAGTAAGAACAATTCAAAAGAATCTTCTAAACAAACGAAACGGTCCCCTAGAATACAAAGTCAGGAAGAGACTCAGGAATTAGAAAGGAAACGAACACGCACAAGAGAATTTCTTAAGAAATCTTAAACAGTGGAAACGGTGGTGGCTGATGCAATAAGGGTAATGGCTCCCATTCGGAATGAGGACGTTCTGATGGAGTTAGACAATCACATGAATACAACCGTGAAAGCATCTTCCAGGTCTCTTCCGGTTCCGGGCACGCTTTGGTCGGAAGATACGGAGCAGTACGAAACAGGTATATGCAGACTTACAAACAGTTAATGTCCCTCGGATAAGTTCGGCGGTGTATTTATAATGTTTGAAAGATTATCTTTATGCCGCTGACAGAGATGTTGCCATGTTACTAGAGGTTGTAAAACCTAGAGTACCGGACATAACAGGTTATGAAGCCATCATCAACATCGGAAATGGAGGAACAGCGGTTTTATTCAAAGAGGGTATTGCGTGCCGAGCTCAAGCGATTTTAGAGACTGGTCGGGGTATAACTGTTCAACTTCATGACTTCATTTTAATTAACGTATATGCGCCATTTGGGACTAATAAAAGACGACACAGAAGTGACTTTTGTCGGAATGGGGTAGTTGAACTGTTAAAGAACGTTGGGGCCGCCGCCTTGCTTGCCGGAGATTTTGACTGTGTGTTGCGCCGTGAAGATCAGACGCCCAGTTTTAACACTTGTCAAGAGCTACAAACATTGGTGACTCAATTAGGACTGCAAGACACTTAAACGTACCTGAATCCCCACCATATCGAATATACTTACGTCAGTAGCACGTCAGCAAGCAGGTTAGATAGACTCTATGTTACTAAAGAATTCGTGCGAAGTATTGATGATTGTGAGATATGACCTATAAACTTCTCGAACCATTGTGCATACCATATTTCATTCAGGTATATCCGACAAAAAACCTTTCGTGGCCGTGGGTATGGCATCTTAACGTCTCGCTATTGCAGGATGCTGAACTTAAACAACAGATTAAACAAACTTGGCAAAAATGCTTACGCTCCCAAACGAGGTATCGGGAGCGGATCATTTGGTCGACCGAATACGCAAAATCCGTACTTCGTAAATGCATCATTTTTTTCTTTCTTTTTTTTTTTTTTTGGTCATCAGTCTACTGACTGGTTTGATGCGGCCCGCCACGAATTCCTTTCCTGTGCTAACCTCTTCATCTCAGAGTAGCACTTGCAACCTACGTCCTCAATTACTTGCTTGACGTATTCCAATCTCTGTCTTCCCCTACAGTTTTTGCCCTATACCGCTCGCTCTAGTACCATGGAAGTCATTCCCTCATGTCTTAGCAAATGTCCTATTATCCTGTCCCTTCTCCTTATCAGTGTTTTCCACATATTCCTTTCCTCTCCGATTCTGCGTAGAACCTCCTCATTCCTTACCTTATCAGTCCACCTAATTTTCAACATTCGTCTATAGCACCACATCTCAAATGCTTCGATTCTCTTCTGTTCCGGTTTTCCCACAGTCCATGTTTCACTACCATACAATGCTGTACTCCAGACGTACATCCTCAGAAATTTCTTCCTCAAATTAAGGCCGGTATTTGATATTAGTAGACTTCTCTTGGCCAGAAATGCCTTTTTTGCCATAGCGAGTCTGCTTTTGATGTCCTCCTTGCTCCGTCCGTCATTGGTTATTTTACTGCCTAGGTAGCAGAATTCCTTAACTTCATTGACTTCGTGACCATCAATCCTGATGTTATGTTTCTCGCTGTTCTCATTTCTACTACTTCTCATTACCTTCGTCTTTCTCCGATTTACTCTCAAACCATACTGTGTACTCATTAGACTGTTCATTCCGTTCAGCAGATCATTTAGTTCTTCTTCACTTTCACTCAGGATAGGAATGTCATCAGCGAATCGTATCATTGATATCCTTTCACCTTGTATTTTAATTCCACTCCTGAACCTTTCTTTTATTTCCATCATTGCTTCCTCGATGTACAGATTGAACAGTAGGGGCGAAAGGCTACATCCTTGTCTTACACCTTTTTTAATACGAGCATTTCTTTCTTGGTCGTCCACTCTTATTATTCCCTCTTGGTTGTTGTACATATTGTATATGACCCGTCTCTCCATATAGCTTACCCCTACTTTTTTCAGAATCTCGAACAGCTTGCACAATTTTATATTGTCGAACGCTTTTTCCAGGTCGACAAATCCTATGAAAGTGTCTTGATTTTTCTTTAGCCTTGCTTCCATTATTAGCCGTAACGTCAGAATTGCCTCTCTCGTCCCTTTACTTTTCCTAAAGCCAAACTGATCGTCACCTAACGCATTCTCAATTTTCTTTTCCATCATACAGTATGCAAAAGCCCAAGCATATTGGCGCAAACAGACGGCGGAATATTACTCCTGTTTGCGAGACATATATCAACAACCAGATGGCCTTTCGGCTAACATCATCAAACACTTTAAGTCGAAAATAACGGCCCTAGACCGGCAGCGTCTGGAGAGGGGTCGTATGCGAGCTTGAGGCAAGGGCGATCTTATGCAGGAACGTACGTCGTTATACCATGTAATAAGGGAGACACGTAGAGGGAAACAGAAAATAACATCCGCGTTAGCGGACGATGACGGAGAAGAGTATACTACTCAGACTGCCATAAAACAATACGTGGCGAGGTATTATAGGGATCTCTACGCTGGAACGCAAATATACAGACCGGACGGTGAAGAACATTTAGCAAACGGTACTACGGGAATGCGCGAGGAGGATAATGCCCGTCTAATCGAACATATAACTCAGGACGAAATAAAAACCATGATTAACGATGCTCCGAGGAACAAGTCAGCTGGTCCTGATGGGCTCCCGGTCAAATTTTATGTACGCATGCGGGACATAATCCGGAATGAGGTAACAGATATGTACATTGAGTTGTTAACTAACAAGGCGTTCCCCCCTATATTTACGGAGGGAATTATTGTACTCATTCCTTAAAAACCAGACCGCAAGAGAATTCACGATTTAAGACAACTCACCTCACTCAACGCTGGCTTCAAAATTCTCACTCGTATCCTGAATAGAAGGATGAAGTCACTCCTGCAAAATGTCATAGGTCCTTACCAAACGAGTGCAATAATACAAAGATCAATGCTTGACACCTTAGGTGAGTACAGGGACGTCATAAACCTCACATTAATAAACGACAATAGTCTTTCCTTATTGTTTTTAGATTCTGATAAGGCCTTTGATAGAATCCATCATGGCTTCCTTTTCAGCAACATGCATGTGGTTCAACAACAAAGTTAGGAAACTACTACGAAAACAAAGAGAGCTTCATTGCAAGTTTAAACGCAACCAAAACTTCTCAGACAAACAGAAGCTAAACGATGTCAAAGTTAGCGTAAGGAGGACTATGCATGAAACGTTCAGTGACTTCGAAAGTAAAATTCTATATACCAACTTGACAGAAAATCCTAGGAAGTTCTGGTCTTACGTTAAATCACTAAGTGGATCGAAACAGCATATCCAGACACTCTGGGATGATAATGACTTTGAAACAGAGGATGACACGCGTAAAGCTGAAATACTAAACACCTTTTTCCAAAGCTGTTTCACAGAGGAAGACCGCACTGCAGTTCCTTCTCTAAATCCTCGTACGAACGAAAAAATGGCTGACATCTAAATAAGTGTCCAAGAAATAGAAAAGCAACTGAAATCACTCAACAGAGGGAAGTCCACTGGACTTGGGATACCAATTCGATTCTACACAGAGTGCGCGAAAGAACTTGCCCCTCTTCTAAAAACTGCGTACCGCAAGTCTCTAGAGGAACGGAAGGTACCAAATGACTGGAAAAGAGCACAGGTAATCTCAGTCTTCAAGAAGGGTCGTCGAGCAGATGCGCAAAACTATAGGCCAGTATCTCTGACGTCGATCTGTTGTACAATTTTAGAACATGATTTTTGCTCGCGTATCATGTCATTTCTGGATACCCAGAATCTACTCTGTAGGAATCAACATGGATTCCGGAAACAGCGATCGTGTGAGACCCAACACGCTTTATTTCTTCATAAGACCCAGAAAATATTAGATACAGGCTCCCAGTTAGATGCCATTTTCCTTGACTTCCGGAAGGCGTTCGATACAGTTCCGCACTGTCGCCTGATAAACAAAGTAAGAGCTTACGGAATATCAGACCAGCTGTGTGGCTGGATTCAAGAGTTTTAGCAAACAGAACACAGCATGTAGTTCTCAATGGAGAGACGTCTGCAGACATTAAAGTAACCTCTGGCGTGCCACAGGGGATCGTTATGGGACCATTGCTTTTCACAATGACCTAGTAGATAGTGTCGGAAGTTCCATGTGGCTTTTCGCGGATGATGCTGTAGTATACAGAGAAGTTGCAGCATTAGAAAATTGCAGCGAAATGCAGGAACATCTGCAGCGGATAGGCACTTGGTGCAGGGAGTGGCAACTAACCCTTAACATAGACAAATGTAATGTATTGCGAATACATAAAAAGAAGGATCCTTAATTGTATGATTATATGATAGCGGAACAAACACTGATAGCAGTTACTTTTGTAAAATATCTGGGAGTATGCGTACGGAACGATTTGAAGTGGAATGATCATATAAAATTAATTGTTGGTAAGGCGGGTGCCAGGTTGAGATTCATTGGGAGAGTCCTTAGAAAATGTAGTCCATCAACAATGGAGGTGACTTACAAAACACTCGTTCGACCTATACTTGAGTATTGCTCATCAGTGTGGGATCCGTACCAGGTCGGGTTGACAGAGGAGATAGAGAAGATCCAAAGAAGAGCGGCGCGTTTCGTCTCAGGGTTATTTGGTAACCGTGATAGCGTTACGGAGATCTTTAGCAAACTCAAGTGGCAGACTCTGCAAGAGAGGCGCTCTGCATCGCGGTGTAGCTTGCTCGCCAGGTTTCGAGAGGGTGCGTTTCTGGATGAGGTATCGAATATATTGCTTCCCCCTACTTATACCTCCCGAGGAGATCACGAATGTAAAATCAGAGAGATTAGAGCGCGCACGGAGGCTTTCCGGCAGTCGTTCTTCCCGCAAATCATACGCGACTGGAACAGGAAAGGGAGGTCATGACAGTGGCACGTGAAGTGCCCTCCGCCACACACCGTTGGGTGGCTTGCGCAGTATCAATGTAGATGTAGATGTAGATGTAGAAAATAGGATTCAATGACTACTTTATAGCTGCGTAAATGTGTCAGTGGTGTTTCTTCAAGGATTAAAATCAATGGACAACTGTCTAAAACCCATTTCCAGTGCAACAGTCAGTACGTTAAGGATGTCCATTGTCTATGACATTATATGCGGTAGCGTTGGAACCTTTGCTTTTGACAATGCACCAGAAATTGAGCGGACTACATATCTTCAATATTAAGATAGTTTGTCATGGTTATGGTGACGACGAAAGCGTTATTGTAAATTGCCACAGTAAAGTCGGATGAAGTGCGACGCTTGGTACACCAGTACTCACGATCCTCTGGTGCAAAACTTAATCTTCAAAAATCCAAAATAATGCATCTCAGATCTTACAATAGTGCAATAGGTGCGCACTGGTTAGATGTAACTGAAGAGAGACTCCAACTCGGATTATGGTAAACGGCGAATCCCAAGCTCATGGCTACGAACAATTAGGATCGGAAACTTATTCTCATCAGAGCCTTGTTGAAGGACCGTAACATGCGATCCTTAGTCTGCTGCAGAAAGTTCAGTTTATAAATACATACATACATAGCTAAATATATCATGTCGCAGGAGCCTTACCGATACCGCAGGTCACCGCACATGAAATACTAGCTGCAGGGTATTGGTATGTGTGGAATCAAAAGTCTTCAAAGTATCCTTCCACACGTCGACTTTGCAGAGTCAAAACGGATGACTTGGAATTAGGGACGTTAAATCTAGATGTGACGCACTGTTTCCAACTCGCACTTTTAAACTAATACATGCCACTAAGACAGGCATCACGAAACATCTGTTCCTTTCGTTACATCCTGGAAATAGGAACGCTCCTGTTAATGTGGCACATATGTGCCAGCCTGGATTACGTCCGAAAGTACTGTGCTGATTGAAGCTATACAGGGCGGCCCATTGATAGTGACCGGGCCGAATATCTCATGAAATAAGCATCAAACGAAAAAACTACAAAGAACTAAACTTCTAGCTTTCAGGGGGGAACCAGATGGCGCTATGGTTGGCCCGCTAGATGGCGCTGCCATAG
This sequence comes from Schistocerca cancellata, assembly GCF_023864275.1. NCBI lineage: Eukaryota > Metazoa > Arthropoda > Insecta > Orthoptera > Acrididae > Schistocerca > Schistocerca cancellata. Next base: position 1,044,658,662 of record NC_064627.1, on the reverse strand, counting down.
GTCAAACGGATATCAACTGCGTTGTTTTTTTTTAATAGGAACGCCCATTTTTAAATGCATATTCGTGAAGTACGTAAAGAAATATGAATGTTTTAGTTGCACCACTTTTTTCACTTTCTGATAGATGGAGCTGTAATAGTCACAAACATATAAGTACGTGGTACCACGTAACATTCCGCCAGTGCGGACGGTATCTGCTTCGTGATACGTTACACATGTTAAAATGGACCGTTTACCAATTGCGGAAAGGTCGATATTATGTTTACGTGTGGCTATTTTGATCAAAATGCCCAACGGGCGTGCGCTATGTATGCTGCTCGGTATCCTGGACGACATCATGCAAGTGTCCGGACCGTTCTCCGGATAGTTACGTTATTTAAGCAAACAGGAAGTGATCAGCCACATGTGAAACGTCAACCACGACCTGCAACAAATGATGATGCCCAAGTAGGTGTTTTAGCTGCTGTTGCGGCTAATCCACATATCAGTAGCAGACAAATTGCGCGAGAATCGAGAATTTACATCAACATCGATTTCACCCGCACCATATTTCTGTGCACCAGGAATTGCATGGCGACGACTTGGAACGTCGTGTACAGTTCTGCCACTGGGCACAAGAGAAATTCGGGACGATGACAGACTTTTTGCACGCGTTCTATTTAGCGACGAAGCGTCATTCACCAACAGCGGTAACGTAAACCGGCATAATATGCTCTGTTGGGTAATGGAAAATCCACGATGGCTGCGACAAGTGCACCATCAGCGACCTTGGCGGGTTAATGTTGGTGTGGCATTATGGGAGGAAGGATAATTGGCCCCCATTTTAGCGATGGCAATCTAAATGGTGCAATGTATGCTGATTTCCTACGTTATGTTCTACCGATCTTACTACAATATGTTTCACTGCATGACAGAATGGCGACGTACTTCCAACATGATGGATGTCCGGCACATAGCTCGCGTGCGGTTGAAGCGCTATTGAATAGCGTATTTCATGACAGGTGGATTGGTCGTCGAAGCACCATACCATGGCCCACACGTTCACCGGATCTGACGTCCCCGGATTTCTTTCTGTGGGGAAAGTTGAAGGATATTTGCTGTCGTGATCCTCCGACAACGCCTGTTGAGAGGAACGTCGTTACTCGTATTGCCAAATTCATTGAGGTTGACGGACATCATTTTGAGCATTTATTGCATTAATGTGGTATTTACAGGTAATCACGCTGTAACAGCATGCGTTCTCAGAAATGAGAAGTTCACAAAGGTACATGTATCGCATTGGAACAACCGAAACAAAATGTTCAAACTTACCTACGTTCTGTATTTTAAATTAAAAAACCTACCTGTTACTAACTGTTCGTCTAAAATTGTGAGCCATGTGTTTGTGAGTATTACAGCACCATCTATCACAAAGCGAAAAAGTGGTCCAACTAAAACATTCATATTTCTTTACGTACTACACGAATATGTAATAAAACTGGGGATTCCTATTTTTAAAAACGCAGTTGATATCCGATAGACCCATGACAGCGCCATCTAGCGGGCCAACCATAGCGCCATCTGGTTTCCCCCTTCAAGCTAGACAAGTTTCGTTCTTTGTGGTTTTTTCGTTTGACGCTTATTTCGTGAGATGTTTGGCCCGGTCACGCTCAATGGACCGCCCTGTATAAGACTTGCACCAGCACAAACCAACACTAGCACCGTCTATGATTTATATTACCAGACATCGTCTTCACAAACCTATTTAGATAAAATATCTTACTAAAAACTTGATGAACGTTTAGAACAATATCAACAATACGATTCTACCAACTAAGTGCCGTATGGTATGACGTTGTAACCGAAATCATACCCACAGCGGAACGATTATGGGAAATCAAATTGAGACCGTCTCCATACTGCGACAGATGTCAGATTGTAGAAACTGTAGCGCACCGCAGAGAGTCATTCAACGATAACTGAAGCTTTGCATCCCGACTGGAAATGTTACCCGTCCGCAAAGAATAACAGTTATTCGTGGCTTCTGGGACAGTTTGTGTTTTACGTGTTAACAAACAAAACTTCTAACTTAGGATAGTACATGTTTTATATTGCAGAAGAACATTTTAAATTGAAGAATAACAAATATAAGAAATGGTTTCAAATTTTTTATCTATTGCTTTATGTGGGCTACAGAGAGGTTGGCAGGTTTATTGATTAGAAGCAGAATACTTATCCTTTCTCTTTTTTTTATTCCTGGAATCTTCTTTTATGTTGGTTCTAAAATGAGAACTGTTCTAATTTGGCAACAACCCTCCGGCTCCGAAATTTTTCATTTGTTAAAAAATATATGGCTTTCTTACAGACCTCATATGCATCCAGTGCATAATAAGTTAATCTGTGAATGTGTTTCTGAATGAATGTTTGTTCTGTATTTTTCCGTCGCCCTTTTGCCTGCTATGAGTCATGTTCTACAAGGAACACACGCCACTGGAAGCGGCAATATGTAATTTATTTTACTTTAATTACTACTTCAGTTTTGTTCTACAATTTAAGGCATGTATGGAAACATACATGGAATACATGGGAATAATGCAGCAACTCAGTGACAGGTGTGGTGAAGGCATTGTGGTCACGCCTCGGATCTTCGATCCCTGCCCACTTTACTACGTCTGCCTGCTGTTGAAAGTTTTCTCAGAAATCACAATAAATGTGAACAGGTATGGGGGCGGCCTCGTGGCCAGGCCTCTGAATTCTTCTCTCCTGCTCTCTTTGCCGCCACTCGACTGGCGCTCACACAGAAATAATATGGCTCAGGAAAAAAAGGAAGTAAACAGAAGTGGCTGAAACGGACAGAGCGTCTGCCATATAAGCGGGGTTCGAGACCCGTTCGGTGCACACATTTTCAACTGTTTCCGTTGATTATCAACGCCTGTAAGCAGCAGAAGGTCTGGATTCCATTGTAATTTCATTCTTATGCAACTGGTGGTTTTGGCCCACCCGTTGCTCCTAAATTCCACTTAGTCATGATGGTGAAAGATCAGAAAAATTGTTAAATAAACGCAGGGTAAAGATGTTGAGACGTAAGACAACTTCCAGTTTGTCAGTGATGTTGTCTGTACATAACATACGCTTTAATCATCGTACCAAACAGGTACAAGGAATATTTAACTTTGCGCGTGAATATTAGAAAAGAAACTTTCTCGGTAGAGTGTTCTACAGTATCTTCAATAAAAGCTTCTCCAGTGGGTTGGCGCTGCTGAAACTGCTGTCTCTTGTATATAAAAAGAAGGGTCCGAAAGTGTGAGTGTAGACGCTCCCGGGGTGTGCTGTTGTTGAAAAGGTCTCGAGTTTACAGCTGAATGATAGCGTGTTAAAGTAAATCAACGTTTAGAAGGGTCTCATACACAACATCTTTCCGTGAAGTGTGACACGATATTTCTCTCGAAGATAATGGCTAGGATACTTTTCGAAACATCGAAGTACTTAAATGTCCTCACCCAGCTGAAAACTCGAGAACTTTACCGAGCTTATTTAAGCGAGAAGACAGAGCTGAATCACGCCGTTGGCGAACTGAAAATTAAATGATTGAGTACGGAATTACTTCGGAAGTGTAATTCTATTCCGAAGGGTCATCGTGGAGGTTCCGCATAGTGGTGTTTAATAGGAGAGAGTGGATCACAAATGTAATCGCGAATGTCGGCGTGTTGGTGTGTGTGTGTGTGTGTGTGTGTGCATGTGTGAAGGGGCGGTCGCCCTTTGAGTGCTGATTGCTGGCAGACCGAGGTGCGCTAATTACGCCTAGGCCGGCGCACCTCACTCCACCCAACCGCATATCCGATTCTCTGTTGAGGTGCGTGAGTGCGTGCGTGCATGCATGCGCGCGTGTGTTTCTACGTTGCGGGAACAGATTCAGCTGATTATTTTCTGCGTTCATGCTGTGTACGCCCGAAGCCAACTCGGTTAGGTGTGAAAAACTTTAATCACTTTGACCCTACAGCTGGCAGAGAATAGGACCTCGTATCTTCGTATCTCCCCTCCTACCAGGGGCGTTCAACAAGTAATGCATCACATCTTTTTTCTGAAAAGAGTTTGGTTTTATTCATGATTCCAACACACCATACTGTTCCCCACTCTTTTGGCTATAGTAATGTAATTTTCAGCGTAGTCACTGTTCAATGGGACGAAATATGGCCACCTTACTGGTAGGGCCTGTATGTCCACATGGTACCACGGTACCGGACGCCGTCGAAACCAACGTCTTGCTGCATCAATAGCCTCCGCCGGCCGCTGTGGCCGAGCGGTTCTAGGCGCGTCAGCCCGGAACCGCGCTGCTGCTACTGTCCGTTCGAATCCTGTCTCGGGCATGGATGTGTATGATGTCCTTTAGGGTTAGGTAGTTCTAAGTCTAGGGAACTGATGACCTCAGATGTTAAGTCCCATATTGCTTGGAGCCATTTGAACCAATAGCCTCTCCTACATTCGAGTACTGCGTCTCGTTGAATTCATCCTTCATCGGGCCAGAGAGATGGAAGTCGGAAGGTCCGAGATCCGGACTGTTGGGTGGATGAGGAAGAACAGTCCAATGACGGTTCCTGAGCTCCTATCTGATGTGCAGACTTGTGTGAAGCCTTGAGTAGTCATTCAGAAGGAAAAATTCGTTTGCATTTGTATGGTGACGAACACGCTGAAATCTTCTCTCCAGTTTCCTGAGGGAAGCACAGTTCAGTTCAGAATTGATCGTTCCACCACGAGGGAGGACATCAAGTAGAGTAATCTCTTAAGAGTCCAAGAAGTCCGTAGCCATGACTTTACCGGATGAGGGCGCGATTTCGAACTTTTTTTCAGGGTAGAGGTGGTGTGGCGCCGCTCCATGGATTGGCGTTGTGTTTCTTTTTCTACATCTACGCTCTACACATGACCCTATGGTGAATGGTGTAGGGTTCCACTGGCAAACAGAGCGACGGAAAATGACTGTCTGTATGGCTGTGTTTTTTCTTTCTTTCTTTTGCTTGTGCCTTTTGCCTGACGCAGGGTCGGCATGGTTAATCGGATTTGGCAAGATTAATTGAAGGGGTAGCCTGATGCCTTTCCTGCCGCCACCCCGTACCCCCCAGGATGGAATTAGTGTTCCCCAACTGTCTGTGTTTAGTGTAATCCATGGAATAGTGCGCAAGTGTTCAGATGTCTACGAGCCGTGTAACTGAGGCGGGACGTGGGAACCAGCCCGGTATTCACCTAGTGGGATGTGGAAAACCGCCTAAAAACCACATCCAGGCTGGCCGGCACACCGGCCACCGTCGTTAAGCCGCTGGGCGGATTCGATCCGGCGCGCCTACCCGAGTCCAGGAAGCAGCGCGTTAGCGCTCTCGGCTACCCTGGCAGGTCGTCTGTATGGCCCTGTACGAGCTCAAATCTCTCTAATCTTATTTATCTTCATGGTCCTTATGCGAAGTGTACGTTGACGGCAGTAGAACTGTTCTGCAGTTAGCCTCAAGTGAATGAAATTCAAGTAAACGTGTAAATGTGAGAGTCACATTTAGAAGCGAGGAAGCGATGCATCACATATACATTCCTATTACCATCATATTTGGCATATCGACAGCGCCGGCCGGAGTGGCCGAGCTGTTCTAGGCGCTTCAGTTTGGAATCGCGCGACCGCTACGGTGGCAGGTCCGAATCCTGCCACGGGCATGGATGTGCGCGATGTCCTTAGGTTAGTTAGGTTTAAGTAGTTCTAAGTTCTAGCGGACTGATGACCTCAGATGTTAAGTCCCATAGTGCTCAGAGGCAACTAAACGCTAATTTGTCCGATGTTTACGACATGGATTACCTCGTCTAGCCTCCTCAAAATTATTAATAAATCATTTATCCCTTTGTCCCTCCATGGCATAACTATTAATTCTTCATAACTTCCACAATAAATAAATTAATAACACTATTTCTCCTTTGAATGTCAGTTTTTTTTTATTTTGTAACATTTACAAACAAGAATCACACTCTACTACATAAACATGCCTTCTTGAACACATAGTGTTTAAATCTTACCCATCCAAAAAAGACACTCATTCGATTACTATCTAACGTTGTCATCTATCAAAAAAAAATCTATAGCCTCCCCATTTCCATGCACATCACTACATCTGATAGCTTTCAAAAACCTAAACCTTACTTAAAATTCACCTTTTACATGTTTTCTGGTTTCCTCATTTAAATAAATTTCTTCAGTACTGCATTTATTTCTTTATTTATTCACAATACTTCATTTGCAGTGTGCCTTGGCATATACAATTCGCTCTTTGTAAATGTTCAGAATAAATCATTTATTCCTTTCCAACACACAAACATAATCTACATCTACATAAATATTCCTCAAGCCATCACATATTGCGTGGCGGAGGATACCCTGTACCACTCAAAAGTAGAGCGAGGGAAAACTGACTGTTTATATGCCTCCACATGAGCCCTAATTTCTCGTATTTTATCTTCGTAGCCATTATGCGCAATGCATTTTGGCAGCAGTAGAATCGTTCGGCAGTCAGCTTCAAATATCGGTTCTCTGAATTTAAATAATGAACAAACCAGAACTAAAATTAAGTAAGAATCAAGCCAGTACCAAAAAAACAATGCAGTGTATGATAATAATGTTGACGCAAACTGTATACATATTCTACATTTAAGTTCCTTTTCCACTTTACAGTAGGATGGACTTTATTTTGGACGAACACCACTCTTTCCTCTTTTTGCTACTCAGTTCTTACCCTTTCTTTAGAAGTGTATAAGTCTCGTCCATTTCTTTACTAACCAGTCCATTCCTAATATAATTTTCACATGCATGTTAGCAACGACTAACACTCATTGCATAAACCATGCATTTTTAATAGTAAATTCCACTAATTTTCCCTTACTTACCTTAACTTTGTTCTCTCCTGTAACAGCCTTAACACAGTTTGCAGCAACTGACAAAATTGACTCTTCTGAATCCTCAGTTCTTTCTCATAGCTCTTCCTAATACGACTAACAATACTTCCTGAATCCAAAATCAAGACAGCTTTCACCCAGTAACTTCTCCCATAACAGCTGGTTGATTGGTCTCACCTGTCCATAATTTTCCCTCAGATTTTAACATTTCCCCTTTTATAAATTCTCTCTGTTGCAAAAATTTCTCCTTCAACAGTTCATCGTAAAATATTAATTCCTGTTGCCAGTATAACTTTCCACAAATCTGTATGTTGTGCTAGACTATAATCTTGTACACAAAAGCACTTGAGTGCTCAGTTCCATGGCTAAATAACGCCCATCATACAAATAAAAAACTTATGTAATCATTTGCCAGGTTTGTCACTTTTTCTATGTGATCAAACACAAACTCCAGTCACTACTTTAAAACTCATTGTATCTGCCACGACAATTTCGCGCTAAACTGATAAGATTCTGCTCTGTATTATCGGTTGTTGTCAACTCACATAGCCAATTACTTTCCTTCAAAATCGTTTCTTCTTCTGTATCTTCTCCAATCGCTTATCCTACGATATCGTCAGGTACATCCTCTAAAAACAAATTCCTTCAAATACCATGACACCATATATGTCTCTTATGACAGCATATTCAAAATAACCTTACAAGATCTTGAATATTCACCCAGATGGTATCTCTGAGGATGGAATTTTCAGATCAACACCTGCCTCAGTGTCTGTCTTACGAATTCATGAAATATTTGAGGTGTGAACTGTGGAGCACTGTCTGATAATAGTTTCAGTGATCTCCCCACTTCAGCGAAATATTTATCTCTTATAATATGCATTGCTGTTTTCCCAGTAGCTCTCACAAATGGATATGGTTTTGTAAGACGACTGCTAACACTACCAAGGCGAACTGTACTCTTCCTTGCCCTCATGGTAACAGTCCATATAATCAGTGTCTACAAAGAGTCACAACTTCTTCTGGACATTTGAATAACGTGGATACTCAATTTTTTAAGTCTTCCACTTAGGCTTGTGGATGATAGTCCTAAAACAATAGAAGTAATTAAGAACAATAGTACGTTTATTCATGCATGCGATGTAACGAAATGTTGCCTTGTTTCAGTTAGCACGCAGGCTTATCTTAGACAGTGCAGAATGCGTCCTCCGGAGTAGGCCAGTGTACCGACTGGCTATGCCAGACAGATGGCAGTGGCAGTGGATGTGGCAGGCTCAAGCAGGAGGCTGGCAAGCAGTGATAGCAATCTCCGCGGCTAGCTGATCATACCACACGGTGCAGATGCATGTCCCAGTGGAAGTAGCACCCAGGTTCGCATAAACGACCTGAGGACCCCAGAGTAACATACAGTGAGAGTGGCCCATAGATCCAAGCCTGTACTTGCAGAGTGTGCATGCACGGGGCATGCGGCAACTTGGCATTGCGTTCAGATGAGGTACAAACCATGGACCCGTGGGTAGGCATCGTGAAGTCAGTAGAAGTCAACCAGCAGGTGCCCACGACCCCCTCCACCCCCTGCACCCCGCAACTGGGGTCATCCATTCAGATCCCGGAGGCTTCACACCTAGGTGCAACCTGTACAGTCACAGCTAGTGCGCTTTGTGTGTGGTAGCAGCGTGTTGTGCGACTCGCATCAGGACGACGATTGGCGATGAGTACCTGCAGGAGCTGGCTGAAGGCGGTGGCACACACTGGATGATAAATAGTTCAGTAGGCAGTTCATTTGAAGAGGAATGAAAATCACTAAAATGGACAATCACAGACGTTGGAAAGAAAAACATAGGCACTAGGAAGTTAAATGTAAGACGCCAGGAGTACCATAAGAAATACTTAAGCTGATCGACGAAAGGAGAGAGTACAAAAATGTTCAGGGAAATTCAGTAATTCAAAAATACAAGTCACTTGGGAATGAAATAAATAGGAAGTGCAGCGAAGGTAAGGCGAAATAGCTATATGAAAGTCTGAAGAAATCGAAAAGGATATGACTGTCGAAAGCACTGACTCGGAATACACAAAAATCAAAAAATCATCGGTCAAATTAAAAGCAGAGGAGGTAACATTTTGAGTGCAACATGAATTCCAATGTTAAATGTAGAAGAGAGAGAAAGAATAAGTGGAAGGAGAACACTAAAGGCCTCTATGAGGAAGAAAACTTATCTGATACGTGGTAGAAAAAGAAACAGAAGTCGACATGGAAGACATAGGGGGTGCAGAATTAGAATCAGAATCTTTAACAGCATTAATCAAATAAGACAGAAGATGTAGACTACATTTCATTGGAATTTCTAAAATACTTGGGGGAAGTGGCAGCGAAGCAACTATTCATGTTGGTGTGCAGAATGAATTAAATTGGCGATATACCATCAGACTTTTGGGAAAACATCATCGACGCAGTTCCGAAGACTGCAAGTGCGAGAATTATTGCACTATCAGGTTAAAAACTCATGCAACCAAGTTGATAACAAAAAAAATGTAAAATAAAATTGAGGATCTGTTAGATAAAGATCAATTTGGCTTGAGGAAAGGTAAAGGCACAAGAGAAGCAATCTGACGTTGTGGTTGATAATAGAAACAAGACTAAAGAAAAATCAACACACGTTCTAGGATTTGTCGACCTGGAAAACGCGTTCGACAATGTACATTGCTGCAAGATTTCAAAATACTCAAAAAAATGGGGGTAAGCTATAGGGAAAGACGGGTGATATACAATATGTACAACAACCAAGAGGGAATAATAAGAGTGGACGACCAAGAAAGAAATGCTCGTATTAAAAAAGGTGTAAGACAAGGATGTAGCCTTTCGCCCCTACTGTTCAATCTGTACATCGAGGATGCAATGATAGAAATAAAAGGAGGTCCAGGAGTGGAATTAAAATACAAGGTGAAAGGATATCAGTGATACGATTCGCTGATGACATTGCTATCCTGAGTGAAAGTGAAGAAGAATTACATGATCTGCTGAACGGTATGAAGAATCTAATGAGCACATAGTGTGGATTGAGAGTAAATAAAAAAAGACGCAGGTAATGGGAAGCAGTAGAATGAAAACAGTGGTAAACTTAACATCGTGATTGATGGTCACTAAGTAGATGAAGTTAAGGAATTCTGCTACCTAGACAGTAAAATAACCAATGACAGACGGAGTAAGGAGGACATCAAAAGCAGACTAGCAATGGTAAAGAGGGCATTCCTGGCCAAGAGAAGTCTACAAATGTCAAATATCTGCCTTAAATTGAGGAAGAAATTTCTGGTAATGTACGTCTGGAGGACAGCGTTGTATGGTAGTGAAATATGGACTGCGAGAAAACCAGAACAGAGGAGAATCGAAGAATTTTAGCTATATGTGGTGCTAGAGACGAATGATGAAAATTAGGTGGACTGATAAGGTAAGGAATGAGGAGGTTCTGCGCAGAATCAGAGAGGAAAGGAACATGTGGAAACACTGACAAGGAGAAGGATGATAGGACATCTGTTAAGAGGTGAGGGAATGACTTCCATGGTACTAGAGGAAGCTATGGACAGCAAGAACTGTAGACGAAGACAGATATTGGAATACATGCATCAAATAACTGAGGACGTAGGTTGCAAATGCTACTCCGAGATGAAGAGATTGGTACAGAAAAGAAATTGTTGGCGGACCGCATCTAACAATTCAGAAGACTGATGACGCAAAAAAAAGAACTCTTAACGTCTCTGATAGATTTAGTGTAATTATCTAGATCTACACCGTATTAATTTAAAAAATTTAAAAAAATAGACAGTTTTGATACGGTCTATTATAAATATAAAACAAATGTATTCATAAACTTGTGTGTAAGTCAACAACGACGTATCTCTGATGCAAGAAATTTAATTAAGAGAACCCTGTCAAAATTTTGGTTACAAATAGGAACACTCCGATTTCGAAAACTTAGTTGCGTCAAAGATATGGAGGTCATATTTTTTTTATTTTTTATTTTTTTAATGGGATGCTTTAGTTAGGTACTTATTTTCTGATAGCGGCTATGAAAGGTTGGCACATTCGCTTGCAGATGCTTCGATCCTCTTCTGTTCCGGTTTCCCTACAGTCCACGTTTCATTACCATACGATGTAAAGTTGCTGAAGTATTTTTGTAATTGAGACAAAACCCACAAATAAAGTATGTTGTGGCTGAAAATGCCTCTGACTCTTTTCTGAATGAAGAAGAAGGGGCAGTAAATCTTCTCCATCGACACTGCGTGCAACTCATTCGCCGTTGGCGAATCTTGTTCGTGTTCGATGGAGAAATAGTGGTTTTCTGCTCTCCAGACAAGAACATTGCGCCAACTTTACTATTAGTGTGAAACGTTCTTCGTCACTAACTCTTTACGTGTCACTGTTGTTGTCCGTCCTCGTCAAGATCTCGGTGCAGAATTGAGATCGCTCAGCGTAATCATCTGACTCAAACGCTGAGCCAATTGCTATCTGTACAGTTTCATATGCAAGCGTTTAAGCGTTATTTTTTGTGATCTGAAGCTCATGACTTGCTCGACGTGTTGATTTCTGTGGGCTTCACGGTAATGCAGTTCGGACGCGATCAGCATTTTGCACCGACAAAGGATGCCGAGCACAGCTTTTTATCTTTTCAAACGCAAGCGTTCTCTTCAAACGGAAATTCTGGTGCGTGGCTCCTGGTGAAAGTTACCAACACCTATATTAGTAACTGAGGAACACTCTAGCTCTCCACTTGTAACCTCCCCCTCACTTATCGACCTTAATGACAGTGAAAAATTAAACCGCGTGTACCTAATGGAAATTTGGGAAAAGCAATCGTCACCGAAGCTAAACTGTCGGTAAAGAGGGAGTAGAGGGTTACATCTAAATGAAAGCAAAAGTGCTAATGAAACTGGTGGAAATTAATTTTGAAAAGGGGTAAAGTTAATAAAGAAAGTAAATGTGCAGCCGTTACGTTAACAATTAACTAGCGGTAATTAGATATTTGAGATTTGGGGGAAATTACGGTCGCCAGTCCTAAGGACAATTACTATAGTAACTGAAAAAGAAAGGTTATTACACATATAATTAGCACTAGAAGTGTGGCAACTGAAGGTTGACACGTATAGTGTGAAAACTGAAAGTTTGTCAGAAGTAATAAATTTCGCTACACTCTGACTTAATTTAGCAAAAGAATTAATAAAACAGGAAAATCGAAAGTTAATTTAGTGACTGAAGTTAATAGTGAGCTTTCTTTCTGAAGCACATCGAAATTCAGTAAAACACGGTTAGTCTTGGACTACCTCAACAATCATTTCAAAAGCTACTTGAATCAACGCAATTTAGAAATAAGAGATTTAACTTTGAACTTGAATTAAATGATTCTGAACAATTAACAGTAGTAAAATTTAGTACGTACCAAGCTGAGCTGCAGTCATAGGTAACTAAAATACGGTAACAAAACTCGCACTCTTAATTTGTGCTTGTGTAATCTAGATATTGTAGCCAGCTATGAATACTTTAACTGAACTTTGAAATTAAAGCAGCGAAATTGAAAGATGCTGGCGTTTGAATTTCAACGACACTCGGGTTCATTCCGGAAAAGGGAGGGACCCTGCTTGGTAATGCAATTGGGACAATGAGCAACAAACGTTCATGCTAAGTTGCTGTAATTTTGTGATGCAACTTTTAAAAGTTTGAAAAGCTGACGTCTGACATACAGTTCTAAAACTTTACGTGCTTCCAGTCTTCCTTGTTGGTTGATTGAAGGTTTGAAGCCGTCGATCGAGGAGGTGGCGACAGTCACTCATTGTCGGACGTCGCTGTTGCAGAAGCTGGATGTTGGCGCGCCTTCTTCTCGACACGGTCACCAGACGAAACGGGCTATTGATATGCGCCAGCTAATGCTTCCCGTCCGCGACACCATGTCAGAAACTATCATCGCAAGTCGAGCGCAATTACATGCTGCCAAACCCCGAAAGCGCGGCAACTCGCGGGAGCTTCACACAACACACCTGCTCGACTCGCTACTCCAGCCAGACACTCTCTGCTCTGCCCGCACTCCACGCGGCAGAGTTAACACTATCAAAGATCCTACACACTTTGATTCTTCACACGACCTATCGACGTAATCGTTCGATAGCAGTTTTCCCTAGGCAAGACCCAGCGTAAAAATACAAATAATATTTACGAAACAAACCAATTATACATCGACATAAATGCATAAATATATATATACAAATAGTAAAACAATTACAATATGTAAAGACACAGAAACGTCATATATTCAGGTAACAAAAATAAGGAAAAAAAATTATAGTACAATAGATGGAAATAGGAGGATACGCATTTCCGGCGTTACACACTGTGATGTATTTACCATTTTCTACGCTAGTACTCCCTTTTGATAAGAGCCTGCAACAAACAAATTGCGACCTCACCTAAGAAAATCTACGTCATATACATCATTAACAGGTTGAGGTTTGAAGCACGTTAGTTGTTTCTATGAATTTTTGAAAGTGTAAAATTCTTTTGTGCTCACTGCGTATACTCCAGCCCTGGCAGTAGTGCTAAAATTGGGCATGTGGTAAGTAGACCTGGTCTGGTGCCAGGATGCCACCTTCCATTACGTCAGCACGGCCCCTCTATAGCCTCTCTCTCATCAGACCGCAGTAACAGCTTTCCTCCCACATGGTCGCAAGTTGGGGCTAGTTAAAAGGCTGTGGCGCAACAGCGTCTCCGCGAAGCTCTCGCGGTTGCTAAACAAACCGATGATGAAACACGCTGCCCTTCTTTAATAACCTTCAACGAATTCATCAGTCCTACCTAGTAAGAGTTCCATGCTGTCGAGTACTACACTCCTGGAAATGGAAAAAAGAACACATTGACACCGGTGTGTCAGACCCACCATACTTGCTCCGGACACTGCGAGAGGGCTGTACAAGCAATGATCACACGCACGGCACAGCGGACACAACAGGAACCGCGGTGTTGGCCGTCGAATGGCGCTAGCTGCACAGCATTTGTGCACCGCCGCCGTCAGTGTCAGCCAGTTTGCCGTGGCATACGGAGCTCCATCGCAGTCTTTAACACTGGTAGCATGCCGCGACAGCGTGGACGTGAACCGTATGTGCAGTTGACGGACTTTGAGCGAGGGCGTATAGTGGGTATGCGGGAGGCCGGGTGGACGTACCGCCGAATTGCTCAACACGTGGGGCGTGAGGTCTCCACAGTACATCGATGTTGTCGCCAGTGGTCGGCGGAAGGTGCACGCGCCCGTCGACCTGGGACCGGACCACAGCGACGCACGGATGCACGCCAAGACCGTAGGATCCTACACAGTGCCGTAGGGGACCGCACCGCCACTTCCCAGCAAATTAGGGACACTGTTGCTCCTGGGGTATCGGCGAGGACCATTCGCAACCGTCTCCATGAAGCTGGGCTACGGTCCCGCACACCGTTAGGCCGTCTTCCGCTCACGCCCCAACATCGTGCAGCCCGCCTCCAGTGGTGTCGCGACAGGCGTGAATGGAGGGACGAATGGAGACGTGTCGTCTTCAGCGATGAGAGTCGCTTCTGCCTTGGTGCCAATGATGGTCGTATGCGTGTTTGGCGCCGTGCAGGTGAGCGCCACAATCAGGACTGCATACGACCGAGGCACACAGGGCCAACACCCGGCATCATGGTGTGGGGAGCGATCTCCTACACTGGCCGTACACCACTGGTGATCGTCGAGGGGACACTGAATAGTGCACGGTACATCCAAACCGTCATCGTACCCATCGTTCTACCATTCCTAGACCGGCAAGGGAACTTGCTGTTCCAACAGGACAATGCACGTCCGCATTTTTCCCGTGCCACCCAACGTGCTCTAGAAGGTGTAAGTCAACTACCCTGGCCAGCAAGATCTCCGGATCTGTCCCCCATTGAGCATGTTTGGGACTGGATGAAGCGTCGTCTCACGCGGTCTGCACGTCCAGCACGAACGCTGGTCCAACTGAGGCGCCAGGTGGAAATGGCATGGCAAGCCGTTCCACAGGACTACATCCAGCATCTCTACGATCGTCTCCATGGGAGAATAGCAGCCTGCATTGCTGCGAAAGGTGGATATACACTGTACTAGTGCCGACATTGTGCATGCTCTGTTGCCTGTGTCTATGTGCCTGTGGTTCTGTCAGTGTGATCATGTGATGTATCTGACCCCAGAAATGTGTCAATAAAGTTTCCCCTTCCTGGGACAATGAATTCACGGTGTTCTTATTTCAATTTCCAGGAGTGTAGTTTACACACCTAGGTGACAAAAGTTATGACACCTCACGATATCGCGTCAGACGTTCTTTTGTCCGGCGTAGTGAAGCTACTCGACGTGGCCTGGACGCAACAAGTCGATGGAAGTCCCCTGCAGAAATATCGAGCCGTGCTGCCTCTACAGCCGGCCACAATGTGGAAGTGCTGCCGGTGCAGGATTTTGTGCACGGATGTACCTCCCGATTATATTCCATTAACGTTCGATAGGATTCATGTCGGGTGATTCTGGGTAGCCAAATCATTCGCTCGAATTGTACAGAATGTTCATCAAACCAATCGCGTTCAATTTTGGCTCGGTGACTTGGGCACTGTCATCTTGAGGCGTGGCCCCTTTATACCGGTCCTATCTGGAGCCTGTGTATCGGGAGAATGACGCATGCGTGCACAGTGACAGATGGTCCGAAGCGGGTTCAGTCGAGTATGTAGTTATAATTTTCATCCACCAGGGTACAGTAGCGGACAGAGACATTCGACAGGTCAAGAAAACGTTTTTGTGAAGTTTTTTACTTCATGTAGGTTTTTTTGTTTATTTCGTTTGTACAGTTTTATATATGTTTTTAGTCTTGCACAAAAAGGTGTGCATTATTCAGGAACACACATTTTCAATAACTTGACAGCAGCCATAAAAAGCTTAACCACCAACGAAATTCAGAGAAGCCTAAAGGATTTATTGGTGGCCAACTCCTTCTACTCCACTGATGAATTTCTCAGTGAAACCAACTATATATATATATATATATATATATATATATATATATATATATACACAATGAACACATTACCGCACTGAAATTGTGCAGAAAATATATATATATATATATATATATATATATTCTGCACATTATATATATATATATATATATATTTATATATAATTTATATATAATTTTATAATATATATATATATATATATATATATATATTCTGCACAATTTCAGTGCAGTACTGTGTTCATTTGCAGAATATATATATATATATATATATATATATATATATATATATATATATATATATATATATATATATATACTGCACAATTTCAGTGCAGTAATGTGTAATGTGTTCATTGTAAATGTGTATGTGTGTGTGTGTGTGTGTGTGTGTGTAAGTACAATCTAACTTATGCCCCATTTCAGTGCAGTAATGTGTTCATTGTAAATAAGTATTATAGTAGTTGTATTACATGTTTATTACCTTATAAATAAATTAAAAAACTTTTTTATTTTAAATTCAGTGCATTAGTATTCGTAAAATGACTCTTTTATATAGTGTTCATTAAAAAATGACGATCATTCAACGTGGGACCTGTGGAATGGTACATTAGCTTATTTGTTTTATTTGTAAATATTTGTCATGTATTGTTGTTTTTCTGACGTGTTCCACATCCTGGAGGACCTCCTCACTACGGATCAATTGGAATGATAGTAAATCTAATCTAATCTAAAGTAATGAGTGTGATTTGTCAATGTGGTCTAAAGTAAAGACATAAATAATTGTTATACTGAAAAAAAATGTACGAACTACCGTGAGAAACTTTTATGACAGTGTGAATGTAGACGACGGCGAATTTTGTATCATAATATGTTAAGTAAGTTTATGGTAAAAGGAAAGCTAATTCGAGTGCAAATGAAAATAATTACGTAAAGTATAAATAAAATATCAGAATGTTAAACATTTATGTCGGGAAAAAAGTACAATTCGAAAGAGTATTATTAGTTGACTGGTTAGCCATGGAAAGCGAGGACTAACGCGGGAGAATAATGTTTTTCTATTGGCCTTAAAGAAAACCGACCAATCAGAACGGAGTATTCTTGGCGCGTCTTTTCTCTTGGAGATACAGAATGTTTACAGCAGTCTAAAGTAGTCGGAGTCCAGCCTTTCAATGGTACTGTCATCTGTAGTATGAGTTTCGAAGGAAGTTACAGTTTGCCGGTTTTAGTTGTGCTACATGCCTCAAAAGTGCTTTAAAGTGAAGGCGAATTTATTCCGGGAAGTTTTTTAGGTACGGATTTTTACGTAATTTTATGTATGACAAAAGTCAGTAATTCCGCGTGGAATATTGAGCAGATCTGTGACCAAAAACTTTGGTGCATTAGACATCGATAAACTTAAAACTGTGGCGAGCGTTTTCATTTAAGAACAATCCGTGTTTAGTAGCTGTTCAGATTTCGAGAAATACGTTACCATAAACTTGATAACGTGAATGAAACGGTTTGTGCGTGACTGTGTAATAATTAGCAGTGGCTTGCCAGTGAACTTGTAACTCAAACTTCGGAATATACCGAAGTTTTGCCAGTATTTCCACTTTTCATTCAAAATTAATACCTTTTCCCGATTTTTGTAACAGTTACGTTGTATGCAGCCTGGTGCCAGTAGCAGCACGTTAGGTTTCTGCTCCTCTTTACTACCGGCGATCTGCTGCGACGAGTTAACAGGTGTTTATTGTTGTGGTCTTCAGTCCAGAGACTGGTTTGATGCAGCTCTCCATGCTACTCTATCCTGTACAAGGTTCTTTATCTCCCAGTACATACTGCAGCCTACATCCTTCTGAATCTGTTTAGTGTATTCACCTCTTGGTCTTCCTCTACGATTTTTACCCTCCACACTGCCCTCCAATACTAAATTGGTGATCCCTTGACGCCTCAGAATATGCTCTACCAACCGACACCTTCTTCTAGTCAAGTTGTGACTCAACTTTCTCTTCTCTCCAGTTCTACTCCATAGCTCCTCATCAGTTATTTTGCTCCCCAAATAGCAAAACTCATTTACTACTTTAAGTGTCTCATTTCCCAATCTAATACTCTCAGCATCACCCGATTTAATTCAAGTACATTCCATTATCCTTGTTCTGCTTTTGTTGATGTTCATCTTATATCCTCCTTTCAAGACACTGTCCATTCCGTTCAGCTGCTCTTCCAAGTCCTATGCTGTCTCTGACAGAATTGCAATGTCATCGGCGAACCTCAAAGTTTTTTCTTCTTCTCCATGGATTTTAATACCTACTTCGAATTTTTCTGTTATTTCCTTTACTGCTTGCTGAATATACAGATTGAATAACATCGGGGAGAGGCTACAACCCTGTCTCATTCCCTTCCCAACCACTGCTTCCTTTTCATGCCCGTCGACTCTTATAACGGCCATCTGGTTTCTGTTCAAATTGTAAATAGCCTTTCGCTCCCTGTATTTTACCCCTGCTAACTTCAGAATTTGAAAGAGAGTATTCCAGTCCACATCGTCAAAAGCTTTCTCTAAGTCTAAAAATGCTAGAAACGTAGGTTTGCCTTTCCTTAATTTATTTTGTAAGATAAGTCGTAGGGTCAGTATTGCCTCACGTGTTCCAACATTTCTACGGAATCCAAACTTATCTTCTCCCAGGTCGGCTTCTACCAGTTTTTCCATTCGTCTGTAAAGAATTCGTGTTAGTATTTTGCAGCCGTGGCTTATTAAGCCACTTTCACATTTGTCAACACCTGCTTTCTTTGGGATTGGAACTATTATATTCTTCCTGAAGTCTAAGGGTATTTCGCCTGTCTCATACATCTTGCTCACTAGATGGTAGAGTTTTGGTAGGCCTGGCTCTCCCAAGGCTGTCAGTAGTTCTAATGAAATATTGTTTACTGCCGGGGCCTTGTTTCGACTTAGGTCTTTCTGTGCTATGTCAACCTCTTCTCGCAGTATCATATCTCCTATTTAATCTCCATCTACATTCTATTCTTCTCATTTCTATAATATTGTCCTCAAGAACATCGCCCTTGTGTAGACCCTCTGTATACTCCTTCCACCTTTCTGCTTTCCCTTCTTTGCTTAGAACTGGGTTTCCATCTCAGCTCTTGATATCCATGCAAGTGGTTCTCGTTTCTCCAAAGGTCTCTTTAATTTTCCTGTAGCCAGGATATATCTTACCCCTAGTGATATGCATCTCTACATCCTTACATTTGTCCTCTAGCCATCCCTGCTTAGCCATTTTGCACTTCCTGTCGATCTCATTTTTGAGACGTTTGTATTCCTTTTTGCCTGCTTCGTTTACTGCATTTTTATATTTTCTCGTTTCGTCGAATAAATTCAATATCTTTGCTGTTACCCAAGGATTTCTATTAGCCCTCGTCTTTTTACCTACTTGATCCTCTGCTACCTTCACTATTTCATCTCTCAAAGCTATCCATTCTTCTTCTACTGTATGTCTTTCCCCCATTCTTGTCAATTGTTCCCTAATGCTCTCCCTGAAGTTAACAGGTAGGTGATGGTTTAATCCCACAAAGGAACCGTGCCGCTGCAATCTATAAAAATTCCATCGTTGTTTCGTAATATGAAGTCCATGAATGGCTGCAGCTGGTGTCCAATTACGTTAACATAACCATTTCCAGTCAATGATCGGTTCAGTTGGACCAGAGAACCTAGTCCATTTAATGTAAACACAGCCACCACCATTATGCAGCCACAACCAGCTTGCACAGTGCCTGGTTGACAACTTGGATCCGTTGCTTCGTGGAGTCTGCGGCACACTCGAATCTTCCATCAGCTCTTGCTGGTTGAAATCGGGACTCAGCTGACCAGGCCACAGTTTTCCAGGCGTCTAGAATCCAACCGATATGGTCACGAGCACAGAATAAGCACTGCAGGCGGTATTGTTAGCAAAGGCACTCGCCTCGGTCGTCTGCTGTCATAGCCAAATTTCATCGCACTGTCCGGACGGAACGTCATCTTAAGTCCCACATTGGTTTCTGCTGTTATTTCGCGCAGTGTTGCTTGTCTGATAGCCCTGACAACTTTACGGAAACTTCACTGCTCTCATTCGTTAACGAAAATCACGGTCACTGCGTTGTCCATGGTGAGAGGTAATGCTGGAAATACCCTCTTGATACCATGGCTCTCATAATATTGAATTCCCTAGCGATTTCCCTAGCGATTAATGCAATAAATGCTCAAAATGATGTCCGTCAACCTCAATGCATTTTGTAATACGTGTAACTACATTCCTCTCAACAGCGAGTAGTTCGCCTTCCGTAATGTTCGCACATGCATTGACAATGGGCTGACGCATGTTGTCAGGCGTTGTCGGTGGATCACGATGGCAAATATCCTTCAACTTTCCCCATAGAAAGAAACCCGGGGATGTCAAATCCGGTGAACGTGCGGGCTTCGACGGGCTTCGACGGCCAATCCACGCGTCATGAAATATGCTATTCAATACCGCTTCAACCGCACGCGAGCTATGTGCCGGACATCCATCATGTTGGAAGTACGTCGCCATTCTGTCATGCAGTGAAACATCTGGTAGTAACCTCGGTAGAACATTACGTAGGAAATCAGCATACATTGTACCATTTAGAGAGCCATCGATAAAATTGAGGCCAATTATCCTTCCTCCCAGAATGCCGCACCTTAGATTAACCCGCCAGGGTCGCTGATATTGCACTTGTCGCAGACATCGTGGATTTTCCATTGCCCAATAGTGCATATTATGTCGGTTTACGTTACCGCTGTTGGTGGATGAGACTTCGTCGCTAAATAGAACGCGTGCAAAAAATCTGTCATCGTCCCGTAATTTCTCATGTGCCCAGTGGCAGAACTGTACATGACGTTCAAAGTCGTCGCCACGCAATTCCTGGTGCATAGAAATATGGTACGGTTGCAATCGATGTTGATGTAGCATTCTCAACACCGACGTTTTTGAGATTCCCGATTCTCGCGCAATCTGTCTGCTACTGATGTGCGGATTAGCCACGTCAGAAGCTAAAACACCTACTTCGGCATCATCCTTCGTTGTAGGTCGTGGTTGACGTTTCACACGTGGCTGAACGCTTCCTGTTTCCTTAAATAACGTAACTATCCGGCGAACGGTGGGGACACTTGGATGATGTCGTCCAGGATACCGAGCAGCATACATTGCACACGCCCGTTTGGCATTTTGGTCACAATAGCCATACATCAACACGATATAGACCTTTTCCGCAGTTTGTAAACGGTCCATTTTAACACGGGTAATGTATCACGAACCAGATACGGTCCGCACTGGCGGAATGTTACGTGATACCACGTACTTATATGTTTGTGACTATTACAGCGCCATCTATCACAAAGCGAAAAAAGTGGTCCATCTAAAACATTCATATTTCTTTACGTACGACACGAATATGTAATAAAATATGGGGGTTCCTATTTTTAAAAAGCCCAGTTGATATCCGTTTGACCTATGGCAGCGCCATCTAGTAGGCCAACCATAGCGCCAACTGGTTACCCCTTCAGGCTAGACGAGTTTCATTCTTTGTAGTTTTTTTCGTTTGATGCTTATTTCGTGAGATATTTGGTCCGGTCACTATGAATGGACCACCCTGTATAACGTAACTACGTCTTTGCTTCTCTGGTTGTTCTGGAGAGCTACTGCAGATACATGTCTGCGACATGTTTTATTACATTCACCAGTTCAATAACAACAAAACAAATGGAAATCGTGCTTTACATTAACCTCGTACAGTTTTACATTGGCTTCATATTAGCGAAGTTGCAAAATTTCAGTTAAAAATCTTTTATTAGCCGTAACTGCGTAATCAAAAATTTGCGGACCTGTGATTATATGTCCTTTTTTTAGTTTTACTTGTAGAATAACACATTAAAATATTTGCTTATCTTGATGAATCAACCTGTATATTCCAGGTGGCCCGTGCAAGCCGTCCTCTGTGGTTTTATATTTCTCGCATACGTTACTGCAAGGACGATTGACTCCTCATTGCTGTCTAAAGGGGAAGTTCACATACAAGCTAAACTCCAGCGAGCTTTGCCGCCATCTTCGTGCATTATTCTCCTGGTTTCGCTCTGATAAGGTCGCTTGGCCGTCTGTTTGTAGTTCGAGTCGGGCCTTACAGCCAAACAGGTAACAACAGCGAAGTACTCCCGCGAAGACTACATCGATATAATTCTGGTCTATGAGGAGACGCACAGCAATACAGTTGAGGCCCGAAGAATGTTTTCACTACGTTTTCCAACGCGACGTCTGCCTACCGTACATGTTATAAGACGTACTGAAATGCGTTTAAGAACCGAGGGAGCTTTATAGGTACAACGTGTCGTGGAAAGACCCGATGTTGCCCGGGATGTTATCGAATATTTTTTTAGCACATTCTACGCACGGAAGCATGGCTAAGAGGAATATAACACGTACGTACCACGTAGTAAAAACGGAAGTGTTACCGAGCTATTGCATTTGTGAAGCAGTATTATTTGTACTTATAATAATAATATGGTTCATAAATGGTTCAAATGGCTCTGAGCACTATGGGACTTAAAATCTGAGGTCATCAGTCCCCTAGAACTTAGAACCACTTAAACCTAACTAACCTAAGGACATCACAAATATCCATGCCGAGGCAGGATTCGAACCTGCGACCGTAGCGGTCGCGCGTTTCCAGACTGAAGCGCCTAGAACCGTTCGGCCACAAGGCCGGTATAATATGATGATGATTATTATTATTATTATTATTATTATTATTATTATTACTATTATTGACAAAGTCATTACATCTCACACCGCAATATCATATCGTAATTGGGACAAAGGAGAGCTCTAGCGGACCTGGAGATATTGAGGTCTTCGGCACAAAGGATTCTGCAGGAACGAAAATAGCATCCCTTTAAGCTGCACCTGTACCTACACCAACAGCTATATGGAAACGATTTGCAAAATCTAGTATCGTTCTGCAGACGTCTCGAAAATACAGTAGCCGTAAATCCGGATATCATCAGGCAGATTTTATGAGGAGATCATTTCTATTTCACCAATGACGCCACTGTCAATAGACACAATCTATGTTGCTGGGCTCCTGCAAATCCTCACTAGTTACGACCACATCACATGCAGGCGCATTGGGGTATTAACGTATGGTGCGGCGTTCTAGGATACCAGATCAATGGAAGAGTTTGGTTGGCTCGCAGACTAACTGGTCAGTTGTATTTCCATTTCCTACAGAATGAGCTGAATCTTGGGCATCCCCTAGAAGATATCCCACTTCAGTTAGCTGTGAGGCATTGGTTCCGGCACGATGATGCATCAGTCCGTTATTTTAGAAGGGTTAGGGAATATTTCAACAATATATATCCCGAACGGTGGATAGCAGGATCGTCTGATTTAACGCCCTTAGATTTTTTTCTTATGGGGTTTACGAAACGGAACCGTAAAATCCAGATGTGTTAAAAGAATGAATAAGTCATTCTTGCGCAGCAGTATCTGCAGAAATGTTAAGAGGTGTCCTTGATAATACCGAGAGGCGCTTACATCAATGACGGACATGCATTTGAATATTTGTATTATGAATAATGAAATTGTAAAGATCTGTCAGTCTACAACATAGGTTTAAAGGAACATCATTTATGATACTCATTATATTCATTGTTATTTATTGCAGTCAAAGATATAAGCACATTTATGTAATACTGCTAATTGTGAAGCACGAATTGGTGCATCATCTGTTGTTAATAAAATAGTTGTCACATGTTGCTACGCCTTGAAAGAGGTAATTAATATGATTCGGTCCTTGTGCGTATTATTTTGCTTAGGGACAATAATTCTTCTACACAGACACCCTTCTCGAGCCCAAGAATCGAACCCAGCACACCTCCTACAACAAGCAAGTTTACTAGCGATGAGCTATAGGACCAGTTGTAGATGTAAAGTGTTTATTTTCAAGCGCAGGTCATACGTTTAGCAGGATCTCCTCTCTGTTGTTGTGGAGTCCCCTTTACTGTTCTGCTTAGGCAAACCCTTCGGCGACTGTGGTATCTGGGATTAACTAACGCCAACGGAGGACGGCAAGCGTCAGCCACGTACACTCCTGGAAATTGAAATAAGAACACCGTGAATTCATTGTCCCAGGAAGGGGAAACTTTATTGACACATTCCTGGGGTCAGATACATCACATGATCACACTGACAGAACCACAGGCACATAGACACAGGCAACAGAGCATGCACAATGTCGGCACTAGTACAGTGTATATCCACCTTTCGCAGCAATGCAGGCTGCTATTCTCCCATGGAGACGAACGTAGAGATGCTGGATGTAGTCCTGTGGAACGGCTTGCCATGCCATTTCCACCTGGCGCCTCAGTTGGACCAGCGTTCGTGCTGGACGTGCAGACCGCGTGAGACGACGCTTCATCCAGTCCCAAACATGCTCAATGGGGGACAGATCCGGAGATCTTGCTGGCCAGGGTAGTTGACTTACACCTTCTAGAGCACGTTGGGTGGCACGGGATACATGCGGACGTGCATTGTCCTGTTGGAACAGCAAGTTCCCTTGCCGGTCTAGGAATGGTAGAACGATGGTTTCGATGACGGTTTGGATGTACCGTGCACTATTCAGTGTCCCCTCGACGATCACCATTTGTGTACGGCCAGTGTAGGAGATCGCTCCCCACACCATGATGCCGGGTGTTGGCCCTGTGTGCCTCGGCCGTATGCAGTCCTGATTGTGGCGCTCACCTGCACGGCGCCAAACACGCATACGACCATCATTGGCACCAAGGCAGAAGCGACTCTCCTCGCTGAAGACGACACGTCTCCATTCGTCCCTCCATTCACGCCTGTCGCGACACCACTGGAGGCGGGCTGCACGATGTTGGGGCGTGAGCGGAAGACGGCCTAACGGTGTGCGGGACCGTAGCCCAGCTTCATGGAGACGGTTGCGAATGGTCCTCGCCGATACCCCAGGAGCAACAGTGTCCCTAATTTGCTGGGAAGTGGCGGTGCGGTCCCTTACGGCACTGCGTAGGATCCTACGGTCTTGGCGTGCATCCGTGCGTCGCTGCGGTCCGGTGCCAGGTCGACGGGCACGTGCACCTTCCGCCGACCACTGGCGACAACATCGATGTACTGTGGAGACCTCACGCCCCACGTGCTGAGCAATTCGGCGGTACGTCCACCCGGCCTCCCGCATGCCCACTATACGCCCTCGCTCAAAGTCCGTCAACTGCACATACGGTTCACGTCCACGCTGTCGCGGCATGCTACCAGTGTTAAAGACTGCGATGGAGCTCCGTATGCCACGGCAAACTGGCTGACACTGACGGCGGCGGTGCACAAATGCTGTGCAGCTAGCGCCATTCGACGGCCAACACCGCGGTTCCTGGTGTGTCCGCTGTGCCGTGCGTGTGATCATTGCTTGTACAGCCCTCTCGCAGTGTCCGGAGCAAGTATGGTGGGTCTGACACACCGGTGTCAATGTGTTCTTTTTTCCATTTCCAGGAGTGTATATATGGCCGGGTGGCCCAAGCTATATACATATTAAAATAAGTTCCTAAATGACAAAATATGTCTGTTCAAGGATTCTTCTGTGGTATAAAGGGAGTTGTCAACGCAAAACTTTTTTAATCTATTTTTAGAACACTTCTGCTGTTTATCGCACATTTTATTTCGCTGGATAAATTGTCAAAGAGTTTTATACTGTATATTTCGTCTCTTCCTGTGGCAAAGGCAGCTTTATTAAAAGCATAATGTAATCATTTTTCCTTTCTTGTTTTATACTATTGAATATCTCTGTTTCTGAAATGACTCTGTTACTGAAATGGATTGTTGAAAATGCATCTCTTAAGTTATAAAATGTACAGTGGTACTGTGGTTAATATTTCCAGCTGCTTATATCTACTCTGTAATACTCCCTTGGGGCACACCAGAAAACTACTTTCACATTTATGTCACACAGATTAGTTGGAAGCGTAGAAATCTAATGATTAGGAAGTCTTTAATCTATTCACGAGAGTGGGCGACATTCCGTAAGTTGATATATTTTGCACTCTTAGAACGTAATGCCTCTTCTGCACTTCTCATATTTCCATTGTGACTCCACGCTCTAAGCCACCATGTTCGGCCACGTCTGTAGCTTTAGGAAGCCAGAGAGCCAGTTATGCAGCAGTAACAGAAATAATCTCGAAACGGACTCATACGTCGGAATGTCCCGCTAACGGAGACACGTCCAGGGCTGCTAACAGGTGCTCTCATTAGAGATGGCCCACGGCTGGAAGGCAGCGACGTCCCTCGTTTGTAGCCCGAATTACTGTGTCTCGCCGCCGCGCCGGAATGGAGAGTGGAAGGGAGGAGGGAGTATTCCAGGCAGTAAGGGCTCCCGTGGGACGTCGACAGACCCGGCACCCGAGCGTCGCCAGCAATTAGCGCTGCCTCCGACGCTCCCAGCCTCTGCACTAGAGGCTGCGCGGGGGCTGCAGCAGGTGCCGGCTGCTAATGAAGAGAGTGCAAATCAGTCCTGAAGTTGCGAAAGGTTTACTTGACACGGTTACACTTAGGTTCACCCTTCCTTCAACAGTGACACAGTGGAATACCTATAGCGAAATACACTGAGGAACTAAAACATTACGACCGCCTTTAGAACACAATACAGCAGAGCTTCTTCACGAGCACGGATTCGACGAATCCTTGGTAGCGTTCTGGAAATATATGGTACCAGATGTCTGCGCTCAGTTCATGCAATTCTCGTAAGTCAAGGGGTCGCTGGAACACAAAGGGCGTCTGGTAGCGTAGATAACGTGCTCCAGCAGGGTTCAGTTCAGGAAGTTTGTTGGTCAACGCCGTCAGCCTGAGCTCACTACCCTGTTCCTCAAACTATTGCAGCGCGCTTCTGGCTTTATGAAATGGAATGTTGTCCTGGTGGAAGATGCCTCCGCCGTCAGGGAAGACATCAAGAATGAATGTATGCCGGTGCTCCCCAATAAATCTTACTTACTTCACACCATCAGAGAGGCAGAACTGGCGTTGCGGTTGATACCGGAAGCAAGAGTAAAGAAAAATCAAGACACATTCGTAGGATTTTTCGACGTTGTGAAACCGTTCGCCAACGTCAAAAGGCGCAAGATGTTCGAAATTCTGAGAAAAATAGGAGTAAGCGCTATGAAACAATGAACAGTATATGTACAATAACCCAGAGGGAACAATAAGAGTGTAAGACCAAGAACGAAGGGCTCGGATTAAAAATGGTTGCAAGACAGTGATGTAGACTTTCGCCCCTACTGTTCAATCTATACGTCGAAGAAGCAATGACGGAATAAAAGAAAGGTTCAACAGCGGGATTAAAATTCAAGGTGAAAGGGTATCAATGGATCTGACGATTGGAATGAACAGTCTTACAAGGACAGAACATGAATTGTGCGTAAATCAAAGAAATGTGAAAGTAATGAGAAGTAGCAGAAATGAGATCAGCGAGAAGTTTAACATTAGGATTACTGATCACGAAATAGATTAAATTAAGGAATTCTACCACCTAACATTTTTCAACAAGAAAATCCGCCATGTCACAAGGTCAGGAGTGTGATTGAGTCGTTTGAGGAACACAGCAACGAGTTCCAGTTGATGCATTGGACCCCAACTTGCCAGATCTGAGCCCGACAGAACACATCTGGGATGCGATTGAACGTAACGTCAGAGCTCATCGCCTCAGTACCCGCTGTTATCGGGAATAAGGTGACATGAACGCAGGATGTGGCGTCGCTTCACTGCTACTGTTCCACGACGCGTCACCGCTGTTACCTGTGCCACAGGTGCATATACCAGTTATTAGGTAGATGGTCATAATGTTCTCGACGATCAGTGCAGGTCGTTTCTCTGTAAGCAGAGTAACGATTGAAACTTCCTGGCAGATTAAAACTGTGTGCAGGACCGAGACTAGAACTCTGGAACATTGCCTTTCGCGGGCAAGTGCTCTACAATCTGAGCTACCCAAGCACGGCTCACGACCCGTCCTCACAGCTTTACTTCTGCCAATATCTCGTCTCCTACCTTCCAAACTTCATAGAAGCTCTTCTGCGAACCTTGCAGGACTAGCACTCCTGGAAGAAAAAATATTGCGGAGACATGGCTTTGTCACAGCCTGGGGGATGTTTCCAAAATGAAATTTTCACTGTGCAGTGGAGTGTGCGCTGATATGAAACTTCCTGGCAGATTATTGGCGGAATTAGAGCTGTGAGGACGGGTCGCGAGTCGTGCTTGGGTAACTGAGATGGTAGAGCACTTGTCCGCGAAAGGCAAAGGGCCAGAGTTCGAATCTCGGTCCGCACACACTTTTAATCTGCCAGGAAGTTTCATATCAGCCCACACTTTGCTGCAGAGTGAAAATTTCACACTAAAGCTACGATTGTTTGCTTCTCTGTGGAGTCTGAGGCATACTGGCATTTTTACGAATGAATAGCTGAGTTGAATTTCTATTCCTGACTTACGAGCAAACAGAAATCTCTAGTCATGCTCTGTGTCGTACTGAAGTACCTCAGCTCTAGGCTTTTGTGGACGGCGTATTATTTCCACTGTGTAGACAGAATTTATGTTTACTGTCGGTGCCAGTGAGGATGGAGCTCTTCTGTGCCTTGGGGCTGCTTAGTATTAATCAACCTAGTGTGTTCGTCTAATCAAAGGGCGCGATTTTGAGGAAAGTCACACATATTCTCCCAATATTTCTAGATTTCCAGAACGCGTTCGACACTGTACCACACAAGCGGCTTGCAGTAAAATTGTGTGCTTATGGAATTTCGTCTCAGTTATGTGACCGGATTCTTTATTTCCTGTCAGAGAAGTCACAGTTCGTAGTAATTGGCGAAAAGTCATCGAGTAAATCAGAAGAAATTTCTGGCGTTCCCCGGGGTAATGTTATAGGCCTTCTGCTGTTCCTCATCTATAGAACCGATTTAGGAGACAATCTGAGCAGCCGTCTAACGGTGTTTGCAGATGATGCTGTCTTTTATCGTCTAGCAAAGTCATCAGAACATCAAAATAAATTGCTAAACTATTTAGAAAAGTATCTGTATGGAGCGAAAATTGGAAATTGGCCCCAAATAACGAAAAGTGTGAGGTCATCCAGATGAGTGCTGAAAGGAATCCGTTTAACTTCTGTTACCCGATAAATCAGTTGAGCCGTGGGGGAGTCACTGGCGCCAGTGATTCTCTTATTTATCAGGGGCAGTAATCCCTTTTGTTCTGGCATGCGCGTTTTCTCTTTGATTTTCCTCTTCTGGCCGCTATTTAAGCGCGGTGCTTCCGGCTATGGCTCGCTTTGTTTTCGGCTACGCGGCCCTCGTGGTCGAGCTTGCCCGCGTACGAGTAGGTTGTGTTGGCGAGTCTTGGAGAATTGGGCACGGGCGAAGCGCAAAGTCCATCAAAGACAGGCCGTAAGATATAACAGACATCGGCGTCTCTTTCAGGGTAGAGTAGGGGATTGATCTCTATTAAAAACTTTGTGATTCAGTCCGGCCAAGAAAGCAGGGGTAAATTGAAATCACGCTTTCGAGGTCCATGCCGTATTATAAAAATTCTTAGCGCAGTGAACATTGAGGTTAAAGAATTAGCGTCGGACAAACGTTTTCGGGTCCACATGAGTCAGGTGAAGGGCAGGGGGCAGGACCAGCTAGCGGGCTCTTCAGGGAGCTAGCCCACTTCTCAGTTGCGACGTGAAATTTACAATCCTCAAACCATTTACAAAGGGCGATCACAAGAAAACACAAACACAGGCTTGTAGTTCACAAAGATTTATTACACGTCTCCCCAGAAACAGCTTTACCAAATCTTTTACAAAACCGGTCTTCCAATAGACACCAAAAACAAATATAATTAAACATCTTATACAGCCTTTATAAGAAACAAGTAAAGGTCCTTCCTCTTAAATAAATAACAAATACCCCAGAAAAATATAGATGATAAGGCAATTGTCCACAAATGTAATAGGAATTTACCGGGTCTAAATGCCCATTGGTAAAACAAGCAACAGTACATAATATTAAATAACAGGTTTTAAATTGTTGTATCCGGATCACATTCCAGCTACTGCCGGGTCTGGGTGCTGACGAGTCCTCTCCACTTTGCTCGGTCCTCCCACCACTTTTCTTTCTCCACTTGCTGCCAGTTCACACCTTTCCTTTCCACAGATATTCTCACTCCCGTTTTCCGCTGTGTTCTTGGGCGCCCTTTAGGTCTTTCCCCTCCATCTTTAGTTCTTCCATAATTTTGGGAAGTCTGCCCACGCATCCTCTTAACATGCCCGTACCATCTTAATCTCTTTTTTCGATTTCTTCTATCATACTTTCTTGTTTAAGATCCTTTCTAATATCTACGTTCCTTACTCTGCGCATTCTTGTTTTTCCCTTAACTGGTATGAGAAATTTCATTTTCCCTGCTTGGAGTCTGTTCCAGTCCCTTTCTGTCATTGTCCATGTTTCTCCTCCATAGGTCGCAGGCAACAGGGAAGTTATAACTTTTATACATAAGGAGTTTTGCTTTTTCTGAAACTTCCTATTCCAAATCAGGTGTTTTATTGTTTACTAGAAATTGCCTCCCTTTTGTAACCTCCTATTAATTTCGTTGGTTATTCTTCCATCACTAGATATTTCACTCCCTCAATAAGTGAAACTCTCTACCACTTTGAGGGGGTTCTCCATTCAAAGTAATATTCCCATTGATCCCTTTGTCTCTTCCAAATACTATTACTTCTGTAAGTAGGCTGTTTAGGTTCTTATATTGGTAACGCCGCCGCCACGTAGCGCTCTCTGTATGAAAATCACTGGCTGTGCTGTGTGCAGTCTGTGGCTAGTTTGCATTGTTGTCTGCCATTGTAGTGTTGCAATTGTAGTGTTGGGCAGCTGGACGTGAACAGCGCGCAGCGTTGCGCAGTTGGAGGTGAGCCGCCAGCAGTGGTGGATGTGGGGAGAGAGATGGCGGAGTTTTGAAATTTGTAATACTGGATATTATGAACTGCTATGTATATTATGATTTTTCAACACTATTAAGGTAAATACATTGTTTGTTCTCTATCAAAATCTTTCATTTGCTAACTATGCGTATCAGTAGTTAGTGCCTTCCGTAGTTTGAATCTTTTATTTAGCTGGCAGTAGTGCCGCTCGCTGTATTGCTGTAGCTTGAGTAACGAAGATTTTTGTGAGGTAAGTGATTTGTGAAAGGTATAGGTTAATGTTAGTCAGGGCCATTCTTTTGTAGGGATTTTTTTGAAAGTCAGATTGCGTTGCGCTAAAAATATTGTGTGTCACTTTAGTGAATATTTGAGTACGTTCAGTTTTGCTCAGCTGTTTGAAAAGCAAATAGTGTAAGAGGTTTATCAGCACTGTAATTCAGAAATTGTTCAAAGGGGACGTTTCACTTCACTCTTATATTTATTTATTTGTAATCCATAGCTTTTCATTATTTCCTTCCACACATCAAATTGTAACTGTACATCTACCTCTTTATCGCCCCATATTACCAAATTTTAAGTAAAAGAGCAAATTCCCAACGGGAACCTTAGGCCAATTAACAGATCATAGAACAACGGAATTCCGCCAATTACATAGTGATTTATTCCAGCGATTTATTTCCTTCAAAAATAAATCATAAGATACTCAAGTAACATTACAAGCACACCATCTTAACACAAAACATGGCCTACGCACTATCCTAGAATGACTCATGCAGCCTTCACACTACTCACGCTTAGTGCTCCCGTCACTGAGCAGTGGTTTACACTCTTAACGGAACTACCCAACATATACCGGAACCAAGAGTGAATTCCTTATTCCCACCACGGCGGGGATAATCACATACAAATCACTGTTCCCGGCTGTGAATACAAATTACGATCAGACCCATCACAAGATACAATTTCAAAGAAACAGCTGATGCCCACCCTTCGTAGCAGCAAACGACGAGAATCCACATAGCATACATTGGCATCCAGCATTCGGTAGTACAATATACACACTTAGTGCACTGGAGGCCATCACCAACAGCCCGCCCGCCGCCGACACACTCCTCAAATCATAACTCAGCGCGGCGAACAACCAACGCTCCTCCTTAACGGTCACTCCAAGACTCGCCAGCATAACATACAGTGAAACACTTTAATATTCGGACACTATCATATGTTAACCTTGTAGCATCATAACTTTAATCGTAATAAAACAAACAAAACATATAACCAAGTATTATATTCGGTGATTGTGAGTAATAGCAGAAACTTTATTAAGATAACGCACATACGTTTTTTATAATACTATTTAAATACAGTTCGGTCCTATATTCACGTTACTTTAATATTCGTACACTTTGCAGAACTAATCATTTCAAAACAAGATTTTGTGAAACATTAAATGTTTTAATATCTTGTCGGGTAGACATTCTGTTTTATCACTTCTTTCAAACGCTGCGGCGTACTGCAAATGATCTATTTCAAATAGTCTGCATGTAGACTGTCCCATTCTTCTTTTAATCGACACTGCAGAGTTTCCTTGGGCGATACTGGTCTTTTTCTAATACGTCGCTCCAGTTCTCCTCACATATTTTCAATGGGTTTGAGACCTGGTGATTGAGGTGGTGGTTGTAAAACTTTGGGGCAATTGTACAACAAATATTCCTGAACAGTGCGAGCCTTATGTTTCGGGTCATTGTCCTGGTAAAACTTGAACGTGTTCAGCACTTTTCCATAAATTGTTCTTTAATATGTTCAGATAGACATTTTTGTCCATAATACTGTCGATGAATACCAATTCGCCCCCTCCAAATATCGATATACAGCCACAGACAAGAACACTGCCACGTCCATGCTTTGCAATAGGTT
Source organism: Schistocerca cancellata (assembly GCF_023864275.1). Taxonomy (NCBI): domain Eukaryota; kingdom Metazoa; phylum Arthropoda; class Insecta; order Orthoptera; family Acrididae; genus Schistocerca; species Schistocerca cancellata. Next base: position 1,044,625,854 of record NC_064627.1, on the reverse strand, counting down.
TAATATTTGAGACTGCAAATTCTTCGTTCTTCTTCCGCCACATCATGCTTCGTCCATCCGACCCAAGAAACGTTAAATTTATTTTCGTCGGAAAAAAATGATGTCGTTCCACCAAATTTCATCCTTCGTAATAAACTCCCTGGCAAAGTACAAACTCATCTTTCGATTCTGTTCATTCAGATACGGTTTCTTCCTGGCCACTCTTCCATTGTAGCCACTTTCATTCACTGCTCTGCGAATCGTTTGAGGATGTCCCTTCTTGCCAGCCTCGTTCAGCAGCTCACGTGCTAATCTGGGTGCACCGAGTGTAGGATCCTTCTTTATTTTCCATATCATCTGCCTCTTGTCACGCGCGTCCAGCTTCGGTGGTTGGCCCTTTTGCGGTATAGAGTCGATACAGTCCTCATTTTTAAATCGTCTGACGATATATGCCACAATACTCTTGCTTATGTTGAGCGTGGCAGCAATTTGCCTATATGATTTACCTTTCGCATTGTGAAAAATCACAAGCTGTCGTATCTCAAAACTAGTATTAGCTTCGCGTGGCATCGTACTGTCTGGACGGTCGACCGCGCTTGTAAACACACACTTGCCTTCTGATTCCAAGTATTTACCCCGGTGTGAATGGTGAAGACAGGTGCAGCACTGCCATCTGTCCGAATGTTAAAGTAACGCAAACATCGAAGAATGCTTTATTTCAATCGTATTATTTAACAAGTGGTAAACATCATTCATACTATTATTTACTAGACATCTATCTTCATATATCACGTGGATATATTATATGTTTCTTTTATTCAGAACACAGCTATGATGCAGCAAAGTAAAAATCTCTTAGTGTCCGAATATTAAAATTATTCAGTATATGGCCAAGCAACGGGCAAGCACGAGCACTAGGGTCCCAGAGCGGAAAACCAAGCAAGCCATAGCCGGAAGCGGCGCGCTTAAATAGCGACCAGAAGAGGAAAACCAAAGATTACTGCCCCTACTAGATTAGAGAATCGCTGGCGCTAGCGACTCTCGCCCCCTCCCCCCCCCCCCCTCATCAGTCAAACATAAAGGCCGTAAATTAAACTAAATACTTAGAAATTACAACTTAAATTGTAAAGAACATATAAAAAAATGTTGTGGAGAAGGCAAACCATAGATTAAGTCTTATTGGCAGAACACGTGTAAAATGTGATAGACCTACTAAAGAGACTGCCTGCATTACGCTTGTCCATCATCTTGGAAGACTGCTGTGCGGTCTGGGATTCTTACCAGGTAGTATTAACGTGGTTCGAGCAGCACGTTTTGTATTATCGCGAAACAGGGGACGGAGTGTCACTGACATGATACAGGATTTGGGGTTGACATCATTAAAACAAAGCCGTTTTTTGTTGGGGCGGAATCTTCTCATGAAATTTCAATCAACAACTTTCTCCTCCGAATGTGAAAATATTTTGTTGACATCAACCTTCATAAGGCGAAACGATCGTCGTAATAAAATACGGGAAATCAGAGCTCCCACGGAAAGATATATGTGTCTGTTTTTTTCTGCAAGCTGTTCGAGATTGGAATAGTAGATGATTATTGTGAAGGTAGTTCGATGAACCCTCTATCAGGCACTTAAGCTTGATTTGGAGAGTATCCATGTAGATGTAGATTAATCGTAGGCTTTAACATTCCATACTGATTTTATACGCCGCCCGGAGAGGCCGAGCGGATCTAGGCGCTACAGTCTGGAATCCTGCCTCGGCCATGGATGTGTGTGATGTCCTTAGGTTAGTTAGGTTTAAGTAGTTCTAAGTTCTAGGGGATTGATGACCTCAGAAGTTAAGTCCCATAGTGCTCAGAGCCATTTGAACCATTTTGATTTTACACATTTATGTCATTTCTTGGTTGTTTGAAAATAAAAATTTTACGGCATGTAGCTGTATTCATTCCTTTAGGACATTATTCAGTATTATCGATTTTCTGATTAAGCTAAAATAGAATATTATTATGACTAGATATCTCATCTAATATATTCCCTTAGATGTAGGTTGTCAGTAGCAGCGTTGATTCTATTTCGTTTGTAAGCGTGACGTTTCTGTTCTGGACACATCATTGGCAACCACTCACGCACACACCGTATATACACCATAATACCGGGGCTGTAAAGTGTACCTGAGAAGAGAATCGCAGATAGAAGTAGGAGTATAGTGCAAAAATGGAAAAGAAGAAAAAATCCTAGACACTCTCAGGTACTCTGGAACTTCAACACACAGAATGTTGATTCCTGGAGCACTCTTAAATTTATAACTTACATGACAACACTACCTTTACATAATTATTCAAACACTCACCTACACTTTTGTTTACTGCTTACACTCACCTACACTTTTCCAACATTCATCCGCCTTCATACGCGACATATTACCTCTGGTGAGTTCTACAGAGAAAAATAAAAAGGCGACAGATTATTAATCAAGAACAAATGATATATAGCCACCACGAGCGTCTAGAGTTGGCACAGGTTTTTACTTACTCACGATGACGTTGATGAAGTCGGTAGTACCGCTGCAAAGCTCACTTCTGCCACAAAATAGAGTGACGACAACAGCGCTTGGAAGTGTCGATCCCATTGGAGGATGCGAAGGTTACGAAATGTTTAGGACGGGTGGTAGGGACAGAGCATCGAGTGACATTATACTGAGTGCACTATCCGAAAATTACCTCGAGCAATTAAACAGAGAACCGACTCGTGGAGATAACATCTTGGACCTACTGGTAACAAACAGACCCGAACTTTTCGACTCTGTAAGTGCAGAACAGGGAATCAGTGATCATAAGGCCGTTGCAGCATCCCTGAATTTGGAAGTTAATAGGAATATAAAAAAAGGGCGGAAGGTTTATCTGTTTAGCAAGAGTAATAGAAGGCAGATTTCAGACTACCTAACAGATCAAAACGAAAATTTCTGTTCCGACACTGACAATGTTGAGTGTTTATGGAAAAACTTCAAGGCAATCGTAAAATGCGTTTTAGACAGGTACGTGCCGAGTAAAACTGTGAGGGACGGGAAAAACCCACCGTGGTACAACAACAAAGTTAGGAAACTACTGCGAAAGCAAAGAGAGCTTCACTGCAAGTTTAAACGCAGCCAAAACCTCTCAGACAAACAGAAGCTAAACGATGTCAAAGTTAGCGTAAGGAGGGCTATGCGTGAAGCGTTCGGTGAATTCGAAAGCAAAATTCTATGTACCGACTTGACAGAAAATCCTAGGAAGTTCTGGTCTTACGTTAAATCAGTAAGTGGCTCGAAACAGCATATCCAGACACTCCGGGATGATGATGGCATTGAAACAGAGGATGACAAGCGTAAAGCTGAAATACTAAACACCTTTTTCCAAGGCTGTTTCACAGAGGAAGACCGCACTGCAGTTCCTTCTCTAAATCCTCGCACAAACGAAAAAATGGCTGACATCGAAATAAATGTCCAAGGAATAGAAAAGCAACTGGAATCACTCAACAGAGGAAAGTCCACTGGACCTGACGGGATACCAATTCGATTCTACACAGAGTACGCGAAAGAACTTGCCCCCCTTCTAACAGCCGTGTACCGCAAGTCTCTAGAGGAACGGAAGGTTCCAAATGATTGGAAAAGAGCACAGGTAGTCCCAGTCTTCAAGAGGGGTCGTCGAGCAGATGCGCAAAACTATAGACCTATATCTCTGACGTCGATCTGTTGTAGAATTTTAGAACATGTTTTTTGCTCAAATATCATGTCGTTTTTGGAAACTCAGAATGTACTATGTAGGAATCAACATGGATTCCGGAAACAGCGATCGTGTGAGACCCAACTCGCTTTATTTGTTCATGAGACCCAGAAAATATTAGATACAGGCTCCCAGGTAGATGCTATTTTTCTTGACTTCCGGAAGGCGTTCGATACAGTTCCGCACTGTCGCCTGATAAACAAAGTAAGAGCCTACGGAATATCAGACCAGCTGTGTGGCTGGATTGAAGAGTTTTTAGCAAACAGAACGCAGCATGTTGTTATCAACGGAGAGACGTCTACAGACGTTAAAGTAACCTCTGGTGTGCCACAGGGGAGTGTTATGGGACCATTGCTTTTCACAATATATATAAATGACCTAGTAGATAGTGTCGGAAGTTCCATGCGGCTTTTCGCGGATGATGCTGTAGTATACAGAGAAGTTGCAGCATTAGAAAATTGTAGCGAAATGCAGGAAGATCTGCAGCGGATAGGCACTTGGTGCAGGGAGTGGCAACTGACCCTTAACATAGACAAATGTAATGTATTGCGAATACATAGAAAGAAGGATCCTTTATTGTATGATTATATGATAGCGGAACAAACACTGGTAGCAGTTGCTTCTGTAAAATATCTGGGAGTATGCGTGCGGAACGATTTGAAGTGGAATGATCATATAAAATTAATTGTTGGTAAGGCGGGTACCAGGTTGAGATTCATTGGGAGAGTCCTTAGAAAATGTAGTCCATCAACAAAGGAGGTGGCTTACAAAACACTCGTTCGACCTATACTTGAGTATTGCTCATCAGTGTGGGATCCGTACCAGATCGGGTTGACGGAGGAGATAGAGAAGATTCAAAGAAGAGCGGCGCGTTTCGTCACAGGGTTATTTGGTAACCGTGATAGCGTTACGGAGATGTTTAACAAACTCAAGTGGCGGACTCTGCAAGAGAGGCGCTCTGCTTCGCGGTGTAGCTTGCTCGCCAGGTTTCGAGAGGGTGCGTTTCTGGATGAGGTATCGAATATATTGCTTCCCCCTACTTATACCTCCCGAGGAGATCACGAATGTAAAATTAGAGAGATTAGAGCGCGCACAGAGGCTTTCAGACAGTCGTTCTTCCCGCGACCCATACGCGACTGGAACAGGAAAGGGAGGTAATGACAGTGGCACGTAAAGTGCCCTCCGCCACACACCGTTGGGTGGCTTGCGGAGTAGAAATGTAGATGTAGATGTAGATGTAAATGACTCGTCACGGCTGCCAGTACGACACCCTGATCTCACGCATGTCGGTTCTCTAGTAGGAGCAGGCGTAAATCCAACACACTCAAGAAAAAAATGGTTCAAATGGCTCTGAGCACTATGGGACTTAACATCTGTTGTCATCAGTCCCCTAGAACTTAGAACTACTTAAACCTAACTAACCTAAGGACATCAGACACATCCATGCCCGAGGCAGGATTCGAACCTGCGACCGTAGCGGTCACGCGGTTCCAGACTGAAGCGCCTAGAACCGCACGGCCACACCGGCCGGCCAACCACACTCAATTTGGAACTAGACTCAGTTTGGAACTATTTGATTTCTGTCTTAGGTTCTGCATGCATCCAGCGCCCGCGTACAGCAGGCACGTACAGATGTTACATGGATACTCGTTGTCATCAATATGACTAACGACCACACCTCAGTGCCTCCGAGAACACCGGGGCCTTCCGTAGTACACATTCCCAGCCGATTGGGGGAACTGCGTCAGTTGCTGGTTTTGCAGACCGGAAGTCAGCATGGCCGCGACTGCCATATCTTACGCCAGTCAGCGCCACTACAGTGGAATCTGAAGGCTTAATTCTTCACAGGGGGACGAAATATAGAGGCAACGTCCAGAAGAAGACCAGCATTTCGCCAGAACAGACAGCTTTAGTGCATGGGTACAGCACCCGATCAGCAATCAGTAATGTTATCGAAATCCAGGCCGCTCCTGTAGCACTGCGACAGAGGAAGTACGTGACACCTGGGTCATATGTACAGGGCTATTACAAATGATTGAAGCGATTTCATAAATTCACTGTAGCTCCATTCATTGACATATGGTCACGACGCACTACAGATACGTAGAAAAACTCATAAAGTTTTGTTCGGCTGAAGCCGCACTTCAGGTTTCTGTCGTCAGAGCGCTCGAGAGCGCAGTGAGACAAAATGGCGACGGGAGCGGAGAAAGCGTATGTCGTGCTTGAAATGCACTCACATCAGTCAGTCATAACAGTGCAACGACACTTCAGGACGAAGTTCAACAAAGGTCCGCCCGCATCTCGTGGTCGTGCGGTAGCGTTCTCGCTTCCCACGCCCGGGTTCCCGGGTTCGATTCCCGGCGGGGTCAGGGATTTTCTCTGCCTCGTGATGGCTGGGTGTTGTGTGCTGTCCTTAGGTTAGTTAGGTTTAAGTAGTTCTAAGTTCTAGGGGACTTATGACCACAGCAGTTGAGTCCCATAGTGCTCAGAGCCATTTGAACCATTTTTTCAACAAAGGTCCACCAACTGCTAACTCCATTCGGCGATGGTATGCGCAGTTTAAAGCTTCCGGATGCCTCTGTAAGGGCAAATCAACGGGTCGGCCTGCAGTGAGCGAAGAAACGGTCGAACTCATGCGGGCAAGTTTCACGCGTAGCCCGCGGAAAAATTGGCTCATGCCACAACTGGAGACCGACAGCGCCGACTTCATCTTTCAACAGGATGGTGCTCCACCGCACTTCCATCATGATTCGGCATTTCTTAAACAGGAGATTGGAAAACCGATGGATCGGTCGTGGTGGAGATCATGATCAGCAATTCATGTCATGGCCTCCACGCTCTCCCGACTTAACCCCATGCGATTTCTTTCTGTGGGGTTGTGTGAAAGATTCAGTGTTTAAACCTCCTCTACCAAGAAACGTACCAGAACTGCGAGCTCGCATCAACGATGCTTTCGAACTCATTGATGGGGACATGCTGCGCCGAGTGTGGGAGGAACTTGATTATCGGCTTGATGTCTGCCGAATCACTAAAGGGGCACATATCGAACATTTGTGAATGCCTAAAAAAACTTTTTGAGTTTTTGTATCTGTGTGCAAAGCATTTTGAAAATATCTCAAATAATAAAGTTATTGTAGAGCTGTGAAATCGCTTCAATCATTTGTAATAACCCTGTATGTTTACATGCTTGGCCATCACGTGTATAATTATTGGCCACCCTGCCAGCAAAAGCCGTCCACCAGTGCAGTCATCGTTTAGCATCTGTATAGGAGGACATAGCTTCCATCACCCGTCGCAGTAGAGGGAGGCCGCAGCACAGCCGTGTCGATCTTTAACTCATTCACCGCCGTCGTCAGCCTGGAATATTTACTTCACAAGTTTGCTCTGTTCTGGTGGCTGCGCGTACCACTACGCATCACCACCAAGGACCGTGGGCTCACAGTTACCTCCCGTTTGTTACAGGTGGGCTTTGGCTCTCCACTGAACACTGAAGCGGAGAAATACATCAACTTGTTCCAACACTTGTGTGACTGCATCTGCTGACGCTCCCACTAGAGAACCAGCATGCCTGGAATGTGGGGGTTATCCAGGTCGCCCCGACAAGTCTACTCTTGAACTCGATATCTTCTAATGGAGTTGACGCCGTTGCACTACCAAGGGCTACTCCTTGGCAGCACTGACTTTTTGGCGCCACTTGTAGTGCAGTATGTCAGAGGCGACCTGCAGTGTTGGCGTTATGCTGCGGCTGAAGATCGTTGTGTCATCAGATGGAGCAGCGGTGTAGGGCGCGTGCAGGATCTGTCTAAGGACTGAGTCCTGCAGCTTGCCAACACAGATACTACGGACAGTGGATATTTCAGCTTCAGCTTGCATATGGAAGGTCCTGTCGTCGAGATGAAAGCGGATGACGTGGACATGTAACACTGGTACCCACTGCTCAAGTAATTTCAACAAGGGACCGTCGTGGAGCACAATATCGAATGCTCTGGAATTGTCGAGGAGCACAGCCCGGAAGTGCTCACAGCGGTCCTAGCGTCGAAGACCTTCACAAATCGCAGGAGATGATACCCGGTTGAATGACCGACTGCCAATGCTCACACCAGAAAAATAATGCACCGGCATCGCTGACCAATTGCTGTCCATGAAGCCCCACATTCCATCGGACACAACATCCACTATAACCGCCCAGTGGTGACTGCCACCCTGACTTTTTACATAACTCACTACCTCTCTTCCGCCAGAAAAGAGCGAATCTTACCATTCATATCCTTTCACCCTGAATTTTAGTCCCACTCTTGAACCTTTCTTTTACATCCCTCATAGCTCCTTCGATGTAGGGGTGAAAGACTATTTCGCTGTCTTACACCATTTTTATTCCGAGCACTTCGGTCTTTAAGTTCTAGTCTTATTGTTACTTCTTGGTTGTAGCATACATTAAATTTTACCCGTCTTCCTGTATAACTTATCCCTATTTTTTTCAGAATTTTACATTGCCGAATACTTTTTCCAGGTCACCAAATTCTATGAACGTGTGTCGACTTTCTTCAGTTTTGCCTCTATTTTCAACCACAACATCAGAAATGCCTCTCTGGTACCTTTATCTCTCCTAAAATCAAACTGATCGTCATTTAACAAATCCTCGGTATGACATGGCTCTGAGCACTACGCGACTTAACTTCTGAGGTCATCAGTCGCCTAGAACTTAGAACTAATTAAACCTAACCAACCTAAGGACATCACACACATCCATGCCCGAGGCAGGATTCGAACCTGCGACCGTAGCGGTCGCTCGGCTCCAGACTGTAGCGCCTAGAACCGTACGGCCACTCTGGCCGGCGGTGTGACATAAATTTCAGCTTGATACGTCTACTCATTTCCGACAAAAATGGTTTTTAACAATTGGACAGACAGATAGACTGTCAGAAGGACGGACAATCTGTACGGCTTGCGCTTTTAAAGACTAAAGTGCAGAACCCTAAGTGTTAACTATTTTACAAAAATTACACATTATTACATTACAATGCAGCTGACCATAAAAACTAGAAGTCTGCCTCTCTTTAATGAAGCTGAACAAAAAACTCTTTTTAAGCACGCACACGGCTCTCACACAGTCTACCCGTAATCCACGCACTTTGCTTATGTGTTCTTAAGCTCGTATTAAGCATAGATCATTTTTCTCTCGCTAGCGAAGCTATGTGCTTTGATAACCAAGGTTCTGACAACACTCATCATCTGGGAAAGGTAGTGGCAGCTGTTTGCTCGTAGATACGTCAGTGTGAGTCGACTTCCAATAAAGTGCCGGACTCAAGGTACCTGCTAAATCGGCCGCTACACGGTCGGCCGCAACTTCAAATGCGCGCGTCGCCAGTTACGCCGCCGCACTTCCTACAGCGGCCACAGCGGCACGAGGACTCTGTGTACTAATATCCGAATTGTATGATGTTGTTGTCAATGTTCCTGTAGCACAAGAAATAATTAAGATGACTTATTCTCAGTATCAATGGTAAATGCATTTGTAAATGCAGAATACTCAGTTCCACTAACACGTAATGACGTTCCCTGATATGAAAAGTTGCAAATTAGGAAGTGCAGCACCATTAAAGCCACCTTAATGGAGCTTTGCTGTTTTCAATAAAAAGAAATGTACTTTTCCTCGGTCGCCTTGGTCCCAGACACTTTAGCTTTCTGAGGGCCTGTCGTTATTAGAATGTTATGTCTCACGTACCTTTCGTCGTTTGCAGACGCGAAGTGCCACTCTGCAACTCGAAGCTGAAATGCTGTGTTGGAGGGCACCAAAATCTTGACGGTTACGTGAAAGGCTTTGAGTGTTGTGCGAGTAATGTTAACTTCTGTTCAACTGCGAGTTTAAACAGTCAGTGTTTAACGTGTTAGACATGAAATGTGGCAAAGCTAAATGTCACGCACATTAAAATCCGACCAGCTTCATTGTTATGTTAATGAGAAGAGATTCTGGACTTTCTGTAAGGTTCGCATTGAAATCTTGTTGTAGAACTGATTAAAGTTCTTTGAAAGCTATCTTCTATTGACATCTGAATTACAATTATTTTTTATGCAGTGAATCGTGTGAGACCTGTTCCGTGCTGACTGGTCAAGGCTAACACAAAAACAGTTTCTGCAATGAAATATTAATTCACTTTCAAGTGAAACACTTAAGCAGATAATTCTCAGCGAGTGAGTTCCTATATTTAAGCCGTGTGGCGTAATGAAGAACTTAAAATCATGTTCTCGCCCGTAAAGGCGTCTTTGAAACAAAATCAGCTCAGTGTATGAAAACTGCAAATTATTCAGTAATAATTATGGGATGCCTTTCCCTACACTATTTAAAGGAAAACACAAGTTTAGACGTTCATAGAGTTATTATTATCATAAGAACGCTTTTTCTTACAGTACTGGTAACAAACACATACCATTCTCATCACGAATCGTCGATGACGTCCTTTTACAATTAAGAACAAACGAAGATTCGTTAGTATTTTCTCTTTCTTCCCCGTTAGAGGACTGTCTATTCATTTTTATCTTTGTTCACAGATTATCCTTGAAATACATAGTTTTCGTATTAGTAGTAATTTTCATTGTTCTTTTTATATATCATTTTACAATATTTCACTGCAATAGTCACAACACATCGGCAAGCCGGCTAGTGTGACGTATTTTTGGGGTATTTCCCGGCATTTGCTGTTCCTTGTGTCTCATATTAACACACTTGTTACAACGTCATCTACATCTCTTGGGGTCTTTTTAACCATTAGCAACAATCACCCTCTATATATATGTGTGAGAATCAATAACTGGCCTAAAACTGGTTAATTTTAGCCTCAAATCACTATCTAAATTCAATCTCCAGCAGTAATCATTTTACCAAAAAAAAAAAAAAAAGAAAAAAGAAAGTGAGTAAGTATGTTTTTCATCGAACAAAGTATTACTTATTATATTTGCTGAGGGTGTAATACGTTCTTCTACCACGATGTGAACTGAACACTTCTTTGCAATTCACAAAGGCAGCACATAAGAAACTCTGGTACATAGTATGTTGTGTTTTGAAGACTTTTCCATGGTGGGTTTACTCATAGGAAAATTTATTTTCTTGATTTGAAAGAAATCGTGAAAATTTCCTGTACATTCCGTTTGTTTGGTTGATAAGTGTTGGTTCAAATGGCTCTGAGCACTATGGGACTCAACTGCTGTGGTCTTAAGTCCCCTAGAACTTAGAACTACTTAAACCTAACTAACCTAAGGACATCACACACATCCATGCCCGAGGCAGGATTCGAACCTGCAACCGTAGCGGTCGTGCGGTTCCAGACTGCAGCGCCTTTAACCGATCGGCCACTCCGGCCGGCCGGTTGATAAGTGTCTTTGATGTTTTAATAGTTTTATACATTCGTTGGATAACGGTTCGAAACATGTGGCGCACGCCCGCGCCCGCACACACACACACACACACACACACACACATACACACACACTGAAACATCGGCTCTCTATCAGCACCGGAGTACATAAACGGGAGCTCGAAAAAATCGGGATTACATTTACGAATATATGTTTCAATCTTCTTTGCTATTTTGGTATTACTTAGACTCGGCATTGATTAGTAACGATCTGACGTGGATCACTTGGATGCTTCGCCTTAAGACAGGACCCTGTCCGAAACCAAGCATCCATATTAACGTGAACTAGCAATACCAGCGGACACAAAGCTAAGATATAACAAGCAATCGCGACTGGCCCAAGATTCCGCCGACTTGGAAGTATTGTTGTAGGACTCTGTCACAGTGTTCTCACTCGCCCGTGCGGTGACCTTGACAGTGCAACCCGTCTCATCCGTCTAGCAGTACCTGCATGTTCCTCATTCTCCTAAGTTCCATACCAACATATCCATTCTTTAAGTAGTTTCCTTACATTGTCACTAAACTCTATGTCGTTATTAGAAGTATTTTGACACATCGGGGAACTATAACGTTAAATTCCAATCTATCGACAAGTGTGCCTGAGTTGTTAGAGACCGTTTTTCTGCTTCCACTGTTAAAGATTTATCCGTCGGAGCTAGGCATTTAGAAATCACTATGACCTCAGCAATTGCAGTCATCCTAAAAATTCCATTCAATATATCTCTGTGATTTTCAAATCTCATTAAATCCGTACCGGCGTAAAGAACTTAATACTTCCTCTGTTGGAGTTCTGTGTAAAACTGTTGAAGACGGATGTAAGCTATAATAGCGCATGACTAATATACAGACTAACTATTCAACGTATTCTCAAATTTTACCTGTGAAAATTACACGCATATTCGATAACAATTTTCTCTCCCCTCTCTCTCTGCCTTTATAGTCCAACGACCGAGTTATAACAATTATTGTACATACCGAAATGCCAGTGTCTCAATATCAGTTGTACAAATTAGTAACACTATAAATTCTATTACAGCGAGTTAGGAAGAAATCTCTGTGAATACTGATGCAGAGTTATTTCCACGAAGACTGAGCGAGATCGAGTAGTGTCTAACGCCGAAAACTCACGTTCTGAGAGATTCGGGTTCAATTCTTGGGTCAACCATACCGCTAAAGAAATCCGAGCAAAGCTCCATCTCACACTATCTTATGTGTGGACGGAACGTAAGACACCAACCTTCCTTCCTTCCTTGTTGTATCTGGATATTGAACGAGCATATTCAAGCGAGTGGTTCTTGTGAACAATTGTGTCCTAGAAAGTACCTGCTCGGGTGGCATTATGGCGTGTTACGTGTTTAGCCCGTGAGCAGCCATCCAAGACTGTAGTTTAGCCTGCAGGACGTAAATATCCAACAGCCTGGTGGCACACGCTTTCGGTAATTTTATTTATTATTATTATTTTGAGCTTTTCCTCAGTACAGAGGCTTATCTCCAACATAATAATTTACTTGGAAATTACAATACAAACAATAAACGTTCTTAAACTATACTCTCAAAATATTTCTCCAGGTGTTTCGATCTTGCGTGTCCTCATCCTCTGCGCCCATTCTCCTCATTGTGTGCTGTACATTTTGGAGCCAGGTGGTTACAGGACGTCCTCTTCTTCTTCTCCCCTCCGGTCCCCACTCCAGTATCAATTTTGGTATTCTGGCTTCCTCCATTCGTCGTACATGCCCGTACCACTGTAATTTCTTCCTATCCATTACGTCATATATTCTTTCTTTTATTTCCATTCTCCTTATTACTTCGGTGTTCCTTATCTTTTCTTTCCTGGAGATTCTTGCCGATCTTCTCCAAAAGTCCATCTCTAGAGCTTGTAATTTTTTAATGTGCTTCATGTTAATTGTCCAGGTCTCCGTTCCATACAGAACCACACTCTCTAATATGGATTTGTATATTAATTTTTTAGTTCTGCTCATTACATTCCTGCTCCATAAGACTGAGTTAAGCATCCCAATGACCCTCCGTCCGCTACTAATTCTTTTATTGATTTCTGACTCTGATTTTCCCTCGATTTCTAAAATGGATCCCAAATAACAGAAAGTGTTTATCTTTTTAATTTTCTTTCCTTCAATGTATAGCTCATCTGAATCATTAGTCAAGTACCCCAAGTTTTGTATGCTACTGCTAGTTGATTGCACATATAGTTAGCATCCTCCCCATATTGTGCTACGACTATTTGATCATCAGCAAATAATAAATGATGTAGGTAAACTCCATCTCTTATTTCTAATCCCATACTATTACATTTACGAGACCATGTTCTAAGGCTAATATCTATATAGATTTTAAATAATGATGGTGACATGGGACAGCCCTGTAAAAGGCCTTTGCTTGTTCTAAATTTCTGTGAATGTTTATTACCAACTTTCACTTGGCAAATGTTATCTTTATACATCCGTTGTATTATTTTAATCAATTGAAGGGTTTATGTTTGCCATATGTAGTGCTCTCCAAAGTAATTTTCTTGGAACAGTATCATACGCTTTTTCTAGATCTATGAAAATTAATCCTATACTATTTGATTTTTCCCTATGTTTCTCCAAAATCTGTCGTAATGTGAAAATATGGTCTACACATGATCTCCCAGCCGTGAATCCACATTGTTCTTCTTGGGTTCTAAAATTTTTTTCCAGTTTGTTTTTAATTACTTTCGCGAAAATTCTCATTAATGTGTCTGTAACACAAATTCCTCGATAGTTTGAACAAATTTTGCGATCCCCTTTCTTAAATATTGTATTAATGTAACCTAGCTTCATCTCGTTGGGTATTGAATCTCCATGTATCATTTTGTTGAAGAGCTGTGTTATCAGTTTCACAATTTTGTCACCACCATATTTCAGACACTCCAGATTGATATTGCCTGGTCCCGGTGATTTACCATTCTTTCCTGTTCTCAACGCCTGAAGTACTCCACTTTCTAAAATCTGGATCTCATCATCTTCATGTCCTTTATCTTCCCCTGTTCCTTCTTCTAGATATTCTTCTCTGTCCTCATTTAATAATTTTTGGAAAAGTAGCTGCAGCATTCATAGACCTAACAGCAGCCTATGATACAGTTTGGAAACAGGGGCTCATGTACAAATTAATCTGTGCCGTCCCCTGCAAGAAGATAGCCAACCTCATTGATGATATGTTGTCAAATAGAACCTTCCAAGTAATAATGGGGAATGAGAGAAGTAAACAGATGAAACTCAATAATGGACTCCCACAAGGCTCTGTCCTTGCGCCCCTTCTTTTCAGCCTTTACATCGCTGACATGCCTGCAACCAGATCGCGCAAATTTGGTTATGCTGATGACTGGGCTCTAGCAACAGCCCACAGAAATATAGAAACTGCCGAAGATATCCTTACGAGTGACCTAGGGATTCTCAGCGAGTACTTTAAAAAATGGAGGCTACAACCTAGTGCTACAAAGACGGAAGTATCTGCCTTCCATTTGAACAACAAAATGGCCAACAGAGAACTACAAGTCTATCTAGACGGGAAATTACTAAATCACAACAAACACCCAAAGTACCTTGGGGTTACCCTAGATAGGACACTAACATTCAAAGAACACCTGACGAAAACTGCAGCGAAACTTAAAACACGCAACAACATATTGCAGAAGCTCTGTGGCACCACTTGGGGCTCCACAGCATCTACCTTAAGAACATCCGCACTTGGCTTGGTGTATCCAGTGGCAGAATACTGTGCCCCAGTGTGGCTCAACAGCAAACACACACACATGGTAGATAGCCAACTTAATGCAACAATGCGTATTATATCAGGCACAATCAGGCCAACTCCTACAGTGTGGCTGCCCGTTCTCAGTAACATAGCCCCTCCTAACCTGCGCCGTGAACACGCTCTGGTTAGAGAATTTCAAAAAATCATGACCAACCCTCTATTACAAATCCATGAAGATACTCACGACATCCAAGGAAACCGACTCCGGTCTAGGCATCCTCCACTAAAGACCGCACAGGCTCTGCACCAAACCAACTTCAAAATAAATGACCGATGGAAAGAGGAATGGGAGAGCAGAACAGTAGTAAACTGCCACAGTATGCCATGCATCTTTAGTAAACCAAAAGGATTTGATTGCCCTCGCAAAGTTTGGTCAACTCTTAATCGTATCAGAACCAACTGTGGGAGATGTGCCGACTCCTTACACAGATGGGGTAAACTTCCTTCGGCCGCTTGCGACTGTGGCGCTGAGAGACAGACGGTCAAACACATCGTGCAGGAATGCCCACTAAGGGCATACGAGGGTGACCCACAAGATTTCCTAATGGCGACCCAAGAGGCAATCGACTATTTACTATCTAAGCTGGACGTCTGCTTGTGACTGGTCTTCTGTGAGTGTAACTTTACAATTGGCGGTGTCCTTATATACAAACTGTTATTTATTGCTCTGTTTATACGTATGTGATTTTTTTTAAAAAAATCGTGTTGTTTCTGTAATTTTTACTGTGATGTTATGAGCCATACGCTAAATAAATAAATAAATAATTTTTGGAAATACTCTTCCCATTCCTTTTGTGTTATCAGTTGGAGATTAGTTTTGCTTTTGGTATCCTGTCGAAGTCCTTTCAATACTGACCATGCTTCTTTTGCTCTCCCAAATCCTAATTTGCTATTCACCTTGGCACATGTTCTTTCCCATGCTTCATTTTTTGCCATCCTTATTTTTTTCATCACTTCATTCTTCTTTTCCTTGTATATTGACCTTGTTTCTTCTGATTTATCATTCAACCACTGAAGGAACGCATTTCGTTTTTCTCTAACGAGGACCTCTAGTTCCTCTGACCACCACTCTGCTGCACGGTTGTGGTTGCTATCTTTTTTACCCAACACCTCTGTTGCTATGATTTTCACATTAGCTTTTATATAGTCATATATTTCCTCTGTACTTCCTTCAAATGATTCAACCAGTTTCTTTTCCATCCTGGCCGCAAAGAGTGTTCTGATACTTTCGTCTTGTAGGCTGTCAATATTAAAAGGTAAATTTTCATCTTTCTCAGTCTGGTTCGTTTTATTTATGTTACTTGTAACACTCCTTGCATTCTTCCATGGCCAGAAAGACTCATTTTTAACTAGATAGTGGTCTGATCCACACTGGGCTCCTCTATAAGATCTGACGTCTTCGGTAATTTTCAGTATTTAAAAAATGTACTGGTGGTCCGCCTTAGCAGTTTCTTCTGACGTCTTCTTTCTGTGCAAAAAAAAAGAAACAGGGCAGGTTTCGACATAACGGAATGGACCATTCCGTTGGGCGTGTTACAAGACAGCGGCAAGGCAGTTCAGCTCTTGCTTCATTTAGTACTCACTAAACTCGACGACTGAAACCCCTGAATTTCGTGGTAAGTTCTATCTTGTCCTCGACTGTCGACCAGCGTTCACGGCCCCTCACGTGGGTTACAGTCCATCGGCTGACAAGCGCGGCTATAGAGCATCAATGGGATGCTCTGGGCAGACGTGTTTCTCGCAAACACACTCTGCCTGAACCGCGCAAAAAGTGAAAACCGTCTTGAGACAGGATCAGCATGATACCCCGCAAGGACTCCTCAATGGGTGCACAATCATTAGTGCCCGACGATGGTTCGATATCGATCTTCATAAAAAGGTTTTCACAAATTACCACAACCAGTCGCCTTTTTAAATAGATGTATTTCAGGTGAACGGTTGTGGTAATTTCTGAAAACCTTTTCATATAACAGTCACAATGTTCTACACCCACAATGCATAAAAAAGTTTTATCGATCTTTATGATGGAAATCTGACAAGTGCCACACACAAACTTTATTTATGTCCGTTATCCTGTTTTCTCATGTGAAATCTGTACTCTTTTAAATATCTCCATCTCTGTTACGTGTATACTTTGTTTCACGTCGTTCATCATTGTCTGTAATTATTCCGTCCAACATTGTCTCTGTCTCACAGCAATTGTCGAGCAGTGTATTCTCGGATTATCTAAATCGTACAGATTTAACGATGTGGTAACAAAGGTGTACAGTTAGCTGATATTTACCTCGGCAACTGCGTTATCTTCGACAGATTGGTTTGGCTGTATGTGTCTTATGACGCTTATGATAGGCTTTTGTTCTGTTCCAGACGATAGCTGCCGGCATGTGGACCATCCTGGAAACCATACTACTCGGAGAGTTCCTGTTGTACGCCACGGTGAGTCAAATTGTTCACCTGGTTATTTTCCGGTCATGTATCCTTCTGTGTACCTGCTGAGTTGAGTAACCTTCCTCGCAAGCAACCTTCAGAAGCAAGGACGGATGGAAGGGAGAAAGGATGGATTGCACCTACTCATCAACACACAGGCAGAGCACGAATTCAGTTGGAGACACCTGCGGCAGGAAACGTGCCCTGTAATGAACAATGCCTGGACTGAGGTCAGATGGTTTAGGGGAAACTACGAAAAACATAAATGAGAACCTTCGTACATCCATATTTAAACTGGATGATGGGACATCAGCTGGTATAATTTTTATTAAAAATGAAATCCTCCAGCTGTACTTAAGATTTCATATTTATTTGGCTACTAGTTTCTACGTTGCGTCAACGTCATCTTCAGGCCCGTACACTTTGATGGTATCAGTTGTGTGTGGCTGAGTACTAGAAGTCCGCGGTGAGCACGTATTGGTCTCACCGCGGACTTCTAGTACTCAGCCACACACAACTAATATCATCGAAATGTACGGGACTGAAGATGACGTTGACGCAACGTAGAAACTAGTAGTCAAATAAATATGAAAGCTTCAGTACAGCTGGAGGAGCTTCATTTTTGATAAAGTATAAATGAGAAGGTCCGAACGGAGGTCTGACTGTCATACCAATTGTGCACGACTCTTTTGACACCACAGGCAGATCTCCCGGCAAGTAGTAAGAAAAGTTGAAGAACAATGTCCGATAGAAACGGAGTCTGTCACACAATCGGAAAACATGTGGGAAATTGCATTGTTGAGGGGTCGTTCTATGTAGGGTAATTTAATGAAATACGACCGAAGGGCTCTATTCCAAACAACAGTCATTTTCATAACTACCTTCTTCTGTCACATCAGTTGCTTTTCCACTGCAAATTACGTTAGAATTTTTGTGTAACCTAAGCATAAAATTTCTCGAAAATTTTCAGATTGAAAACTATCCTGTGTAGTGGCTTTTTTCATGCATTGCAACTGTGTCGGTATTCCTTTTACTTCCTTACTAACGTTCTCACAATACTTCGGTGACGAAAGTGCATTACAACGCACAAACAAAATTTCGTGTAAATACACAACAATGGACATCCGTGAACTTTACGAACTATGATAGTTCCTGCTAATTAAAATTATGATATTGTATAATAGTAATTAATTTATTACTGGTTGTAAAATATTCTAACTTCTAACAATCCGCTAATTGCCAGAGCTGTAGCAAATCGTAGGTACTCGGTACTTGGTGACGAATACTTTGGCTGACTCGAAGTGCCGAATCATTACTCATCAATATATTTCGTTATTCGCATCTATCGATACGATGTCTGCAATGCAAACTAATATGGAACATGCGTATAATGGAATGCGGTACGAATTGTACAGATACGAAATGTATGGCTTTGCAACTCGATTCGGCATCCAGGATGAAACTCATTACCGTGCTTTGCGTTCGAAGAACAACATCCCATTTCCTCGCTCGGTTCTACTTGGCCGTTTGCGGAACATTAAAGGATGCTTTCACATCGGCGCAGTAGTTGTTATTAGAGAACATGGTTTGTGTTGTACAAGCTTTATCTTAGTGCAAATTTAGTTTTATTTAAAATATTGCTTTTGGAACTGGACTATTCTGCTTTAATATTTACTGTGAGGTGAGCCATTTATATAGACTTTCTTGACGAAACCGAAGCGCGTAGATCTATGATTTAGGTCGTTATTATTTGTTATAAGATATTTCAGGTCTTACTTCTTGGTCCGTGTTTGCAAATTAATCTTCCATGATCATCAGGCCCGCCTATAATTCAAATACACGTTATTTTAAAATATTTTTTACCTGCAAATGTTAATGGTTATTATTTATTTTTCTTCTCGTCTAGTACAAAAAAGTTGTACAAAAAGTATAAAATAGGGCTATGTTCATATGCGATACTATTTCACTCATGTCGATATTAATTTAATTGTTAATGTAGCAAAACACAGCACAACAAATTCCGCTGCTCGTAAATGTAGTGCTGAAACTATGGTCGGTCACAGTGGCGTCAATAGAAAACAAGCGACAGTAATCACGAAATATTCCGACTGGTTCTGACATTCCATGAACGACCATCGGGCCAAACACCCAAGATAGACTGCGTGAACAGTACTTAGCATTCTTAACCCTTTCTCCGACCTATGATCCTTCTGTAAATCACGATGGCTTAACAGTTCTGTATTGTTTCTTTTCAGCGCAATTTATAATAGGTTCAAATGGCTCTGAGCACTATGGGACTTAACAGCTATGGTCATCAGTCCCCTAGAACTTAGAACTACTTAAACCTAACTAACCTAAGGACAGCACACAACACCCAGCCATCATGAGGCAGAGAAAATCCCTGACCCCGCCGGGAATCGAACCCGGGAACCCGGGCGTGGGAAGCGAGAACGCTACCGCACGACCACGAGATGCGGGCCAATTTATAATAGGCAAATAAAGGAGTAAACTGTGGAACCTTTTTACTGAAGTACCGAAGATAAGGCAAGGCGTGCTCTTTGCCATACCTTATATTACATGAAAAGTGGTATTACATCAAATTTCTAAAAAATCTTATAAAAAAATCGGTAATCATACAAGATCATAGTTACAATTTCGCCAGTTCCGTCTACACCTAGATCTGAAGTTCCTTCATTAAAACGTCAGTCTCAACAACAACAACAAAAAACCATTACCACATTTATCAAAAAACCTCTAAGTGTTGCAAGAGAAAAAAAATACTTAGTTAGTTTTTGGTAATTTGCAACCGTCTTCTGTGACTGAAGATGTAGGCTTCAAAGCTTTGATTGAGTGTTTGGAACCCAATATAAATTACCATAAAGGTGCATACTGAGCATAACATTACTGTATGCTCAGAATGTAAGAGTGCAAAATAAATTAAAAGACGAAATGGGAAGTGCATTTCTCTTTTCCATCACTACTGACTGGTGGACGCCTCGGGAAACGACGCTCAGTCACGCAGCTACAGTACACTACATCGCAAACTGTGAACTGAAGTCAACATTATTAAGATGTTACGAGCGGCGTACAGCTGACTACATTGAAATGTAGTAATGTAATTTATTATGTAAGTGGGAAGTACAAGATAAAATATTTTTCTGTGTTACAGATAATGCCCCTAACGTGAAAGCAGTAATTCAGTTGGCGGGCTATGACCATCTGTGTCGTGGATACACTTAATATTATACAAAAAACAAAAACAATAGTGCAACACTTCCATAGAAGGCCACTGTCTACAAAAAAATAACTTCAACGCAAGAGCAACTCATGACTGGACAAAAACTTTTAAAATTGAAAATGGACGTTGCCACTAGGTGGAAAAGCACATTGGACTTGCTGGGAAAGGATTTCTATTTTAAAAGAACCTCTTGAAGTGCCGTTGGGACTTCTTTACAATCCTGTGGAAAGACTCCTTAAAACTGAATGGCAATCCGTATCACAAGTTGCTTAAAATTTTAAAGTCTTTTAAACAGCTTACAGAAGAAATGTCCTCACAAATGCAAGGGTCTATTTCAATGGTGATAGCAGCCACCGATAGTGTTCCGGGGATATGTGACAATTTATATATTAAGAACGGAAATAGCAAAGAACTTTCTGCTCAAGTTAATCACGGAATTTAATAAGCGATTTAAAAACTGTGCTAAACATGCAGTCCTTTCGAAAGCGGCTCTATTCGATCCAAGATTTAAGAGGCTTGCTTTTAAAGACGAATTGCTTCCGAGCGCGCCAGAGGTTCATTAAAAACTGAAACAGAACAAATATTCATTCAAAGACACCACTTGAAATAGAGTTTACTAAGTCCGTATCGCCCATTCCTTTTAGAGAAGAGGAGACAATTTGGAAAGAATTTGATGCGAAAACGGAATCAAGCTCTACGGCATCACCTGTTAACAGCTCAATTTCAATGAGGCAATGCTTGGAAGAAAAGTTATTACGTAGGCACGAGTGTCCTTTAAAATGGTGGCAAGCCCGAACACTCCTCTATCTTGAGCTGCCATGCTTCGCAAAAATGTGCTTGTTTGTCACGGTTACTTCAGCGCCATCAGAAAGGACATTCTCAAAACCAGCAGCTCAAATATCGTCTGGTAGACGAAGTTCCCTGAAACTGAAACGCATAGGAAAAATTTTATTTTTAAACGTGAACCAAATATTTCTGTAAGAAACAACTGTGATGCAATATACATTCTCTTATTGACTGTTGTTATATAACCTACATATGTCGGTAATGCAAAAAGGCTTGCCAACAGTAGTAAAATCCTAGACACGCAGTTGCCATACTGGGAACAACACGTATCGCTTTGATAGCCTTCTTCAAAGTTAACGAAGTCTCATTCAAAGTATGTTCATATACACTCCTGGAAATGGAAAAAAGAACACATTGACACCGGTGTGTCAGACCCACCATACTTGCTCCGGACATTGCGAGAGGGCTGTACAAGCAATGATCACACGCACGGCACAGCGGACACACCAGGAACCGCGGCGTTGGCCGTCGAATGGCGCTAGCTGCGCAGCATTTGTGCACCGCCGCCGTCAGTGTCAGCCAGTTTGCCGTGGCATACGGAGCTCCATCGCAGTCTTTAACACTGGTAGCATGCCGCGACAGCGTGGACGTGAACCGTATGTGCAGTTGACGGACTTTGAGCGAGGGCGTATAGTGGGCATGCGGGAGGCCGGGTGGACGTACCGCCGAATTGCTCAACACGTGGGGCGTGAGGTCTCCACAGTACATCGATGTTGTCGCCAGTGGTCGGCGGAAGGTGCACGTGCCCGTCGACCTGGGACCGGACCGCAGCGACGCACGGATGCACGCCAAGACCGTAGGATCCTACGCAGTGCCGTAGGGGACCGCACCGCCACTTCCCAGCAAATTAGGGACACTGTTGCTCCTGGGGTATCGGCAGGGACCATTCGCAACCGTCTCCATGAAGCTGGGCTACGGTCCCGCACACCGTTAGGCCGTCTTCCGCTCACGCCCCAACATCGTGCAGCCCGCCTCCAGTGGTGTCGCGACAGGCGTGAATGGAGGGACGAATGGAGACGTGTCGTCTTCAGCGATGAGAGTCGCTTCTGCCTTGGTGCCAATGATGGTCGTATGCGTGTTTGGCGCCGTGCAGGTGAGCGCCACAATCAGGACTGCATACGACCGAGGCACACAGGGCCAACACCCGACATCATGGTGTGGGGAGCGATCTCCTACACTGGCCGTACACCACTGGTGATCGTCGAGGGGACACTGAATAGTGCACGGTACATCCAAACCATCATCGAACCCATCGTTCTACCATTCCTAGACCGGCAAGGGAACTTGCTGTTCCAACAGGACAATGCACGTCCGCATGTATCCCGTGCCACCCAACGTGCTCTAGAAGGTGTAAGTCAACTACCCTGGCCAGCAAGATCTCCGGATCTGTCCCCCATTGAGCATGTTTGGCACTGGATGAAGCGTCGTCTCACGCGGTCTGCACGTCCAGCACGAACGCTGGTCCAACTGAGGCGCCAGGTGGAAATGGCATGGCAAGCCGTTCCACAGGACTACATCCAGCAACTCTACGATCGTCTCCATGGGAGAATAGCAGCCTGCATTGCTGCGAAAGGTGGATATACACTGTACTAGTGCCGACATTGTGCATGCTCTGTTGCCTGTGTCTATGTGCCTGTGGTTCTGTCAGTGTGATCATGTGTTGTATCTGACCCCAGGAATGTGTCAATAAATTTTCCCCTTCCTGGGACAATGAATTCACGGTGTTCTTATTTCAATTTCCAGGAGTGTATAAAATTAAAATACATTTATATAAATCAATAACAGAGATCCTATATTGAAGTGAAATACGAATGTTTTATTCATTTTATTTGGTTGATAAAACAGCTGAGAACATTATATTTCGCTTATCAGTTATTTAAAATATACAGGGTGAGTCACTAGCTATTGCCACATAGAATAACTCCGAAAGTATGATAGTAGCGGAAACGTTTGGGGGACTATGTTGCATGGGACCACGGGGCTGTATTATGACATTGGGTTTTTGCTGATAAGTGGGGTCGCGTCAGACATATGAAGGTCAACTTCGTTTTTTTAAATGAGATGCTATAGTTTCTGATAGCGACTATCGAGACGAAACCCAATGATGTGTAACAGTAAGGTCATTGAAGATCAACGAAGGTCACAAAGGTGGCATGAACGTCCATTTACAGAAGCTTTCCGTAGTGATGACCATTGGTATCACTACAGTGTTGCAATCTGCTTATCATTGATTGAGAGGTATTCCCTATCACTTTGGCAGTTATCAAAGCACATGCTCTGACAATGCTCTCTGGTATATCGTGAAAATAGTAAATATTCGCCGAATACGGCGTATCCATCTACTGTGCCATTGACATGTAAACACCATTCGACGGTTTCGCAATACAACACTAATAGCAACGGTAAGACTAGAGAGTCGCATCAATTGTGAATGATGTATTCCTTCGAAGAACAAGTCGATAAGCTTCTCATTTTCGGAGAATGCCAACGAAATTCAGTATGAGCTAGAGACTTATACTCTGAAAGATATCCTCAACGTACTCACCCTACACGTCATACTTTTAAATATGTGTATGATAAATTGGCAACAAGTGGATAATTAATGCATCGGAAACATATCCCGCAAAGGAAAGTTACTAACGTGGAAACGGAAATTGGCACTCTTACCAATGTGGTTCGAGATCCTTGTGCTAGTTGGCGTCAAATCGCGAGGGAATCTGACATGAGCCAGAGTAGTGTTGTTTGTGTTCTGCATTGCCATAAATATCATCCTTACCATATCAGTCTCCACCAATAATTAACTGGTACGAATTCCATGTGTCGCGTTGAATTCTGCCGATAGGGCCCAACTTCAGAGTCAGAGGATGACACATTTATTAATTTGATTTTATTTACTGACGAGGCTAAATTTACGAACCATGTAAATGTTAATTTGCATAACATGCATTACTGGGCAACTGAAAATCCATGTCAACCACCACAGATGAACGTCGGAACCCAGTAAATGCAGCATTAATGCTATACGCCATTCGTGCTTTTTACGCATCGATGCCATCGCGCATGGAACAAGTTACCAGGGCCCATGGCGGACCCTGTGCCCACTAGATAACAGGACACATGCTGAGCCGAGGTGACTGAAAGGCTAATTATTTCTGCGGAACATACTAATCTATGAGTCCTGTGAATATGAACGTCCAATCTCTAATCGTTCAAGGCATTCCGTTTTTTCTGAGCATGTGCGAACGTGGAACTACAAACACATAATCGCTCTTTAGTAACGATTACATACAGACATACTTTATTACGTTACTTACACATTCTCCGCTACCGATCATCTTAAAACAACACTAAAGTGCGCGTCATTTATGTTGGCGGCCGAGTTTAGGTTCGTTCTGCGCATCTGACGTCACAAAACACAGTCAGCCAATGAACAGAGAACGACGTTGCCACATCTCGACTGCAGTGCAGAGCATGGACGAGTGTCTTCAGTTTTAGAAACGTTCAGTCATAAATAAAGTAATAGAACAAAAGCAATGTCTTGATACCAGACATTCTTTTATAGAAAGTTTAGAAAAAGCATTCTTTATGCCAATTGCTTCATATTCTATTAATTAATTAAACCAAACAAGCAATAAGACTCCTGATTCAGGCGATAGCAAGGAAAGGTGTTTGTATCACTCTCACGAACCGCTTTTTCGCAATAAAGAACAGCGGTAATTGTTTATTTCCTATTGTACTTCGACGAAGCGTGAGTAATTCATAGTCATACCAACAGTGTTTGTCAGTATTTTGCGTGACGTGTTATAGTCCTCATGGCGTCAGGTGTTCAAACGACGTGCGTAAGCGTGACGGTTAAGGTGTTGGGCTTGTAAGCGAAAGGTTAAGAGTTCAAACCTTGTGCGATGCTTAATATTTTCATTATTTAAAAACAATATCGAAGTGCCTTACTTCACGAATTATATTCGATTGAATGCAATTTTTTGAAATTTCTACTGCTTTGTCTCTTCATTAACCCTTTCGCTGCTGCAGACACGTGCTCGCCGCATTCCGCGCTGCGCGCGATTTTGTCATCACTGCACTGCTCGCCTGTGCAGACACATGGTGTTCCCACTGCTTTGACACACTTATCATTCGATTTCACAAAAACTATTTGGCCCGAAAATTTGATTTTTACACGTCTTCTTGATTGATACCTTCCCCCCATAAATGACTTAATTTTGTTTCGATGTTCAACGCAGTTATTATGCAGTATTAAATGTAGTAAACCATTGCACGAAATTTTGAAGAGTTTGCAGAGGTAGAAGTCCATAGCGTATACTTTCCGTATGGTCGATTTTAGTTGCCACTATGTTGAGAATGAAATGTGGACAAGATACCTAAATTTCATATAAAATTTGCTGTATAACAATTTCTCATTTAATTTAAGTACGACATAGGTGTCGTATGTAATATTGAGAAATATTCCGTCTTTCGCGACTGTAATAACAGTATTATTTACACCGGACGCGTTTGGCTTTATTTTAAAGCACTTCAATCAAGGAAAGGTATGGCACATACACAATGGTACTCATGTTCTCTTTCTTGTTTTTGTTCCACAGTCGCAGTTTTACCAATGGTACTGAAATATATTCCTCTTCTGCAACTGTAATAAGGGGCTTATTTAGACCAGACGCGTTTCTCTCTTTTGAAGCATCTTCAGTGGACAGTATTTTGTCTCCTCCATTGCCATGTCACCTTTCGTAGTTTTGTGTTGCGGTAACACAATATTCAACGTTTGTGTTGGCAGATCAGTGTTTTAGCAAATAAATTATGTTTTTGTGTGCCACACACAAAAATTGTATTTGACGTAGCTCAGAGCACTTCACTGATAGACGGTATATTCAAGTCCTAATGTTTTTGTAAGTCCACAGTTTTGTTTAATGTATTTTGTCTACTTCCTTTTGATTGATTGAAGTGCTTTAAAATAAAGCCAAACGTGCTCAGTGTAAATAAAACTTTTGTTACAGTCGCGAAAGACGGAATATTTCTCAATATTACATACGACACCTATGTGGTACTTAAATGAGCTATTGTTATACAGTAAATTTTATATGAAATTTAGGTATCTTGTCCACATTTCATTCTCAACATTGTGGCAACTAAAATCGACCATACGGAAAGTATAATCTATGATCTTTTACCTCTGCAAACTCTTCAAAATTTCGTGCAATGGTTTACTATATTTAATGCTGCATAATAACTGCGTTGAACATCGAAACAAAAAAATGGTTCAAATGGCTCTGAGCACTAAGGGACTTAACATCTGAGGTCATCAGTCCCCTAGAACTTAGAACTACCTAAACCTAACCAACCTAAGGACATTACACACATCCATGCCCGAGGCAGGATTCGAGCCTGCGATCGTAGCGGTCGCGCGGTTCCCGGCTGAAGCGCCTAGAACCGCTCGGCCACTAAGGCCGGCTCGAAACAAAATTAAGCCACTTATGAGGGGGAGGTATCAGTCAATAAGATGTGTAAAAATCTAATTTTTGGGCCAAATAGTTTTTGTGGAATCGATTGGTAAGAGTGTCAAAGCGGTGGGAACACGATGTGTCTGCACAGGCGGGCGGTGCAGTGACAGAATCGCGCACAGCGCGGAATGCAGGGAGCGCGTCTTTGTAGCAGCGGAAGGGTTAATGCGGCCGCGGTGGCTTTACTTCGTGAACTGCGCGCTCTAGTGGTGGGCAGGAAATCGCGTATCTCTTAGAAATCACTGTGACTGAGAAGTCACAGATATCACAGTAGCAGCTTTACAGAATCTAACTGCGTTTTCAGTCACAGTCAGCAGTCGCAAGTAGTATTTCATATTCAAAGACGTGAGCCATCTATTGGTCGAATTTAGCACTGCTTTCTGCGATTTCAGTGACAAGTCGCAACTAAGAGTCGCAAGTAGCAACTAAAAAGCGCGGTTAACAGTGCCATCTGTTGGCCAAAGTTCGTACTACGTCCATCTCTGCGATACGGTATCGAGTCTAACTGCGATTTCCGTGACAAGTCGCAACTAAGAGTCGCAAGTAGCAACTAAAAAGCGCAGTTAGCAATGCCATCTGTTGAGCAAAGTTCATACTACGCTATTCGCTACCGAGTCAAACTGCGATTTCTGTGACAAATCGCAACTAAGAGTCGCAAGTAGCAACTAAAAACCGCAGTTAACATACTTTTCCTAGTGTCATCTGTTGACCGACGTACGTACTTCGTTATGAGAGCCTTGTGCCTCACGAGATCGATGTGCTGTGTGTGCATATGAAGGGCTTATTTCAATAGTGGTACAAGTCCATTTTTGTTCATTTTGAGATACAGAGTCGTAAAGTTAAATGAGCGCTGACAAATCTGCATTTGAGATACCAGAAATATTCAATCATATGGCTTCTTGCTAGAGATGAACCTTTATTTATGTTTGTTTGGATCACTAATTTCAGAAGCATTATAGACAGAAAAGTGGAGGTAATGGACTTGTACCTCTATTGAAATAAGCGCTTAATATTATATGACGACATGCACATTCAGCATCAGTTATGGTTGGTCAAATACTGCTGTGACTCTGAATGTATTATATTAATAAGAAGCAACATTGCCTTTTTCTCCTGAAAATATCAAGTAACGTAACAAATGTGTTTGATTCTGCTTCCAATATGACAGTTTTGGTTAATACTCCACATGCCTACAGGACTTTGCAATGTTAACACAGCAGAACTCAGACATCTGTATAAGTGTAGAGAAACGAAAACAGTCATATGAATGCCTCACTTTTGTTCCGACACAGTTCAAGACTCGGGAGAAAAGTTTTACACCTGGTGTTCTACATGGCAACTTCACACACAAGAACTTTTTGCCGACACTACTACCACCTACATAAGTAAGCTTTTCCTGTGTTACTTTCAAGTAATGCACTTAAGCTATTCCTGATTTAACTGGAAGATCTGTACTTCCCACTTTCATATCAACAGCCTCAAAATGCATATTGTAGACTTCGGGATAAGTTACAGGTCAGTGTCACACCAAGATTGTGGAGAAAGGGGGGGGGGGGGGCGGCATGTCACTCTCCAACAAGTGTTTACCAATAAGTAAGTGGCGGAAAATTATGGGTATAGGACGGCTTAAACATGTGGAAAATGAGATTTTTATTATTCACTCACTGTATTTGACATTTATTATTCCTTTAAAATCGTACAACAACTTTAATAAAACACAGTTTAATCATTCATACACTTATTTCACACTTATTTCACTTTTAAACTGCAAATCCTTAAAGAGCTGTCTTGAATCTTCACAAGTCTCTCTCAAAAACAGCCTTGATGTGGATAGATACGTACAGCAACCAGTAATCAGAGTCAGAACTGTGTCTGCAAAAACACAAGGATTATTAAACAATTTTTGCTGTCATTAATTACTAGCAATATAATTGACAGAGTAGATTGCTAATATTTGTTATAATGAATATCACATTTGCAAGAACGATCTCACTGAAGTAATTAAGTCCATCGAAACGCTTATAAACTAACCTCTCGTCTGACGAAAACGGTCTAAAGACGCAGTGGCAATTTCTTCAGATCTGTTGACAATGATATTTTGAGTTATCACTTTACTGAGTGACTGAAATGTAGTTCAGGTACCTGTGAACATAACAATATGTTAGAATTCATTTTCTAAATACGAACTATTACGGTACTGTACGGCTACTTACATATTAATTACACTATTAATATTGTCACAGTTGTTTCTTTGATACAAAATTAAAGCCAACGGAAGAAAAAACGTAAAACATACTTGCCAATGACAGGTTTGTTGAGATGCAATTTTCTGTGTTGACAGATGTAACTTTTTCATACGGTGGTAAGTCGCAGAAATCGCAGAAGTAGCAGAAATCGCGGAAGTAGCAGAAATCGCAGAAATAGCAGTGGCGGCGGGATACACGACCTATGTTCCTTAACTGCGACAAATCACAGTTAAGAATAACAGATACTGAAAAGTAGCATTCACAGAAATCACTGATATCAGAAAATCGCAGTTTAGCCCATCACTAGCGCGCTCCCACCTAAGCGTGAGCCCGCGCAGACGTGGGAGATTCGCTGCGTTGCCAGTTGCACACGTCGCGCGCGCCAGTGGCAGTAGCGCCATAGCATAGCATAGCATAGTTCGCAAGCTGAGGAGATAAATGAATAGAGCCATCATATACATTTTATTTTTAATGGACTTGCGTCCGGGGTGATATGTTACAATGCAGCATCACCGGTCTATTGCGGTCTAACTGTGTTGGTGAGGCGGTAAATTTCGAGAGGGCAGTGACTGCGTCACTGCAATTCACTTTGGGGGTGTGGCGGTGGGGCTTGTAGTCCCGTACTACCCTCTGACGGTGATAGTGCTACATGATTCAGACAGAAAATTTTGCCTAACTTGAGTAGGTGATGGTGTGGCGGGGGAACTTATAGTCCCGCGGCGATTATCATAGACATCCAATCCAAATCAACATATCAACTGTCCAGAACATTTCACCTGCGAGTTTGCTTCTAAAATTAATAAAGTGGTGTTTTGCTACACAAGAGATAGTCTCTATCAACGACACTGATTATTTTTGGTTCGCTTCTACTGGTTAAGTTTTTGTGTGATCAAAGATGGATGCAAGTAAGTCGTAGGTACAGTGTCACGAGTCACGTATTAAATGGGCGAATGATGATGCAATCTTGCTGGCAGCGGTGGTCACGAGAGTGTACAGTCGCAAGAAACCGGCCTCCAAACAGCCACGCGGCACTACCGAGAGCTAAGACCATCGTGGTAGGCAAATGGCTCTGGCGCATACTACTGCATCCACAGCACCAATTTGAGCAGCAGTTGGGACCACAGTGTCACAAAATACTATTGCAAATCGGTTACTTCAAGGACAGCTCCGAAACAACAGATCATTTACGCCTTCAGTGGTGTCAAGCGAGAGCTCATTGGAGGACAGGGTGGAAACCTGTTGTGGTTTTGCCATGGTGCCAGTGATGGCCGTATATTGGTTACAAGGAGGCCAGTTAATGGCCTGCAGCCAACCTTTGTGCGTGCTGGAGCTACGGTCTGAGGTGGGATTATGTATGGTTGTCCCACGCACACTGACTGCAAATTTGTACGTCAGTTTGGTGATTCAACATGTTCTTGGAAGAATTCCGAAAAATTGTATTGCTTCTGTAAAGAAAATCGCATACAAGACAATAATGCGAGAGTAAGTATGGTATAAGAAGTGATCAAGATTTGTAGATGTACTGCTGGATCGTAACAGGTTGTCAGTAGCCTGTTTATACCGTGTGTTTATATGTTGGCAACACGATAGACTGCATTAATAACTCTGACAGCGCTGTGCGCCCTCTGTAAGAGACTCTGTGGCTCGTCGGACTCGCAGATGGAGGTGAACAGCCAACAGTGATGGAAGTTGGGAGTGAATAGCCAGCAGTGATGGAGGTTGGAACTTTATAGTTAGCAGTGATGGAGGTTAGAGGTCTGAAGTGTTAGCGCGAGTGGACGGTCTGGACGTGTCCGTCCTAGAGACTTAAAATTATTGACGATTACATAATTTTTTGGAACTGGATCTCACAGACGGCTATATAATTTTTTAACTGGTTGTCACTTGATTAAGGTAAAATCTGCTAAATACATTGTTTGCTCTGCAATAAAATCTTTCCTACGCGAGCCACAGCCGGCCGGGTTGGCCTAGCGGTTCTAGGCGCTTCAGTCTGGAACCACGCGACCACTACGGTCGCAGGTTCAAATCCTGCCTTGGGCATGGATGTGTGTGATGTCCTTAAGTTAGTTAGGTTTAAGTAGTTCTAAGCTCTAGGGGACTGATGAACTCAGAAGTTAAGTCCCATAGTGGTCAGAGCCATTTGAACCATTTGCTAGGCACATGCTTATTAGTAGTTAGGGCCTACAGGAGCTAGAATCTTTTATTTAGCTGACTGTATTGGTGCTTACTGTATCGCTGTAGGTTCTGGCGCTGCAGTCCGGAACCGCGGGACTGCTACGGTCGCAGGTTCGAATCCTGCCTCGGGCATGGGTGTGTGTGATGTCCTTAGGTTAGTTAGGTTTTAAGTAGTTCTAAGTTCTAGGGGACTTATGACCTAAGATGTTGAGTCCCATAGTGCTCAGAGCCATTTGAACCATTTTGTATCGCTGTAGTTCGTGTAATGAAGGTTTTGTGTGAGGCAACGTTATTGTTAGGATTTCTTCTAATTCAGGGCCATTCTTTTGTGTTAATTATTTGAGCAGCCAGACTGCGGTTTAGTTGTATTTGTAATTTTGTAGGCCAGATATGAAATGATAAGACAAGTAAAGTGACAGTTCATTCAGTTTCACTCAGCAGTTCAAGCAAGTTCACTTGCATTCAGTTTCACTCAGAAGTTTCAGAATTTAATAAAGAAGTTTCAACGTCGTTGTAGATGCTAAGGAAGTGCAAAAGCGATGCTAATTGAACCAAAATAATCTTGGGGAGAAAGGCGTCATTAATGTCTCGAAACACTGCTGGTTAAATTTTCGGAGTCTGTATTTGAGTACGATTCCACCAGAATTTTACTGTGTCATCACATATCTAGCGTGAATAAGGTAATAGTTATGGTTAATATACGAACTGAACAGGACATAAAATCGCCAATGTTAATACGAAGTACTCTCCACCATGGACTGTATAACGGCTTACAGAGCGTGTTTGTAGATGTAGATGCAGCGTATAGGAAAATTAAAAAGACCTTCGTAGAAATGAGAAACTTATGTACGAATGTTAAAGAGTTCAGATGGCAAATGCATATGTACTAATCTGGCTGAATTGAAGGCGAAAAGATGAAAAGTATCCTAAAAATGAAGACAGTATTGTAGAAAGGGGAGAGGAATTAAATGAAGATATGTAATACTACGAGAAGAACTTAACACAGCTCTGCAAGACCGAAGTCCCCAACATTGCACTTGAAACTGACACAGCTACATGACACTATTATTGAACATTGGCACCAATTCTGTACAAATGACTGACTGAAAGTTCCAGCAAACGTTCAATTAATCGACGATAGAAATTCGTTCCTTGATCATAGAGCCATTCGAAAACCGCCTTGTGAACGCCCACGTCTGCGATTGCCTGGACGTCCGTGCAGCCTTTTTCAAAATGTTGGAACCATTTCATTCCGGCCGAACACGACGTTTCATTCGGTCCATATACTGATAGAATTTCAAGGTGAATCCACATTGAGGCGACAAAAGTCGTGGGGTAGCTATATGCACTTATACCAATGGCGGTAATATCGCTTACACAAGATATAAAAGTGCAGTCGATTGGCGGAGCTGTCATTTGTACTTACGTAATGCATGTGAAAGGTTTCTGACGTGGTTAGGTCCGCACGAGGGGAATTAACAGACTTTGAATGCGGGATGGTAGTTGGATATAGACGCATGGGACATTCCATTTCGAAAGTCAAATTGTTCAAATGGCTCTGAGCACTATGGGACTTAACATCTTAGGTCATCAGTCCCCTAGAACTTAGAACTACTTAAACCTAACTAACCTAAGGACATCACACACATCCATGCCCGAGGCAGGATTCGAACCTGCGACCGTAGCGGCCCCGCGGTTCCGGACTGTAGCGCCTATAACCGCACGGCCACCGCGGCCGGCTTTCGAAAGTCGTTTAGCAATTTAAATACTCTGAGATCCACAGCCTCAAGGGTGTGCAGAGAATACCAAATTTCAGACATGACCTCTCACCACCGACAATGCAGTGACAGACGGCCTTCATTTAACGGCCGAGAGCAGTGGTGTTTTAATCATTATGAATGTGGTTCGGTGAATCCTCTACCAGGCACTTACAGGGTGTTTCAAAAATGACCGGTATATTTGAAACGGCAATAAAAACTAAACGAGCAGCGATAGAAATACACCGTTTGTTGCAATATGCTTGGGACAACAGTGCATTTTCAGGCGGACAAACTTTCGAAATTACAGTAGTTACAATTTTCAACAACAGATGGCGCTGCAAGTGATGTGAAAGATATAGAAGACAACGCAGTCTGTGGGTACGCCATTCTGTACGTCATCTTTCTGCTGTAAGCGTGTGCTGTTCACAACGTGCAAGTGTGCTGTAGACAACATGGTTTATTCCTTAGAAGAGAGGATTTTTCTGGTGTTGGAATTCCACCGCCTAGAACACAGTGTTGTTGCAACAAGACAAAGTTTTCAACGGAGGTTTAATGTAACCAAAGGACCGAAAAGCGATACAATAAAGGATCTGTTTGAAAAATTTCAACGGGCTGGGAACGTGACGGATGAATGTGCTGGAAAGGTAGGGCGACCGCGTACGGCAACCACAGAGGGCAAAGCGCAGCTAGTGCAGCAGGTGACCCAACAGCGGCCTCGGGTTTCCGTTCGCCGTGTTGCAGCTGCGGTCCAAATGACGCCAACGTACACGTATCGTCTCATGCGCCAGAGTTTACACCTCTATCCACACAAAATTCAAACGCGGCAACCCCTCAGCGCCGCTACCATTGCTGCACGAGAGACATTCGCTAACGATATAGTGCACAGGATTGATGACGGCGATATGCATGTGGGCAGCATTTGGTTTACTGACGAAGCTTATTTTTACCTGGACGGCTTCGTCAATAAACAGAACTGGCGCATATGGGGAACCGAAAAGCCCCATGTTGCAGTCCCATCGTCCCTGCATCCTCAAAAAGTACTTGTCTGGGCCGCCATTTCTTCCAAAGGAATCATTGGCCCATTTTTCAGATCCGAAACCACGCTATCTGGACATTCTTCGTGAATTTGTGGCGGTACAAACTGCCTTAGACGACACTGCGAACACCTCGTGGTTTATGCAAGATGGTGCCCGGCCACATCGCACGGCCGACGTCTTTAATTTCCTGAATGAATATTTCGATGATCGTGTGATTGCTTTGGGCTATCCGAAACGTACAGGAGGCGGCGTGGATTGGCCTCCCTATTCGCCAGACATGAACCCCTGCGACTTCTTTCTGTGGGGACACTTGAAAGACCAGGTGTACCGCCAGAATCCAGAAACAATTGAACAGCTGAAGCAGTACATCTCATCTGGATGTGAAGCCATTCCGCCAGACACGTTGTCAAAGGTTTCGGGTAATTTCATTCAGAGACTACGCCATATTATTGCTACGCATGGTGGATATGTGGAAAATATCGTACTGTAGAGTTTCCCAGACCGCAGCGCCATCTGTTGTTGAAAATTGTAACTACTGTAATTTCGAAAGTTTGTCTGCCTGAAAATGTACTGTTGCCCCAAGCATATTGCAACAAACGGTGTATTTCTATCGCTGCTCAATTAGTTTTTATTGCCGTTTCAAATATACCGGTCATTTTTGAAACACCCTGTAAGTACGATTTGCAGGGTATCAATGTAAATGTAAAGCTGTCAGTACTAACAGACATGAAGTAACAGCAGAAGTCAATGTGGGACATACGACGAACGTCTCCTTCAGGACACTGCGGCGAAATTTGGCGTTAATGGGCTATGACAGCAGACGACCGAGGCGAGTGCCTTTGTTAACAGCACGGCATCGGCTGTAGCGCCTCTCCTGTGCTCGTGATCTCATCGGCTGGACCCTAGACGACCGGAAAACCGTGCCCTGGTGACATGGGTCCAGATTTCAGCTAGTAAGAGCTGTTGGTAATGTTCCGAGTATGGCGGAGCCCCTACGAAGCCGTGGACCCAGGTTGTCAACAAGGCAAGCTCGTGGTGGCTCCATAACGGTTAGGGCTGTATTTACATGGAACGGCCGGGATCTTCTGGTTCTACTGAATCGATCATTGACTGGAAATGGCTATACTTCGCTACTTGGAGACCATTTATAACCATTCTTGGACTTAACGTTTCCAAACAACGATTGAATTTTTATGGATGGCAATGTACTACGTCACCGGGCCACAGCTGTTTGCGATTGGCTTGAAGAATATTCTGTACAGTTAGAGAGAATGATTTGACCACACAGATCGCCAGACATGAATCTCATCGAACATTTTGGGACGTAATGTAGAGGTCAGTTCGTGCACAAAATCCTCAACCGGCACCACTTTCGCGATGATGGGTGGCTATAAAGACAGAATTGCTCAGAATTTTTGCAGAGGACTTCCAACGACTTTTTGAGTCCAATACCACGTCGAGCTGCTGCACTTCACCGGGAAAAAGGAGGTCCGGCACGATATTAGGAGGTACCCCATTACTTCTGTCAGCTCAGTATACACTCCTGGAAATTGAAATAAGAACACCGTTAATTCATTGTCCCAGGAAGGGGAAACTTTATTGACACATTCCTGGGGTCAGATACATCACATGATCACACTTACAGAACCACAGGCACATAGACACAGGCAACAGAGCATGCACAATGTCGGCACTAGTACAGTGTATATCCACCTTTCGCAGCAATGCAGGCTGCTATTCTCCCATGGAGACGATCGTAGAGATGCTGGATGTAGTCCTGTGAAACGGCTTTCCATGCCATTTCCACCTGGCGCCTCAGTTGGACCAGCGTTCGTGCTGAACGTGCAGAACGCGTGAGACGACGCTTCATCCAGTCCCAAACATGCTCAATGGGGGACAGATCCGGAGATCTTGCTGGCCAGGGTAGTTGATTTACACCTTCTAGAGCACGTTGGGTGGCACGGGATACATGCGGACGTGCATTGTCCTGTTGGAACAGCAAGTTCCCTTGCCGGTCTAGGAATGGTAGAACGATGGGTTCGATGACGGTTTGGATGTACCGTGCACTATTCAGTGTCCCCTCGACGATCACTAGTGGTGTACGGCCAGTGTAGGAGATCGCTCCCCACACCATGATCCCGGGTTTTGGCCCTGTGTGCCTCGGTCGTATGCAGTCCTGATTGTGGCGCTCGCCTGCACGGCGCCAAACACGCATACGACCATCATTGGCACCAAGGCAGAAGCAAGACTGAAGACGACACGTCTCCATTCGTCCCTCCATTCACGCCTGTCGCGACACCACTGGAGGCGGGCTGCACGATGTTGGGGCGTGAGCGGAAGACGGCCTAACGGTGTGCGGGACCGTAGCCCAGCTTCATGGAGACGGTTGCGAATGGTCCTCGCCGATACCCCAGGAGCAACAGTGTCCCTAATTTGCTGGGAAGTGGCGGTGCGGTCCCCTACGGCACTGCGTAGGATCCTACGGTCTTGGCGTGCATCCGTGCGTCGCTGCGGTCCGGTCCCAGGTCGACGGGCACGTGCACCTTCCGCCGACCACTGGCGACAACATCGATGTACTGTGGAGACCTCACGCCCCACGTGTTGAGCAATTCGGCGGTACGTCCACCCGGCCTCCCGCATGCCCACTATACCCCCTCTCCCAAAGTCCGTCAACTGCACATACGGTTCACGTCCACGCTGTCGCGGCATGCTACCAGTGTTAAAGACTGCGATGGAGCTCCGTATGCCACGGCAAACTGGCTGACACTGACGGCGGCGGTGCACAAATGCTGCGCAGCTAGCGCCATTCGACGGCCAATACCGCGGTTCCTGGTGTGTCCGCTGTGCCGTGCGTGTGATCATTGCTTGTACAGCCCTCTCGCAGTGTCCGGAGCAAGTATGGTGGGCCTGACACACCGGTGTCAATGTGTTCTTTTTTCCATTTCCAGGAGTGTATGTGGAATTTAACTTTTTGGGTCGTTCACCTTTGGAGTACGTTTTCAGTTGCCGTGCCATGGCGTGATGCGCCAGTTACCTGCCCCTCAGCAGATCGTGTCTGCATGTAATGCACTTAGTCTCTTCTGACAGTTGCCATTCTTGTTGCGTAATAGTCTTAGCGTGGACGACATGTGTAAATTACTTTTCCAAGTCCCCTTGTGGCTTTCGCTTTGTTAGATAAAAGTTTCCGTAAGGACTAAACACGTGACTGAAAATGTGTGTTACTTTCTTTTTGACATCTCGCGCAAATATTTTTTATTGCGTCCACATCCGGGAATCTATCAAACCTTTCTCTGCCGTTAGTGTTTACGCTAGAGTAAAAGAAATTTAATTCCCACTGCGGACCCAGTCTGCCACGTTTTGCTCTTAAAGCGAAGGTAGTCTCCACGTAGCCAGGATAGAATTTTTTGTCGTAAACACAAAGGGGGAACTGGAGTTGACGCAGAGTGGTACAGGGAACAGTTTTGTAATCATATTTCGCTGTCCATCACAGAGAACTATTTGGAACTCGCGGAAAGCAAACTGTAGTTAATAACAGCTTTTGGCATCGCGGAGCGGACAGGCTTTCCCGAATTGAAGTTTGATAAACCTGTAGACGGTGTCGACGCTTG